>NC_067410.1:54276634-54928300 GCF_009764475.1 Pristis pectinata
CTTGGTACTAGCTAGGTGGACAATGTGGTCGGCATGCATTCCTTGGGCTGAAGAGCCTATGTCTGTGCCGTATTGCTCTATGACTCTGTAAGTCCATGGCATGAGTTAACCATCTCCTTCAACCTCCTGGCTGTGGGGCTCATTGCTCTGGATCACACTGCCTGATCACCTGATCACAGGACCCACACACTTCACCCAGCTCTGCTGAAAGGCCAGTTCAGGTGAGGGCAGGATCAGGGTTTGCTCACACACTCTCCTCCTCGGTGCATTGAGAGGGGGTGCAAGGACTGGATAAGGGATGGTTAGGTTAAGACTGTGCCGAGGTCCTTATTCTTCAGGGAAAATACTTCAGAAGAGATTGAATATTGTCCAGTAATGAGTGGTTTTGAATGAATAATTAAGGAAAATGCATGTTGACCAGCACACGGACTGGTAAGGAGCAGACATAGATATGATTGGCCAAGGAACCAGAGGTAATCTAGGCAACCATTTCTATGCAGGGGATGGGATTCACTGCCCGAAAGGGCAAAGTCAGTTGTTGCAGAAAAAGGGAATTAGATGAAATGGAAAAATGTATAGGGAAGTGGGAGTAATTGGAGCAGTTGTTCTGGGAGCTGAAACAGAGATGACAGGCCCAGCAGCCTGCTGCTCCTCCTATCCCCTAGGTCAGAGTCCAGCCGGGCTCTAGAGCTATTGAGGCTTGTGGCTGGGTTGGTGATGAGGGAGAGTAGATTATTTTTGTTTTGTCGGTGTACATAAGCTTAGTTTTTACTGCTTGCAGGCACTATTCAAAATAGAAAAGGCTGAAGTGATGTTTATTTAATTTTTGATTTTATTACTGAAATGTGTGGTGATATTCCAATATAAAAATCCCATGTCTGAGATTCACATCAATAACTTGAAATAACTGCATACCGTACAGAATGCTGCAGCAGTCCCAGGGTTTGGTGACTTTCCACGGAGCCCTGGCTTCACCATTAAATACTTACATAAGTTATTCAATAATAATGCAGTTTATCATCTTTGGCATGAGGTTCAGTGGCACTAAAATACAGCCGTGTCAGATACAAATACTCGTACAAAATATATTAATTTTTTTTTGTTTTTTTTTGCTTCACAATTTTTTTTTGTAAACAAAGTATGTGTGAATGCTGTCACAGAAAGAAGGCAATGGCCAGCAATTGCACATTATGGAAAAACATCACTTTGTAACCAGCTGGACAGGTCCAACTGCAGAATCAACAAGTTGTCCTCTGCCCTTCACTTGGCCACTCACAGATTTCACTCTCACACTGCATGTACCCCATGGCAGGGTGGAATGTGAGACACCGATCCCAGCTTATGGATCTTGCTGGGATGGGTATCCTTAATACTTTGGGCCACAGGCCCAGGCATCACAGTGCCATTCCCAGCCTGTGTCTGTTCCCAAGATATGTCAGTGGAGTGTCCTTGGACCATGCTTAGACCTATCAGTGAATGAAGGGGCAGCCATAGGTTCTAACCTTGGCCATAACCCTGCCTGTCCTCCACTCTCCTGTCTCACTTTGTTACTTGGAAATGATGAATGGTCAGTGTGGCAGAAACCAGCTGCCAGTCTGCCCCAACTTTGGCCCACACCCTGAGGTCAGCACCTCCTGCAGGGCAACAACGCGGTTATGCTGAGGAAACAGCAGTATGGTGCAAACACCAGAACCACTGAGAACAGGTGTGTGCAGAACACAGCTACACATCAGTCCTGGTACTGCCAAGCTCAGGAATGGACTGGCAACTTCAGGTGAAGATGTAACTGTTCAGGGAGGGCTGGGCAACCCCCTAACACATTATCTACACGCCTGGTAATTCACAGATGCAATGACTACACAGCACTAATCAGAGCTTCTCAATGATGCAGGCAGAATCCCTATTCCCAAATTGGGCTGGGCAACAGGGAGGTGACCGGGAAACATTGGAACCATACCATCCACCCCTACACCCTCCCACTGGACTTCTTCAATCAGGAGTGCAGATGTACAGGGACACCGAATGGACTGTTTGCTCACTGCTACGTTACTGTGCAGCCAATCACAGGCAAAGACCTTCTGCTAGGGACTGGTTTGCTTTGGGAGGGGCTCTCTGTGGTAGATTCCGGAGTCCGGAGAAAGCGTTTCAGTTTTCTCTATTAAAAATGCTTTTGTTTCATTCAGGAAGGTGTAGATAATGTCACAGCACCACAAGTAACGTCACCCCTCTGCACACACACAAAGCCTCAATTGTCATCTCAGCATCCCTTCTAAGAGCTATGGAATCTTCCTGTGCCCATGATGAAATGCAGCAACAGCTGTGACCTGAAGCAATGGGGCCCAGGTGAGGAAGGTTCTCCAAGTCAGGTCCAATTAAAGGTATGGCTGGAAGAAGTGGCTAGTCACAAGGGGAGATGTACAAGTCTTAATCAAGACTTGCACAGGAGGTGCTGAAGGAAGGAAATGAAAGTTGTATGTCTGGAGGATGGCGACAGAGAGAAACCATGATCATTGCTGGCAGAAATGGCAAGGGAGGTTCAAGAGACATTTTTAGTCATAGCAAAGATTTAGTCAAATTGCACAAAGTTTAAAGCTGAAACAAAGAGCTTGTTAAAATAGAAGATTAATTTACAGCATTATGTACAGTATATATTATGTATAGCACAGTCTAGTGCTAGATATTTGTAATTATATATATTAATGCTGCTGTGAAGCTTTTACGCTTGGCAGTTGTGTGAAAAAAATACTGACTTTTACAACACTGATGTGTCCATCTCAGGATGCAGCTTCACAGCAGTTTGGATAGTTTGGGTTAGTTTGCGAGTGTCTCCTGCCACTCAGGGAAGCTTCACACATGGCACAAAGACTAGCTCAGCTCTTCTTGTGTGTATAACCCTCAAATGAAGACAGCGTTATAGCAGCTTATGGATATGATGCATTCAAGGCCACATCTTCCTCTTCCCATAAAAATCATGTTCTGTCTCCACACTTTTCTGTGGAATTGTTCACCTTTCTATTGGTTTTGTCCTGGTTCCATGTTCTGATAGCTTGGCAGTGAGGAGTGAAAGGTTTGCCAAGTATGGAGGTCTTTATATTTCACAGAAGGCCTCCATCTCCTAACAGACATCATTCTCAGATGAGGATTTCCACCATCTCATTGTCCGATGAATCTGGGTTTCTTACAGTGCTGGGGCTCACCTGGTTTGGTAGCTGCAGCAGATCTGTGGACATCAATTGCACAAGATTAATCCTTGTCAGTGCCTTTATGTTTTATTAATTTATTCATTTCATGAATTCCCTTCCCTTCACCATCCCGGGTTCCTGGATCACCTGCATCCCACCTAACCGACGGAGCTGGAATTACTCAGGATGTCCAGCATTTAACGTGAAGAGGTGAGATATGGCAAACAGCACTCTCCAGTCCAAGGTTCTGCAGGGGCAGTGAATCACTCACCAGCTCCCTCATATCACCAAAACACGAGCCTTCCCTTCTCTCCTCTCCCTGTATCACTGACAACCACACAGACACTCACCTAATGGAGTGGCCACTGGTTTGGCGGCACGTGAGTTGACTGAGGTCTCGTTGTCCTGCAAGCTCCCCTGGGCTGACTGCACTTTCTCAGTCTGTGTGCTGCCATCTCTGCTCCCGTGTTTAGTATGGGACGTTGTAGGATGGGGGTCTGAAATCACAGTCTGATCCTCGGTGCAGCTCTTGTTTATAGCACCTGAAAGATGGAATGGTCTACTGAATATCAAGTCCTTCATTTCAACATTTGCAATAACCGAAGCTAACTCTTCTGTAAGCTAACGTTCTCTGTGTTCCTGTGGTGTTTACAGGTCATGTGATGCAAGCTCATTGAAGAGCACCAAGCAAACATGAGAAGCTATGGTTTCCTGAGTACAGGTCAGATTTGTAAGGTGCTCTGAAGCTGGCAAGTAGGTGACTTGTTTGAAAGGCAGTGTACCTTAGATGGGCTGGCAGGTCTGCAGAGGCATCACGCCCTTACACTGCACCACATCATTTATTTGCCAGTCTTCCAGTACTTTCTGAACCAGTGGATTGACAGATGTCCTGGTACCAGTGATGCATGGAATTCGTGCAAGCTTGCCACTCCACACGGGAGGGATTATTGCAGTTTCCCACCTCCCTTTAATGGATGCTAAGGGATGTTATGAGTGATTCTGGTAGCAGCTTGATCAGTCTTGAAAAAAGATAAACTTAAGGCAGTGACAGAAAGACTTGCCAAACTGATAGGTGTGGTTGTGGGCTGATTGGTTGGCTGAAGCTGGCCATTACACCAATGCAGAGCTGTCTTGGTCTGAACTATGAGCTCCAGTACCTGTGGCATGGGGTTTAAACACACAATCTGCCACGCAGAGTGAGAGAATGGCCCACTGACCCATGGAGAAAAGTCTCAAGTGAAGTGACCAAAGGTTATTTACCTGAGCTGCCCCGGGACGCCTTGTCAAGGCCCCTGTCACTGGTCAGAGACATCCCCATGGACAGGGCAATGGAGGGCACTGACCGAGCCGGTCGCAGTGCCAGCTGCTCCGGCTTCACCTGGTCTCTTCTGGAGCGCTGTTGGAGGACCTTGATGATGGCATCCTTCTCCAGGATCTGTGCATGTAGGGCCTTAATCCTGAGGGTGAGACGAAGCGGTCATTACTCATTGCTCTCCTGAACAGACAAACCCACCCTCACCAAAAAAAGGCTGCCCATCCCTGCTGTCAATTCATGACCAGTTCCTCCAAGGGAAATCCCTCCCACACCTTCTCGAAGTAGCTAACCCAGAGCCATTTACAGATTGAGCAAGGTAATGCAGAAGGGTCAGACTGGGGGGTGGAGAGGGGGAGGGTCTGACAGCAAGGAGTGGGGCCTCAGACTGCGAGGGTCACAGACTGTGGGACAGTTGGACTTGGCTGACACAGACAGGAGCACAGATGGACTAGGGTGAGTGCACAGACCGGGTGCAGACAGACCGAGAGGGTGACACCATCCTGGGGTTGCTGTGGCTCCAGATTTGGTTCCCAGAAGCACAGCACCAACAAGATTCCCTTGCTGGTCAATCCCTGCATATGAACACCAGTTGGGAGCCTGGGGAGACACTTGATTGCCAGGGATGGGACCACTCTTCTCCTCAGAGTCCTGTGGCCAACCTGTCCCCAGGGGCACCTTCCTGGTGTAACCACCACCCTTATCACTGCCTCACCTCTAACCTCCTCCCATCAGAACCTGCCAGGATGTTCCTGTTTCACCAATCACAGTCCCAGTCCCAGCTCAAAGCCCAAAGCCTAGATCTGTCTGAGACCCAATCCCGACCCCAGTCCCAATTCTTGTCTCAGTCCCAATCCTTGTTTCAGACCCAATCCTTGTCCCAGAACCAATCCCAACACTAGACCCAATCCTTGTCCCAGTCCCAATCCCTGAACCCAGTCCCAAATCCAGCCCGACTGTCCCTGTAAATCAGTACCTGTTTTCCATCTCTTGGTGCCGATGATTGGTCACAATAACCTCCCCGTTCTCATAGTAAACACGCTTCTCCAGAGAGCCCTCATTGAAGCTGCTGTTGGGTGAATGGTGAGGTGAGTGGTTGATGATTGTGGTGTCCCTGCAGAGGTAAAGAAATTATTCAGTTCTCCCAAAGATAGAAACCAAGGGAGGCCAGCAGGTCTGTTAAATCACAGTAGGTGGGAGGCTCCACAATGACCATAAACTAGCATGGTGCACAGCAGAGTGGCTGCTGACCTCCGGTGCTGTCTATGTGGAGTTTGCACTTTCCCCCTGTGACTGCATGTGTTTCCTCCGGGTGCTCCAGTTTCCTCCCACATCCCAAACTAGTAGATAGGTTAACTGGCTGCAGGAATTCGACCCAAATGTGGAGGTGGGTGGTGGGAGAATCGGAGGGAATTGATGGGCATATGAGATAGAATAGGTTACAGGGAAATGGGTGAGGATGGAAGTGGTGGGATGAATGGCCTCAGTCATGTTGTGAGAAATATGACAAGAAAATTACTTACTAATAAATCCAGGATGGAACCGGGCAGAAGTGTGGTCCAGAGGGTAGTGGGCTGCAGCAGAGGTGGTCAGTAAGGCCCCACTGAGGCAGGAGGTTGGATGAGTATAGGGAGGGAGGGGTGTGGTGATGGAAGGCAAGTGGTGGGAGGCTGATGTGAGCACACATATTGGCCTGGATCTCTCCACGTTAGTGGGCTCTCTTTGTGCGCAATGCCTTGTGAACATTTCCAAATTCAATGTCCAGCTGCAATTCCTGCTATTTCAAGGCAGGACTGTCTACTTCGAACACTGAGGCAGCAAAAGAAAATGGAGGGGGAGATCAAAGAGCAGGATGCAAGAGTAGGGGTGGTGGGTGGTGAGGGGGAAAATGTGTCCAGGATATCCTTTAATGCATCTGACCTAGAGTGCGGAATGGAAACAGCTGGGCATGCAGGGACACACCTCTGGGTAGCTGCTGTGGCAGCAGCATCCATTGCAAACTGCCGCATGGTGCTCTCCTCCAGGTACTTCTGTTCCCATTTCGTCATGTCAGCTTCCAGAGCCAGGATCCTCTCTTCCTTCTCACGGAGCAGCTCCATCAATGCCGGGGCACTGTACTCTGGAGCTCCGGGACCCTGAGCTGTTGCTTGGCGCTGTGGGGAGAATCCAGTGTTAATGCTTTGCACAGATAAACAAGCAGGACATCCCTTGACAGCTTTGTTAAATGAGGGATATACTGTCAGTGATGGGACGGTCAAGTCTGTGCTGGGTTCAAGTCACAAGGGCAAAATATTCCCTTAATGCTTCCTCCATCTAAAGCTTGTATAACCTTGGAGACCTTGGGTAGGTCCCCAGCCATATTCACCCTCTCTGGGCCAGTTTAACCCAACAGTGCTGGTGTTCTCCCTTTCCAATTGGCGTTTCTATTTCCCACATTACCTGAATGATCAGACTTCCAAAACACTTCTGTAAAGCACTCTTAATGACATGAAGAGCACTACATAAATGCAAATTCTTTTTGTTTGGTGTCCATGTAACAAAGACAAATGTTCTTGAAAGATTTCTTGGGGGGGCTTTACTTCAACAAGGTGCACCATTCAAGACTTTTATGCTGAGGTGCTTCCAGGTAATTTTGGGTCGAACTTCCTTCATTAGTGACAGTTGACACCTACACACAACGGACGGTTTACAGGACAATGGCGTTTGATCTGTTGGTCAGGTGGGTACACATGGGGGTGTGGACCTCAGCGGGAAGTGCTGCTTACTGCCCAGACCCCATTGGCTGTGTGTTTGTTTTGAACAACATTTACTTTTCCAATAAAAGGGGTAGCCCTCAGGTGTGCAGTTGTGACACAGTCGGCAGGTTGTTGACTTACCTGCTGCGTCCGCAGACTCTTCAGTTCCTGTTCCAGGCGGTTCCTCAGCCGCAGCTCCAGCTGCTCGCGTTTCTCACATGCAGCCTGCAGCTGGGTTAGAGCATGTTGCAACTTCTCCACCCTCTCCACGTAGGCTCGCTTCTTCCGCAACTGAGAGAGAGTAATGCCGGGCATCAGAACCCCAATCTATTCTGTGGCAACCTTAAGTTAAGGAATCTGGCTGGAATCTGACATACCTCATCCTCGAGCCGCACTACTTTGGACTGTGTGCTGTTGAGCGCGTGGTCAAGGAGCTGCATTCGCCTGTGCTGATCTTCATTCCTGTTGCATGAGAGGTTTAACTCCCTCCGAAGCTGCTCCTTCTCCTTCTGCTGTTCCCTGTCTGCAAAAAATGCAGAATCCAGAAACATCACTAGGAAGGTACCTCTTACATTTCTCAAGTAAACATGTCTCTATCAGATAAGGCAGCACGACAACATAGCAATCTAATTAATGACAAGGATGCAAATAGTTGTAGGAATTCAGGGTAGGAATATAAGCTCGAGTCCAAACTAGATCTCAGAGTCACACAGCCCAGAGCCTTCAGCCAAGTTCACATCCACCATCAACCACCCAAGATCACCACTCCCACACTGATCCCATTTTATTCTCCCAACATTCCTGTCAACTCCCCCCAGATTCTACAACTCACGTACAAAAAAGGGGAAATTTACAGTGACCATTTAACCCATCGACCTGCACATCATTGGGATGTGGGAGGAAACTGGAGCACCCAGAGGAAACCTACACAGTCAAAGGGAGAAAGTGCAAACTACCGATAGTACCAAAGGCCAGGATCGAACCTGAGTTGCTGGAGCTGTGAGGCAGCAGCTCTACTAACTGTGCCACCCTATTTAATGTTCCTTCCTCTAGTCAATTTAATTTTATCACTTAATAATTTTGACAAGGTTGGGGAGAAGGCAAGAGCAGTTTGCTCTACTGGGTAATTCATTCTTTAGTTCCTTCCGTTGGTGAAAACACATGGCAGCACGCAATCTAGAGGCCATGACAGCTGCCCTTGAGATGATGGGTGGGGACTGTCTTCCTGAACCACTCCAAGTCTTGAGATAAAGGTACTCTCCACTGGGAGGGTGTTCCCTCCTGCTCCTGCATTGAGACTCAGTGACAAAGAACATAGAACATAGCACAGGAACAGGCCCTTTGACCCATGATATCTATGCCTAACATGATGCCAATTTAACCTGCACATCTGCCTGCATATCCTCCTTCCCTTGTCTGTTCATGTGCCTCTAAATGCCTCTTAAATATTGCTACTGTATCTTCTGCCACCACCTCCACTGGCAGCACATTTCAGGCACCTACCACTCTTTGTGTAAAAAATATGCCTCAGAGCAATGAGTGAGGAAGGGAACCTGCAAGTGGTAGGTTGTTCCCAGGTGCTGACTGTCCTTGTCCTTCCAGGTGATAGGAGGTATTGTTGGAGTAGTCTGGGTGAGAAACTGCTGTGCACTCTGCAGATGGTACACAATGCAGCCACTATGCACTGGTGATGGAGGGAGTGAACGTTTAGGGCGGTGAATGGTACTGATTTAACTGATTTTAGGCATAGCTCAAAGTGACTGACTGTAGTGTCTCTGGGCAAGGAGCAGAAAGCTGCAGATTATAATGGTTTAGTGCTGGTTTTGACCTCCCACTTATGCTGGGCTGACACACCCATTGCTGTACTTCCTCCTCTGGCCACCAGGCAGTGCTGTGGGCAAACATTTGGCTGCATCTTCATCGGAGTCACAGACTGGTTACAGCAGGGGGAATTTGGTCTAACCCGCTCCATGCTGGAGCAATCCAGCTAGTTCCACTCTCCCAGCCTCTCCTCACATCTCTGTGCAGTCGTTCCCTTCAGATGCTTGTCCAGCTCCCTTTTGAATTCAACAAAGTCTCCCTACACCACCCCCACAGAATCCAACAAAGAAAGACGATTTTCTCTGTCTCTTTTGGCTCTTTTGCTGAATCATCCCCATTTGATCTTCCCTGATCTTTGCACCTCCATTGTAATTCTAAACAGACATTCTCTCTAACACTGCCATCTTCTCTCTAACACTGCTACTTAATCAGCTCTGTCACATCCCTTTTTCTCTTCCCTCCCCTGTCCTTATCTTGTGCACATGAATATTTAGAATCCCAATTCCCGCCCACATTTTAATCAGGTATCTGTTCTTGCTACAACATTGTCATCCACACAGGTTTAATTGCACCTGCAGTTTATCAACCATCTTGTGTTTATGTACATACACTGTAAATCTATCTTAGCCTTCTGGTCCTGTACAAAAGCCTTCTATTTCTGCCAAATAAGATTAAACCTCCAAATGAAAAGCAAATAAACTGCAGATGCTGGAAATCTGAAATAATAACAGAAAATGCTGGCAACACTCGGCAGGTCAAGCAACATCCGTGAAAAGAGAAACAGTTAATGTTTCAGGCTGAAGACCCTTCATCAGAATTGGCAGACTTTCCCAGACTTGAAATGTTAACTGTTTCTCTGTCACAGATTCTGCCTGACCTGCTGAGTGTTTCTGGCATTTTCTGAGAGTGTCTCCCTTAAGCAGTTCTGTTAAGCACCTTTGTAACACCAAGCTCAGTGTCTAAGTCAAGGCTTTTCACATCCATCTCCTCGTTCTGCTTATGGCCCTGTTTCCAGTCACGGATGCCTGAAGCCCTGACTTCCTCTGCATAAACCCTTCCTACCTCTGCCCCTTCTTCAAATCACTCCTGGGAGCCACTGGATCCTAATAACATCTCCCATTATCTTTATTTGGCTTGCATTTCAATTCTGGACACCAACTCTTCTGTGAAATACCTTGGGATTGTCCCCAGCATTCAAAATGGTAGATCAATGGATGGTTGTTCTATCATTGTGAGATTACAACAAAAGAATGCTCCTGATTCCACATCATTGAGACAATGGCTCTGAAAAACAATCCTCTCTCTGACTGGGCAGAATCAGTGCTTCAGCTGTTGCCCTGTGATAAAATCAGCTCTGTTTGACGCTCTGTTTCTCACTGAGATTCACAGAGGGCAGTCACAGATAAAAAAAATTCCAAGGACCTTGATTCCCCAGATTGCATTCCTCTGAGCAATAAATAGGAAATAACATCGACTTCTGCAGCAATAATTACCATGAGGCTGCTGACATACAAAGCAATTCACCGGAGAAAGTGAAGGCACAGCTTAGCACTGCAACATTCTTCAGCAAGTTTGCAAATAATTGTGCAAAAGCTTCAGAAATCCTGCCTGCTCTTTTGTTTAACCTAACTCTTCCAGTAAAAGCTCACTGTACTAATATCTGTAGAAAGCAGCATTCCACATTCTGCTCCGCCTTCCTCCCCTGCTCCCGAGGGAATGACTCAATGACCTTGGTAGGCTCCTAACTTCCTGCTATAAAGTTCTGCATCAAACAAAGAATGTGCTTGAGGCTGAGGGTGGGGGAGGGCAGGGGAAGCTGTGCTGTTGATGAAAGTCATGGGACAAACTACACTCCACATTCCTCTGACCTACATACTTAACAATCAAATGCATACCACACCAGTACCTCCCAGAGCAAAGCCTGGTTAACACTTTGGTGCCCATATCTGCGATTTGAACTGGCTCAAGGGAAAAAAAACTAAAGCTGGAATGGAAGCCAGAAGAGGGTTGGGAATGCAATGAGCAAATAGTTTGGCTTTTTGAGAAATTCTTTGCCTTTCTGGGACTCAGCACAGGGGGAAGAGTGAAGAAACTGCCAGCGTAGCCTCCCACAAAATTATTCCACACAGTGAGGCAGCAGTCATTCCTTCTCACTGGCCCAACATATATTGTATTAGTCTGCAGCCTGACCAGTACCTTCTGTTTATTCTAATTTATCCTGCTTAAGGTGGATATCTAATCCCGTGGGGCTTTATGGGACCACTCAGACTTAGCCATGATCTCTCACACCTCGGACTGATGCAGGCTACGTAAACCTTACAGCATGAATCTCAGTACTTGCACTGGGTCTGTGTCTTAACCAAATATCTGTGCATAATGTTTGTACCTTCAATGTAGCCAGGTCTGTGCCTAGTCATAATGTACATACACACACACACTCGCGTGCGCGCGCGTACACACACACACACACACACACACACACACACACACACACACACACACACACACACACACACACTCATATAATACTCCAACTCAGAACAAGAGGGCACATGTTTAAGGTGAGAGGAAGGAGTTTTAAAGTGGATAAGTTGTTTACAAAAGGTGGCGGATATCTGGAACACACTGCCAGGGGTGGTGGTGGAATCAGATATGACCATTATGTTCAGGAGACATTAGACAGGCACTTGAATAGGCAAAGCATAGAAAGATATCAGAATCAGTATCAGGTTTATTATCATTGAGTTGGATGTCATGAAACTTGTTGTTTAGCAGTTGCAATACAGTGCAAAGACATAAAATTACTATAAATTACAAAAAAGGAATAACGAGGTTGTGTTCATGGGTTCATGGACCGTTCAGAAATCTGATGGCGGAGGGGAAGAAGCTGTTCCTGAAACACTGAGTGTGAGTCTTAATGTGGGCAAATGAGGTTAGTATAGATGGAGAAAAGGCTGGCATGGATGTGGTGGGCCAAAGGGCCTGTTTCTGAGCTGTACAACTCTGACTCCATGACACACTGCCATACACACACACACACACACACACACACACATGTACGCACTCGCATACAGTGGTTGAATGAAAAACACTATGATGCTGGAGGAACTCAGCAGACCAGGCAGCATCGTGGAGAAAAGCAGGTGGTCAATGTTTCGGGTCAGGACCCTTCTTCAGGACTGAAGATAGGAAAAGGGGAAGCCCAGTACATATGGCGGGGAAAAGCATAGCAGCGATAGGTGGACAAAAGAGGGGAGACGGGGTGGGCACAAGGTGGTGATAGGTAGATGCAGGTAAGAGATAGTGATAGGAGGGGAGTGCAGATCCACTGGGGGATGAGTCAAAGGTAAGGAGGAAAAAAGAGGGGTAGAAAAAAGACAGGCTAGGAAAGGGAAAAAAAGAAGAGGCATGGTTGGGGGCGGTGTGGGGATTACTTAAAGTGGGAGAATTCAATGTTCATGCCATGAAGCTGCAAGGACTTGCTTGCAGGGACAGCTGAGGTGATAGTGCCCTTTCCGTAAGAGATGAATGCAGTTGGATCGGGGTTAACAGAAAACAGTCCTTTTATGCTGGGCTCGTTGAACATGACAATTGCTCAGCTGTGACTAACAGAGTCACACCGTGTGCTGTTCCCAACCAAGGTTGCACAATAGTCAGAACCATCAGCCTGGTCACACACTGGCAGGCTCCCAGGGGCTGTGCTTGGTCAGTTCAGAGGGGGAAGGATGTGATGGGGGCAAAACAGGAATCTGGATGGATCTTGTCCCTGAAGTCTAGCAGAGAGATGGGAAACTCATTAACTCTCTCGTGCATAATGTAGTGATGTGTTCAACTGGTCACTGGCAGGACCGAGTGCAGGAAGGAGCGGCATCTGTCCTCACCACCATTTCCCAGCATCTGTCCCCACCACCCCTTCGCAACATCTGGAGAAAGTGACAAGAAAATCTTGCCATAAAGCCACGTACCTTGCCACATATTTCAAACAAAACATGCAGCACTCTCTGAGCCCAATGCAATGAGCATACCATACACGCCTACTATAAAGGCCATTCATCCCATTGAGTCAATGCCACCTCATAGAGCAATCCCATTTCCCACGAACCTTCCCCGTATCTCCTTCCCACATTCCCATCTGCTCCCCTCAGATTCTACACACTAGGGCAATTTACAGCAGTCAATTAACCCGCTGACAGTGCACGTCTTTGGGATGTGGGGGGAAACCCACGTGATCACAGGGAGAATGTGTAAATTCCACACTGGAGGTCGGGATTGTACGTGGGTCTCTGGAGCTGTGGGGCACCAGGTCTCTCAGCTTCGCCACTGTGAGGCCCTTTGAACCTACCATCAAAGCCCAGCAGTGTCAGTTTGGCTTTAATGATTTAACCTCACCAACACATCTACCCCAACATGTGTTACCATCCAGCCTCTCGCAGTAAGGCAGCTCACTGTGGCTCTCTGAACCTCGCTCACAAGCTCTGTACCTCACTTCCATATTCAGTATTTCACTGGTCACCCAATGCTTGCCCACTTCAGTGATCAGGTTGGAGGGGGCCAGACCAGGTTAGGAGCACAGGTTGGTCAATGAGGGGCACTGGTTCAACCAGTGAGGGTGAGAACAATGCCACAGCTTCATTCTCACTTTTAGTGACACTACTCTTTTATTTCAAACATCTTGAACTGAATTCAGATTTTTGAAACAGCTGTGGGGATGGTGGGTTTTGAGCCGATTGATTCCAGGTTCCTTGTCTGTGCCTTGTAGATTCAGGCACACACAGCCATTCGCCAGTTGGTACAGCTGCCTGCTGCTGAATGCCCAGACAACAGCTTGGAGACCAGACTGATCGGAAAACCTTACACCTCAAATAAAACATTGTCTGGGCCCTGAGCACTTGTTAGCAATGTAGGTAGTGTGAGGGGATGCATTTTGGAATGACTAATGAGGGTGGGACATACACAGTGGTGGTGGGGTCCAATGGAGCACTGAGCAACAGAGGGAATTCAGTCCAATCATCCCAAAAGGCAGCAGCACAGGTAGATTACGTGCTGAAGAAGTCATATGGAAAACTTGCCTTCAGTAGCAGGGGCATGGAATATAAGAGCAGAGAGGATATGGTACAACTTTACAAAGCATTAATTAGGCCACCGCTACTGGTCACTACACTATGGGAATGACATGGTTCCAGTGGAAAAGATGCAGAGGAGATTCACCAGCATGTTGCCTGGGATGGAGGGCATCAATTATGAGGATACTGGGTTTGTTTTCGTTAGAGCAGAGAAGGCTGAGTGGGGACTTGGTAAGAGATATACAAAATAATGAGAGGCATAGATAGGGCAGGTAGATGGAAACTCTACCCCATAGCAGAGGTATCCAAAACTAGAGACATAGATTTGGGGCAGGGTGGGGTGGGGGAGGCAGTCTGAGGAACCCTTTTCCCCAGAGGGTGGTTGGAATCTGAGTGCAGCTTGAGTGGGTGGTGGAGGCAGAGACTTTTGCAACTGCCAGTGCATAGAAGGCTACAGACCAAGTACGAGTAAGTAGGATTAGTATAGATTAGTACATGGTTGGTATAGACAAGGTGGGCTGAAGGGCCTGCTTCTGTGCTTTATTCTATGACTATAAACCAGAGAGGGTGAAAAAAGACTCAAAAGGATGTTGCTGGGACTGGAAGGTTTGAGTTGCAAGGAGAGACTGGATAGGCTGGGACTGTTTTCCCTGGAGTGAAGGAGGCTGAGGGGTGGCCTTTTATAGGTTTATAAAATCATGAGGGGCATAGAGAATGTGGATGGTTAGAGTCTTTTTTCCAGGGTAGGGGAGTCTAAAATTAGAGGTCATAGATTTAAGGTGAGAGGGGAAAGATTTAAAGGGGACCTGAAGGGCAAGTTTTTCCACAGAGGGTGGTGGGTATATGGAATGAGCTGCCAGAGGAAGTGGTCGAGCTGGGTACAATTACAACATTTAAAAGACATTTGGACAGGTACAGATAGGAAAGATTTAAAGGGATATGGGCCAAATACAAGAAAATGGGACTACAGGAAGGCACCTTCATCGACATGGACAAGTTGGGCCGAAGGTCCTATTTCTCTGCTGTATGGCTCTGTGGCTGAGCACTGTCCAGCCTCAGTGAAAAGGACTATCTTCCTTGCATGAGAGGGAATGTGCAAGTATGATTTTGCAGGTAGGACAGTGTGACTGGTGGTGTGTGTGCGTGGGATGGTGCAAGTCGTATTGTGAAAGGGGTATTGTGAGAGAGGCTGAAGCAGGAGCCTCTGACAAAGAACCAAAGTCCTCATGTGCCTCAGACCAAAGGACCTTATACATCCCAAGAGAAACAGTTTATGGTCAAATAGTCGTTCCTATCTGATTATCATAACTAATCAGTAACTAATCAGCTCCGCAGCCAGAAATGCTAATGCACTTGCGTCAACCAATAAAAACTGACATGGATCTCTTGTACACGGATCAAAAACCCCGGTGGAATTTAATGCTCAGCCTTTGGCATGAACAGGTTGTCCAGCTCGGGATCTTTTGCTTTAACTTTCCCTTGTAGGTTTTGGAGAGTCTCAAAGTTGGAGATCAAACTCTGCAGAGTGGCAGCTTCCTCCAGAGCCACATTCACCCGGTGGGCAGTGCCTGCTCACTGCTTCCTTCCTGACCTCTCCTCAAGGACACATAAGCAATGGCAAGAGCAAACAATCCTGCTCGAGATATGCCACGCGTAAGTGCTGTGCTAATTGTTCTGCACAGAACTCCGCCTGTCCATTAACTCCGGCCGTCTCATTTCAGAGCTAATGATTGGTGCGTGAGGATCAGCAGAGAGTGGCTCACAGCAGGCCAAGTCACCTGAGGTATGCAAGGAATTTACACTGCTATTATTTATCACACAGGATGTGTTGAAATGCCAAGAGCTTTTGTTTAGCTCTCAGTTCTACCTTAGCTTTTCACTGTTCCTTGTACAACTCAGTTGAACCAAACCTGAAGTGCCACATCACACAACGACAGAAACAAAACGAGCCTTCCAATCTGCTCCACCATTCATCAAGATCATGGCTGATCTCCTCCCTCAGCCCCATTTCCCTGCACCATCCCCCTAATCATTAATTTCTAGAAATCTATCAGTCTCTGTTTTCAACGAATTCAGTGACTGAGCCTCAATGTCCCTCCAGGAGAGAGAATTTCAAAGGTTCACCACGTCCGCACAAGGACATAGCTCTGCATCTCAAACCCAAGTGCCTATTCCTCATTCTCCACTCCATCTCCAGTTCTAGTCACATTAGTCACGGGGAATTTTCTTCCTGCCTGTCAAAGTGCTTTAACAATTTTGTCAGTTTTGCTGAGATCTCCTCTCATTCTTCTAAACCCTAGAGAACATAGTCCCAGTTGACTCAATCTCTCATGATACAAGAAATTTGCTGTCCTCTGGAACCAATGGAATGCACTCCCTCTATGGCATTTTTAGGCAGGGTTTAGCTACATGAAGGAAAGCAGGATTGGGCTGTAGGAGCAGCGCAGAGATTTAAGTTTAGAGTACTTGGTGATGGCAGGAGGGGAAGGGAAGCCCTTTCAGAAGACTGATAAGTGATACATGTTTGTGCATCTCCTATGGAGCTTCCGCCTTGCTGCCTTGTGCAATGGTCTGAACAAAGTAAGGGGGTGGGGCTTCTACTGCTGGCCCTTGTATGGTGACACAGTTGGCCAGGGGTTCCCAGACCCAACTGCTGGTAGCCCTGGCATGGGCCTTTAGCCAACAGAGAGCTGCCACCTTGTTATCCACCTGGCACTAGACACCACACCTCACTACTGGCACAAGCCCAGATTATTCCCTCACACAAAGTCAGTCCAGCTTTTCTGCTGGTCTTAAGTCCAAGAACTATCCCAGGTGTTGATCCAGACTCTGTACCCAAGAGAGGAAAACTGACCGGGATCCCCATCACTAGGGAGTACATCCTGCTGCAAATGTGCTTCCTGAGGTGAGTGGTATGGCTGGCTGAATCAATGTGAATAACTGAGGCGCAGACAGGAGTGGGAGTGAACAAGAGGAGGAGGTGTGTGGTGAGCGAGGGTATGGGTATCAGAAGTTCTGAGAGAATCCTGACTTCTCACTCACCAAAATAACCAAGCTAAACTCTTTCTAACAATCTGAAATCAATCTGAAAAGTTGATGGAAAAGATCTATTATATTCTGGTTGACTGTACCTGAGAGTTTACAACAGAACATTTTTCTGAAATTATTGTTAATGAACACATGGCCCATTCTTTGTTGGGTACTTCACATAAACTACCAGTCAATCTCAATTGTTGAGCAGAACCTTTTGTAACCAAATTATATGATCCTATTTGGGCCAAGACTTGCTTTTGTGGACGGAGGTTAGTCATGCAGGGTTAATGGAGGTGAGTGAGATCATCTTACTTTGAGCGATCAACTTGCTGAGAATGCTTTGTCCATCTTCTGAGACCTCGCACTCCCTGCTGGTCAGCAGTTTATTGGCAGAGCCCAGCTTCTCTACATTGGAAATGCAAAGTATAAAGTGCATTGAGTATAGAAAGACAAGCAGCAAGTTGCACAAATGATCTGCAAACTACTTCAGGCTAATACACACACCTCCTTCAACTGAGTCGCCTCCTACTCACTACATTTTTGTCCAATTAGTACAATGAAGTCACAGTAAAATGTGAGTCACAATTCTCCTTTAGAGCTTGCATTCTTTGTCAAAGTGCCAGATTTCTTCTCCCATTGATTCTTACAGCACCCTCCAATTTTTTTCCCTTTTCCAAAGGAGATTTATTCAGCGATTATAGTATCACATTGTTACAATTCTATAGTATTCCACGATCTATCTATTTATTAACTATTTACAGTCAATAGTTTCAAATTTTAACACAGTCATCTCTTGCCAGAACACACCCGAGCCCCTGTGGCGCCCACTAGTCCCGGAAAGCCCCCAGTATACCCTTGGATACCGCGTGCTCCTTCTCAGGGATGTAACCCCAGAAGAGGGGCAGGCAATCAGCTCAGGCAGAATCCTTGACTGTCTGAAGCCTGGACCTGTGAATGGCCACCTTGGCCAGGCCCAGGAGAAAATCGACCAGGAGAATCATCCTTCAGCTTGGTGGCATCAACCACAACACCATTTGGACTCCAAAGCACAGTAGGGAGGCCAGTCTGGCTCATTTGTATAATGCTTCTTGGACATATTGAAAGGCATAACGTCCATAGAATTAACTCCATTAACTCCTTATGGTGTCATTTCTTGATAATATTTTAAATGTGATTAATTCTTACAATTACTCATCTTAATGTTTTGATTGTATTTGTTGCAATCTTTATCCTGGTGAATGGTTTAAACAATAACAGAGCACATCTACCTGCAATTTCTGGTCATACAGGCAGTATTGGCAAGACCTGAACCCTTACCTCTCAGGTCGCGGTTGAAGTCATGAAGCCGCCGAATTTCTCCCTCCATTTTGTTCCTCATTGTTTTTTCCAGTGTCTCACGTTTGGACGATGCCTTCATGAGGTTGTCGTAGGCTTCTGAAATCCTCTGGATCTCTTTCTCCAACTGCAGAGTAACCACAGATGGGCTGATGAGTGAAAGGTAACAGATGTGACACAGCACAGGGTAAAGACTACTTCTCTGATGTAAGAGGAGGGCAGCAGACAGACAACAGCCGTCTCTGGGGGAGTGAACAGGTAACGGTCACCTCCAAGGGAGGGAACAGGTAACGGTCACTTCATGGGCAGCAAGCAGCAAATATATTTATGTTGCTGGTCCAGACAAGTTTCTGTCCAATGCTGTCCCCGGTAGGTTGATGGTGGAGGACTTAGTGATGGCAATGCTATTTAATGTCTAGGGTAGGTGGACATTCAATCATCAGCAAACATCCCCACTTCTGGTGAAGCTGCTGAGGATGGTTGGGCCTGGGACACTGCCTGCGGATGTCCTGGGACTGAGATGACTGACCTTCACAATCAGCTCCTGTTCTATGGGGCATGACCCTGACCATTGACACCTTTGCCCTTTGATGCCCCTTGACCAGTTTCACTAGGGCTCCTTAACATCACGCTCTAGAGCCTTGATGTTGACGGCAGTCACTATTACCTCACCTCTGGAATTCACCTCTTTGGTCCATGGTGGGACAAAGGCTGTGACAAGGTCTGGGACAAAGGCTGTGATGGGGTCTGGAGCCAAATGATCCCAGCAGCACCCTGCATGGGCATTGGCGAACAGGTTATTGGTGAGGAAATATTGCTTGTTAGCACTGTTGACAGCACCTTCCGTCACTTTGCTGATTTTTGAACAGTAATTAGCAGGATGTGGTCTGGAACCATTGCCTTTGCAGTTCCCAGTACCCTCATCTGTTTCTTGGTATCACATGGAGTGACTGAAGACAGGCTTCTGTGGTGGTGGGGATTTCAGGAGGAAGTCGAGCTGGCTCAGGCACTTGACTCTTCTGGCTGAACATGGTTACAAATTGGATGACTGAAACAACCTACCCCTCACCCAAACTACTGAACAGTGGCTCGATGCCTGCTATTGGTTGCTTATCCAAAAAGCCAAACTCAGAATCAAAGCAATCAGTTGAAAATTGTCAGGTCCTTGGCAGGGGCACCTGTATGCATAGACACAGACCACACCAACCAGAGTCCAAGGCATGGACTTGTCTCTCTGAAAAGACTGTCTGAACCCTCTCTGCCTTTTCCATTGTTTCCTTAACCAACATCAACCCAATGGTCAAATGGACACCTTCTGCGCTGTTATGAGAATGTTGTTTGTTTCAGAAAGCATGTGTGATGTTTGCCACTTCTAGTCCCAGAACAATATCAACATTTACAATCAATACCAAGCTGGTCAAATTCAGAGGAAATAACATTGGCCAAATTCACTAAGACTAGGGCACTGGTGGTCATTTCAAAGCCAGCTTTGCAAAACCTTTCACCTACAATGGTTATTGTAAACCATCAGAGAAAGCAAGAAGCAAAACTGCTCCTAATGCTATAGTTAAATATGGAGCATAACCCAAACTCAACGCTTGACAAACATGCCCTGTACTCAACAATTTTACAGATTGCACACACACACAGGCTGGAAACCAGAATAAAAGGTGACAACACTGGTTCTACACTCTATCATCAGGGGAATTACTTTCAATCTTGTTTCAACATCAAAAATGAGGAACGCAGGCTGGTTTTCGGACTCACTGGCACTGAGGTCACTAGAAGCCTTCCATTACCCTGGCCAAGATCAGCCAACTCACCTGGGGTGCTGGTGCTTGAGTTACTCAGAGGGTTGCCGCTGGGACCTGACCAAACACGCTGCAGCCTGTCTATCCCCATAATCTACACATGATCCCCAGACATTCCACCAAAGGCAAAGTGTGGGAACGGCCATGCTTCACACAGGCCCTCTTTCTAACTCATCAACAAGTCTCCCTGTACCTGACTGAAGCACAAATGAAAGGGGCTCATTCATGTGAAAAGCAACAACTGCTGAACCCCTCCTCAAGTCATGGCAACTTTCATTATTTGGGCATTACAGCTGAAGTAAGACAACAGTAAATAACAGCGAATTTATGGTTACAGCTGTCACACTTATTATAGACATAAGATAGTTCAAACAATTTTGCCTGAGTTAGTGTACATTTTTTTATCAGGAACAATGTCTCATAGTCTCAGATATGATTGGAAACCTTCCAGGGAGCAATGAAGCAATAGTCTGATAAAGGTTCAGGGACAATATTCGGCATAGATCCTTCAAAGGTTTTAAAGAACATTGCTGGTCACTACTTGCTCTGTGTTGTTTACAGACTGATCTCAGGCAAAATTCCTGTGTGAAAACTAATGGTTGGCTCACAGCTGGAGGTTCCTCCCTGGTGATCACACACATTCCATCCTGATTCCAGGAGGATTCAAGGTGTTGCTAAATCTGACCTCCCTTTTGCAGAATTTGCAGCCTAATGCATCCCTGAAACCAGGTAAATACAGCATTTTATCAAATTCAGGATATGCTGTGAAATTAACAGACTTTTCTGTCCACTAACAACTCAAAATAAAACCAATTGCTTCTTGTTAACCAGGTTTCAGTAGTGAGGGAGAAATGTATTGATTACAGTGTTAGTCCTCAAAGTGAGGGAGGTGTTGGTTACAGCAGTCACACATGATAGTTCAAACAATTTTGCCCAAGTTAGTGCCAACATTTAAAAAACTCAGTGAGCATTCCTTTCATCAATGAAAATTGGCCAACATATTAGATAAGATCAAATTAAATATTTAGCAGGTAATGTCACCCCATTCACAGCAGTGAAATAAGATTACAGGTCATAAAAACAAGGAATGGTTCAAAGTGTGAAAAGAAACAGGCAGAGGGAGGCATATGGTTACAAAGTGAGACTGTTAGAGCCAGATATTTGTAGTGGTGAATCAAACAGGTCTGAAAACACTAAACTGGCCAACCAAGCCCAGCCAAACCCTGCAGCATGGGTTCTCCGGCTGTTTCCAAGCCCCGGGTCTGGTTGATGTGCATTGGTGACAATTATCTAACACAAATGACAAAGATATAACAGGGGAATTTGCACAGTCTTGTCCGCAACAACAGGATACACTCAGCAGTCAGCTTCACAGTTCAGCACACATAAGTGCTCTTGTCCACTTGGGACTGTCAAAGGCAGCGGAGATACAGGGGTGAAATGTAGGGGTTTGGCCCAAGTTAGCTGGAGATAAGAAAGCCCAGCGACTGGGACCCTGGGGAGAGTGCAAAGTGTCCTCATCCCAGGGAAAAATAAGTGGCCATGGCTGGAGAGTGGGGAGCAGAGTGGTGGGGGTAGAGGGAGGGAGAGTAGAGAGGGAGAAAGAAGGGAAGGGAGAGAGGAGGGGGATTAGGTTGAGAGGGAGGGAGTGGAAAAACAAGGGACTGAGAAAGGTGATGGGGAGGAGGCCAGTTAAGAAGTTTGAGCAAGAGTGAATGTACGTATGTGGACAGACTGCCTCTCTGTGTGTCTATATACAAGTCCAAGCCTGGTCTCCATGTTTGGGACCTCCTGCCATGTCTGACAACTGATGTGCAATAGCTATCCCACCTGAAAATAGTTCATGAACAGGCACCTCCCACTCCTCAGAAGTGGAGTGGAAGCAGTCATCCACAACCCCAAGGAACTGCGCCAAGAACAGGAAGGATTACATTTCAAACTGGAGGCCCTCAGTGAACAACTGCCCACATCCCACCTGGAAGTGGTAATGCAAGTGTCGGGGAGGATTGGGAAGAGCTAAAACAGACTATCCATGAGGCTTGCGGGGCATCAGCCTCGTTACCCTCCACAGTTAGGACGGGTCCAACGACAGCAGCACTGAGAACACTACCTCTTCCACCCTTCTTCACACTAGTTCAAAATTGAGGCTTGAAGAGGGATCTGAGAAACCACAACCAAAGGACCGGTGACTGAGCTAAAGAAATGCAAACATTCATTGCCAGGAGTGACACCTCAGCACTGGCACTTTCCTTGGAAGGTTCTCAGCGTAAACCAGGAAGATTGTTGCAATATTATCGGTGGTCTAACAGAGGCCACCACCTTAGGTATTGTGGCCATGATTATCCAACATCTACTGAGGTGGAACGGGCACTGTGTGTGTGTGTGTGTGTGTGTGTGTGTGTGTGTGTGTGTGTGTGTGTGTGCGCGCGCGCGCACCAGGTGCACACTCAAGGTGGAGCGGGCACTGTGTGTGTGTGCCAGGTGCATGCCCATCAGTAGTTGCTGTATGCTCAAGTCCCCAATGAAGAAAGGGATGGTAGAAGCAGTTCGGGAGGGTTTAAACTAGTTTGCGAGGGGGATGGAAACCGGAGGGGTAGGTCAGTGGAAGAAGTCAGATCTAACATATAGAGAGGTTTTGAGGAAGGAGAAGCAGAGTACAGGGTATAAAAGTAGAAAGGTGGATGGGCTAAAGTGCATTTATTTAAATGCAAGAAGTATCAGGAATAAGGGTGATGAACTGAGAGCTTGGATAAATACGTGGAACTATGATATTGTGGCTCCTGCAGAGACTTGGCTGTCACCAGGGCAGGAATGGATACGGAATATTCCTGGATTTCAGTGTTTTAAAAGGGATGGGGGGGGGGGAGAAGAGGAGGAGGGATGGCGTTGCTGGTCAGGGACTCTATTACAGCTGCAGAAAGGGTGGATAATGTAGAAGGATCCTCTCTAGAGTCAATATGGGTGGAAGTTAGGAACAAGAAAGGAGCAGTTACTCTACTGGGAGTATTCTATAGGCCCTCCGGTAGCAGCAGGGATACTGAGGAGCAGATTGGGAGGCAGATTTTGGAAAGGTGAAAGAATAACAGGGTGAAGGAACCAAGAGAGGTGGAACAACTAGTTAGGAAGAAGAAGGCTGTTTAGGAAGCAAGGATCAGATAGCTCTCTTGAGGAATATAAGGCAGCAAGGAAGGAACTTAAGAAGGGGCTGAGGAGAGCAAGAAGGGGACATGAAAAGGCCTTGGCGAGTATGGTTAAGGAAAATCCCAAGGCTTTTTGCACTTATGAGCAGAAGGATGACGAGAGTAAAGGTAGGACCAATTAGAGACAAAGGTGGGAAGATGTGCCTGGAAGCTGTGGAAATGGGCGAGGTCCTCAATGAATACTTCTCTTCAGTATTCACCAAGGAGAAGGGCCTTGATGATGCTGAGGACAGTGTTGGTAAGGTTAATGTTCTGGAGCATGTAGATATCAAGAGAGAGGACGTGTTGGGGCTGTTAGAAAATATTAGGACAGATAATTCCCCAGGGCCTGACAGAATGATGCATGACGTCACTCGGAAGCGCGCAGGCGATTTAAAAGTCGGAGGTTTACCTTCAGCTTTCTTTCCAGCAGCGAGAGAGTGGAGACTGCTGGAAATTAATGAGGAGTGAGTTTTTTTTTCTTTCCAGCGTTCGGGATAGTGGCGAGTGACTGCACAGGTGCGTGACATCACTTGGAAGCGCGCGGGCGATTTAAAAAGAAGACTGCCATATCCAGCAGGCAGTATCAGAGCGGGCAGCTGAGTGAGACGGAGCAGAGTGGTTTGGGCTTTGGCTCAACGGGCTTCGGCGAGACCGGGTAAGAGGTGAGATTTATAGAGAGGGGGTAAGTTATTAGTTTATTTATTTATCTCAGTGGTATTTAGCAGTATGCATCTGGGGTTGGTCTTATGTTTGGTCTGTCAGATGTGGGGACCCTGGGAGACCACCAGACTCCCCGATAACTACATCTGCAAATGCGGCTCCTCAAGGACTGGGTTGAGAGTCTGGAACAACAGCTCAATGACCTTCGGCTGATTAGGGCGAGCGAACAGGAAATAGACAGAAGTTATAAAGACTTTGTAGAGAGTACCTCTGTGGTGGTCCCCCCTCGAAAATCGGTATCTCATTTTAGATTCCGTTGGAGAGGATGGCCTGACAGAGGAAGACCACGGCAACCGGGACCTTGGCACCGTGCCTGGTACTGTGGTCCAGTGGGGAAAGAGAAATGCAGTGGTTATTGGGGATTCTATAGTGAGGGGTACGGATAACAGATTCTGTGAAACTGACAATGAATCTTGGATGGTGTGTTGCCTCGCTGGTACCAGGGTACGGGATGTCACGGACCGGGTCCAGAATATCCTGAGGGGAGAGGGTGAGCAGCCAGAAGTCTTGGTACATGTAGGTACCAATGACATAGGTAGAAAATGAGAAGAGGTCCCGAAGGAGGAATACAAGGAGTTAGGGAGAAAGTTGAGAAGTAGGACCTCACGGGTGGTAATTTCAGGATTACTACCTGTACCACGTGCCAATGGTAGAAAGAATAGAAAGATCTGGCAGATGAATGCGTGGCTGAGTGACTGGTGCAGGGGGCAGGGCTTCAGATTTCTGGATCATTGGGACCTTTTTTGGGGGAGGTATGACCTATTCACTAAGGATGGGTTGCACCTAAACTCCAAAGGGTCCAATATCCTGGCGGGAATGTTTAATTTAGCTGTTGGGGAGGGTTTAAACTAATCTGGCAGGGGGATGGAAACCAGGATGTTAGGATACAAGATGTTAGGGTAAGGGAGGAAGTTTATAGAAACAAGTCCAAGACAGTGTGCAGTGAGGATGGCAAGAAGGACAGGCAGGTGAGAAGTCAGTATAATTTGCTGAACAATAGAAGTACAACAAATCAGGATGTGAGGATGAGGTATGTAGAAACATGTCTAAGATAGTGTGTAGTGAGGATGGTAAGAAGGACAGGCAGGTGAAAAGTCAGGATAATTTGCTGAACAATAGAAGTACAACAAAATCAATTTCAGATACCGGACTAAATGTACTATATTTAAATGCACGTAGCATTAGGAATAAAGTAGATGACCTAGTGGCACAACTACAGGTTAATAAATACGACATTGTGGCAATCACCGAGTCATGGCTTTATGACGGATGTGATTGGGAACTGAATGTCCAGGGGTACACAGTGTATAGGAAGGATAGGCGAGTAGGCAGAGGGGGAGGTGTGGCCATGATAGTTAGTAATGATATAAAATCAATAGAAAGGAAGGACATTGGGTCAGAAGAGGCGGAATCCTTATGGGTGGAGCTAAGAAATAGCAAGGGTAAAAGGACAATAGTAGCAGTTATATATAGGCCCCCTAATAGCAGTCAGGAAGTGGACGATAAGTTGCAGTTTGAAATAGAAAAAGCGTGCCAGAGTGACAATGTGAAGATAATTATGGGGGATTTTAACATGAAGGTGGACTGGGAAATCCATCAAGGCAGTAGATCTCAGGAGAGTGAGTTTGTGGAATGTCTACGGGACGGTTTTTTGGAGCAACTCGTTGATAATCCCACCAGGGGATCGGCTGTTTTGGATTGGGTGCTGTGTAATTAACCAGAGGTGATTAGGGAACTAAAGGTAAAGGAACCATTGGGAACTAGTGATCACAATATGATTGAGTTCAGTTTCAAATTTGAGAAGGAGAAGCTGATAACTGGTGTATCGATATTTCAGTGGAACAAAGGAAATTACAGTGGTATGAGAGAGGAGTTGCCCAAATTGATTGGAAGAGTAAACTAGCTGGAGGGACAGCGGAACAGCAATGGAAGGAATTTCTCCAAAAAATAAGGAAAATGCAGGATAGATATGTTCCAAGAAAAAAGAAAGTTTTGATTGGAAAAAAGGCACAAATATGGATAAAGAGAGAGGTGAAGGCTAAAATAAAAGCAAAAGGGAGGGCATACAAGGAAGCAAAAATTAGTGGGAAAACAGAAGACGGAAACTTTTAAAAACCTGCAGAAAGAAACTAAGGAGGTCGTTAGGAAAGAAAAGATGAATTATGAAAGGAAATTGGCAGATAACATTCCAAAGGATACTGAGTTTTTTTCAATATATAAGGAGTAAAAGACAGACACAGGTTGATATAGGACCAATTGATAACGGTGCAGGAGAGATTATAATGGATGATACAGTGATGGCAGAAGAACTAAATGAGTATTTTGCATCGGTCTTCACTGTGGAGGACATCAGCAATATACTGGTTAGTCAGGGGTCTCATGGAATGGAACTGAGTTCAGTTAAGATTACTAGAGAGAAGGTGCTAGGAAAACTAAATGGGCTAAAGACTAATAAGTCTCCTGGACCAGATGAGGTGCATCCCCGGGTTCTGAAGGAGGTGGCTTTAGAGATAGCGGAGGCATTGATGATAATTTTCCAGGAATCGATAGACTCCGGCATGGTTCCGGAGGACTGGAGGGTCGCAAATGTAGTTCCGCTGTACAAGAAAGGCGGGAGGCAGCATAAAGGAAATTACAGACCTATTAGTCTGACGTCAGTGGTGAGAAAGTTATTGGAATCAATCCTCAAGGATGGGGTTATGGAGTACCTAGAGGTGCAAGGCAAGATAGGTCCTAGCCAACATGGTTTTGTGAAGGGAAGATCCTGCCTGACCAACCTATTGGAGTTTTTTGAAGAAATCACAGGTAGGGTGGATAAGGGAGAGGCGGTAGATGTTGTGTATTTAGACTTTCAAAAGGCCTTTGACAAGGTGCCACATAAGAGACTGATTAATAAGATGAGAGTTCATGGAATTACAGGCAGGATAACAGAATGGGTGGAGCATTGGCTGGTTGGCAGGAAGCAAAGGGTGGGAATAAAAGGATCTTGTTCTGGTTGGCTGCCGGTTACTAGTGGTGTTCCACAGGGGTCGGTGTTGGGGCTGCTTCTTTTTACCTTGTACATTAATGATTTGGATGATGGAGTAAATGGTTTTGTGGCTAAGATTGAGGATGACACCAAGATAGGTGGAGGAGTAGAGAGTATTGAGGAGACAGGAAGGTTGCAGAGAGACCTAGATAGTTTAGGAGAATGGGCAAGGAAATGGCAGATGAGATTCAATGTTGAGAAATGTGCAGCTGTACACTTTGGAAACAGAAATAAACGGGCAGATTATTATCTAGAAGGAGAGAAAATTCAAAGTACAGAAGTACAAAGGGACTTGGGGGTACTCGTGCAGGATACCTTAAAGGTTAACCACCAGGTCGGATCAGTGGTAAAGAAAGCGAATGCTATGTTGGCATTCATTTCGAGAGGTATAGTGTATAAAAGTAAGGAAGTGTTGATGAGGCTCTACAGGGCACTAGTGAGGCCTCATTTGGAATACTGTGCACAGTTTTGGGCCCCATATCTTAGGAAAGATGTGCTGATGTTGGAGAGGGTTCAGAGGAGATTTACGAGGATAATTCCCGGAATGAAAGGGCTTACGTATGATGAGCGTTTATCAGCTCTTAGACTGTACTCACTGGAGTACAGAAGAATGAGAGGGGACCTCATAGAGACATTTAAAATGTTGAAAGGACTGGACAGAGTAGATGTGGTCAAGCTGTTTCCCTTGGTGGGTGAGGTCAGGACCAGAGGGCACAATCTTAGATTTAGAGGGTACAGGTTTAAAACAGAGATGAGGAGAAATTTCTTTAGCCAGAGGATGGTGAAATTGTGGAATTCCTTGCCTCGTACAGCAGTGGAGGCCAGATCATTGGAGGCATTAAAGGAAGAGGTAGATAGATATCTAAATATTCGGGGTATCAAGGGATATGGGGATAAGGCCGGAAATTGGGGTTAGGATTTTTTTTGTTTCCCCCCCCCTCCCAATTTCTCATTTCTTTTTCGTTTTTCCTTTTCTTTGGGGCAGACTCAATGGGCCAAATGGCCTACTTCTGCTCCCTTGTGATCTTGTGAGGATGCCCTGCAAGGCGAGGGAGGAGATTGCTGAACCATTGGCTATGATCTTTGAGTCCTTGTTGCCCACAGGAGTGGTACTGGAGGATTGGAGGATAGCAAATGTTGTCCCCTTATTCAAAAAAGGTAGTAGGATAGTCCAGGGAATTATAAACCAGGGAGCCTTACGTCTGTGGTGGGCTGTTGGAAAGGATTCTTAGAGATAGGATCTATGGGCATTTAGAGAATCATGGTCTGATCAGGGACAGCCAGCATGGCTTTGTGAAGGGCAGATCACGTCTCACAAGCCTGATAGGGTTCTTTGAGGAAGTGACCAGGCAGATTGATGAGGTTAGTGCAGTAGATGTGGTCTACATGGATTTTCGTAAGGCATTTGACATGGTAGGCTTCTTCAGAAGGTCAGAGGGCATGGGATCCGGGGAGGCTTGGCCATGTGGATTCAGAATTGGCTTGCCTGTAGAAAGCAGAGGGTTGTGGTGGAGGGAATGCATTCAGATTGGAGGGCTGTGACTAGCCGTGTCCCACAAGGATACGTTCTGGGACCTCTATTTTTCATGATTTTTATTAATGACCTGGAGAAAGGGGTAGAAGGGTGGGTTGGCAAGTTTGCAGATGACACAAAGGTTGGTGCTGTTGTGGATAGTGTGGAGGACTGTCGAAGATTGCAGAGGGACATTGATAAGATGCAGACCTGGGCTGAGAAGTGGCAGATGGAGTTCAATCTGGAGAAGTGTGAGGTGGTACAGAGGGACAAACTCCAAGGTGGATTACAAAGTTAATGGCAGGATTCTGGGTAGTGTGGAGGAGCAGAGGGATCTAGGGTTTCTTATCCACAGGTCCCTGAAAGTTGCCTCACAGGTGGATAGGGTAGTTAAGAAAGCTTATGGGATGTTAGCTTTCATAAGTTGTGGGATCGAGTTTAAGAGCCGCGAGGTAATGATGCAGCTCTACAAAACTCTGGTTAGACCACACTTAGAGTACTGTGTCCAATTCTGGTCGCCTCATTATAGGAAGGATGTGGAAGCATTGGAAAGGGTGCAGAGGAGATTTACTCAGGATGCTGCCTGGTTTAGAGCGTATGTATTATGAGGAGAGACTAAAGGAGCTAGGACTTTACTCTTTGGAGAGAAGGAGGATGAGAGGAGACATAATAGAGGTATACAAAATATTAAGAGGAATAGATAGAGTAGACAGCCAGTGCATCTTTCCCAGGGCACCAATGCTCGACACAAGAGGGCATGGCTTTAAATTAATGGATGGAAAGTTCAAGGGAGATATCAGAGGGGGGTTTTTTTACCCAGAAAGTGGTTGGGGCATGGAATGCACTGCCTGGGGTGGTGGTGGAGGCAGGTACATTGGTAAAATTCAAGAGATTGCTAAATAAGCATATGGAGGAATTTAAAATAGAGTGATATGTGGGAGGAAGGGGTTAGATAGTCTTAGGCGAGTTTTAATGGTCAGCACAACATTATGGGCTGAATGTGCTGTGATTCTATAAGTAAACAGTGAGACTTCAACCAAACATCAAGAGAGGTGACACGAATGTCACGTACTGGGAGCAGGGCCTAGGACATGTCTATATGCTGAAGATGTGCAAGACAAGAAGGAACCACCTTTGAGGAAACTCCCTTGCCCAGGTCACAGGTAAAAGCCAGAAAAAGGACAAATTTCTCACAGTCTCGCCTTCCAACCCCAGTCGCACAATTGCCAGCATGCCTGTGGATCCAGACCGGACTCCTCAGCCAGCCAAGGATCCCAGAACTAAAACCCAGGGGAGGGTGGAGACTGCTGCGGACAATGTTTCATGTCCCAGGGCCCAATGCCAGTCAGATGTAATGCACTTTGTGAAAACATTCCTTCTTACCTTCTGGATTTTGACTGATTTTTCAGTGTGCCCATCCAGCTCTTTCTTTAGGTTTTCATTTTCCTTCAGCAACATCTCCACCATTTGCTGGGCACGGTTTATCAATGCCACGTGGTCCACAGGTACAATGTGGGTGCTGTCACATGGAGCCCCAATAACTGCCACAGCCTCCATTTGTGGGGAAGCCAGGAGGCTATGTCTCTGCTGCTGGGCAGGATGTAATACTTCAGCCTGAGTAACCCTGAGCAAAACAATGACATAAACACACAACATCACGTCATGATGGGTTCAGTTCTCTGGAATGTCACCTTGCACTCTGTCATCACAGCCTCCCTTTTTGCTTCAGTATTTGGCTCAGGGCGTTTGCATCACATCTAGCTCAACCACAAACAAAGGTTCCATTTGAAAAGAAAGCCTTGACTGAATCAAAACACTGAATTGCATTCTTTAATTTACCTGAGTAGTGAAGCCATTACAATAGGAACCTGAAGTGGCACTGCCAAATTGTATACAAATGTTATTGAATTCCATCAGTGGGATGGGAGAACAGACTAAAACCTCCTAGCAATGTAACAAACATTCCCATCCAGATAAACCAGGATTACCCTTAAATCATTAGCATTAATGACTTTGCACAGATTGTTAACCACTTTGCAAACTTAAAGCAATTTATTCACAAGAAGAATATGTAACATCAATTCTTTCAAAGATGTAAGCAGAGTTCTCAAGTACAGGACATTCTTCTGAGATATGAAATCAAGCAAGAGGATTACGCTGTCCCAGCCTTCAAAATCTTCCTTTGGTGGGTGATATCAAGGCTATATCTTCAGGGTGCTTTAACATTACTGTCAACCTCCTACTGATATGCCCTTTCTGTTAAAGCTCTTCACCATCACACATAGTGGCTACCCTTCCTGGAGAAGTTTAGCTTCCTCTATGTGTTGATTATTCTGCTTACTTCAAGTCTAATCTTTGCCTGTTCCACATGTTGATTTGCTTCTATCCTCTCCTGTACATAACACTGTCTGTCCCTGCTCCTCCTCCTCTCCCCCTTCAACTTTCTACCCAGTCCTTCCTCCTTTGAGATGCTCCTTGGATCTGGAACCTCTGACTAACACTTTGATCCCCTATCCTCATTGTCATAGTTTAGCACAGTTTCTTTGATATTACAAATTTTGTAGAGTCATACAAGATAGAAACAAGCCCTTCGGCCCACTGAGCGTAGGCCAACCGTCAAGCACACACTTACTCAAATTCTATTTTATTCTCTCCACATTCCCATAAACTTCTCTCAGATTCTAACACTCACCTACACACTAGGGGCTATTTACAGTGGCCAATTAACCCAGCAACCTGCATGTCATTGGGAAGTGGAAGGAAACCCATGCAGTCAGAGAGGGAATGTGCAAACTCCACACAGACAGTGCTGGATGTCAGGATTGAACCTGAGTTGCTGGAGTTGTGAGGCAGTGGCTCTACTAGCTATGACCCTGTGGTACCTTATGCTTATGTGCTTTGGGATATCTCATTACATTAGTGGCTCCATATAAATGCAAGTTATTATTGTTGATGTTATGTGGTTCCATGTCCTTAATATGCTTTTGTGAAGCACCTTGAACTGTTTGTTACATTGACAGGGCTACACATATATAGGATGGTCCTGTACCTCAGTGGGCTTTGTGGTCCACAGCTTTCTTTAACAACCAATAGGTGCAACTCTGGCATGTAGTGCGAGTGGTCACAGACCTACAACAGATGTTCATCTGCCCAACAGCACGTGTTTCTCCAATAAACACAGAGCACATGCCAGGTTTCCTCTGGGTCACCAATTACTACAGCACTGCAAAATAAGTGAGTCCTGACTCATAGCCTGAGGGCAAGAGAGAAAGAGACTTGCAACTGACACTGCCTGGCACACAAAACAGAAGGTGACCTGTTAGAAGATGTTTGCAGACTCTCTCTTACTGATTGGAAGTTTCACTTCTAACATCTCCCACGGCCAATGTCATAGCTTCCTGCCAGTGGCCACCTCAGCCAAATGTGACCGGACACACTTTTGTATGGTTTGTTGCACTATAACAGTCCAATTTTTATTTTAACCAAATCCATACAGCAAGCATGTAGCCAGAGAGGCACTATGTTGGTAGTTTTAATTAATATTGTTTTTGTCTTTAGTTGAGTAAAATAGACGTTTGGGGTAGTCAGCAATGCCCTAATATCAATACTCAGGTAATTGTATTATTATGATTTTAAAAATTATTATTATTAAATGTTATTAAAATATAAATAATAAAAATGTTATTAAAATATCATTATTTAAAAACTCTAAAGCACATTCCCCCATGTCTTCATTACACAGGTAAGAATTTGTTTCTATTTCTTAAGTGACTTTCATTGACAATAATACATACAATGAGGAAAACTTAACCATCTTCTGAAACCCACTCAGAATATCTATAAATTTTTTAAAAATTCTATTTACAGTGTGGTAACAGGCCCTTCCGGCCCAACGAGCCTGCGCTGCCCATTTTAAACCCCAAATTAACCTACCCGTACATCTTTAGATAAGATCTAATAAGACTTGCAGACTACAGAACTGAATCTGCCTGCTCATTCCACTGGGAGGACCAGCTCTCTTTATGCCTCATCCAACTTTGTCACTCAGTGCAAGCCACAAGTTCCACACTACTTCCTCTTTCATGTATTCACCCAAACAAGTATTTAGTAGCCAAAATACAGAAGGCATGGCAGAAAGGGGATGAGCTAAAGGAAATTCATTACTTTAGGGAAACATTTTGAACTACATGATTACTTAAATGGGCCACTCAGTGGTGACACTACCAATGTGACAGTTAATGACTCCCTTACCCTGTTAGACCACTCTGAATGGATGCTGAAATGAGAACAAACATTAGAAATAACCCCTGACCCCTGCATAATTGCTCTTGCAAGTTGGCTGAGGCCAGATAGAGAGATAGCAATCAGTCCATAACTACCAATAATTAGTACTGAAACTGCAGCAAACATTCCTAAGACATGGTTCCAGTAATGGTAAAACATTCCTAAGACATGGTTCCAGTAATGGTAATTGTTCACTTGTCTCATCCACCCTCTGGAATCTCCCTCTTTGATCACCAGTTGGTGAACATATTCTCATTTTATTCCCTTTTTCCTGAATGCAATTTACAGTAAAAAAGTACGAATTGAGAGATGGATCCTACCACACAGGCACACCAAGGAATTACTGGGGGGTGCTTTTACTCCAGTGCCTGATGGAGTAACCTGGCATCTCCTTCACAACCCTCTCTCCTCCCTCCCCCAATTATCCCCATGTTCTGATTCATAGTTGGAGCCAGGGTTTTGGGACAGAGCCCTCACGTCTTGCTAGACGCCCATAAACACATAAATTTGTCTTCCGATCTCTCTGGGCAGTAACCAGAGCTGGGGGTCCTTCAATCTCCCCTCCCCCCTGCAACACCTGCAGGACCATTGTTATCAGCCGCTAATCCAGCACGGAGCTGGGATGAAGTCAGGGACCTTGGGCACTCTGTGATGCAATCCCAACCACCCCACCTCTACTGGGTCAGACTGATTTTGGTGACAACATTTACAGCAAGGTTACCTGGGAGATTGTCCTTGGGTGCAGTAGCCATGCCTATTGGTGCCCATGTGCTGTCCGTCAGAGCACGGAGTGGAGGCCTCATTGTAGAGGTGTCCTTGTTGCTGGGAACGAGGAAGTACAGGAGCGGTCAGCTTCGCGTGGAAGGGGTATTCTGGAGGAGGCCCGCGGTGCTCCACAGTCTGGCAGTGCCCCTGGTACCCTGTCCCCACTGGCTGCTTGTGGTGTTTCGAGAGCTGGGGGAAACTGTGCGAAGAGCTCATGGTGGTTGGGGCTTTGGCTCCATTCCTCTCCAGAGAAAGCTGCATCAGCCTCTCGCTGAGGGAGCGCACGTGCCCGTGTTTCAGCTCCTTGAGGGCGTCACTGTGAAGGTCCTGGTGGGCTCTGCCTTGGGCTGAGGTCGGGTGGGTTTCGGTGGCTGGGTAGGTGGTCTGCTGCTGCCTGTGTCCAGCCAGAAGCTGGGACTGGGCTTTGGCCTCCTCATAGGATGGCAGCGCCTCCCCGTTCAGCTGGAGCTGATGCAGATGATGCAGGAGGTTCTCCGAGTGCGAGAGGTCTCCCTGGTGCTCCTGGCCCTGTGGCTCCTGCCGCGTGGAATGCTGCACGATCTGACACTCCTCTTGTGTGAGGCTCTCCAGCGAGGAGCGGGGGCTGCCCGTCCCACCCCTCATCGCCTGCTGCTGGATGGCCAGCAGTGTCCGGTTGTCCGTCAGGTTGCCATAGCGCAGCTGCTCCTGGATTAGCCGGTGGAGGACCGTACCTGACGAGTCTTCTGCAGTCCGCATCCTGCCTTTGCTCTGGGGTTGATTCTGAAACACAAAACAAGCCAATGAGGTTCACGGACACTGGCACAGGGAACTCACACACAGACACCAGCATACAGGTCCCACGTACAACACTGTATACAGATGGCCATTTTACAGGTCGTCGGCTTGTGAGTGTACTACCTGCTCCCCACCCAGTTCAGACAGGGGCCACCCTCACTCTTCTATCTACCTAGTGTGCAAATTATGTCAATCTCAGCCATGAATGTACTCAGTGAGTGAACAACCACATCCTTCTGGGAGACCGACGATTAAAGATTTACGACACTTCTACCTAGGGACAATTATCCCCACCTCAGCCCTAACTTCCAGTCCCGGGACATTGGTCCCTGAGTTTCTTCAGCCAGAGGATAACAAAATGGGTTAGGGGAGGGTTAGTGTAAAATTGTGTGCTCGATAGTCAGCGCTGACTCAGCGGGTCGAAGGGCCTGTTCACCATCCACCCTGTCAATCCCACACAGTGAGACCTCTTCAAATTCTTCTGAACCTCAGTGAGGTTCAGCCAGTCTCAACCTTTCTTCATTCAGAGGGTCAGGGCTGTAAATCCCCGCTCCATTGATTCAGAGGCCAGTTTAAGTTTATTTCAAACTGTTTATTTCTTAGAATCATAAGAACAGCACTCCATTTTTACCATCGAGGCAGTGAAACCCCTGAATGAGCCATTTAATTACTTCCACTCTCCCATTTTGTCCTGGTTTGGGTACAAGAGTAAAGGTATCTTGCTCCAATTATATTGGCCACTGGTGAGACCGTACCTGGTATATCGTGTACAAGTCTGGTCTCCCTACGTAAGATATACTTGCAACGGAGGGAGTGCAACCAGTTTGGATCCTTGATTTACAGATTGTCTCGCAAGGAGAGGTTAAGCAGAAGGGGACCCATACTCTCTAGAAGGATGAGAAGTGATCTCATTGAAATAATATCCTTACAAGACCTGACAGGGTGGAAGCAGGGATGTCATTTCCCATGGCTTAGGTGTCCAGCACCAGGTCAGTCTCAAATTAAGGGCTCGGCTGTTCACCACAGATGAGAATTCTACATCCAGAGGTGGTGAGCCTTTGGAATTCTCTGTCCACAATGGATATGGGGGTTCGGTGACTGAGCATACTCAAGGCAAAAATCAATCGATGTTTCAATTACTGAGAGAATCAAGGGGTGTGGGGTCAGTGGCTGAGGTGGATAGGCTGTGATTGTATTGAGTGGTGGAGCAGGGAAGGATGAATGACCTCCTTCTCTTTGTTTCTCATGTTCTGATTTTCTTTCCCATGAGCCCTGCAAACTTCCTGTTTCTGAATCCAAATGTTAACGCCTTTTGAATGTTACTTTTCAATCTATTTCCTCAGCCCTTTCAGACCTCAGATTCAAGAGCACAATTCAATGTGTAAGTAACCACTTCATTGGCCAATTATCTGTTTCCTCTCATTTCTGACCCCCATGGAAACAATTTCTTCTTATTTACTCTGTCAAAACCTTTCATTATTTTGAGCACCTGTCATTGAATGGCACTTAACCTTTTCCCGAAGATCCCCAGCCCAATCCTCTCCTGTAACGGAAACCCTCACCTACTGTACCAAACTACAAGCTCTCTCCTTATCCAAGGCCATTATTCCTCATTATTTAATGTTGACATCTACAACATTGATTGTGTTGTAAAATTAACATAGTGTGGCGACTCACCGTCTAGTCGGGCGAACCGGCTCGGCAGTCGGGTCGCGTGGTGTCGGAGCAACGAGGCCCAAGATGGCGGCGGGCCTCGTCTTTCCGAGCGACGGGGAGAACCCGCGCGCGGGAAAGTCCTGATGACGTAGGACTTACGTCATTGCCGGTTTTTTTTGGGCGGGAGTTTTTCTCCCTTAAAGGGCCCGCACAAGGCGGGAAAATAAACCAGTTCTGTTTGGCAATCCTCCGAGTAGAGTCTTGTTTTATTCCGCGGTAGCAACCACTACAATAGCTATTTAACCTTGAGAGCAAGCAACCTCTGAAGTTACTTCTGAGCTCAGAGTAAGGGGTACCACAATGCTGGACAACCTACCAATCCCACTCTATTATAAATCCTGAGTACATAGAGTGGTAAAGAAGGTGTATGCCATGCTTGCCTTCATTGACCGGGATGTTTAGTATTAAAGTCAGAAAGTCAGATTGCAGATGTATAAAACTTTGGTCAGGCCACATTTGGAGTACTGTGTGCAATTCTAGTTGCCACATTACAGGAAGGATATGGAGGCTTTGGAGAGGGTGCAGAGGAGGTTCACCAGAATGGTCTCTGGATTGGAATGTATTAGCTATCAGGAGAGGTTGGACAAATTTGGATTGTTTTCTCTGGAGCGTCAGAGGCTGAGGTGACCTGATGGAAGTTTATAAAATTATTAGAGGCATAGCTTAAAGGTTAGAAGGGGAAAGTTTAAAGGAGATTTACAAGGCAAGTTGTTTTACACAGAGTGTGGTAGGTGCCTGGAATGTGCTGCCAGGAGAGGTGGTGGAAGCAGGTACAATAACAACATTTAAGAGGCATTTAGACACATGAACAGGTAGGGAATGGAGGGATATGGACCAATTGCAGTTATGGATGATGTGCAGTTTAAATTGGTATTATCATTGGCTCAGACATAGTGGGCTGAAGGGCCTGGGCTGCACTGTTCCATGTCTTTTTACATTTTTTTCTTCCAAGAAAAGTGAGACGATACAATTTAGCAGCACCAGGCATGTCACACTGAGTTACTAAGTCTCCCCCAGCTCAGTGCCACACAGGAGAACCTCCCTGGGAGTTGTCTCCCTACAAGACTCCACCTCTGTGCTTGGGCTAGTTGTTTTATCATCATCAGATAATGACATGAATTTGAGGAATGTGAGGCATTAAGTTGTAAGCATGAAGTGACAGGATGGTGAAGGAAGAGCTGGAGGAATTTGGCTGAAGGGAGACTGAGCAAACATTAGTCTGAATATCCTGCAGGAAATTCCAGCAATAAAATGTGGAGAATGAGAACTAAATAGAGCGATTTTTTTCCCTACCAGCTTCAACAATTAAAACCATATGCATTTTATCTTTCTTAAAGCTGCTTTTTCTATTGTTGAAAGCTTTTTCTTATAACATCTTGTGTTGGTTATTTCAAACACCACAAGCTGGAAAGAGGACTCAGAGAAATTGCAACACTTTCAGGAGTGCAAGTAACCTTGATTTTTGAAAGGACAAGTAGAACATAGAATTTACCAAGGAACCCATTCAGTTAGAATGCTTAAGAGTGAAAAGAGCCCAACTTTACTTCTCTCTTGGACCTGGGGTTCTGATTTTATTGCAAATTAATAGCACTTGAACTCTGCAATCTTAGCTGCAAAAAGCACCAAATGTTTAACTAGATTCTACGTAATTACCATTTCTAACCACACGAATATACATTCACAGGGAAAAGCCATTGCTTACAAAATACATTTGTTGGTAGAGAAATGCAGATCTGCAGATAGTCGTGTGGATACACAAACCCCCTCCACTGGAAGGAGGGAAACATTCCTTCTCAGTTGAGTCTGATTATCCCTGAATGGGGCCACTGATAAAACACAACAGACTTATAAGAGGAGCTGCATTCCTGAAGGTTTCCAAAACAAAGGCTCATTCACCTACCTGCAGAATCCCAGGGCAAGCCACACATTCCACTGCAATGTGGAAACACCTCAGCCCACCGCACCCGAACCTGATAACCTGCCAACTAAACGCTCCAGCCAGCCGAAAGAGCCATTTATTCGTCGCCCAAATATCTTTGGATTTTAAATATATTCTTCCTACGTATTCCACCAAGAATTCTAGTCTTGCACACGAGAAAACATTCATCCAACCAACATCTATAAGGATTATCAAAGAATGTCTGTGCCTTCAGTTCCAGGAGGGTCAAATCGTTAAGAAAAAGGACAAATTATGATTACATTCTTTCCATGAGTTTTCTTTGAAGGAAGACCCATTACTGATTTAATTTTCTGTGGCTCTTAACTAACACAGGTACAATGCGAATACTTGTTATCATCTTTAACTATTACAATGACAATATTTAATCTATAATCTTTGCTATACAGCATAGTTAAAATGGGGGACAATTTGATATCTGAAACTTCACCAATACTGTTACTATTTCTTAATCTGCAAATTTTTACCGAAACGACGTTAATGCGTTCCTTATAACCTGTTATATTTACCATTACATTTTGTAATCTCCGGTTACGAGATGAATATTCTATAATATGCAATCTTTGCCAACACGCTGTTAACATTTATAACCTGCAACATTGCTGGATCTAGAATCGCTCCCCGCTCGGACGGGGCACATTATAGTTTGCAGCCTTCGCTACCCCCTTCAGTAATTCCTCCGGCCGCCGCTTTCACTTGGCACATTCTTGTCCACTGACATCATTTACCAGTGAGGAGAAGCGCAGACAGCAGAATCCGCGGGGAAGGGGCACCGGGAGAGGAATCACTCGGACCCAACATGTACCCATTATTATGTAGACAGTGATAGGTTCCCTGGGGGACTCCTGTATCAGAAGCCCGATCACCCGCGGAGACAATCTGTAAAACTTCCCCGAGTACAATGTAAAGTCGAATGAAGTTGGTGGACAGTGCTAAAGCCCGGACGTTGTCCCGCGGGGGAATCCGACCACAGTAACGAGCAGGAGCTGTACCTCACCTTGTAACTGGAGTGCAGGGAGCGGAGAGGAGGGAGCTGAGGGAGCGCACTACCCGTGCGCCAGCGAGCTGGAGAATGACTGCGTGCCGACGTGCGCCGGGGATCGAGGCAGCAGCTGGAATGTCAGGAATGTTCCTCGGTCTATCAAAGCGGCCGGGCTGAACCTGCAGGGGGCACACGCCACGCCACACCACGGTCTCACAGCTCGGCACAAGAGAACCCGGGCAATGGGGTGAATCGGAACCCCCTCCACACCAGGGTGTGCAGGGTGCAGGGAGTCATCCTCACAGGCAGCCGGAGCCTCACTGAATGCCCATCCCTCTTCCTATGCTCTCGTTTGTCAGGGAGCACCCGGCGGGACTTAACACGGTCTGGACGATCGGGCTGGTACAATCCTGGGCAACGTTTGTGGAACTTTGGCGAAAACCTTTCGACTTTGGTGCAGGTGAACCTGTTCTCAGAGCTCAAGATTAACCCTTTGATGGAATACCATCTCCAAACCCAGGAAATGTGATCTGTTAACTAACCAGTTGCACATAGAAATGTTCATGACAAAATATAAACAGTAGCCTCCCAAACCAATGTCCATCTCACCCCGAACTGTGACGAATCCCACAACGGGTTTCAGACCCAATCACACATCCCACACATCTGTGACAGACACCCTTTCCCTCACTGTCCATCTGCAGGTTGTCCCAGGCCGGAGACTGGCCTCTCCTCTACCATTGTGGGTGGCACTGCACTCACTTGGCTCCATTCAACCTCAGTGGGTTGCTGAAGGAAGGAGGCTGGGGCCTTCTGGTATTGCTAAAACTGATAGGTTTGACTAACATGAAAGCTTCTAAACTGAAATGATACCTGATAGTTAATTATAATGAATGACATCACACAGTTCTGGTGATTCCTGACACAGCTTCAGTAGATCAATAATGAGCAAGGTGGAGTGAGGGGAGGGATTAAAGACCAGATTTTTTTAAAGTTTCAAATAAAATTTATTCATCAAAATTTATTCACAAGAAATACAAAAGCTATGCATATCTTTCTTTACATTCATGGTGTTGACTAGTCTACACATTTATAGTGTTATCAGGTCTATACATTTGGAGTGTTAGCACATTCTATGTGCAAGGCACCATTGCCACCAGTGTGGCCTCTTTGGATGATACACACCAAAGATGCTACATAGGAGCCAGCCCCTTAGACTACAGTCCTTCCCCACAAAGGCATTGCATTGGCTGCACCAAGCCTAAAGACAAGATTATACCCCTGGTGAAATAAATTTAGATAAGGGGTCTGTAGGAAGAGAGACCCAGTGCTTTGCAAATATTGTACATCACATTCACACCAACACCTTTCAAAGGCATGCTGCCTTTTGTATCACTCTCGACAATACAAACAACAACTTACATTTACATAGTGCCTGAAGACTGCTCATGTCATTAGGCAGTGCACTGGGATATCATCAATCACACTAAACCTTCTGAGGAAGTGATATTGCAGATGTCCTAAAGCTTGGTCAATGAGGTGGCTATTAAGGCAGAAAGAGAATCATCAAACTGGTGAAACTTGACTGCACTCCCTCTTTTGCAAGTATATCCATCCTCAGGTTGGGACACCAGATCTGTACATAAATATTTCATGAGTGTTCCCACCAGGGTTTTGTGTAATTGGAGCAAGATATGTCAACTCCTGTACTCAAATCCACTTACAATAATGGCCAATGTACCATTTTCCTTCCTAATTCATTGGTATGCATTACATTAACTGTCAATGATTTGTGTGCAAGAACACTCTGGCCCTCTGAACAAGACCTTTTAATCTCTTGCCATTATAAAGAACTCTGTCTTTCTATATTTTCTAACAAAGTGGATGATCTCAATTCTTTATATTCCTTCTGCTATGACTTCTTCCAATTACTCAGTCTGTCCATACACCCGAAGCCTCACTGCATCCTCCTCACAACTCATACTGCCACCAAGCCTTGTATCATTAACAAACTTGGATTCCTCATCAAATCAATGGCATAGGCTGTGAACAGCTGAGGCTTCATCATGGAGCCTTACAGCCCCTCATTGGTCACCACCTCCCATCCTGAAAATTACCCATTTATTTCTGCCTATTAACCATTTCCCAATACATCATTCCCAATTCCATTTGCTGTAATTTTGTTTTACAATTTCTGGTGTGACATCTTTTTGAAGGCATTCTGAATGTCCAAATACATCATATCCACTGGTTCCCCATGTACCCTGCCAGTTACATGTTCAAACAAACAGTCAGATTAGTCAAATTTCCCCTTGTTATAAATTCATGCAGACTTTGCCCAAACGTATAAGTATTTTCTATGCACCTTGGTACAGCACAGCAACAGTCCCTTCGGCCAATGAAGTTGTGCCAAACTAATTAAGTTAATGATCCCTGACTAAAATAATCCTTTCTGCCTGTATATCCCTCCATTTTCTGCATATTCATGTACCTATCTAAGAGCCTCTTAAGTGCCTCTGTCATATCTGCCTCCACCACCACCCCTGGCGGTGCATTCCAGGCACCCACCACTCTCTGTGTAAAATATCTTGCCCCGTACATCTCCTTTGAACTTACACTCTCTCACCTTAAATGCAAGCCCTCTAGTACTAGGCATTTCGACCCTGGGAAAAAGATACCAGCTGACTACTCCATCTATGCCTCTCATAATTTTATAACTTCTATCCCCTCAGACTCTACCACAGCAGAGAAAACAATCCTAGTTTGTCCAATCTCTCCTTATAGCACATGCTCTGTAATCCAGGCAGCATCCTGGTAAATCTCTTCTGCACCCTCTCCAAAGCCTCCACATCCTTCCTATATTGGGGTGACCAGAATTGAATGCAATACTCCAGATGCAGACTAATCTGAGAGTTTTATAAAACTGTAACATAACTTCCTGACTCTTGAACTCAATATCTGAACCAATAAAGCCAAGCATGCCATATGCCTTCTTTACCACACTATCAACTTGTGCACCCATTGTCAGCGAGCTTTGGACTTGGGCCACAAGATTCCTTTGCACATCAACGCTGTTAAGAGTCCTGCCATTAACTATGAACTGTCCCTTTACATTTGATCTCCCAACTCACACTTGCCAGGATTAAACTCCATTGGCCATTTCTCCACCCAAATCTGCATCTGATCTCTGTCCCATTGCATCCATTGGCAACCTTCTACACCATCCACAACATCACCAATCTTTGTGTCATCTGCGAACTTGCAAACCCACCCACCCACGTTTTCATCCATGTCATTTATATATATCACAAACAGCAGAGGTCCCAGTACAGATCCCTATGGAACACCACTAGTCATGGACCTGCAACCAGAATAAGACCCATTGACCACTACCCTTTGTCTTCTATGGGCACACCAATTCTGAATCCAAACGCCCAAGTCACCGTGCATCCCATGCATCTTAATCTACTGGATGAGTATAACATAAGAGACCTTGTTGAATGCCTTACTAAAATCCATGTAGACAACATCCACTGCTCTACCTTAATCGATCACCTTGGTCACCTCCTTGAAAAACTCAATCAAGTTAGTAAGACATGACCTGCTCCGAACAAAGTCATGCTGACTGTCCCTAATTAGCCCATGGCTTTCCAAATGATCATAAATCCTATCCCTATGAATCCTCTCCAACAGCTTCCCTGCCACTGACGTGAGACTTACTATATCCTTAATTATAGACTCTAGCCTTTTTCTCTACTACTGATGTCAGGTTAACTGGTCTGTGGTTTCTTGTTTTCTCGCTCTCTTTTTTTAATAGTCGAATCACCTTTCCTACCTTCTAATCTCTGGGAACAGTTCCACAATGCGTGGACACCGGTGCGTCTCACGACATCACGCACATCCTTTGTCAAAATCCAGTTTATTGGGTCCTGGGAATTAATCAACTCTCAGTCCCATTAATTTCTCCATTACTTAATTTCCCCAGTACTAATTTCTTTCATTTTGTTGTTCTTCATGATTTCTGGGAGGTTCTCTGTCTTTCATGAAGAAAGACACAAAATATTTGTTTAACTTCTGTGCCACATCCTCATTCCCCAGTATAATTTCTCCTGTCTCAGTCTGTAAGGGACATTCTGCAAAGGCACTTGCTTGTGCTAATCTTTTCATTTACAAATACCTAAGGTCTGGTTTTATGTTTCTCGTTAGATTATTCTGAAATTCCATTTTCACATCAATATCTTGGTCCTTCATTGCTGAATTCTGGGAAGTTCCCTGTCCTCAGGCTTGCTGCTCATTTGGACAACACTCTAAACTCTTTCTTTGATCTTTAACTTTTGTTAGCCAATGTTGGACTAATTTTCTTAATGTTTTGTTTTGGTGTCTTAAATAGATATATAAATGTTGTAAACTATTCATTAATTCTTTAAATATTAGCTATTCCTCATCTACTGCCATGTTTAATGCAATTTCCCAATCCACCATAGTCAATTCACACCTCATGCCTCTATGCTTTACTTGGACTTAAGACCCCAGTTTCCGATTGAACTAAATCACTTTCAACGTTGATATAAAATTTTATGTATGATCACTCTTCCCTAAATACTTTATTGTCAATGAAGTACTTTTGAAATTTAGTAACCGTAATAATATGGGAAATCTGTGTAGTACTGAAAAGTGATAATGACAAGATAGTCACTTTTAGTAATGTTTACTGAGAAATAGATATTGGCCTCAATACCAGGGATAAATTACCTGCCATTTGAAATAGGATTTCTATGTACACCTGAGAGAACAAGTTTAATACATCTTCCAAAAGCTGCTAATAACATATCAACCCCATTACCAACATCCACTAATGTAGCCTTTGTCAAGTGCAACCCTGAACTCCTTCAGCCAATCCCTGTTAGCCTCAGACAATGCAAAACACCCTCAGTACTGACCAGAGTCGCAGCCTAGATCATTGTCTGCAATTCAATTGGCCTTGAACCCATGGCCTCTGGCTCAGAAATGGACTTGACAAATGACTTGATAAACATTGCTTTGACCTTGCTGATGCGGAGTTGCACAAAATTTCTCCTTATCCAGTTTTGGAATGTTAGACAAATGCTCTGACAATGTAGAGACACAGAGACTTTGAGAGAAGCAGTGGTGGGTTGTGGCAAAACCTAATGTCTTGTTGTCAGATGGTAGTGTCGAGGCAGAATATAGATGTGCTATAGGAGGAACCAATGATAAACCAGTAAGAGAGATTGGAGGTGTGATGTGGGCACAGGAAGGTGGTGATGCTCTGTGTGTGACCATCTACAGGTGGGTGAGGTCCCACACTAGGGTGTGGAATTGATTGGTGTGGTTGGTGGGCTGAAAATCGAGTGGGAGAGAGATAATTCACCATGTTATGGTCGTATAGAATGTCATTGTGAACTTGATAAGGGCTGTTACTGTGACAATGATGGATAACTATTTGGGATGAGCTCTAGAAAAGATGGGCATGGAGCTGGGAAATGACGTTTGGAGCCAAAAGCAAAGTTGGATTTAAGGTCGTACTTTGCAAGGATGTTCTTTCAATAAGGGTTGGGTAGCCTCTAAGTGGCTGAGGCTGAGCCATCCATATTATAATGACAATCTGAATCCCTTCAGAAATGAAAGTGTTAGGTATGCAAACTATTTGGGGTCAGGGTGTAAACAAATGTCTGATCTCATAGTGATGAGGGATCCATACAATCAGAAGCCTGAGCTGGAAGGGCAGCCTTGCCCTGCTGTTTGTCCCAGATTATTTTTGTTATTCATTTCCTGGATGTGACCAGCACTTCTCCTCCCATCCCTCATTAACTGCACTGCTGAGCAGGTCACGCATCAACCTGGCAAAGAGGACAGGTTTTCTTTGCTGATGAGAGTAATGAGGGGAATGGATTTTGCTACAATCCAGCAGTTTCTTGGCCACCAAGACTAATATGAGCTTTCAATGGAGCTTTATTTAAACGTTTGAATTTAAATTCCCAAGCTGCCATGGTGGCTTCTCAACCTGCTTCTGGTATTGGTATTGTTATTGGTTTATTATTGTCACTTGTACCGAGGTACAGTGAAAAGCTTGTCTTATAAACCAATCGTACAGGTCAATTCATTACCTGGACCAATAGCCGAAGTCCCTAGATAGTAAGACACAAAAGGAGTAGGGCAGAACCACTCAGCATGTCAGGCAGCACCTGGGACACTGCCAGAGGCAGGCTGTTTCCACCACTCTCAGGTTTTGTTGCAGATTTTCAGCTCCTGTTCTGATCTCCATGAACTTGTTTGGTAACTTTACTCTTCCACCAAACTCTTGAATAGTACAACAAATGTTGGACCTTCCTGCCCTGTCTCTGCGGTGTGAGGGGAGGGGGTGGAGCTCGGGGGGGGGGGGGTGGGGGGAAGGGTTTTGCTGCAGCTGTGCATGTTGGAGTGAGAATTGCCCTCCAATACTGGTCCTTGCCCCAGTCTGCAGCCTGGTTAAAGAGTCTCCTGGCAGTGATGGTGATGTTCAGTATGTTCCCCGGGCAGATATATCCACACAGCCGACGCACACAGCAAAGGGAGCAAAGAAAATGAGAATCAAAAAACTGCAGATTCTTGAAAACTGAAATCAAAACAGAAGATGCTGGAAATACTGGAGCAAGGACCAGTATTGGAGGGCAGTGTCTGTGGAGGAAGAGTTAAGAATTCAGGTCTGTGACAATTTATCAGAAATGAGAAGAAAATGAGGAACTTTGCTCATGAAGTCTGCTGGAAGCAAAGGTGATGACAACATGTATCACCTTGTCATCAGTCCACTGGTGAATGTTTGATGTTTCTCAAGTGTCATAGAGTCATTGAGTCAGACTGCATGGAAACAGGCCTGTCATCTCACCGTCAGCCATCAACTGCCCATTTACAATTATCCTGCACTAATCAAATTTCTTTCTTCCTACTTTCTCATCAATTCCTCCAGATTCTACCACTCACCTACACATTAGGGGACAATTACAGTGGCCAATTAACCTACAAACTTGCATGTCTTTGGGATGTGGGAGGAAGCTGGAGCACCCAGGAGAGAATGTGTAAACTCCACACAGACAGCACTGGAGGTCAGGATTGCACCTGGACCTCTGCAGTTGTAAGGCAGCACTCTGCTTGCTGTGTCACTGTAGAGGGTTTAACTTTTCATCGTATACGTTCCTACCTCCAATCCCCAGAATGTCATCAAATATCCCAATTGTCAGTGAAATACCCAATCCCCCTTGTGTCTGTCCTCTCTGTCCCTCCACGTACCCAACCAGTGGCAGCCACCACTTTTTAAAACAGAATTGATATGGCTTAGAATGCAAATTCAAAGGTGAGTTTCATAAAGGAACTTAAAGAATTATGATTACAGGGTGATGAGGATAAGTTGACACATTGAATATCTCTTTCAAAGAGCAACCACAGACATAATGGGCTGAATCTCCTCCTGCTGTCCATCTCTCTGTAATTGTTGGCTCTGGTTACAACGTGAGCATGGAATAGACAAGATTGCCAAGAACTCACTTCTCCCAGGGAAACCATTTTGAGAGAGTTGGCAGGGGGTTGAATTAATTGCATTTTCTAGGTGAATAAGGTCCATTTCACCCCTTCAATAGCGAAAGAGATTGCGTTAGCAAGCACTGGAATCAGGACGACACCTATATATTCCACTCTACCAATACCTGAAGTGAATAAAAGTAAAGCCTACAATTTGCCAGCCCTGCCACCAGTTCTGTTTGAAAGGAAACTAACCATCATTGTCAGGTGCAGGGATCTAACGATCCATTATATCACTCAGATGTCATTTTGCAGATAAATATTTTGCATGGAAATAGAACTCTGGAGAGAATGAGTAAATGTTTACCACTAAACAACCTGCAGTACTTATTTATAGTTTATTTAAAACAAATTACTGCAACAAACATCTGGAAGGCTTTAAAGTGTGCAAAAACTGGATTTATGGGATTGCTTGGATTTTTCGTTCTGGTTTCCTGTCTTTTTGTAAGAATTTCATCCCAATGGGGAGAAGTTCAATGACCACTAATCACCTTTCACATCTCTTCCAACTCCCACTGGTAAAGTATGGCAAATTCAATCAGCCTCACTGATGTATTTTACATTAGATTACATTACATTACATACAGCACAGAAACAGGCCCTTCAGCCTAACTGGTCCATACTGACCAAGGTGCCAACCTGAGCTAGTTCCATTTGTCTGCGTTTGGCCGATATCCCTCTAAAGCTTGAGCAACAGACAAAAAGCTGGAGGAACTCAGCAGATCAGGCAGCATCATTGGGCAAAGGACAGCATCTATAGAAATGGACAGTCGACATTTTGGGTTGAGACCCTTTATCTGGATTACCTCTGAATCTTTCCTATCCACCTACCTGTTTAAATGTCTTTGGAACATTGTAATTGGACCCACCTTTACTGCTTCTTCTGGCAGCTTGCTCTATATCTTTTTCCCAGGGTAGAAATGTCAAATACCAGAGGACGTGCATTTAAGGTGAGAGGGGGGAGGTTTAAAAGAGATGTGTGAGGCAAGCTTTTTACACAGAATATGGTGGCTGGCTGGATTGGGCTGCCAGGGGAGGTGGTGGAGGCAGATATGAAAGTGGATTTAAGAGGCAGTTAGATAGACACATGACTATGCAGGGAATGGAGGGATATGGATCACGTACAAGCAGAAGAAATTTAGTTTAATTTGGCATCGTGTTCGGTGCAGACATTGTGGGCCGAAGGGCCTGTTCCTGTGCTGTTCTGTTCTGTTAAATATACCCACCACCCACTGAGTGAAAAACTTGCCCCTCCGGTCATCTCTAAATCTTTCCCCTCTTACCTCAAACATATGCCCTCTAGTTTTAGATTCCACTACCCTGGGAAAAAGATTATAATCATTCACCTTATCTATGCCCCTCATGATTTTATAAACCTCAGCCCCTCACTCCAGGAAAAACTGCCCCAGATTATCTGGTCTCTTCTTATAACTCAGGCTCTTCAGTCCCGGCAACAGCCCTATGAACATCCTTCAAGCCTGCTCCATCATTCAAAAGATCAGGATTGATTAACATCCTGAGGGCAGGCACGGTAGTGTAGCGGTTAGTGTAATGCTATTAAAGCGCCAGTGACCCGGGTTCAATTCCGGCTGCTGTCTGTAAGGAGTTTGTATGTTCTCCCTGTGTCTGCGTGGGTTTCCTCCGGGTGCTCCGGTTTCCTACCATGTTCCAAAGACGTACTGGTTTAGAGAGTATGCATTATGAGGAGAGACTAAGGGAGCTCCAACACATCCTCCCTCTTGATATCTACATGCTCTCCTCATAATGCATACTCTCTAAACCAGGCAGCATCCTGGTAAATCTCCTTTGCACCCTTTCCAATGCTTCCACATCCTTCCTATAATGAGGCAACCAGAACTGGACACAGTACTCTAAGTGTGGTCCAACCAGAGTTTTGTAGAGCTGCATCATTACCTTTTTTGAATAAGGGGACAATATTTGCCATCCTTCAATCCTCCGGCACCATTCCCGTGGATAACGAGGACTCTAAGATCCAAGACAATGGTTCAGCAATCTCCTCCCTCACCTTGGGGAGCAGCCTGGGGAATATTCCATCAGGACCCGGGGACTTATCTGTCCTAATATTTTCTAACAGCTCCAACACATCCTCCCTCTTGATATCTACATGCTCCAGAACATTAACTTTACCGACACTGTCCTCAGCGTCATCAAGGCCCTTCTCCTTGGTGAATACCGAAGAGAAGTATTCATTGAGGGCCTCACCCACTTCCAAAGCTTCCAGGCACAGCTTCCCACCATTGTCTCTAATCGGTCCTACCTTTACTCTCGTCATCCTTCTGCTCTTCACATAAGTGAGAAAAGCCTTGGGATTTTCCTTAACCCTACTCACCAAGGCCTTTTCATGTCCCTTTCTTGCTCTCCTCAGCCCCTTCTTAAGTTCCTTCCTTGCTACCCTATATTCCTCAAGAGAGCTGTCTGATCCTTGCTTCCTAAGCCTTATGTATGCTGCCTTCTTCTTTCTAACCAGTTGTTCCATCTCTCTTGTCACCCATGGTTCCTTTACTCTTCCATTCCTTCTCTACCTCACCGGGACAAATTTATCCCTAACCTCCTGCAAGAGATCCCTGAACAATGACCACATCTCCATAGTACATTTCCCTTCAAAAATGTCATCCCAACTCACACGCAAGTTCTAGCCTTATAGCCTCATAATTTGCCCTTCCCCAATTAAATATCTTCCTGTCCTCTTTGCTCCTATCCTTGACCATGACAATGCTAAAGGTTAGGGAGCAGTGGTCACTCTCCCCCAAATGCTCACCCACTGAGAGATCTGTCACCTGACCTGGTTCATTACCTAATACTAGATCTAATATGGCATTCCCTCTAGTCGGCCTGGCAACATACTGTGACAGGAATCTGTCCTGAATACACTTTACAAACTCTGCTCCGTCTAAACCTTTAGTCCTAAGCAGGTGCCAGTCAATATTTGGGAAGTTGAAGTCTCCCATGATAACAACCCTGTTATTCTTGCACTTTTCCAAAATCTGCCTCCCAATCTGCTCCTCAGTATCCCTGCTGCTACCGGGGGGCCTACAGAATACTCCCAAGTAGAGTAACTGCTCTTTTCTTGTTCCAAACTTCCACCCATATTCACTCTAGAGAGGAACCTTCTACATTATCCACCCTTTCTGCAGCTGTAATAGTGTCCCTGACCAGCATCTCCACTCCTCCTCCTCTTCTCACCCCCCCCCCCCCATCCCTTTTAAAACATTGAAATCCAGGAATATTCAGTATCCATTCCTGCCCTGGTGACAGCCAAGTCTCTGCAGGAGCCACAATATCATAGTTCCATGTATTTATCCAAGCTCTCAGTTCATAACCCTTATTCTTGATTTAAGTAAATGCACTTTAGCCCATCCACCTTTCTACTTTTATACCCTATACTCTGCTTCTCCTTCCTCAAAACCTCTCTATATGTTAGATCTGACTTTACTTCTTCCACTGACCTAGTCCTCTGGTTCCCATCCCCCTCGCAAACCAGTTTAAATCCTCCCGAACCACCCTAACAAACCTGCCTGCAAGGATATTGGTCCCCCTCGAGTTCAGGTGTAACTTGTTCATTCTGTACAGGTCCCACCTTCCCCAGAAGAGATCCCAATGATCCAAAAATCTAAAACCTTGCGCCCTACACCAACTCCTCAGCCACACATTCATCTGCCACCTCCTCCTATTCTTACTTTCACTATCCCATGGCACTGGCAGCAATCCTGAGATTGCTACCCTTGAGGTCCTGTTCTTCAGCTTTCTGCCTAGCTCCCTAAACTCACTTCTCAGGACCTCATCCCTCTTTCTACCTATGTTGTTGGTACCAATGTGTTCCACGATTTCTGGCTGCTTTCCCTCCCGCTCAAGAATGCTGTGGACCCGATCAGAGACATCTCGGACCCTGGCACCTGGAAGGCAACATACCATCCTGGATTCTTGCTAACATCCACAGAACCTCCTGTCTGTTCCCCTACTATCAAGTCCCCTATCACTAATGCCCTCCTCTTCTCCTCCCTTCCCATCTGAGCAGCAGGACCAATCCCAGTGCCAGAGACCTGGCTTCTGCTGCTTGATCTGGTAGGTCATCCCCTTCAACAACATCCAAAGCGGAATACCTGTTATTGAGGTGAACAGCCTCTGGGGTCCTCTGCACTGTCTGCCTGTTCTCCTTCTTCACTCCCCGACAGTCACCCATCTCTCTGCCTCCTGGACCCTAGAAGTACCTGCTCTAAGGTGGGGGGGGAGGGGTGACTGCCTCCGATGCACAGCATCTACATATCTCTCTCCCTCCCTGATGCTCCGCAGTGTTTGAAGCTGCTACTCCAGCTCATCAATTCTGAGCCGAAGTTCGTCCTGCCTCATGCACTTGCTGCAGATGTGGTCACTGTGCACCACAGCAGGGTCCACTAGCTCCCACATTATGCAGCTGCAGCACATTGCCATGCCCTCCATATGAACTAGTTTTTTTTCCCTACCTAGCTGTAGTCTACTTAAAAATTTATAATGATAACAGTAAACCTTACCCTTACTTACCAGCTACTCAGCAGTGTTGTTGCAGATGGCCTCTGCCTCTTGATGCAAAGAGAATGATAGATAAGTGGATCCCGCCTCAACCCGTTACTGCCTAAGCCCCTTGAGCCAAAGCCCAATCACTCTACTCCCTCTCACTCCGCTGCCCACTCCGATGCTGCCCGCTGGATATGGCAGGCTGCCCCCAGAACACTCTACGCAAAAAGATGGATTTCACTGTGTGTTTCAATGTACATGTGACTAATAAAGATATCTTATCTTATCCAACACATCCAAACATTAAACTCCATCTTCCCTGGTTTTTCTCCCACTTGCCCCGTCCATTTCTGTGACATCCCGCTAACATCTCCTGCATTTGGCTCACCAGCCTTACATCGGGTTGGCACTGAGGGGTCTACCCGGAACAGTGAATGAATGGGTTAGTGTCAGAGTCCATGAGGCCAGGGTTAGGGACTGGGAATATCCCAATGGTCTGGAAACAGGAGATTGGAGAGGGTGCAAGATACATCTCTGCCTTCAGGGTTTAAGTCTACCATTGGAAGTAATAGCCCCGAGTCTAGTTAAACTAAAGATCAAAAGCCTTCTTGGAACATTCCAAACAAAAATTCTGTTGACCAAAACAAAGCAGCAACTGTAGCTCAGCTGCACTGTGCAGTTGACAAAACTTGCAAAAGACATGTTAAAAAAGGAATGCGAGGATTTTAAGGAACCATTTGGTCACATTTAACTTTCAAATATTTGAGTAATTGGAGTGTGCTGATTGCTGGGAGTGTGTTTGGGAGTTGGAGGAGCAGGCTGCCAGCTGGACGCACACAGTCCTTGCATGCAGCAGGTCCATTACCAAGAGAAGAGCTACCATTGTGCTGTCAACACAAAGGCTGGGACATCTGTTCAGTTCAGATCAACCTCAGCACAAAGACAGGAATGTCAGAGCTATTTAACACACAAGAAGAAAATAAAACTCCAGCCAGACATCCCTTCATTTGAATACATGGGTAGCAGCCTGGCAGGGGCAGGGAGGAAAAGGAATGTTATTCAATGGGTTTATTTATTTAGCCACTTTGCTTGCTAATTAAAGCAATTCCAAAGAGTGTTTTACTGCTTTCTCCTTTCATTTTAACCTGACTGACACTGAATGGCCCTCCTTCAGATGCTGTCAATCTTTCTGCATAATAGGAGAGGAGATTTTGAACAGTTGGCAAATGGCTGAAACTAAATTACTTTCCTTCCACAGTCGCTTCTTAAACACACGCCAGCCCAAATCACGCTCTAATTTTTCTTACTTTTGCCTCTCCTGATCTAACCTTTTGTTTTGAGGTGTTAACGCCAGCAGAGTCTGTGGGCTGTCCATGTGGCTCGGTGTGGCGAACAGAATAATGCTGCGGGTGCTGGGAATGTGAAGTAAGCACAGACAATGCTGGAGATAGCCATCGAGTTGGGCAGCATCTGTGGAGAGAGTAACAGGTCAACCTCCCTTCATCAGGCCCGGGGAAAGTTTGCAGACACGCAAGTTTTTAAGTTGCAGAGAAGTGGTGGAAACAACTTGTCTGTGAGAAGCTGAATGACACAAGTGGAGGTGGTGCTGGCTGAGAGGGGATTGGGAAACTGATCTTTGTAAAGGTGTAAATAAAGGGAGCTGGATGAGGCAAAAGATAGATAATGCTGGAACTGTGTGATACAGAATACAGAAGTTGTTGGAAATCTGTTGGAAAGCGGGTGGTCGGGCAGCTGGGGAAAGTGAACATTAACTCTGATCCTCTCTCTACAGATGCTGCCTGACCTGCTGAGTGTGTCCAGCATTCTGTTTTAACCTGGCCCATTGGTGGGGGTTCTTCCCTTTGAGGACTAAGTTGTAGACTCAGCCAGCTCCATCACGGGCACAAGCCTCCCCACCATCGAGGACATTTTCAAGAGACAATGCCTCAAGAAGGACTCTCACTATCTGGGACATTCCCTTTTCTTGTTACTAGCATCAGGGAGGAGATACAGGAGCCTGAAGACAATTCAGGAACAGCTTCTTCCCCTCTGCCATCAGATTTCTGAACGATCCATGAACCCATGAACACTACTTAGTTGTTGCTTTTTTTTGGACTACTTATTTATTTTGTAATTTATAGTAATTTTATGTCTTTGCAAAGTACTGCTATTGTAAAACAACAAATTTCACAACATATAAGTCAGTGATACTGAATCTGATTCTGATTCTGGTTCTGATTCCGAGTTTGAAGATTTGTCTCACTCCACAGATCTGAGTATTGAATCTATGTTGGGGCCCAGTGCTGTACTGAGGGAGTGCTGCACTGGTGATGGTACTGCCTTTCAGTTCAAGTGTTAAACCAAGGCTCTGCAGATTCTTAATGACTGGTGTGCAGGATGCAGGGCAACGGTTCTGTCTGAAGAATGCTTCAATAAACTCCATGCCATGTTAATGCACAGCTTACGGTTGGCATTGGAGACTGTGTACACTAAGCAGGAGACTAGTTTTGCTGTCACTGATGCTGATGTCCATCATTGGCCAAATATCTATGCAACAATCCTGCCATGTCTTAAGATAGATGTCTTCAAAGCTGCCACTTGAATTAATTTCGCCAAGTCTCAAGGCTCATCCATGCTGCTTTAACAATCAGTGCGTATCCTCTGAGGGCCTGGATTCCAAGCTTGGGATTGCTTGAGATATGTAGGGTGCAGGCATCCAGTTGCTGGGTTGGCGGTGCTGCACTTATGCAGGATTCATGTCTTGCAAAGGTTTCTCACTGAAGAGTTGACTGGAGCAGGGCTAATGCTCTGAGGGAGCTCTGGGGAACAGGTACAAAGGCAAGCTCAGAACTCATCTGAAGGATCATGCAGCGATGATAGAACAGTGGGAACAGCCATGAAGGATGGAGTTATATGGCTTACAAACTATGTGAGTACAGTGTTTAACTTTGCACAACATCAAATGGACTTTTTCCAAGGCAAGCGGTCTACCTACCTTCAAATTTCAAATTTTGAAGGTTGAACATTTTAATTATTTTCAGTTTCAAACTTATGCTCAGTCAAATTAACTGCATTTAATTTATCGGCTCTGCGTTAGGGCAACGTTGGGTGAGCTTGAAGTAATCAGGAGCTGGCAGCACGGTTTGGTGCTGGAGAGGTGGTTAGGGTAAGAGAGATCAGCTTGCATCCCGGAATGACACCGAATTAGAATTTTGCTTTAATCCGAAGATGATCATGGTCATTATTCTAGTTCCACTTCACAAATTGCCACATTTATTGAAATCAATTTCACAATGTGTCTTGGTGGAATTAAAACTCACCACCTCTTCATCAAGACCATGAGGGTGCCAGTGATTGAGGAAACATAAAGCAGCCCATTAAACAGCCCATTAACAACCTACTGAGGACAAACCATCAACTTGCACAGTATGTCTGGCAGAAATAAAGATTGACTGCCCAGTTACTTAAAACACGTTCATCTATTTATCTTCTTGCCTTGCCTGTTTGTCTGTACTCATCCAGAAAGTGAACTGGAAGGCAAAGTGACAAGGCTTAGGTGTTAGTTGGGCAGAGAGTTTAAAGCAGGTCAGTGCCATCTAATGTGGAAGGTAGTAAATTAATGAATGGGAATGAGATTCTCTTGCCCCCAAGCTACCCCCCTGTCATTTTCAGTGAAGGAACACATGGGTGTAGACGTACTAGAATGGTTCAAGAATTAGGGACTCCAGAGAGTAGGAACTCTGAGGTTGCTCTTCCAGGAGAGACAAAGGTTAAGAAGAGAATTAAAGGAGGTGTTCAAAATCATGAAGAGCAGAGTAAATCACTTGATGATACAAATTCGAGGCAAGTGGTAGAAGCACCACAGATGACAGGAAGGAACATTTTTTTAAAAGCAAGCTGTAATGACCTGGAATGCACAGGTTAATAGGGTGGGATAGGAACAATTTCCAAGAGGGAGTTCGACAAAAAGGAACATTTACTGGGGCATGAGGAAGGAGCAGGAGAGTGGAGCAAATCGGATCATGGAGCTGCAACAAAGGATCAAATGTCCTTCAGTGTGCTGTATCAACTCATGAGTCTGTGACATAGAGAACTGAGGAGGAATTTCTTACACAGTCTATGGGGGTGTGGAGCAAACTTGGAGTCATAGAGTCCTAGACTTCAGCACAGCACAGAAACAGGCCCTTTGGCCCACTGAGTCCACACTGACCATCAACCATACATTTACACTACTTATGTTAGTTCCTTATTTTGTTTTCTCCACATTCTCAGCAGCTCCCCTCAGATGCCACCACTCATTTACACTATGAGGGCAATTTACCCTCTAACCTGCATGTCTTTGGGATGGGGGAAGAAACCAGAGTACCCAGGGGAAACCCACTCAGTCACAGGGAGAACATGCAAGCTCCACACAGACAGCACCCTAGGCCTGGGATGAACACTGGCAGTGTGAGGCAGTGGCTCTACTGGCTACGTCACTATTCCACATGGAGATGTTAAAGCAAAAACTGAGGGAGAAAGTAGAAGGTTAGCAGGAGAAGGACAGAAGGTGGTGGAGGAGAGATTTGGAGAGGGGGTGGGGGAGCTGGTGTTGTGTGGACCACAAATATCAGCCTGGGCCAGGTGTGCTGCCTAACCTGTCCCTGGACTGCAGCTTCCATTTGCACAGTTCAATTACTGAGATTAGCTGAATTGTTAATGATTTTCATTTCTGCAGAGATAACAGAAAGAACAGATGGCAAAAAAGAGCTCAGTCCATGCCTGTCCCAGGTGCACAAACAGCAGCACATGTTTTGCAGAACTTAGCAACACCTCTCCAGCCCAAGGGAGAGACACTGTGTGCAGGGCAGGTGTGTCACTCATTTCAACTGAACACGATCCTTCCACAATGATAGACTTTGAAAATGATCCATCAGAGGTTGTGAAAAGTGCGGCCGAATTCAGAATTACAGAAAAGGTTCAGCACAGAATGAGCATTGATCTCACCTACTCAGGGAACTAACTAGCCAGAGTACTTAAAATGTATTCGTACTATAGTTGTTTATTTGGTGAATCTTGCTGAATGTTAACTTATGTGCTGGAATAGCTTAGTTTGTATGCTGTTTGTATTGAATTAAACTTAAATGCAAATTGAATTAAATTTAGAGGCAGTCCCACTGCCCTTATTTCCCTCTACCCTTGCAGCTTATTGTCTCTCTCAAATTGCCACCAAGACCCTTTTATTTTGGGAGGTACGGTAGTGTAGCGGTTAGTGTAATGCTATTACAGCACCGGTGACCCGGGTTCAATTCCAGTCACTGTCTGTATGGCGTTTGCATGTTCTCCCCGTGTCTGCGTGGGTTTCCTCCGGGTGCTCCGGTTTCCTCCCACATTCTAAAGATGTACAGGTAGGTTAATATGGGTTTAAAAAAAAAGGGCGGTGTGGACTCGTTGGGCCGGAGGGGCCTGTTAACACGCTGTAAATAAAATTTAACTTAATTTAAAAAATTTAATCTTATCTTATCTTATCTTTTAGCCACTTTCCTATGTGAAGGGTAATTTACAGGAGCCAATGACCTATCGGCATGTCTTTGAGATGAAGGAGGAATTTGGTACACACAGAGGAAACCCACGTGGATATGGGGGGGTGGGGAGGAAATGTGCAAACTCCACACAGACAGCACCCGAGGTTAGGATCAAACCTAGGTCACTGGAGCTGAGAAGCAATAATTAGTATGCTGCTTTGATTGGTGACTTGTTCCTTGATCATCCTCAGCCACTTTGCCATCAAGGACCTATCATCCTGGAATCAACAGTTTGGCTTATTGGAATCCCAAGAGGTTTCATTGCATGGATGTCTGTTGGACCCTTAACTCCATCCCCAAAGCTTTCATAACTGGTAAGATGCCAAGTGATAAAAGCACACGTGTGTGCATGATACCCTGGGATTCTTGGAACCAAACAGCATGGAAACAGGCCCTTCTGCCCAATTGGCCCAAGTTGACCAAGATTCCCATCCAAGCTAGTCCCATTTGCCTGCATTTGGCCCATATCCCTCCAAACCTTTCCTATCCACGTACCTGTCCAAGTACCCTTTAAATGTTGCTAATGTACCTTCTTCAACCACTTCCTCTGGCAGCTCATTCCATTTATTGAGAACTCTCTGGGTGAAAAGTTGTCCCTCAGGTTCCCGTTAAATCTCTCCCCTTTCACCTTAAATCTATGCCCTCTAAGTTCTTGATTCCCCAACCCTGGGAAAAAGACTGTGTGCATTCACTCTATGCGTGCCCCACATGGTTTTACACACCTCTATAAATTCACCCCTTATTCTCCTACGATCCAAGGAATAAAGACCTAGCCTGACCATCCTCTCCCTATTACTCAGTCCCTTGAGTTCTGGTAACATCCTCATAAATCTACTCTGCACTCTTTCCAATTTAATGGCATCTTTCCTTTGGCAGGGTGACCAAAACTGAAAACAATATTCCAAATGTGGCCCCACCAACGTCTTGTACAACTGCAACATAACATCCCAACTCTTATACTCAATGCCCTGACTGATGAAAGCCAACGTACCAAAAGCCTTATTCTCCTGCCTGATTGAGAGCAGCTACCAGGAGATCAAACTCCTGAGAATGTTGGAAACCCCACTTAGTTACCCTGTAGGGCTACTTGTGCAGGGTCAGTGGCTCTTCATTGAGGCTCTGCTGCAGATACCAGAGATCAACGTTGAAGCAAAAATGGAGAAGAACTTGCTTTTGCACAACCTGCAGATAGCTAAATCAATTTACAGGCAATTAAATAATTTAGAAATGTATTGTGAACAAGAATCAGACAATGAATTGCACACTGCAAGTCCCACAGATACAAGGGATTGTCAATGACAGATACTGGATGCAGAGAAGCAAGACCCTCTCACTAACAAAGGCAGGAATTCAGGCCTGATGTTTTGAACTTTGTTTTTGCTCTCTCTCTCTCTCTCTCTCTCCTTTCGTTTCCCAGTACTGCTCCTTTCTCCTCCCTTTCTTTCTCTCATTCCTCCCTATCCCCTCTCTTTCCTCTCTCCCTCTGTCTCTGAGAGATCCTAGCACAGACAGCTCCCACTCCACAGGGGAAAAGCCCTCTCCACCACCACTCAGTCTGGACTCTCAGGTCATTTATCCAGAATGCACAGTGGAGTGGGCTCCCAGAGAAGAGGGTTCTGTAAGAAGCATTACTGTGGTCAGGAGCAGTGGGTGGGGGAAGGGGAGGAGAGCGAGACTGGTAAGAGCTCAATTCATTCCGATGGCCTTGTATGAACAGGGCAATATCATTTAGCAAAAGACAGCCTCCTCTCCCCAGGAGTGATTGTATTCTGCTTCCTAGAGCAGCTGACACTGGATTCAGAAGGGTGAGGCCAACAGTCCCTGCAGACATTCCCTGTCTCTGGGCTTTATGCACCTGCTGCACCTCCCCATCTGCTCCTCAGTCCCAACGCTGCACAAATAGCAGGAACAACCCTCGCTTGACGTGTGTGTGTGTTTATGAAACAGCACAGGGGAGGGTCAGTGGAAGACACACGGTGCAAAGTTTACACAATCCTCACTCCAGCACACACATACTCTGCAGGGTTTACACACTCCTCACACAAGCAGATACAGTGTGCACTGTTTATACAACCCAATAGTGCACACACACTGCAAGGTTTACACACTTCTCACACCAGCACACACAGTGCAGTTTACACACTCCTCACACCAGCACACACACAGTGCAAGGTTTACACACTCCTCACACAAGCAGATGCAATGTGCACTGTTTATACACCCCCTCTCACAAGCATACACACAGTGCAAGGTTTACACAAACCTCACTCCAGCACACACATACTGTGCAGGGTTTACACATTCCTCATATAAGCAGATACAGTGTGCACTGTTTATACAACCCAATAGTGCACACACACTGTGCAAGGCTTACACATCTCATATCAGCACACACAGTGCAAGGTTTACACACTCCTCACACAAGCAGATACAATGTGCACTGTTTATACACCCCCTCCCACAAGCACACACACAGTGCAGGGTTTATACACTCCTCATACCAGCACACACACTGTGCAAGGTTTACACCCTCCTCACACCAGCACAGAAATAGTTCAGGGTTTACACACTCCTTACACAAGCAGACACACAGTGTAGGGTTTACACACTCCTCACAACAGCACACACACTGTGCAAGATTTGCACACTCTTCACACCAGCATGCACACATTGCATGCTTTACCCATTCAGCTCCCTTCCACCCAATAACCAAATGAATGACCAAATCTGCCTGCTCTTGGACCAACTATAATCTTGCCTTTCTGAACACTGGGCAGACAGGAGCCCTCCACATCAACATAACAAACACAGCAGGTGTGGGCATTTGGTACCTTGTACCCTGTCTACCTTTCAAAAAGATCATGACTGATCTTCTGTCTGAGAGGTGCTCACCGCAGTAACCCTATGTCCCTAGAATCTCTTAATACCCAGTGATCTAGTGATCTGTCTGAATATATTCAGTGACTGAGCCTCCACAGCACTCCTGAGTACAGAATTCCAAAGGGTCACAAGCGTCTTTTCTCACCTGGGTCATTCCTTACTTTGAGACTGTCATTCCTGGCTAGAAACATAGAAACATAGAAAACTTACAGCACCATTCAGGCCCTTCGGCCCACAAAGCTGTGCCGAACATGTCCCTAACTTAGAAATTACCAGGCTTACCCACAGTCCTATATTTTTCTCAGCTCCATGTATCTATCCAAAAGTCTTTTAAAAGATCCTATCATATCTGCCTCCACCACTGTTTCCGTCAGCCCATTCCACGCACTCACCACTCTCTGAATAAAAAACTTACCCCTGACATCTCCTCTAAACCTACTCCCCAGCACCTTAAACCTATGTCCTCTTGTGGCAACCATTTCAGCCCTGGGGAAACGCCTCTGATTATCTACCCGATCAATGCCTCTCATCATCTTATATACCTCTATCAGGTCCCCCCTCATCCTCCATTGCTCCGAGGAGAAAAGGCTGAGTTCCCTCAGCCTGTTTTCATAAGGCATGCTCCACATTCCAGGTTGCATCCTTGTAAATTTCCTCTGCACCCTTCCACAATTGATGAAGGACAATACACTACATGCCTTCTTAACCACAGATTCAACCTGTGCAGCCGCTTTGAGCGTCCTATGGACTCAGACCCCAAGATCCCTCTGATCCTCCACACTGCCAAGAGTCCTACCATTAATACTATACTCTGCCATCATATTTGACCTACCAAAATGAACCACTTCACACTTATCTGGGTTGAACTCCATCTGCCACTTCTCAGCCCAGCTTTGCATCCTATCTATATCCCACTGTAACCTCTGACAGCTCTCTATACTATCCACAACACATCCAACCTTTGTGTCATCCACAGACTTACTAACCCATCCCTCCACTTCCTCATCCAGGTCATTTATAAAAATCACAAAGAGCAAGGGTCCCAGAACAGATCCCTGAGGTATACCACTGGTCACTGACCTCCATGCTGAATACGACCCTTCAACAACCACTCTTTGCTTTCTGTGGGGCAGCCAGTTCTGGATCCACATTGCAATGTCCCCTTGGATCCCATGTCTCCTCACTTTCTCAATAAGCCTTGCATGGGGTACCTTATCAAATGCCTTGCTCAAATCCATTTACACTACATCTACTACTCTCCCTTCATTGATGCGTTTAGTCACATCCTCAAAAAATTCAATCAGGCTCGTAAGGCAGGACCTGCCCTTGACAAAGCCATGCTGACTATTCCTAATCATATTATACCTCTCCAAATGTCCATAAATCCTGCCTCTCAGGACCTTCTCCATCAGCTTACCAACCACTAATATTCATTAAGTACCTCCGCTATTTCTTCCAGATCCATACACACTTTCCCACTGCTGCACTTGATAGGCCCTATTCTTTTGCATCTTTTGTACTTAATGAATACTTTACTTCAGTATTCACTATGGAAAAGGATCTTAGTGATTGTAGTGATGACTTGCAGCAGACTGAAAAGCTTGAGCATGTGGATATTAAGAAAGAGGAGGTGCTGGAGCTTTTGGAGAGCATCAAGTTGGATAAGTCGCCAGGACCAGATGAGATGCACTCCAGGCTGCTGTGGGAGGTGAGGGAGGAGATTGCGGAGCCTCTGATGATGATCTTTGCGTCATCAATGGAGACAGGAGAGGTTCCGGAGGATTGGAGGGTTGCGGATGATGTTCCCTTATTCAAGAAAGGGAGTAGAGATAACCCAGGGAATTATAGACCAGTGGGTCTCACCTCAGTGGTTGGTAAACTGATGGAGAAGATCCTGAGGGGCGGGATTTATGAACATTTGGAGAGGTATAGGAATGATTAGGAATAGTCAACATGGCTGAGAAGTGGCAGATGGAGTTCAACCCAGATAAGTTTGAAGTGGTTCATTTTGGTAGGTCAAATATGATGGCAGAGTGTAGTATTAATGGTAGGACTCTTGGCAGTGTGGAGGATCAGAGGGGTCTTGGGGTCTGAGTCCATAGGGCGCTCAAAGTGGCTGCACAGGTTGACTCTGTGGTTAAGAAGGCATATGGTGTATTGTCCTTCATCAATCGGGGAATTGAATTTAGGAGCCGAGAGGTATTGTTGTAGCTATATAGGTGCCTGGTCAGACCCCACTTGGAGTACTGTGCTCAGTTCTGGTCGCCTCACTACAGGAAGGATGTGGAAGCCATAGACAGGGTGCAGAGGAGATTTACAAGGATGCTGCCTGGATTGAGGAGCATGCCTTATGAAAACAGGTTGAGGGAAATCGGCCTATTCTCCTTGGAGCGACGGAGGATGAGGGAGGACCTGATAGAGGTATATAAGATGATGAGAGGCTTTGATCAGGTAGATAGCCAGAGGCTTTTTCCTAGGGCTGAAATGGTTGCCACAAGAGGACAGAAGTTTAAGGTGCTGGGGAGTAGGTATAGAGGAGATGTCAGGGGCAAGTTTTTTACTCAGAGAGTGGTGAGTGTGTGGAATGGGCTGCCGGCAACGGTGGTGGAGGTGGATACGATAGGGTCTTTTAAGAGACTTTTGGATAGGTACATGGATCTGAGAAAAATAGAGGGCTACAGTTAGGGACATGTTTGGCACAGCTTTGTGGGCCGAGGGGCCTGAATTGTGTTGTAGGTTTTTCTATGTTTCTATGTTTATCCTCTTGTTCTTCACATACTTGTAGAACATCTTGGGTGTTTTCCTTAGTCCTGCCCACCAAGGCCTACTCATGTCCCCTTGTAGATATTAGGAAAGAGGAGGTGCTGAAACTTTTGGAAAGCATCAAGTTGGATAAGTCGCCGGGACCGAATGAGATGTACCCCAGGCTGCTGTGGGAGGCGAGGGAAGAGATTGTGGAGCCTCTGACGATGATCTTTGCAGCATTGATGGAGACGGGAGAGGTTCCAGAAGATTGGAGGGTTGCGGATGTTGTTCCCTTATTCAAGAAAGGGAGTAGGGATAGCCCAGGGTATTATCGACCGGTGAGTTTCACCTCAGTGGTTGGTAAGCTAATGGAAAAGATCCTGAGAGGCAGGATTTATGAACATCTGGAGAGGTATTATATGATTAGGAATAGTTAGCATGGCTTTGTCAAGGGCAGGTCCTGCCTCATGAGCCTGATTGAATTTTTTGAGGATGTGACTAAACGATGTAGTGTATATGGATTTCAGCAAAGCGTCTGATAAGGTACCCCATGCAAGGCTTATTGAGAAAGTAAGGAGGCATGGGATCCAAGGGGGCATTGCAGTGTGGATTCAGAAATGGCTGGCCCACAGAACGTAGAGTGGTTGTTGAAGGGTCGTATTCTGCGTGGAGGTCGATGACCAGTGGTGTACCTCAGGGATCTGTACTGGGACCCTTGTTCTTTGTGATTTTTATAAATGACCTGGATGAGGAAGTGGAGGGGTGGGTTAGTAAGTTTGCGGATGACACAAAGGTTGGGTGTGTTGTGGATAGTTTGGAGAGCTGTCAGAGGTTACAGAGGGACATAGATAGGATGCAAAGTTGGGTTGAGAAGTGGCAGATGGAGTTCAACCCAGATAAGTGTGAAGTGGTTCATTTTGGTAGGTCAAATATGATGGCAGAGTATAGTATTAATGGTAGGACTCTTGGCAGTGTGGAGGATCAGAGGGATCTTGGGGTCTGAGTCCATAGGACGCTCAAAGCGGCTGCACAGGCTGACTCTGTGGTTGAGAAGGCATATGGTGTATTGTCCTTCATCAATCGGGGAATTGAATTTAGGAGCCGAGAGGTATTGTTGCAGCTATATAGGTCCCTGGTCAGACCCTAGTTGGAGTACTGTGCTCAGTTCTGGTCGCCTCACTACAGGAAGGATGTGGAAGCCATAGACAGGGTGCAGAGGAGATTTACAAGGATGCTGCCTGGAATGCGGAGCATGGCTTATGAAAGCAGGTTGAGGGAACTTGGTCCATTCTCCTTGGAGCGATGGAGGATGAGGAGGGACCTGATAGAGGTATATAAGATGATGAGAGGTATTGATAGGGTAGATAGTCAGAGGCTTTTTCCCAGGGCTGAAATGGTTGCCACAAGAGGACATAGGTTTAAGGTGCTGGGGAATAGATATAGAGGAGATGTCAGGGGTAAGTTTTTTACTCAGAGAGTGGTGAGTGTGTGGAATGGGCTGCTGGAAATGGTGGTGGAGGCGGATACGATAGGATCTTTTAAGAGACTGTTAGATAGGTACATGGAGCTGAGAAAAATATAGGGCTATGGGTAAGCCTGGTAATTTTTAAGTTAGGGACATGTTCAGCACAGCTTTGTGGGCCAAAGGGCCTGAATTGTGCTGTATTTTTTCTATGTTCTATGTTCTATGTTCTGGCTCTCCTAATTTCCTTCTTAAGCTCCTTCCTGTTAGCCTTATACTCTTCCAGATCTCTGACGTTACCTAGCTCTCTGTAACTTTTGTAAGCTTTTGTTTTCCTTTTGACTAGATTTATTATAGCCTTTGTACACCATGTTCCTGTATCCTCTCGTGACTCCCGTATCTCACTGGAACATGTCTATGCAGAACTCCACATAAATATCCCCGGAATATTTGCCACATTTTTTCTGTACTTTTCCCTGAGAACATTTGTTCCCAATTTAATCTTCTAATTTCCTCCCTGAGAGCCTCATAATTCCCTTTACTCCAAGTTAATGCCTTTCTAGTCTATCTGTTCCTATCTCTCTCTAATGCTATTGTAAAGGAGATCGAATTATGATCACTATCTCCAAAATGCTCTCCTACTGAGAGATGTGACACCTGACCAGGTTCACCTCCCAATACCAAATCAAGCACAGCCTCTCCTCTTGCAGGCTTATCTACATATTGTGTCAAGAATCCTTCCTGAGCACACTTAACAAACTCCACCCCATCTAAACCCCTCACTGTCTGGAGATGCCAATCGATGTTTGGGAAATTAAGATCTCCCATCACAACAACTCTGTTATTCTCACACCTTTCTGGGATCTGCTGCCCTATCTACTCCTCAATATCCCTGTTACTATTGGGCAGCCTATAAAAAACACCCAGTAAAGTTATTGACCCCTTCCTGTTCCTAACCTCCACTCACAGAGACTCCGTAGGCAGTCCCTCCATGACGTCCACCTTTTCTGCAGCCGTGATACTATCTCTGATCAACAGTGCCACTCCCCCACCTCTTTTGCCTCCCTCGCTGTCCTTTCTGTAACATCTAAAACCCGGCACTTGAAGTAACCATTCCAGTCCCTGAGTCATCCAAGTCTCTGTAATGGCCACCACGTTGTACCTCCAAGTATTGATCCAAGCTCTAAGCTCATCCGCCTTGTTCACAATACTCCTTGCATTAAAATAAACACATCTCAAACCGGTCTGAGCACATCCCTTCTCTATCACCTGCCTATCCTCCCTCTCGTATCTGCTACAAGCTTTCTCTATTTGAGAGCCAAACACCTCTTCCCCAGTCTCTCCAGTTCGAATCATACTCCCCAACAATTCGAGTTTAAACTTCCCCCAGTAGTCTTAGCTAACCTCCCCACCAGGATATTGGTCCCCCTGGGATTCAAGTGCAACCCATCCTCTTTGGTTGGTGAACTTTGTCTGCACTCCCTCGGTCACAAATCTATCCTTCATAGGTAGAGATATGCTGTTCTAGTTGATGTCACCAGTACCCTGTATTATTGCATTGAGCTCCAGTATGCAGTTGCTGCATGTGTTGTGTACATTCAGAAGCCAAGCTTCAAGTCATTGTTGACTCATTCAGTAAAGCATTGAACACTATGGGCCTTATGGTCAATGTCTGCACCATAAAGGTCCTCCAACATCTTGCCCCCAATGCCCTCTGAGAATAAAGGCCAGAATGACATCCTGCAATAATATAGACCACTCCCCTTATCTTGGGAGCCACTTCTCAACAAAGACGGACATTAATGATGAAATTCACCTCTGCCTGCAGGCTCTGACCTTTGGAGGAAAGGAGTGCTTGAAAGTCAAGACCCCAACACTGGAACAGAACTCACAGCCTATCCTGCAGTGGTGCTCCCTGTCCTGAAAATCATGGGAAGGGCCAATGTCATCATTCTCTACCATGCCACCATCCCTAGCACTGAGGCCCTCCTCACTCTCCATTGGGTCCTCTGGCAGATCACCTTGCTTGCATGCCCAACACCATTTTTGTGAACCAAATATTCTATTCTAAATTTTGTGATGGAAAGGGATTGCCAGGTAGACAGAGGGAAAGATTCAAGGATGCCCTCAAAGTCTCCTTGAAGAAATGCAACATCCCTACTGACTCCTGGAATCTCTTGCTAATGACTGCTTTAAGTGGGAAAAGAGAAAGAGAAGGAGAAGGAGAAAGAGAAGGAAAAGGAGGAGGAGGAAGAGAAGAAGAAGAAGAAGAAGAAGAAGAAGAAGAAGAAGAAGAAGAAGAAGAAGAAGAAGAAGAAGAAGAAGAAGAAGAAGAAGAAGGAGAAGAAGAAGAAGAAGAAGAAGAAGAAGAAGAAGAAGAAGAAGAAGGAGAAGAAGAAGAAGAAGAAGAAGAAGAAGAAGAAGAAGAAGAAGAAGAAGAAGAAGGAACGTGCTGAGAACTCTAAGTCCTTACTGGAAACTTACAGAAGCCCAGCCTAAATGGTGAGCGGGGTCACCACCTCCCAAACTACCCACCCACCATGTCAGGCACCTCCTACCCCATCTGTGGCAAAGTCTACAGGCCCCACATTGGCCTCATCAGTCACGCCCGATCCCATAGAACTGTTGAAATAAGCCATCGTTAATGCTGAGGGACAACAGAAGAGCAAGAATATAATTATAGCGGATGTCTGTACTCTAATGCTCAAATCTACTTGCAATAAATACCAACATATCATTTGCCTTCCAAGTTGTTCGCTGGACAGGTTCATTAACTGTCGGTGATTCATGTAGAAGGAAACCAAGGTCCCGGGGAACACCAACACCCCTCAACCCTTCACCATGTAAGAATACTCTGCCTTTCTATTTTTTTTTAAACAAATTTTCTTTTCCACATTATTTTCCATCTGCCTTGTCCTTACTCATTCACAGCCTGTCCCTATAGCTTTCTGCATCCACCTCACAACACTCGCTGCCCCTCAGCTTTGTATCATCAGCAGACTTGGGAATATTGGAGTCATGGAGTCATTGAGTTATACAGCATGGAAACAGGCCCTTCGGCCCAACTCATCCATGCCAACCAAGTTGCCTACCCCTCCTCCCCACATCAATCGTTGATACAGATTGTGAACAGCTGGAGCCTCAGCATTGAACCCAAAATGACCCACTTATTCCTGATCTTGTGTCTCCATATTGCTACTCAATGGTGAAAGGTGGTCCATTGAATGGGAAATGTGGAAAGTGAGGGTCAGAGGAACCTTTTGCAGTAGGAAGGGGGTGAGGAGGGATTGCCTTTCCACCATTTCCTCCCCTTCTCACAAAAGTATATTGTTCCGAATGACTCCAGCCCTTCACTCATGGACATTCCCTTCAGATGAACCTGAACAGTTGATTGGTTTCACTGTAGGAGGTTTTATCATAGTCCTAATCCCAGACACAGGCAATGGTAGCAAGAGATTGTCCAGGAGTGGAAAAACAAGGGCAGGTATGAATGTGGAAAATGTTGGTGGTAGGACATCAAACACCTTCGTCAACTGCTGAGGTCAACTTTATTAACAGGAATTTTGACTCAATATTTAATTGCTATTTTAGTAGCTCAGCACTCCTGAAGAAAACTACACAAGTAAACCCAACACACTCCAGTAGTTTCCCCTTTACCCTACCGCACATCCAAGTATACTCCAGAACACCCAGCTGTGCCTGAGGTCACCCACACACTCTCCACTCTCTCGCCACATGAGTTCTACTATCTACATTCCACTATTTGAACCTCTCTGTTATGTTGGTGAGAAGATTCTGCATGTTTTGATTTCCTTGCACACAAACTCTAAATAAAGGTTTATTTCAAAACAGCATACAATATAGTTTAAAAAGCAAGAAACAAACTTCTGGAGGAACTCAGCAGGTCAGGCAGCATCTGTGCAGGGAAATGGACAATGAATGTTAGTCTTGAACTCTCCCCTTCTCAACTTAAATGCACGTCCTCTAGTATTAGACATTTCAACCCTGGGAAGAAGATACCAGCTGTCTAGTCTATCTATGCCTCTCATAATTTTATAAACTTCTATCAGGTCTCCCCTCAGCCTCCGCTACTTCAGAGAAAACAACCCTAGTTTATCCAACCTTTCCTGATAGCACCTGCCCTCTAACCCAGGCAGCATCCTGGTAAACTTCTACTGTACCCTTTCCAAAGCCTCCTCATCCTTCCTGTAATGGGGAGACCAGAATTGACTGCAATACTCCAGATGTGGCCTTACCAGGTTTTTATAAAGCCGCAACATAAACTTCCTGACTCTTGAACTCAATGTCTTGACTAATGAAGGTAAGCATGCTATACGCCTTCTTTACCACCCTATCAATCTGTGCAGCCACTTACAGGGAGCTATGGACTTGGACCCCAAGATCCCTCTGTACATACTATGTAAGGGATAATTATCTCATGACAGCCTCCTGGCAACAGTGACAAGTCCAGAGTGTAAACAACAAACACTAATGCCCATGCACTTCATGGACAGAATCATAGAATCATAGTGCTGTACAGGATAGAGTAACAGAGGATGGATCAAAGACGCTGAAATTGGCTAACTACACACAAAGTCTTTGATCAGTTCAGCCACTGGGTTTTTATCCAAAAATATACTTTATTCATAATATAAACAGTAACTACAATCAGTCCACATCTTCCTTTCCATTCATTGTAGCATCAATCTAATACGTTCTCTTACAATGCATCAATCCACTCTTAACCAATGCACCCATGAAATGTTTGAGAGGCTGTTACGCAGGCCAACCTCTCAGTGTCCAGAGGCAGCAGGACCCTAGAATGTGGGCCTTCCCCACAGAGCCTTTGTGTTGGCTGCACCGAGCTTCAGTGTGTCCCTCAGCATGTACTCCTGCACCCCAGAATGTGCGGACATCTCATTGTATTGTGAGACCAAGAAGTTTTGGAGGGACCAACGTGATCACTGAGTTGATGATCTTCCAGCAGCAGTTGATGTTTGTCTCTGTGCAGGCGGCCCTGGGAACAGCCCGTAGATCACAGCTGTTACACAGCTGCTCGGGACAAACCTTGACAAGGACCACTGCATCCTTTTCCAGACCTTCCTGGCAAACGCACAGTCTGAGAGGAGGTGAATGTAATTGTGATCGCATTAACTGCCCTAGTCACACTCAGTACTCCTGTTCAAAGTCATGCTCAGTTCTGCTCACACTGACACACTACCTCCTGCCAGGTGGCTGGGTGATGGTGAGGGGGTAATGAGGGGTCTCATCCAATGAAACGGAGTTACAGGGAGACTGACTTCAGCTGGTTCCACAGCAGCTGATGGTTAGGAGGGCAGTATGAGGTCAGAACAATTTACATTTTGAACATTTGGTAATTACAATAGATCTAAATGAGTAGACGGTGGGATTGCCTGAAGACAAGGAGTTTTTAATCTCAGGCATTAACATGACATCTGCTCAGGGAAAACGGGAGGCATGTAATTTGATAATGACCCAGTGGCAGATGCCAGCCAGCAGTAATTGCTACTGAGATACAATGGCTGCTTTGCAATGTCTGCCCAGAATTCAATTAAGGAGGTTTATCCAGGATCATGTTTGGGACCAGGGCAGGTGGTGTGTGTGGATCTGCTCGGTACACAGCTCCTAATGCAGTCTGATAGGATAGGAGATTTTTATTTTATGAAATGGGACGCACCACAATATTGCCCACACTGCAGTATGTTGCATGAAATATTTTGATTCACCGTCACATATCCTGTCCCCAAGACACAGCGGTGAGGTTGCAGGAACACTATTGGGAGGTCCCACACCTCACCCTTAGTCACGTGAGGCTTGCAGGGTAAATCAATTGTGATTTTGACATGGGGTGATGTGGGTGGGGAGATGGGTGGGGGTGATGGGTGGGGGGGGTTGGGGTGATGGGGTGTGATGTGGGTGGGGTGATATTGGTGGGGTGATGTGTGGCGGTGGTGGTCGGGTGATGTGGGTGGAGTGATGTTGGTGGGGTGATGGGTGGGGATGGGCTGATGGGGATGGGGATGGGGTGATATGGGTGGGGCGATGGATGGGGGTGATGGGGGTGATCACACCTTCCTGATCACATTCATTCCTGCTCCTGAACATGCTCATGCTCCCTCAAGAGCGGACGGTTGCTTACAGGCACAGCAGTTTCAGAGAACTCTGTCAGGAGCTGCTCGAACATTGCCCTTTCCTTCCTTTCCCTCCCCTTCCTTCCCTTCCCTCCCCTCCATTCCCCTTTCTTCTGCTCCCTTCCCTCCCCTCCCACCTCCACCCCTCCACTCCCTCCCCTCTCCCTCCTCTTCCCCTCCCTTCCCTTCCCCTCCACTCCCTCCCACTCCCCTCCATCCCTTTCCTCCCCTTCCCTTCCCTTCCCTTCCCTTCCCTTCCCTTCCCTTCCCTTCCCTTCCCCTTTCTCTTCCCTCCCCTCATTTCCCTCCCCCCCATCAACACTCCCCCCTTTCTCCTTCCAGATTTTCCATGTCTGATATGAGCAGATATGTGAACTGATGGAGTCCCAGGTAAAGCTGACAATGTGAGAGACAGTTGGGCCCATCAAGATTCAGCTACCCCCAGGACCTGCTGGTATACAGTCGGATTTGTTGTCACCCCTCCCAAAGCGAGCTCCACCCATTAGCTCCTCCCACTACAAGCCCCACCCAATACACATCCCTGACTGTTGGAGGATATGTTGAGAACCTTGGGCCCTGAGCTTTCAGTATCTGTCACTCTAATTCCCAATCCACCCCACTCTGACCAAGAGTCACGGAGTCACACAGTATGGAAACAGGCCCTTCAGCCCACTGAGTCTGTGCTGTCCATCAATCCCCTATTTACACTAATCCTACGTTCAGCCACTTTTCTTCCCTGCCCATCTTGGGCCCCTGTACTGTTTCAACAAAGTCCAATCTAAGGTCAAGGAACATCACCTCATCTTCAGTCTGGGCCCATTGCAGCCCTCAAAGCTCATCACTGAATTCAAAATTTCAGCTGGGACATTCCTAACCCTTCCATTCCATTTTTTAAGCATTACATTTTTTATTCTTCTGCAAGTTTTCATTTTATTCCCTTCCTCTTATTTACATCTCCCTGAGGCACAGCCTTTGTTATTCATTGGTTTTACCAGCCCTTTTCACCAGGTTCCATCTCTATCTTCCACCCCACTACCTTGTCTTTGTTCTTGTCTTGCCTTTGTTATCTCTATTCTGCCACACCTTCTCTGCTATCGAAACTTGTTTCACCTCTGACCCTTTTTGGTTCCGGTAAAAGATCATTGACTCAGAGCAATAATTCCGTTTCCGTCTCTTCAGACACTGCGGACCTGCTGAGTATTCTCAACACTAACTGCTTTATCTCTACAAATTCATCAATCCTCCTACCCCAATCTGCCACTTTAAATTCCATTCAGGTGGAGAAACTGGAGTTGATTAAATGTGCAAAAGCCCTTGGTGACAGTGTAGGTGATGAAAGCTTTGAGCTGCGGGAGTCTCCATGTTCTGAGGATTTAATAAGGAAAAGACTTTGAAAAAAGCTCTGCTCTGTAATACCTTCAGGAATAAGGTAAGTGAGAGATTATTACCTGTCAATCAGTTGCCATGCCTCAGGTATTGCTAACCAGCTTTCCTGGGTGATCAAAGCTATTCCAAGCAAAGAGATACTTTGGTTCAATGTCCGAATAGGATTTAGCAAATGAGATAAAAGAACAAGACTTTTTCCATGAAATGTTCTTGATTTACATTTGATGTGCAGCTCAGAATAACATGGAAATCTGTTTCAGATAAGTTTCATTTTTCTATGAGGTGTTCATGTCAAATTCTGAGAGAACTGCAGCCTTTGTCCATATTCTTCATTGGTCTGGTGCTGCTTGTGTGGGTGCAGGTTGTGTATGTGCCAGAGAACCCTCAAATCCTGTTCTTTTCCTTTGAAAGGAATTTATTTATGACTGTCCATTTTGTGTGTTTACAATTGAGTGCCAAAGCTCCAAGAACTGCTACAGAGTAAAATTGAATTGTTCAGCTAACAATTCAAATTTGTTAGCTAACTCCACACCTGGCTGAATTTAAGATCAATGAAGATAAACCAAAGGCTTCTTGATGTGAAGAGAAAAGCCCAGGTAATTATATAATCTTTCCTGACAACAGGACATCTTAAAAATCTTCCCCACTAATCCAGCATGTTTAAAGCACTGTGGCACAGCAGTTAACATTCAGAGACCAGGTTTGATTCTGACCTCTGGTCTGTTTGTCCCTTCTCCCTGTGATCATGTGGGTTTCTCCTGGGTGCTCCAGTTTGCTCCCACATCCGAACAACCTGCAATTGGCTACTGTAAATTACCCACGGTGTGGGTGGGTTGCAGGTTGTAGGAATGTGAGACAAAGGGTTACAGAGATATAAGAAGCACAATGGGACTAATGGGATTGTTCTGAGAGTCGACATAGGCTCGATGGGTTGAATAGCCTCTTTCTATGTTGTGAAGAAATACATCATAATTATAGACTTTCATCAACCCCAAAATATGGGCCCATCGAAACTATTATTTGGAAAGAAGAGGCAGGGCAACTAAAACTGTTGTGACCAAGAGGAATTCACAAACTCTCTGCAAAGAATAATAAAAAAACTCTTGATCTACTGAGGAGATTTTTGCCAGCCTCTTTAAGCAGTGTAGAAAAGTCAAGGCATTCCATTAGTTTACCTATAAGTTGGTCCAGTGATGAAACCTGAAGCCGAGTGGTACTGGTGATACCCAAAGCAGACATTGGTGAGTGGGGGATTGGTGAGTAAGTGGTGCTTGATCGCACATTCCACCACTTCACTGAGGGTTGTGAAGAAAGTACAAAGAAATAGTTTGCAGGTATGGTTTGATATTACCACTGGCTCCTCACCTTTTGGTGTCAGCGTGAGTATGGGGACGCACACTGCAACAACTCATGATGCAACAGTTGCCTCTTCTGCCAGCCATCCATCTTAAACATCAGACAATGAAAGCATTATTGAAATATTCCTTCTAACACACCCATTTACAACCAGTGCTTCAGTCATTACGACATGTGTAATTTAGATCAGACAAGAACGGCCACATTCCACTCTGCTGTTACTTTGGAAAAAAAACTCTTCCTTTGATTTATAGTCCATGAATGCCAAAGGCTATCCATGGTAACTGAAACACAAAATATGTAGTGAAATACAAAACTCTCTCAGGACTCAAGGCATTCTCCCAACCATTCCCTGCATGCTGGTTGGAAATATAAAGTATGGGGTAAATATTTAACTACATGCTGTTGTCGGCAAGTTCCCAGGAACATTCAGTATTGCTGTCAAGTGCACCACATCATCATTCTCACTGCATTGTTCCATTTAACTTCAGAGTATCTTTCAATGATCATTAAAGTCAAGGTGATTATCAGGTGTTGTCCTACAATCACGGATGATATGATGTTACCAAGAGAGGAGTTTCCTGCAGCAAGCACACATTGTGTTTGTGTTCTGTGCTTACATCACTGCTCAGATGATACAAATATCATCACCTGTAAAGTATAACTCTGGCTGAAAATTACTTTCAGCTCTCCTCAAATTCAAACTAATAGCTTTACCAGAATGGTCAGTGTTTACACGTACAGCTCAGCCAGATACAGCCAGGTCTGAGGATCCGCTTCCTGGCAGTCTTCAGTCAGCTAAACCCAGTGAGTCCACAATCAAGAAGTTGAGAGCCATGTAGGCAGGTGGTACAGTGTCAGAGCTGAGGAACAAACTGAGAGAAAGATCCCTATAAGACATTAAATACCAACTATGATCAGGAAGGACTATTACTCTGTGGTTGTCCCATCTTGCTGAATGATAAGACTTTTGGACAGAGGAGCTAATCCTTTTCAAAATAGAAAATATGATCACTGATCTCCCATCTCAATGCCCAGATATAGGCAATCTAGCTGAAGAGCCTTGTGGCCTGGGTCCATTACGGTCATTATGTCTCCTTGTCACAAAAATAAACTTTATTCATAATAAAAAATACATTAAAAAGAATAAACACAATGCAAAACTTTTTACATTTTTAGTGTCATATGGACAATATATTCAGTAGTGTTAACACTTTTATTAAACCATAACACCATTGTCATTCATGTGGCCACCTGTGATACACCCTTTCATTGTTTGAGGGGCTTCCCCACCAGACTTAGCCCCTGCATGCCCAGTAGAGGAAGGAGCCCAGCCTGTGGTTCTTCCCCACAGAGGTGCTTTACCTGATGACATACCAGTCACCTAGTCTTTGAGTGGTCTCTCCCAGCTGAAGTGATGGGAATAAATTATTGGGCAGAGTGTTGGAGAGACATTGATTTTCCATCTGTTCAAACAAAAGGTCAATTAACATATTGGTGTTAATCACAGAGGAATGTTGTCACATATCACAGCATTCTTCTACCTCCTTACATTGAGAAATTCCCGTTTGATGGCCAGCGTAGATTCAGCAAAGGCAGAGCCATTATTCTTAGAATCTTCACCGTCTGACAGCTTCAAAGGATGTGTTGAGAACTAAATGTCCTCTTTTATTGTGGCTTTGTTGACCTCAAGAAGGCCATTGTTATGGTCAGCAGCGAAGGTCTCTGGAAACTATTGGCCAATAATGCTGTCTCAAAATATTCATGCCAGGGATCTGCCAGTTCTATAATAATCAGAGTCATGGCAGATGAAGTTTCCATCACCTTTCCTGGCATCGATATGTGGGAAAGTGGGGAGAGAATGAGTCAAGCAGCTTTATAGCAGGCAAAGCTGGCAGAAGACATCTGTAAAGTTCCTCTGCTCTTGGAAATGGTGAGTGTGTCACTGATGTGAGGGTCATGGGCTGGGAGAATGCCACTTCCCCAATGTGTGGTAGGAACTGCTTCTGCGTATGTGTCAATGAACAAAGTTCCGAAAGAGTAGATGCAGGGATGCTATCTTTCCTGGCTGGGGTGTCTAGAACCAACAGAGAAGTCATAGAGCCATACACATGGAAACGGGATCTTCGGCCCACTTCATCTGCGACAACCATCTCGCACCAATTTTCACTAATCCCATTTTATTCTCCCCACATTCTCATCAACTCTCCCCAGACTCGACCACTCACCGACACACCAGGGGCAACTTACAGCGGCCATTAACTGAATAACTTCCATGGCTTTGGGATGTGGTAGGAACATAGAATATAGAACAGCACAGGAACAGGCCCTTCAGTCCACAATGTCTGTACCGACCATGATACCAACATAAACTGCATGTCTGCCCGCATGTGGTCTATATCCCTCCTTTCCCTGCCTGTTCATGTGCCTGTCCAAATGCCTCTTAAACATTGCTATTGTCTCTGCTTCCTCCACTTCCCCTGGCAGAGCGTTCCAGGCACCAACCACTCTCTGCGTCAAAACTTGACATTTTTAAACTTTCCCCCTCTCACCTTAAACTATGTGCTCTAGCATTTGACTTTTCCACCCTAGGAAAAAGATACCAGCTGTCTACTTTATCCACACAACACACACAAAATGCTGGAGGAACTCAGCTGTTCAGACAGAATCTATGGAGGGAAATAAATAGTTGATGTTTCACGTCGAGACCTTTCATTGGGATTCAGGGAGAACATGCAGAGTCCACACAGAAGTCACCAGAACTCAGGACTGAACTTGAGTTGCTGGAACTGTGAGACAGTGGCTCTACTAGCTGCACCACTGTGCCACACGTGAACCAGGGGTTCCACTTTCAGAACAAAGGGTTGGCCATATAGGACTTAGTGGAGAAGCAAGTCCTTCACCCAGTTTTGACGAAGGGTCTTCAACCTGAAATGTTGATTCTGTTCCTCTTCCCACAGATGTGGCCCGACCTGCTGAGTATTTCCAGCATTTTCTGTTTTTATTTTAGATTTCCAGCATCTAAATTTTGTTGATTTTCAGTTACTTGTTGAATCTACTGCCACGCCTCTTCCAGGAATGTCTAATCTGAAGAGGATCTTCTATGCTCTCCCATGGGATTTCCATCTGTCTCTCTTGCCCTGTTCACTTTCAGTGGTTTCTGTTTCCCTTCTTGTCTTTGACAAGGTGTTGACCAAAACTTACTTCTACAGCCACATCTCTTTCCTCAGCAAATGTCTTTGGCAAAGGGTCTTCAAACTGAGACATTGACTCTGTTTCTCTTCCCACAGATGCTGCCCGACCTGCCAAGTGTTTCCAGCATTCTTTATTTTTATTCTTCACCCAGAAGTGGTAAATCTTTGGAATTCTCTACCCCAGAAGGCTGTGAAGGCTCAGAAGCATGTTCAGGACAGAGGTTGATAGATTTCTGGATATTAAGGGAATCAAGAGATGTGGGATGAGTTCAGGAAAATGGTGCTGATGTAGAAGATCCACCCTGATATGAGTGAATGATGGAGCAGGCGTCTTCTTCTGCTCCTAGTTCTCAGGGGGTTCCACATGAAGCAGTACAGAGCTTCTTTTTGACATCTTTCCTCCCAACATAAGATCTCTGAAACAGTGAACAGACATGGTTTGTTTCACGTGTCAAGGATTTGTTTCTCCCTGCCTGTATGAGCAGTCAGAATAGAGTTAGCCTTGCTGACTGCATGAGTCATGCCACTGGAGTTCCAAGAATTGTTGGCCTCAGTTGAATGTTTTAGGAAGATTGAGTACAAAGTAGAAATGAGCCAGTGAGAAAGGGAAGCTAACCACCCAGCTTCACCATTTCACTAGCCGGGGCACCAGGGTGCCACCCTCGCCTCCGAGACACAACGAGAGTTGCTCAATAGGAAAGATGTTATTAAACTAGAATGAGTGCAGAAAAGTTTTACCAGGATGTTGCCTGGACTCAGGGGCCTGAGTTACAAGGGGAGGTTGTGTAGACTATGACTTTATTCCCTGGAACGTATGAGATTGAAGGGTGACCTGAAAGAGGTATATGAAATTGTGAGGGGCATAGACAGGGTGAAAGCACACAGTCTTTTTTCCAGGGAGGGGGTAATAAATACAAGAGGGCATCAGTTTAAGGTCAGAGGAGAGAGATTTAAAAGGGACATCAGGGGCAGCTTCTTCACACAAAGGGTGGTGCGTATTTGGACTGAGCTGCCAGAAATAGTGCTTGAGGCGGGCACATTAGCAACATTTAAAAGCCAACTAGATAAGTATATGGATAGTAGGTTTAGAGGGCTATGGGCCAAATGTGGGCAGATGGAACTAGTTCACTGGGCAACACAGTCGGCATGGATGAGTTGGGCCAAAGGGCCTGTCTGCATGCTGTATAAATGTATAGTGATGTTGCTTTGGGAGGGACAAAAAAAAGCCAGCGTTTCCATTCTCGACTGGAATCCTGAGCTGTCTCAGCATCATTCACAAAAGTAGTCAGGCTGCTGGAAATGAGGAATCCTGTTGCTCACAAGGGAAACAAATGAAGATGATCAACGGTATGTGTCTCATCCAAAAGCACAAATCATTGTTATTGTCAGAGTGAATGTTTGTTGAATGCACCACTCATCTACAATTGTTATACATGTAGACCAAATGTGATGAGCTACATGACGTTTTGTTTGATCAGACCATTTAGATTCTCTAAGTCTGCAGTGTGTAAAAGTAAAAACAAAAATCCCAAAGTAAAAGAGGGTTTAGTTTGTGCCATTGTCGCAGGAAAGGTGTTCCAAGCTGCTTCAAGTGCTATCAGAAACTGCCTGTCAGGGAGGAAAGATGAAGAGGGATGGGCAAAGACTTAGAGAAAATTGATGAAGGGTCCCAAGCCTGAAACTTTAACTCTTCTTCTCCCTCCACAGATGCTGTTTGACCTGCTGAAGTGGTTCCAGCATTTTCTGGCATTCATTTCAGATTTCCAGCATCAACATGTGCTGGGTTTTCAAAGGTTTGAGCTGTGGCTTTTACAGTAAAGAGCCCTGGAACTCAGTCTCTGCTTCCTCAGATTCTCTGCTGCTTCTCCTACCAGCTAAAGGCCGCTTATCACACAAGCACTGCCCATCATCAGCAAAGGTCCACAACTCTGTGCTCACTTGCTGACATTGCCCCCTCAGTGCTTTCCCACATCTCATGGGTGAATCACCAGGACTGGTTTTCTAACCCTTCCTGTTCCATCTGGTTCAGTTCACTCAATATCCCCAGTTTCTGACAGTCTTTTACTATACAGTCCAGGTTGGTGGCTAAGCGGTTAACCAGTGTTTAACCAGTGTTAAATATACTGCCACATTATTAATAAGCCTTTGTTCTCATTGTTATTGCCTAGTATCCTTTGAAATGACTAGCTATGTTCTGGTCTTGGTACACCTGGTCTAATTGCTCTTTCTCTTGATTTGTCCCGAGATCCTCCCAGGAACTTTGGAGCAGACTTTATATTAATTTTTTTAGTTATTTAGTATTTTGTATTAATCTCTGTATTAATGCAATTTTATTATTGTTAAATATTATTTTATTATATATAACATTTTATATAATATAAATAATATATACATAATACTATAAAATATTATTAAAAATATTAACCTTACTTTGTATTAATTGTCCGTATCCAGCTTCCTCCACCTTGGGAGTTGCAATGTGCTCAGATTGGCAGGATTATTCAACCCTGTTAATCATGTTTAGTCAGGCCGACCTACAGGTATCTCCACTCCTCTTGTAGTGTTCGGGAATTATCATCAGTCTCCGTCCCACTATCTCATGTTTGCGTCTAACTTTATTCTGAGATTTTGGCTCCCACTTTCCAGAAACAACTTCCTCATGATGGTTCACTGATTACTCCACTTTACCAAATTCTCCTCGACATCTCCCCTTCCCAGGAACATACCTTTGACATTGCAAGCATCATCCCATTCCAAAACTTAATCCCATAAAGGATTCAACACATGCATACAATTTGATGCATAAAGGATTCCGGGAAAGATAATAAATACACATCGATCCAGCTCCTGGTGTAGTTACCTGACTTACTGGTCAGGTCTAAACAGTTTTCCCTCTGTCAGTAAGTCTTCTAAGGAATTGCATCTGTTTGCCCCGGGGTGGTGTTTGTTGCTTGTTGTTCTGGGGTTGCACTGGGCTCCCTAACAGATTCCCCTGACAGAGGGTTACGTCTTCCTCTGCACTATCCTCACACTCTCGCACAATGAGCTGAGTATCGGTCGTCAAACTTGGGACAGATTGCTGCTGTCGATAACCTTCCCTTCAGGTTAGCCACCTAGCTCATGCTGGTATCCAGGCTGCTGCACTGTTAGGTTAGCTTCATCCATTGCATTGTGTGCATTGTGTAGGGGCTCAAACACTCAAAACATCACACAGTTCCAGACCATCACCTTGTCCCCTACTTCCCACTCCTGGAGTTCACCTGGAGCCAGGTACAGCCCACTTCACAATTCTCTTGCATGCTTGTTCTGATTATCTCCTTTGCCAGCTTCACAGTTAGTATGGGGATCAGTTGATGTGTCCCACTATACATATGTTTAACTGTTACTGGCTCATTAGGAGAGGTCCCATTGCCTTTTACATCACTGTTTCTGATCTGTATTAGGATCAGCAAGAGCACCTCATCCCAGTTAGCAGACTGCTTCCCTGCTTCTATTCCAAGGGCTGGTTTCAATGTCTGCTTCATCCTCTCTACTCACTGGGAACATGCTCATTCATCTATCACCATTCCCCCGACTCATCCACATTCTTCACCAGCTAGAGTGGAAAAGGGACTTGGGTATTGATGGTTCTCAGCATCCCTTGGTCCACCAGAGACTGAGCTTCCCTCGTCAAACCATTTCAGTTACTTGGCGGAGTGAAGCAAGTTTCTGGGGTTTACTCATGGTTTCCCACCCAACCATTCTCATTTGTACTGAGGGGAGTTGCCCACAGTTGAGACTTGTGCATGGTGAGCACCCTGTGGACCTCCATCACTAGCTGGTGAAGAACCTCCTTTACCACAAACCCCTGGGAGAGGTCAGAGGGCCTTGGGACAGAATCTGTTCCTCCTTCGGTATGTCTGGGATGAGGATTTGCTGCACATTTCAAAATCCATCAAATAAGGTTCACCTGTATCATAATGAATGTCTCAATGCAACAAGTTATAATGAATCAGCTCCATTGGGCAGGTTGTTCGCATTCTCAGTACCCGATCCCAAAACAGGCACTCTCTTCTGAGCTCTGTCATGGGAAGGTTTAACCAGACAGACAGAGAAGAAGATTCAAGAAAGTGCTCAAAGCCTTCTTGAAAAGATACCATCTCCACTCTCTCCTGGGAATCTCTAGCCCTTGACCGCTCCCAGTGGAGAAGAAGCACTCAGGATGATATTGGGAACCTCCAAGGTTCATCAGAAGCTGACATTGGAATGGTGGACGAATGCACCACCTCAGAAACTTCTCACCCAGCCATCTGGCCCTTCTCTGGGGGAGTCTGTAGTTCCCGCATTGGCCTCATCAGTCACCTCAGGGCTCAGAAATGGATTGAAAGCAAGTCACCCTCGATCCTCGATCCTTGATTAGCTTGTCAAGATGAGGGGCAGGTTTACCTGGTTTTTCACCTTCCAGAAATGACGAGCCTCCTGTGGTTGCCCATCCAGCTCCACTTGGTTTATATGTGTGACCCATTCTCGAGAATTGGTCCAGTTTAATCAATTCCTTTCACTTGACAGTAACAGTCCACACATTCTTGCTGCTTCGCTTATCAACAGATCAAGAGAGAGTTGCATTGTTTATCTTGTCAGTGAGCCAGGTACATACTCAGTACTGTTGAGCTGCTGTACCAAAGGTCAGAACGTTCCAGAGCTCTAATTATGTTGCTTTAATGGAAAAGTTACTACTTGTTCGAATCTCTTACTCACACAAACAAAGGCACGTGTGTATTACTGTGGGGGAAGGGCTCAGAAGCAATTCATTTTATTATCTCTGCAAACAAATGGGTCAGCTGTTTAATGGTGCAATGACAGGGAATGCACATAACAGGGTATTTCAGGTAAGCACCGTCACAGAGAATGAATTACAATTTTCAACAGTATCATGGCCAGGTTTCCCAATTGGGAACTGAATCTGAACTTGTGTGGGAAGGAGGCAGGAAATGCTGGTGAGACGTGTGGCTGCAGAGGCCAGTCCCAAGTGTGGGTTTTCTGAGCTGAACTTACAGTACAATTTCCCACTCAGGCTCACTTACATGGTCACACTGGATGAGAAATCTGTGTGAAAAAACTTGATACAAAACCAGTTACAGCCTTTGTGCATGAGTGAATAGTCAGAGGGTCAATCAGCACTGAACCAGGCACTTTGGCCCACTGTGTCCTTGCCAACTTTCAAGTACCCATCTGTACTAATTCCATTTACCAGCCCTGGTTTCCATACCTTGGCAATTCAAGTGCTTGTCTGGATACTTCTTAAATTATGTGAAAGTACCTACCTCCATCAGTGTATTCCAGATTCCAACGACCCCCAGGTGAAAAAGTTCTTCCTCAGATCCCCTCTAAACTTTTTGCCCCTTACCCTAAACCTATACCTTCCAGTTTTAGATACCTCTGCAATAAGGAAATGTTTCTGACCATCTACCCTATTTATGCTCTCAAAATTTTGTACACCTCAATCAGGTCTCCACTCAGCCTTCTCTGCTCCAAGGAAAACAGACCCAGCCTGTCTGGTCTCTCCTCATAACTGAAACGCTCCATTCCAGGCAACAAGGCAACATCCTGTTGAATCTCCTCTGCACCCTCGCCAGTGCAATCACATCTTTCCTATAGTGTGGTGAGCAGCTGTGGTCTAACCAAGGTCTTATAAAGCTGTAACACAATTATACTGCTTTAATATTCTATGGCCTAGCTAACGGAGGCAGGTATCGCCAATGCCTTTTTGATCATCTTATCTAACAGCGCTGCCACTTCAGGGGTTCCTAGACTTGTACACTGAGGTCCCTCTGTTCTCCAATGCACTCCCAGGCTCTACCATTCATCGTGTATGTCCTACTTTTATTCGTCCTCTCAAAGTGCATCACCTCATACTTATCTGAATTAAATTCCATCTGCCATTGCTCTGCTAATCTTATTAACTGATCAATGTCATATGGGGACAGCACAGTGGTACAGCTGGTAGATCTGCTGCCTCACAGCTCCAGTGACCTGTGTTCAATCCTGATCTCCAGTGCCGTCTGTATGGAGTTTGCACATTTTCCCTGTGACCGTATGGGATTCCCCTGGGTTTCCTCCCACATCCTAAAGTTGTGTGGGTTGATAGGTTGATTGGCCGCTGTAAATTGCCTTTTTCTGTAGATGTGTTTGAAGTTCCAGTGAGTTGATGGGAATGTGTGGGAGAGTAAAATGGTGTAAATGGATGCTTGATGTTCGGCACAGACTCGGTGGGCTGAAGGGCCTATTTCTATGCTGTATGACTCCATGACTCTGATATATCCTGTAGCCTACAACTATCCTCCTCACCATTAAGAATACTGTTGATTTTTATGTCACCTGCAACCTTGCTGATCAGGCCTCCAACATTTATAACTAAATCATTAATGCATGTAACAAACAATAAGGGTCCCAGGATTGATTCCTATGGTACAGCACTGGTCACAGGCTTCCAGTCAGAAAAACAACCCTTCACCATAACCCTTTGTCTCCTATTAGGAACATAGATAGGCTGAATGCACATAGTGTTTTTCCCAGGGAAAGGGGATCAAAAACTAGAGCATGTAGGTTTGAGGTGAGAGGTAACAGAGTTAAACGGGACTTGAGGGGCAACTTCTTCACACAGAGGGTGGTGAGTATATGGAATGTGCTGCTAGAGGAAGTGGTTGAGTCAGGTACAATAACAACGTTCAAAAGACATTTGGATAAGTACATGAATATGAGGGGTTTGGGGAATATTGGCAAAATATGGGTAAATGGGATGAGTTTGGTGGGCACCATGGTCAGTGTGGACGAATTGGGGCGAAGGCCCTGTTTCCATGCTGTGTTACTCTGTGATTTTATGACTCTATTACCAAGCCAATTTTGGATGCAATTTGCCAACTTGCATTGAATCCCATGGGCTCTAAACTATTGTTCAGACTTAGTCAAAGACTTTTCTGAATTCTGTGTAGATTCCATCAGTCACACTGTCCTCATCAATACATTTTGTTACCTCTTTGAGCTGAGGAACCTTTGTGGGTGAAAAGCTGATCCAGCACTCTACAGGACCCAATGCCGGTGATATACAACAAAATTATTCATCAATTATCATCATCAGGCATGTTATATAAATTAATCACTTAATTATTTTTCTTTGAAACACTTTTGATGAAGTCAAAAGTGGTAACCACTACCCAGTTTTACTCCAGTAACAAGAATGAGTTCCACACAAAATGATGCAGTTTTAACGTCTGCATTATAATGTCTCCGTATGTGATGGGTGGGATGGAGGGAGGGAGGCATGCCGCCAAGGGTAGGATCTCTGGGGCGTTCACTTTCTATCTGGCAGTGTCCTGACAGCAAGCGGGAGAGTCTGGACCAACCACTGACCCTGAAGGAGTTGACTGGCTCTGTCCATTCCTTTGATTTGAATAAAACTCCCGGAAACGACGGCTTACCGGTGGAGTTGTACTTGGCTCTGTGGGACTGGATGGGCCCGGACCTGCTGGAAGTGTACAATGCTATGCTTCGGGCTGGCAGCATGTCAGAATCCAGGAGGAATGGCAGCATTACTCTCATCTACAAGCAGAAGGGGGAGAGGGCGGACATCAGAAATTGGAGACCCATCTCACTATTGAATGTGGATTATAGGATCCTGTCCAAGGCCATCGCCAACAGGGTCAAGTCTGTTCTGGGACAGGTGATCCACTTGGACCAAACCTGTGCTGCACCCGGCAGGAAGATCTTTGACAGCCTCGTGCTGCTCAGAGGTACCATCGCCTTCGTGCAGGACGGAGAGGTGAACACCTGCCTGGTCAGCTTGGACCAGGAGAAGGCCTTTGATGTGCTGTCCAAAATGGGCTTTGGGGAGAGAATCAGGAACTGGATCCAACTGCTCTACACAGACATCTGTAGCACAGTCCAAATCAATGGGTGGGAAACAGACGGCTTCCCGATTAAGTCTGGAGTCAGGCAGGGCTGCCCTCTCTCCCCTGTCTTGTTTAAGTGCTGTATAGAACCCTTTGCCGAGTCCATCAGGAAAGACAAGAGCATCAGAGGGGTGACGTTGCCGGGCAGTGAGGTCACCCAGGTGAAAACCTCCCTGTACATGGATGACGTCGCCGTCTTCTGCTCGGACCCAAGGTCAGTTTACAGATTGATCAGCATCTGCGACCAGTTTGAGTTGGCATCAGGGGCCCGAGTCAATCGCGTGAAGAGCGAGGCCATGCTCTTTGGCAACTGGCCCGACCGATCCAACGTCCCCTTCACTGTCAGGCCTGACTATCTGAAGGTGCTGGGGATCTGGTTCAGAGGAGCTGGGGTGTGCAACAAAAATTGGCAGGAGTGGATTGGGAAGGTGAAGCAGAAACTGGGACTGTGGGAACGGCGCTCCCTATCGATAACTGGGAAGAACTGAGGGACGCACTGAAGCTGGGTGGGGCCAACACAAGGGCTCGGTGGGGAAGGACTACAGTTTAGGGTTCTTCTGCCACTGGAGCGGGAGGGGCGGGGTCAGGCGATAAAGCCCCTAAATATTGTAAATACGGGACTGGGTAGCCCCCAGGGAGCCACACATGTGGCATCGGTGCTGTTTTTAACACTAATGAATGATCTGTACAAGAATGTAAAGGCTTGCACTGTTTTATAATTGTATATAGTTTGTCTTTCATTATGAATAAAGTTTATTTTGAAATAAAAAAAAGACGGGAAGGGTACATTTCCCTCAGGTCCCATAGTTATGGTTGGATCACTTTATTCAAACTTCTGTCCTGGCCTCAGCCATTCAGTTCCGAGCTTGGTGCTCTTTGGGAGTTACGGAGCCATTGATTAAGGTGGGGGAGGTGCCACGCACATTGCAAACTGTGCCTGCAGATGATCCAGCATCGTCAAGTCAGGAAGTGAACCAGATCAAAGAGAACTTAACAACCGTAGAATATTGGGAGAGAAACTGTGCGAGAGAGTGAATTGTACAGGAATGATTCAAATGAGGCCATCAAAAGATCACAAAGACCTGGGGCACATAATAACCTGGAAACATTAGACCCTTTAATGTGATGTGTGATTAATGGCACAGTCTGTCTCTGGCCTGGGACTGCTAAAGGAGGTTGTCAGGGTGGGGGTGGACTCTAAGGATAGAAGTGCAGTCTCTGACAGCCTGTACTTTGGGGGGAACACAGGACATACCCGTGTCCACTCTGCCTGCTCCTGTGGGCTGGAGGAACAGTGGATGAGGTCTCCTTTCCTTGAGTATGGAGACTGGATGACCTCCCTAATGCACCGTTAGCAGCAAACTGTGAGATGTGGCAGAGGTCAGCAGCAAAGGTCGGGAATGGTTCTGAGCTCAGGAAACAGAGAGTGACCTTAACCCTGACCTCCAGGCACGGTGTATTGTGTGTGAGGTTGCCGGAGGTCACAGACTTCAGTGATGACCAGGTTTGAGTAGCAGGGTTCTGGTGGAGATGGGGGTTATTGAAACCCTTTGTTGCCTGACTGGAGAGGAACTGTTGTTGACAAAATGGAGACACAAGAGACTGTAGATGCTGGAATCTGGAGCAACATACAAAGTGCTGGAGGAACTCAGAGGGTCAGGCAACATCTACTGGAAGATAGAGGGTTGTGCCGACCTTCAAACCACTCCTGAGACTAACCCCTTCCTCCCACATATCCCTCTATCTTAAATTCCTCCATATGCTAATCTAACAATCTCTTGAACTTGACCAATGTATAAGCCTCCACCACCACCCCAGGCAGCGCATTCTATGCACCAACCACTCTCTAGGTGAAAAACTTCCCTCTGACGTCTCCCTTGAACTTTCCCCCCATTACCTTAAAGCCATGCCCTCTTGTATTGAGCATTGGTGCCCTGGGAAAGAGGCGCTGGCTGTCCACTCTATCATTATATTTTGTATACCTCTATCATGTCTCCCCTCATCCTCCTTCTCTCCAATGAGTAAAGCCCTAGCTCCTTTAGTCTCTCCTCATAATCCATACTCTCTAATCCAGGCAGCATCCTGGTAAGTCTCCTCTGCACCCTTTCCAATGCCTCCACATCCTTCCTATAATGAGGCGACCAGAACTGGACACAGTACTCTAAATGTGGTCTTCCGCATGGTAGGCTTCTTCAGAAGGTCAGAGGCCAAGGGATCCAGGGATGCTTGGCCGTGTAGATTCAGAATTCACTTGCCTGTAGAAAGCAGAGGATTGTGGTAGAGGGAGTGCATTCGGATTGGAGGGCTGTGACTAGTGGTGTCCCACAGGGATCGGTTCTGGGACATTTACTTTTCGTGATATTTATTAATGACTTAGATGAGGGGGTGGAAGGGTGGGTTAGCAAGTTTGCAGATGACACAAAAATTGGTGGTGTTGTGGATAGTGTGGAGGGCTGTTGAAGCTTGCAGAGGGATATTGATAGGATGCAGAGCTGGGCTGACAAGTGGCAGATGGAGTTCAATCCAGAGAAGTGTGAGGTCATACACTTTGGAAGGACAAACTCCAAGGTGGAGTACAAGGTAAATGGCAGGATTCTGGGCAGTGTGGAGGACCAGAGGGATCTGGGGGTTCATATCCACAGATCACTGAGAGTCGCCTCACAGGTAGATAGAGTAGTTAAGAAAGCTTATGGGATGTTAGCTTTCATAAGTCGGGGGATCGAGTTTAAGAGCCGCGAAGTGATGATGCAGCTTTACAAAACTCTGGTTAGACCACACTTAGAGTACTGTGTCCAGTTCTGGTCGCCTCATTATAGGATGTGGAGGCATTGGAAAGGGTGCAGAGGAGATTTACCAGGATGCTGCCTGGATTAGAGAGTATGGATTATGAGGAGAGACTAAAGGAGCTAGGGCTGTTCTCATTGGAGAGAAGGAGGATAAGGGGAGACATGATAGAAGTATACAAGATATTGAGAGGAAGTGGACAGCCAGCGCCTCTTTTCCAGGGGGCCAATGCTCAAAACAAGAGGACATGGCTTTAAGTTAGTGGGTGGGAAGCTCAAGGGAGATGTCAGAGGGAGGCTTTTCACCCAGAGAGTGGTTGGTGCATGGAATGTGCTGCCTGGGGTGGTGGTGGAGGCTGATACATTGGACAAGTTCAAGAGATTGTTAGATTAGCATATGGAGGAATTTAAGATAGAGGGATATGTGGGAGGAAGGGGTTAGGTAGTCTTAGGTGTGGTTTGGGGGGCGGCACAACATGGTGGGCCGAGGGGCCTGTATTGTGCTGTATTGTTCTATGGTTCTATGGTTCTAACCAGAGTTTTGTAAAGCTGCAACGTTACTTTGTGGCTCTTAAACTTGATCCCATGATTTATGAAAGCTTTCTTAACTACCTTATCCACCTGTGAGGGAACTTTCAGGGATCTGTGGATATGAACCCCCAGATCCCTCTGCCCCTCTATGCTGCCCAGGATCCTGCCATTAACCTTGTATTCTGCCTCAGAGTTTGTCCGTCCAAAGTGTACCACTTCACGGTTCTCCGGATTGAATTCCATCTGCCACTTGTCAGCCCAGCTCTGCATCCTATCAATATCCTTCTGTAAGCTTCGACAGCCCTCCACACCATCCACAACACCACCAATCTTTGTGTCATCTGCAAACTTCCTAACCCACCCTTCCACCCCCTCATCTAAGTCATTAATAAATATCACAAAAAGTAGAGGTCCCAGAACCAATCCTTGTGAGACACAACTAGTCACAGCCCTCCAATCTGAATGCACTCCCTCCACCACAACCCTCTGCTTTCTACAGGCAAGCCAATTCTGAATCCACATGGCCAAGCCTCCCTGGATCCCTTGGCCTCTGACCTTCTGAAGAAGCCTACCATACGGAACCTTGTTAAACGCCTTACTAAAATCCATGTAGACCACATCTACTACACTACCCTCATCAATCTTCCTGGTCACCTCCTCAAAGAACCCTATCAGGCTAGTGAGGCAAGATCTTCCCTTCACAAATCCATGCTGGCTGTCCCTAATCCATCCATGATTCTCTAAATGATCATAGATCCTATCTCTTAGAATCCTTTCTTGCAGCTTACCCACCACAGACATAAGGCTTACTGGTCTGTAATTCCCTGGACTATCCCTACTACCCTTTTTGAATAAGGGGACAAACATTCGCCACCCTCCAATCCTTCGTGGACAACGAGGACTCAAAGATCCTAACCAATGGTTCAGCAATCTCCTCCCTAGCCTCACGAAGCAGCCTGGGGAATACCTACATACTCTAGAACATTACCCTTACCAACACTGACCTCAGCGTCATCAAGACCCCTCTCCTTGGTGAATACTGAAGAGAAGTATTCATTGAGAACTTCACCCACTTCCACAGCTTCCAGGCACAGCTTCCTACCTTTGTCTTTAATCGGACCCACCTTTACTCTAGTCATCCTTCTGCTCTTCATGTACGAGTAAAAAGCCTTGGGATTCTCCTTAACCCTACTCGCCAAAGCCTTTTCATGTCCCCTTCTCGCTCTCCTCAGCCCCTTCTTAAGTTCCCTCCTTGCTACTCTATATTCCTCACAAGCCCTGTCCGATCCTTGCTGCTTACACCTTATGTATGCTGCCTTCTTCTTCCTAACTAGTTTTTCCACCTCTCTCGTCACTCACAGTTTCTTCACCCTGCCATTCCTTCTCTGCCTCACCGGGAGAAATTTATCCCTAACATCCTGCAAGAGATCCCTGAACATCGACCACATCTCTGTAGTGCACTTCCCTTCAGAAATGTCGTCCCAACTCACACTCTCGATAGGTGACAGGTGGAAGTGACAAAGGGATGAAGATGATGGAATCTGATAGGAGAGGAAGGTGGAGAATGGAACAAAGGGGGGGGGAGGTGTGAGGGCAGAGGGGAATAGTGAGGGAGGGGATCCAGTGGGAGGAGTGTGTGGGTGGTGAGCAGATGGAGAGGGTGGGGGATGGGAAAGAGACAGGGTGATGGGGGCTCACAAACTGCTCACTGCTCACAGACATCACAGCTGATTTTAATCTCTGCTAAGGTGCATTGGACGTTTTCTTATATATGGGCGCAATTGAGAGTTCAGGTGCTAGTCCCTCTGGAAAATGACAGCCCAGGTCTGAGAGGAGGACTGTGTGAGGGAGACCTGTGTGAGGGAAAGATTGTGTGGGACAGATGGGCAGACTATGTGAGAGAGGTACAGAGACTGTGAGCCAGACCAATGGGCCACACATGGAAGAGACAGAGACCTGAGGGAGTGTGGTGTGGCAACAAGAACTTTGTAATTGGTGTAGAATAGTGATATTATTTCACCTACATAGTATATTTAAACTTTGTGACATGTGCATCTAACATTGTTAAAAACCATTGATATGATAATGATTAATGTGTCAAGAATTTGGGATTGGGCCAAAGGCCAAGGGTTGAGAGCCAAACAGCCGAGAGCCAAGGGCAAGAAGATGCTCTTAAATTTGCTGCTGGCAGGAGTCCCTGACAACAGAAAGAATGCGAGAACACTGTTTAGTTGGAGAACTGTTAATTTCTTAGTTTAATTGAACGGACATTCTTTTTGAACTGTGGTCACAATGGTGTCAAGGACTATTGAAGACTCCCAATTTGATGTCACCAGGGATGTGTTTGCCTTAGCAGAGCAAAGTGATATTTCCTTGTTAGTAATTACTTAACAATTGTCTCAAACATATTCATTGGACCAGGACTATATCGTAATACACCAGCAGTTGGAACAGAGATGGAAACATTTACAGTGACACCTGTGGACCTAAATAGATCTCATGGAGAGACCTTCAGGATATATTGGGGAAGACCTTTAGGAAATATTGGGAAAGACCTAGGGGCAGCCTTGGATGGTGACAGATCGTGTGACAGACAGAGGCACACAGTGAGGGGGACACAGTTTACTCTGTGATCAAGGAGTCTGCTTTAATATTCATTGGAGGTGTGGTCTTTTCACAGGCCACAGTTCCTTCTCAAGGTGGTCTCCCAGCTCCATTGTCAGCTGCACATTGCCTCCTTGGGCAGTGCCACTCTCCACCTGAACCGATTGGAATGACAACCTACGTGATCTGCTCAGAGCGTTACATCGCCACGGCTTCCATGGAGCAGCCTTGTATTCTACTGGGTGCAGTGGTTGGGGGTTGTTAGAATCAAGGTGTTCAAGATGACTGAAGAACTGGAGAGATGGAGACCCAGGTGGGGGCGGGCAGGGTGGGTGTGGGGAACAACAAAGTGCAAACTGGACACTGGAGTGATGTTGGGAAGTAGTTCAAACACAGAACAGTGCAAATCCGGCAATCCCACCCCTGCACAGACACTCACCACCCCTCCCGGTCACCCCAACCCCACAGACACTCCACCCCTATTAACACTCCCCACACTTCCCAGTGAATCCCCCGATCACACTCCCCACCCCACCCCAGTCACACCCTCCTCACTGACTCTACCCTTCCTTTCCCAGTCACTCCCCCCTCCCAGTCACCCCACCCCCACAGACTCCCAACCCCCTTACTCATACTCCCCACCCCTCTCAGTCACTTGCCCTCACTCACTCTCTCTGCTCCCTCTTAGTCACCCTTCCCCCTCCTCTCCACCCTCCCTCACAGACACTCCCCACCCCTCCCAGTCATCCCCTGCTGCACTGAAACTTACCACCTGCTCCCAGTCACTCCAAGTGCCTCCCTCAGTCATTCCCCCTCCCAGCTGCTCCCACCCCAGTTAATCTCCCTCCCAGGCACTTTGTCTTCCCCTCACCCCCCAGGCACTCACTCTACCCCCATCTTCATGGGCACTCCTCCAGAAGCTCCTCCCTCCCCCACCCAGGAGCGCAGGAGATGGAGTCAGCACTGAGCCTGGTGAGCGTTCAGCAGGTGAGGTGGGAGGTGAAGGCTGGGTCACACTGACCTGTGACTTAGGCTCCCCCCTGGCTCCAGCCCAGAGATTTCCAACTCGTTTGTTTTCTCACAGCTGGAACCTGGAATACCCTGGTTTTGGTGTCCGCATTGTGCAAACCTAGACAGAAACAGCCAGCTTCCTGCACTCAAACTTCCACCCAGCACATGTGTGTGTCTGACACACCGACACATCACGGGATGTCATGCATGATGCCACTCCCTGTCTGAGCCTGTGCTGAAATAGTGCCACCACTTTGGACACTCAGAGGAAGCAAGCTTTTACCCATGGCCCCACACACGGCATCGGCTCTTGTGAAAGAGGTCCTACCTTTGTTGCAGAATCTGGTGCTAATAACCTAAGTTGCTTGAGCCTGTGAACAAATGAATTAACTCAGACATATGAATTGGGAGCAGGAGTAGGGCACTCAGCTGTGTGAGCCTGCATCACTATTTAATACCAACATGGCTGGACTAAATATAACCTCCACCCCTCACGCCCACCCACCCCTGGTAACTATTATAGAGACAGACCTTTCGGCCCAACTGGCCCATGTGGACCAAGATGTACATCCAAGCTAGTCCCATTTGCCCACATTTGGCCCATATCCTTCTAAACCTTTTCTATCCATGTACCTGGCCAAATGTCTTTTAAATAATGTTAATGTACCTGCCTCAACCACTTCCTCTACCCTCTTATTCCACATACATACCGCTCTGTGTAAAATGTTGCCCCTCAAGTTCCTATTAAATCTCTCCCCTCTCACCTTAAACCTGTGCCCTCTATTTCCTGATTCCCCAACGCCAGGAAAAAGACTGAGTGCATTCACCCTGTCTATGCTTCTCATGATTTTATACACCTCTGTAAGATTAGCTCTCAGTCTCCTATGCTCCAAGGAATAAAGTCCTATTCTGTCCAATCTCTCACTATTACTCAGTCCCTCAAGTCCTGGCAACATCCTTGTAAATCATTTTTGCTTTCTTTCCAGTTCAGTAACATCTTTCCTGTAGCAGGGTGACCAAAAATGAACACAATGCCCCAAGGAGCAAAGGGTTCTATGCAGCACACGAACAAGACAGGAGAGAGAGGGAAGCCCTGCCTGACTCCAGACTTAATGGGGAAGCTGTCTGGTTCCCACTCATTGATTTGGACTGTGCTACAGATGTCTGTGTAGAGCAGTTGGATCCAATTCCTGATTCCCTCCCCAAACTCCATTTTGGCGAGCACGTCCAATGTGTGATATCCTGTCGAAGGCCTTCTCCTGGTCCAAGCTGACCAGGCATGCATTCACCCCTCTGTCCTGCACATAGGCAATGGTATCTCTGAGCAGCGCGAGGCTGTCAAAGATCTTCCTGCTAGGTAAAGCATAGGTTTGGGCTGGGTGGATCAGCTGTCCCAGAGCAGACTTGACCCTGTTGGCGATGGCCTTGGACAGGATCTTATAATCCACATTCAACAGTGAGATGGGTCTCCAATTTCTGATGTCCTCCCTCTCCCCCTTCTGCTTATGGATGAGGGTAATAGTGCCCTTCCTCCTGGATTCTGACATGCTGCCAGCCAGAAGCATAGCATTGTACACTTCCAGCCCATCCAGTCCCACAGAGCTGAGTACAACTCCGCCGGAAAGCTGTCGCTTCCGGGAGTTTTATTTGAATCAAAGGAATGGACGGAGCCAGTCAGCTCCTCCAGGGTTAGTGCGTGGTCCAGACTCTCTCACTTGCTGTCATCTAAGACCTCCGTGATAGAGGACAGGAAGTTCTGGGAGGCTGTGCTGTCTGTGGCCTTTTTGTCGTACATACTGGCATAGAAGGATCTGCAGATCCTTAATATGTCTGTCTGCGAGGATGTTACTGAGACATCCTCTTCCTTAAGGCTGTGGATCACAGAGCTCCCCCTGTGCACTATTTGGAAGTAGAAATCTGAGTACGTCTCATCCTGCTCCATGAGCGAACCCTGGATCGGAAGTTAATCTTGGAGGATTCGGAGGCGTGGAGCTGGGCTTGCCGGCTCTTCGCCTCTCGGAGTTCCTCCCTCACATCCACTCCCTTCGACTGCAGAAGGAGAAGTTTCTGCAGGTCTATCTGGAGTTGGCACAGTTCCCTCTGACTCTGTCTTACTTTCTGGACCCCTCTGCGGATGAAGAACCTCTTGATGTCCTGCTTTGTCACTTCCCACCAGTGCACAGGGGAGTCAAAGAGGGGTTTCACGATTCTCCATCCTGTGTAATCCCTCCTTAGTTCCTCAATGCTCTCTGCTCACCTGACGTCAGTGGATCTGACCATGATTGGCTCTGACACAAAGAAGAAGTTGATCCAGGATCGGGCTGAGCTGTCTGATCTCGACCAGGTGTGTTGCGGCTGTGCTCCGTCTGCAGGGGTGCTGAAAACGTCGTGCAACTTGGCATCTTTAACCATTTCCATCAGGAGTCTGGAGGTGCTGTCCAGTTTGCTGTTGGCACTGCCGGATCATCCAGCCGCATCGATAATGCAGTTGAATTCACCGGCCGGGACGTCACCAGCAGCGGTGTGAGCTGCTGGAGGATGGCCAGCTGCTCGCTCCGCACGGGCGAGGCATACACATTAATTAACCGGAGCGGAGTGTTCCGGTACATCACATCTGCCATGAGGAGCTTCCCTCCCACTACCTCTTTGACTTCAGTGATTGAGAAGTTGCCCCCCCGAATCAGAATCCCCAGGCCGGAAGCACGCCAATCATTGCCCCCCGACCTCACTGACAGCCCGTGGGACCACCATTGTGACCACCCCCTATAGTTCCAGAGGTGTGGCAGCCCACACTCTTGCAGGAAAGTCACATCCACCTTAATCTTGGCAAGGAACTGTGAGGTGTTAACACATCACGCAGTGCTCTTTACACTGCACACGTTTAGAGATGCCAGTTTTATCCTCATGGCTCTTTTTGGAGTTCAGTACCAATCACACAGTCCATTTTCATTTGTCTTAGGCCCTCATGCCCACAGCTTTGGTGAACTGTATTACTGATTCCAGGCTCAGGTATTGGGAGTGGTCTCCCCCTGGGCGTGGGGTCCCTTGTGGCAAGGCTGGTAGTGTCTCTGGGGGGATCCATCTGTGCCCCCGTCCTTTTCTCTGGTGGTCCAGTTTTTTCATCTCCCGGTGCTGGGGTGCATCAGAGGCCGTGCTGCTCCCGGTCTCCCGGGGCTGGGGGGCGGCAGGCAAGGTTCTTCTCTCGCTTCTTCCTTCTGTTGTTTCTCTTCGGTTTTCTCTCCTCTGTTTTGCCACCTCCTCTGCCTCTGTCATCGGCTTCCGCTGCTGCTTTCTTCCTCTGATGAGGAGAGGTTGCTGGTGTCCATCTGCTGCATTATTCTTTTCTTTCCAGTCCCCTTGTTTTCCATGGCGCGTTGTCTCTTGGGTGGTTTCTTCTGCACCTTCTTCCTCTTCACCACCTGCCATTCCCTTTCTTGTCCCTCCCCCACTCCCTCTTCCATTGACTCCTCCTCTTGGGGAGGGGGCTGGGAGTTCATGGCTGGGGGTTGGGAGCTCGAGGCGGTCGGGCTGTCCTCACCCCTCCTGGCCTCGGTCTGTTCTAAGGCCCCTGTGCTGGTGGGGGGTGTGTTAGTGTTCCTCGGGGTGTTGTTGGTGCTGACACTCCTTCTTATTGCCTGTGCGTACGTACAGGCCCGTTTAGGGCAGGCCTTGTAGAGGTGGCCTGCTTCCCCACACAGGTTGCTACATTTGCTTTCCCGACAGTCCTCAGTATGGTAACCTTTCCGCTTGCAGTTCTTGCAGATGACTGAGCTGCACTGGGCCGCCAAGTGTCCGGGTTTGCTGCAGTTGTGACACACCCTGGGTTGTCCCGTGTACACCATGTATCCACGGTTCCCTCCGATGGCAAACGCTGAGGGGGGGGTGGATAATGGATTCATTTGTGTCAACTCTCAACTTAACCTTCACCTGACGCTTGCTGGTCCAGATCCCAAACAGGTCTTTGATGTCGATGCAGCTTCCTGCTCCCTTGGCTTTAACAAGCCAGGAAGGTGAGGACAGCCACCACGGGCACATGTGGGTTAAACATGTGCACCGTTACCACACGTTTCTTCTGGGTGGGGGGGCTGAAGAATGACTGCACCTTTAGCAGTGACAACAGAGCTTCATTCTCCTTCTCCCCAAAGTCCTGCAGCAGCTTCTGCCATCCCATCAGGTGCTTGAAGGTAACGTCGAAGTACCCGTTACCCATGAAGTCCTGGAGGCAGTAGATGTCCTTAACTGAGATCCTTCACCATCAATCTGACCGTATTGCGGATCCCGAGGTGCTCGTCGCTGCCACCATCCTGATATAGTCGTTTGCTGAACAGAGGAGATAGACTGGTTTCCCAATCAGCATTAGGATCCACCTCTGTGTCAGCAGGTTAAGCTCTCATCAGGCAGCCAGTTGATCACGAAGAGTCCTCGACGTTGTTCCTTCAATGTTGGTGTCTGCGGAGATCCACCACGAATCTGTCCTGAGAGAACTGCCTTTCTGATCGTGGTCTCTCCCCTGCCAGGTAAGTACAGAAAGATAGAACAGATGAATGTGTGGCTGAGGAACTGGTGCAGGGGGCAGGGTTTCAGGTTCTTGGATCATTGGAATCTCTTCTGGGACAGGGAGACCTGTACAAGAGGGACGGGGCTGCACATTAACTGGAGGGGAACCAATATCCTGGCCAGGAGGTTCGCGAGTGCTACTCTGGAAGGGTTTAAACAAGTTTGGCAGGGGAGTGGGAACCAGAGAAGAAGGTCAGAAAGTGGAGGGATTGAGAGGAAGGTAGATGTAGTCTGTAAGGAAGAACAGGCAGGAGCAAGGTAATGGACATTAGGACAGACTGGTTAAAGTATGTTTATTTTAAAGCGAGGCGTATTGGGGTAAGGGTGATGAACTTAGAGCATGGATCAGTACATGGAACTTATGATGTTGTGGCCATAGCAGAGGCTTACTTGAGAGAGGGACAGGAACAAATGCTTAATGTTCCAGGGTTTCAATGTTTTAGTAAAGATAGAGAGGGAGGTAAAAGAGAGGATGGGGTGGGGCGGGGTTGAGGGAGTTGCACTGTTAATCAGGGACAACATCACAGCTGCACTCAGAGGGGATATAATGGAGGGCTCATCCACTGAGTCTATATGGATACATAGAACATAGAACAGTGCAGCACAATACAGGCCCTTCAGTCCACAACGTTGTGCCGACCTTTAAACCACACCTAAGACTATCTAATCCTTTCCTCCCACATATCCCTCTATTTTAAATTCCTCCATATGCTTATCTAGTAATCTCTTGAATTTGACCAACGTACCTGCCTCCACCACTGCCCTAGGCAGCACATTCCATGCACGAACCACTCTCTGGGTAAAAAACCTTCCTCTGATATCTCCCTTGAATTCCCACACATTACTTTAAAGCCATGCTCTCTTGTATTGAACATTGGTGCCCTGGAAAAGAGGTACTGGTTGTCTACTCTATCTATTCCTCTCAATATTTTGTACACCTCTATCATGTCTCTTCTCATCCTCCTTCTCTCTAAAGAGTAAAGCCCTAGCCTCCTTAGTCTCTTCTCATAATACATACTCTCTAATCCAGGCAGCATCCTGGTAAATCTCCTCTGCACCCTTTCCAATGCTTCCACATCCTTCCTATAATGAGGTGACCAGAACTGGACACAGTACTCTAAGTGTGGTCTAACCAGAGTTTTATAGAGCTGCATCTTTACCTCGCAGCTCTTAAACTCGATCCCTCAACTTATGAAAGCTAACACCCCATAAGCTTTCTTAACTACCTGTGAGGCAACTTTCAGGGATCTGTGGATATGCACCCCCAGATCCCTCTGCTCCTCCACACTACCAAGAATCCTGCCATTAACTTTGTATTCTGCCTTGGAGTTTGTTCTTCTAAAGTGTACCACCTCACACTTCTCCGGATTGAACTCCATCTGCCACTTCTCAAAAATAAGAAAGGTGCAATCGCTCTGATGGGATTATACTACAGACCCCCCAGTAGCCACCGGAACACTTAGGAACAGGTATGCAGGCAGCTTTGGGAAATGTGTAAAACCAACGGGGTTGTTGCCGCAGGTGACTTCAAATTCCCTAATATAGACTGGGACCTTCTAAGTGCAAGAGGTTTGGATGGGGCAGAAATTGTTAGGTGCATCCAGGAGGGTTTCTTAAATCAGTATGTAGATAGTCCAACAAGAGGATGGACCATTCTGGACCAGGTGTTGGGAAATGAGTCTGGTCAGGTGTAGTAGGAGAGCACATGGCTGTCACGTGACAGTAACAACACTGACCCCGCTGGTCAGAGGACAGCACTGCTCCTCGGATCGGAAGTGACACCACTGTCAGTCAAGGTGTGGCTCTACCCCACCCATCAGGTGTGGGCATAGGGATTGGCTTAGGAGAGGCACCTTTGTCCGTGAACCTGGCTGACCATTGGCCGTGGCAGGCACCTTTGTCATTGACCTCCAAACCATTGGCCTGTCTAAATCACCTGGCCAGGCTCCACCCAGCCTCCCAGCACTATAAAGAGTGTTGCAATCCCCTGGTATGTCCCTTTCGACTGCCCCAGGAATAGTGAGACAATGCTGCAGAGACCACTGTTAAGAGTGTGCACTACCATGTGGTTTGGGAGCATCTTAGTCAGATTCCAGGGAGCGTTAGGGCCAATGCTTGATTGGGTCAAGGTATTCAGACTTTGAAGTGTTTATCCCTTGATAAACTGTACCTTGTTTATTGTGCATTTGTGTGTATGTGTGTGTATCTCATCCTCGTTGTGATCCCCCCTCACGTTTGTGGTCTCCTGCGTGTGTGTGTGCGTGAGTGTGCATCTGGTCCCATTCATTCTGTTCCTGTGATTGCCTTTGTGATTAAACTATTTTTAAAACCCAGAGCCTGTGTCCAGAGCCCTCGATCTTTAGGATTCCAAAAGAACCTTTTCACACAACATCAGGTGACTGACCTTTCAGTGGGAGAACACTTAGGAACAGTGACCACAACTCCTTAAGTTTTAAGATAGCTAGAGATGAGGATAAAGACGGACCTTGTGGGAGACTATTAAATTGGAACAGGGCAAATTACAAGAGTATCAGGCAGGAACGAGGAAGAGTTAATTGGGAACAGCTGTTTTTGGGCAAGTCCTCATCTGACATGTGGAGGGTGTTTAAAGACCAACTGCACGGAGTACAGAACAAATATGTTCCAGTAAGAAGGAAGGACAAGGATGGAAAAGTAATGGCACTTTGAATGTTGAGAGAGGTGATGAATTTAGTCAAGAATGAAAAGGAAGTGTATGTAAGGTTTTGGAAGCTAAAATCTAATGGTGCCCTTGTGGATTACAAAGAAGCGAGAAAAGATCTCAAGAATGAATTAGGAAAGCCATGAAGGGCCATGAAAAGTCCTTGGCAAGTAGGATTACAGAGAATCCTAAGACATTCTATACATGCATCAGGAGCAAGAGGATAACTGGAGAGAGGGTAGGACCACTCAAGGATGAAGAACATAACGTGTGCTTCAAGGTGGAGGATGTGAGTGAGGTCTTAAATGAGTACTCTGCATCAGTATTTACCAACAGGAAGGATGTGGAGGATAGGGAGACCAGCGTGGAGTGTGCTGCAATACGCTAGGGCATTTTGAGATAAAGAAATAGGTAGTGTTGGGTCTCTTCAAGAACATTAAGGTAGATAAGTCCCAGGGCCAGATGGGATACATGCTAGATTACTGAGAGAGGCAAGAGATTAGATTTCTGGAGCCTTAACCAAGATCTTCATGTCCTCTCTAGCCACAGGCGAGGTCCTGGAGGACTGATGAGTAGCTAATATTGTTCTATTATTCAAGAAGGAAAATAGGGATAATCCTGGAAACTATAGACTGATGAGTCTCACATTATTGGTATGGAAGCTACTGGAGAGGATTCTTAGGGATAGGATTTATGAGCATTTGGAAAATCATGGCCTAATTAGGGACAGTCAGCATGGCTTTGTGCAGGGCAAGTTGTATCTTACTAACTTGATTGAGTTTTTTGAAGGGTGCTGAATGTAACTGATTAAGGTAGAGCTGTGCATGTTGTCTACATGGATTTTAGTAAGGTGTTGACAAGGTCGCTCATGGGAGGTTCATGCAGAAGATTAAGTTGCATGGGGTGCATGGTGACATGGCCACTTGGATTCAGAATTGGCTTGTTCATAGAAGACAGAGGGTAGTGGTCAATGGGACGTATTCTGGCTGGAGATCCATGACTCATGGTTTTCTGCAGGGATCTGTACTGGGACCTCTGATGGTTGTGATATATATATATATAAATGACCTGGACAAAAATCTAGATGGGTGGGTTAGTAAGTTCACAGATGATACAAAGAGTCTGGCCCTGTGGCTCAGAAGGGCAGGAAAGGAGAGAGGAGTGATAGGGGACTCTATAGTTAGGTGGGCAGACAGGCGATTAAACCATAGAACCATAGAACTATACAGCACAAAACAGGCCCTTCGGCCCACCATGTTGTGCCATCCATCAAACCACCCTCACACTATCTAAACCTTTCCTCCCACATATCCCTCTATCTCACATTCCTCCATATGCCTATCCAACAAACTCTTGAACCTGTCCAATGTATCTGCCTCCACCACCACCCCAGGCAGTGCATTCCATGGACCAACCAGTCTTTGGGTGAAAAACCTCCCCCTGACATCTCCCCTGAACCTCCCACCCATAACCTTAAAGCCATGCCCTCTCGTCTTGAGCATTGGTGCCCTGAGAAGGAGGCGCTGGCTGTCTACTCTATCTATTCCTCTCAATATTTTGTGGACGCAGGAAAGAAACTCGGAAGGTAGTTTGTCTCCCAGGTGCCAGGGTCTGGGATGTTTCGGATCACATCCAAGATATCCTGCAGAGGGAGGGAGAACAGCCAGAGGTCGTGGTACATATTGGTACCAACGACATAGGTAGGGAAAGGGATGAGGTCCTGAAAAAAGACTATCGGGAGTTAGGAAGGAAGTTGAGAAGCAGGACCTCAAAGGTAGTAATTTCAGGATTACTGCCTGTGCCACGTGACAGTGAATGTAGGAATAGAATGAGGAGGAGGTTAGATGTGTGGCTGAGGGATTGGAGTAAGGAGCAGGGATTCAGATTTCTGGATCATTGGGGCCTATTTTGGGGCAGGTATGACCTGTACAAAGAGGATGGGTTGCACTTGAATCCGAGGGGGACCAATATCCTGGCAGGGAGGTTTGCTAAGGCTACTGGGGAGAGTTTAAACTAGATTTGTTGGGGGGTGGAATCTGAACTGGAGAGACTGGGGAAGAGGTGTTTGGCTCTCAAATAGAGAAAGCTAATAGTAGGTACGAGAGGGAGGATAGGCAGCTGACAGAGAAGGGATGTGCTCAGACCAGTTTGAGATGTGTCTATTTTAATGCAAGGAGTATTGTGAACAAGGCGGATGAGCTTAGAGCTTGGATAAATACTTTAAGCTACGATGTGGTGGCCATTACAGAGACTTGGATGGGTCAGGGACTGGAATGGTTGCTTCAAGTGCTGGGTTTTAGATGTTTCAGAATGGACAGGGAGGGAGGCAAAAGAGGTGGGGGAGTGGCACTGTTGATCAGAGAGAGTGTCACAACTGCAGAAAAGGTGGACGTCATGGAGGGACAGTCTACGGAGTCTCTGTGGGTGGAGGTTAGGAACAGGAAGGGGTCAATAACTTTACTGAGTGTTTTTTATTGGCTGCCCAATAGTAACAGGGATATTAAGGAGCAGATAGGGCAGCAGTTCCTAGAAAGGTGTGATAATAACAGAGTTGTTGTGATGGGAGATCTTAATTTCCCAAACATCGATTGGCATCTCCAGACAGTGAGGGATTTGGATGGGGTGGAGTTTGTTAAATGTGTTCAGGAAGGATTCTTGACACAATATGTAGATAGGCCTACAAGAGGAGAGGCTGTGCTTGATTTGATATTGGGAAATGAACCTGGTCAGGTGTCAGACCTCTCAGTGGGTGAGCATTTTGGAGATAGTGATCATAATTCTATCTCCTTTACAATAGCACTGGAGACTGATAGGAACAGACAGACTAGAAAGGCGTTTACTTGGAGTAAAGGGAATTATGAGGCTCTCAGGCAGGAAGTTGGAAGATTAAATTGGGAACAGATGTTCTCAGGGAAAAGTACGGAAGAAATGTGGCAAATATTCAGGGGGTATTTGTGTGGAGTTCTGCATAGACATGTTCCAATGAGACTGGGGAGTCACAAGAGGATACAGGAACTGTGGTATACGAAAGCTATAATAAATCTAGTCAAAAGGAAAAGAAAAGCTTCCAAATGTTACAGAGAGGTAGGTAATGTTAGAGATCTGGAAGAGTATAAGGCTAACAGTAAGGAGATTAAGAAGGAAATTAGGAGAGCCAGAAGGGGATATGAGAAGGGTTTAACGGGCAGGATTAAGGAAAACCCCAAGGCATTTCACAAGTATGTGAAGAGCAAGAGGATAAGATGCAAAGGAATAGGGCCTATCAAGTGTAGCAGTGGGAAAGTGTGTATGGATCTGGAAGAAATAGCGGAGGTATTTAATGGATACTTTACATCACTATTCACTACGGAAAAAGATCTGGGGGAGTGTAGTGAGGACTTGCAGCAGGCTGAAAAGCTTGTGCATGTAGATATTAGGAAAGAGAAGGTTCTAGAACTTTTGGAAAGCATCAAGTTGGATAAGTCGCCGCGACCGGATGGGATGTACCCCAGGCTGTTGTGGGAGACAAGGGAGGAGATTGTGGAGCCTCTGACGATGATCTTTGCATCATCAATGGAGACGGGAGAGGTTCCAGAGGATTGGAGGGTTGCGGATGTTGTTCCCTTATTCAAGAAAGGGAGTAGAGATAGCCCAGGAAATTATAGACCAGTGAGTCTTACCTCAGTTGTTGGTAAGCTGATGGAGAAGATCCTGAGAGGCAGGAGTTATGTACATTTGGAGAGGCATAATATGATTAGGAATAGTCAGCATGGCTTTGTCAAGGGCAGGTCTTGCCTTACGAGCCTGATTGAATTTTTTGAGGATGTGACTAAACACATCGATGAAGGGAGAGTAGTAGATGTAGTGTATATGGATTTCAACAAGGCATTTGATAAGGTACCCCATGCAAGGCTTATTGAGAAAGTGAGGAGGCGTGGGATCCAAGGGGACATTGCAATGTGGATCCAGAACTGGCTGGCCCACAGAAGGCAAAGAGTGGTTGTTGAAGGGTTGTGTTCTGCCTGGAGGTCAGTGACAAGTGGTGTACCTCAGGGATCTGTTCTGAGACTCTTACGCTTTGATTTTTATAAACGACCTGGATGAGGAAGTGGAGGAGTGGGTTAGTAAGTTTGCAGATGACACAAAGGTTGGATGTGTTATGGATAGTATAGAGGACTGTCAGAAGTTACAGTGGGATATAGATAGGATGCAAAGCTGGGCTGAGAAGTGGCAGATGGAGTTCAACCCAGATAAGTGTGAAGTGGTTCATTTTGGTAGGTCAAATATGATGGCAGAATATAGTGTTAATGGTAGGAGTCTTGGCAGTGTGGAGGATCAGAGGGATCTTGGGGTCCGAGTCCATAGGACACTGAAAGCGGCTGTGCAGGCTGACTCTGTGGTTAAGAAGGCACATGGTGTATTGTCCTTCATCAATCGTGGAATGGAATGTAGGAACCGGGAGGTATTGTTGCAGCTATATAGGACCCTGGTCAGACCCCACTACTGTACTCAGTTCTGGTCACCTCACTACAGGAAGGATGTGGAAGCCATAGAAAGGGTGCAGAGGAGATTTACAAGGATGCTGCCTGGAATGCAGAGCATGCCTTATGAAAGCAGGTTGAGGGAACTCGGCCTTTTCTCATTGGAGCAATGGAGGATGAGGGGGGGCCTGATATAGGTATATTAGATGATGAGAGGCATAGATCGGGTCGACAGTCAGAGGCTTTTCCCCAGGGCTGAAACGGTTGCCACAAGAGGACATAGGTTTAAGGTGCTGGGGAGTAGGTATAGAGGAGATGTCAGGGGTAAGTTTTTTACGCAGAGAGTGGTGAGTGCATGGAATGGGCTGCCGGCAACAGTGGTGGAGGTGGATACGATAGGGTCTTTTAAGAGACTGTTGGATATGTACACGGAGATGAGAAAAATAGAGGGCTATGGGTATGCCTAGTAATTTCTAGGGTAGGGACATGTTCGGCACAGCTTTGTGGGCCGAAGGGCCTGAATTGTGCTGTAGTTTTTCTGTGTTTCTATGTTTCTAAGATTGGTAGTGTTGTGGATAGTGTAAAAGATTGCTGACTGATACAGCAGGATATAGAATAATTGCAGATCTGGGCAGATAAATGGCAGATGGAGTTTAATCCTGCCAAATGTGAGGTATTGCACTTTGGGAGATCAAATATTAAGGGAGAGTACACTTTTAATGGCAAGACCCTTAACAGTGTTGAAGTACAGAGGGATCTTGGGGTCCAAGTTTATAGCTCCCTGAAGGTGGCTGAATAGGTTGATAGGGTGGTCTAGAAAGCATATAGTATACTTACCTTTATTAGTCGAGGCATTTTCAAAAGTCAGGATTGCAGCTTTATAAAACTCTAGTTTGGCCACATTTTGGAGTATTGCATTCAATTCTGGTCGCCCCATTCTTGGAAGGATGTGGAGTCTCTGGAGAGGGTACAGAAGTGGTTTACTGAGTTGCTGCCTGTATTAGTGGGTGTGTGGTATAAGGAGAGATTGGACAAATTTTGGTTGCTTTATCTGGAGCAGTGGTGGCTGAGGGGAGTTCTGATAGAAGTTTATAAAATTATGAGAGGCATAGATAGAGTTAAGAGCCATTTTTTTTCCAGGTTTGAAATGTCCAGTATTAGAGAGTATTTATTTAAGGTGAGAAGGGGTAAGTTCAAAGGAGATGTATGGGGCAAGTCTTTTACACAGAGAGTGGTGGGTGCCTGGGATACACTGCCAGTGGTGGTGGTGGAGGGAGATATGAAAGAGGCATTCAAGAGGGTCTTAGATAGACACATGAATGTGCAGAGAATGGAGGGATATGGACATTGTTTAGGCAGAAGGGATTAGTTTAGTTAGGCATTTAGCTACTACTTTAATTAGTTCAGCACAACATCAAGAGCCGAAGGGTCTGTTCCTGTGCTGTACTGTTCTATGTTCTATGACAAACAATAATGGGCTCAGCACCGACTCCTGAGGCACACCACTAGTCACAGGCCTTCAGTCCAAGAAACAACTTTCCACCATCACCCTCTGCTTTGTACCATCAAGCTAATTGTGTACCCAGTTAGCTAGCTCTCCTTGGACTCCATGTGATCTAACCTTCCAGATCAGCTGACCATGTGGAACCTTATCAAAGGCCTTACTGAAGTCCATATACACCATTTCTACTACCCTGCTTTCATTGACATTCGTGGTCACATCACCAAAAAACTCAATCAAATTCATAAGACATGATCTCCCATGCACAAAGCCATACCCCTAATCAACCCTGTCTTTCCAGATGTACATATATCTTATCCCTCAGAATCGGCTCCAGTAACTTATCTACCACAGATGTTAGATGTTAGAATCGATCCACCTCTGCCGAAGAAATGTTCACGGACATCGTTTCCGCTGTCCTTTGGGGAAGAGAATTTCAAAGTCTCTTGACCCTCAAAGAGAAAACTTTGCTGGATTAATGTCTGAAATTATTGAGCCCATACTTTGAACAGGTCAGTGTGAAGCAAGTTATGTATTTGATTCCTCTTTGCTGTGGATGCTTTGATGGGGACCTCCTGGAGCAAAAAGACAGCTTCTCAAATGCCAGCCAAAGTTGTCAGAGTGTCCTGAAGGAGAAGGGGAAGATGTGATCAGGAGCACTCGGTCCCTGAGAGTTTACATGGATCCATGCACCTGCTTCCAAATCACTGGGGACCAGTGCATCCAGATCTTTCCAAGGTGATAGTGATGCCCATGAGTTGTGCAATCAAAGCTCCAGTCATGTAACCATCTTAGCCCTTGGAATATTCTGGGCAGTGACAGCTGTCACCTCCTGCCTCCTGTCAGCTGGTGTATTGAGAACACCACTTCATCTCCTTGTCCTTGGGCACTTACCCTGGGCGTGTGGCACTGTAAGGATTAGGGATCAGAAGGGGCACTCACTCGCGGGACTCCTGGGAATCCAGGACTCTGCAGGAACCACATGAGCTTCCACTCCTTGACCTTCCTCTTTGATCATGGGATGAAAATACACAGTGGCCGGTGCTTTATTTGCAATGAACTCACGTGACTCCTTCCTCCTCAGGCAATGTCTGACAAATTTCAGCCCCTGCCTTTTGGAGGGGGGGGGTGTGCCATCTTGTCTCTTGTTGCCTCCCCACCCCACCCTGAGTTTCTGAGTGGTCTGCAGTGGGGGTTGGAGACAGGGTAAGGTTCTCTGCCTCATCCATTAAACGTAGAGGTTCCTGTCACCAATCCCATTCCTGGACTCCATCCCAGATCCACTGCAGCCAATAGAATTTCACAACAGTTTCCAACATTGGTAAAAATTAGGAGACTGCTCCCCTTTAAGAGTGGGAGACCCTGATGTAAGTTTACACGGGTCACTTTATTCGGGGTACAGTATTCATAAGGGAACAGCCACTTCCTGCATAGTAACAGAGAAATCAGGGGCAGCTTGTTTTAAATACATGTAGATTCCTGAACAAGGAGCATGGCAGAAATCCTCTCTCTGACAGGACAAGGACAAAAAGGAGCTGGCCCCTGTTTCATGAGCTTTCCAGCACCTCGTTTGTTCTCTCCCATACTGGGAGGGCATGTTTAACATCTACTTTGATGAAGACAGATTTAGTTACCTGCATTAATGCAGCCTACATTTATCCACTATCTAGGAATCACTAGAAGAGATTCACCGATCATCGATCTTGCTGTTCACAGTTGACTGCTGCACTTCTGACTTTACAACAGTCAGCACAACCATAGAGAGGGCCTGTGGAATGCCTTCCTCAAATTTAGCTGCACACAGAATTCTTCTCCAACTTATGTTTGTTCCATGAAAATATGCAAACCATGATAATAATCTGCAGGTCTCCAGCAGAACTAATCTCAGCAAAGGCCAATGTCAAACAAGGCTGCATCATTGCTCCAATCATTTCCTCAGTCTTTCTCAGTATAATGTCAGATTTTACCTCCAACAAACTTCTCGCAGGAGGGGAGCTAATCTTCAGAACTATTGGGAAGCTGTTGAATCTACAGTGAATTAATTCCAGAACCAAGGTCATCTAAGGATCTGGCCTCCACCACCCTTGGGGGCAGAGATTTTAAATGTGTCTGAGTAGCAGTTCCAAATTAACCACAGAGATAAAGGCAAGGGAGGGTGCAGAACAGATTCACAAGGATGTTGCCTGGAAGGCTTCAATTATGAGGAGAGGTTGGATAGGCTGGGACTGTTTTCCTTGGTGTGTAGGAGTCTGAGGGGTGACCTTATAGAGGCTTATAAAATCATGAGGAGCATAGATAAGATGCATGGTCACAGTCTTTCTCCCAGGGTAGCAGAGTCGAAAACTAAAAGGTATAGGTTTAAGGTGAGAGGGTAAAGATTTAAAGGGGATCTGACTGGTAACGTTTTCACACAGAGGGTGGTGGGTATATAGAACGAGCTGCCAAAGGAAGTAGTACAATTACAATATTTAAAAAACATTTGGATGGGTACATGGATAGGAAAGGTTTAGAGGGATATGGGCCAATCCTGGGCAAGTGGGACTACCTCAGGTGGGCAACTTGGTTGGAATGGATGGGTTGGGTCAAAGTGCCTGTTTCTGTTCTGTATAACTAACTCTAAACTCTGTATATAAACTCCCAGCATCGGCCTCTGTGCAAGAGTTGCTAGCGGTGGAATGAGTGGGTAACCTGCCACATGGCTGCCGGGATGTATCGTTGAGACTGATATTATTTTAAGCACTGTTTTGATTAGCGTTGTGAGATTCTTTCCATTTTTTCATGGGGGATTTCCAGATGAACCACCACACAGGGGCCAGACTGTGGAGCTCTGCCAAACTCCATCAATCAGCTCCCTTCACACAGAAGTTCTGTGGAAGCACAGCTCCAACTTAAGATAAGATAAGATTTCTTTATTAGTCACATGTACTCGAAACACACAGTGAAATGCATCTTTTTGCTTAGTGTTCTGGGGGCAGCCTGCAAGTGTTGCCATGCTTCCGGCACCAACATAACATGCCCACAGCTTCCTAACCCATACATCTTTGGAATGTGGGAGGAAACCAGAGCACCCTGAGGAAACCCACGTAGACATGGGGAGAACATACAAACTCCTTATAGACAGTAGCCAGAATTGAACCCCGGTTGCTGGCTCTGTAAAGCATTACGCTAACTGCTACACCACCATGCCTGCCTTGTTACCAAAAGCCATTTCTTCAGGAGGCATTCAAAAAAAAACACCTGCAAATCAGAACTGTTTCAAAATAATTATTCTTTCAACAAGACAGGAGGTGACTGAAGTTCTAAAGGTACCCAAAGTACCCACCAGACCCTCCCACATCCTCCTCATATCCATTGACTGTTTAGCTGGAAACCCGGAAGCTCTTCATCAAAACAAGTTCATTAATGAGGTACCCCAACACCACATCGGCATAGACATGAACAGACCTGGACCCCAGCACCCCAGACTTTCTGATGAAATGTTGGAATATTAACTCTGATTCTCTCTCCAATGTTGCTGAGCATTCCCTGCTTTTATTTTTGACAGATAGATCCTTCAGGATTCAGCCAGCTCAGTCAGTGGTGATGCTGCCAAGTCACCATGTGGTGATGGACATTGAAGTCCTCATCCAAAGTACATTTTGTGACTTGCTACTTTCAGTGGTGTTTTTAAGTGTTCTTCATGGATTCACCAGCTGAGGGTAGATGGTGGGTTGTAGTCAGGAGGAAGTTTCCATGCCCCATATTGGACCTGATGCCATGAGGTCGGGAGTTGATGATGAGAATTCCAAGGGGTACTCCCTCCTGCCTGTACACCACAATGTCACCTCTTCTGGTGGGTCTGTCATGTGACAGGACAGGACATACCCAGGGATTGTGATGGTGGAGTCTGGTGCATTGTCTGCAAGACCTGATTCTGTGAGTATGACAGAATCTGTCATCTGTGAATATGACTTGATTAGTCTGTGGGAGAACTTTTCCAAGTTAGGCACCAGTCCCAGATGTTAGTGAGGAGGACCTTACCATGTTGGGGCTGGGAGAGACTTTGCCCTGGTCCAAAATTCATGTCTGGGTCAATGTTGGGTTGGCAATAATTATTCATTATTCAGCAAGGTTACATCCATCATCCAAAAATTCACAGAAGACCAAGTAAATAAGGCAGAATAAATCTATCAGAACCATGGATCTGATGAGGGTGAGTAAGGTAAACATAATTAACATTATTAAAGTGTACTAAAGGAATTAAGACCAGAGAAATCCCTGGTCCTGAACACCCACTGTCCAGCTTCCTAAATGTGGTAAACATCAAATGCATCAGTGGTGGTCTTCCAAAGTTCCTAGGGTTCAGCAATATCCTTGCAGGTTGGAAGGTAGCAAATATAACACTACTAAAGGATTGGGAATCATAAACCAGTGAACTTACACTTTTTATCAGCAGAAGTCTGGAATCCGTCATTAAGGCCATGTAATAGTATGCTTGGAAAACCATAGTATATCTTGGCAGTACTGTATCTTCTGCTGTCTAGGTCTTAGGCTCAGAATTCCTCTCCTCAACTCCCTCCATCTCTCTCCCACCCTGTAGGATTCTGCTTCCAATCTGCATCTTTGACTTAGCATTTATCCCAATGTGGCCCAGTGTAGACCTTATCCTAATGAGGCACTGGACACATTTTACTACCATAAAGATATTGTGGAGCAAAATCAAAAAGTGCTGGAAATACTCAGCTGGTCAGGCAGCAATGTGTTTTATTTCATACTTACAGCATCTGCAGTTTTTGACACTAAGTTGTACCTGATATTTTGCAGCCATGCACGAGTGTTTGGTGATGTGTGCAATTTGTAGTTGATCTGAATTAAAATTTGTCTTTGATGAATCTAAGGTGGATGATCTCAGTTTTCCCAGTCATACTTGACTACTCACTTAACCACCCTCTCCAACCAGCCTGCCTCTCAGTGGCACAATTATAATGGGCTAAAACTTGACTTGAGAAGTAAGGTTAAAGAGACAAAATCAAATTGTCAGCTTGCTTCACATCGTACCTGATTTTGTTCTTTAATGATCTAGAGTTATCATCATATGATAGGAATGATAGGATTACACTGGATTGGGTGCAGAGGAGATTCACCAGGGATATTTGAAATAAAAACAGAAAATGCTGAAAATACTCAATAGGTCAGGCAGCCTTTGGGGAGAGAGAAACAAAATTAACATTTCAGGTCGAAGACCCTTGCAGCCTGACCTGCCTGGTATTTCCAGCATTTTCTGTTTTAACGATGAAGTGTCTTTGACCTGAAATGTTAACTGTTTCTCTTCCCACAGATGCAGCCTGACCTGCTGAGTGATTCCAGCATTTTGGATTTTCAGTACCAGCAGTTTTCATTCAGCAGGGATATTGTCTGGGATGGAACATTTCAGTTATGAGGAAAGACTGGATAGGCAGGGTTTGTTTTCTCTGAGGCAAAGGGGGTGACCAGATAGAAGTATACAAAATTATGAGGGACATAGATGGGGAAGAACCCTTTCACTCAGAGGGTGGTTGCGATCTGGAACAAACTGCCTGAGGAGGAGATGGCAGCAGAGACTCTCACAATATTAAAGAAATATCTAGGCAAATACTTGAATCAGCAAGGCACAGTAGGCTACCAACCAAATGGGATTAGTATAAAATAGGTGCTTAATGGTTGGCATGGATGTGGTGGGCTGAAGGGCCTATCTCTGTGCTATGTGATTCTGTGATTCTATGACTCGGTGGAAATGGGAGGGTGAAATATTTCAGCATTTGCGGTTACCTACATTGTGCCATTGCTAGCAATGAGATTTCACTGCAGCTCTCTTCCGAACAGTGCCATCTCCAGCCTTGGACGTGTGCCTTAACCAATCCCAGTTCATGCACATATGGTGGAACCTGGAACCTGAAAGCTGGATCCTGGATCCTGGATCCTAGAACCTGGAATTTGGATCCTAGATTCTGGGAACTTGGAGCCTGGAACCTGGAGGTTGGAGCCTGGAAACGAGCTAGTGTCATTCATTTCTTTTATTGTTTAATATGTAGCGGTTGCTACCGCGGAATAAAACAAGACTCTACTCGGAGGATTGCCAAACAGAACTGGTTTATTTTCCCGCCTTGCGCGGGCCCTTTAAGGGAGAATGTTCCCGCTCAAAACAACCGGCAATGACGTAAGTCCTACGTCATCAGGACTTTCCTGTGCGCGGGTTCTCCCCGTCGCTCGGAAAGACGAGGCCCGCCGCCATCTTGGGCCTCGTCGCTCCGATGCCGCGCGACCTGACTGCCGAGCCGGTTCGCCCGACTAGACGGTGAGTCGCGACACAACCCCCCCCAGAACCGGCGAGACAGTCCCCAAGGTCCGTGGGCTGTGCCAGCTGCCGCTTAGGGGGGCGGCCTCTGCGTCGCGGCGTGGCAACCTCGACAGGCTGTTGCAGATCCAAATGGGCCGGTTTGAGGCGGTCCGCCATGAAAACCTGTTCCCTGCCTCCAATGTCCAAAATAAAAGTGGATCCGTTATTCCATATGACTTGGAACGGTCCTTCATATGGTCGTTGCGATGGCGCCCGAGGTGTGCCCCTGCGAACGAAAACAAACTTACAGTCCCGTAGTTCCTTGGGCTGGCAGGATGGGGCTTGACCGTGCCGTGAGGTGGGAATCGGGGCCAAGGCGCCAAGCTTCTCGCACAGTCTTTGTAGGACTGCTGGGGGTTGTTCCCCTTGGTCCCGAAGGGCAGGTATGAAATCCCCGGGGACAACTAGTGGCGCCCCGTATACAAGCTCAGCTGACGAAGTGCGGAGGTCTTCTTTGGGGGCAGTGCGTATGCCGAGCAGGACCCAAGGCAGCTTGTCAACCCTGTTAGGACCCTTCAAGCGGGCCATCAAGGCCGATTTCAGATGGCGGTGAAAACGTTCCACCAACCCGTTTGATTGAGGATGGTAGGCCGTGGTGGTGTGCAGCTGCGTCCCTAGCAGGTTCGCTAATGCAGTCCAGAGACTGGAAGTGAATTGGGTGCCTCTGTCTGAAGTGATGTGGGCCGGAACGCCAAAACGTGAGACCCAAGTTGTGAGCAGCGCCCAGGCGCAGGAATCAGTTGTGATGTCAGTCAGGGGGGTTGCCTCAGGCCACCTCGTGAACCGGTCCACGATGGTAAGGAGGTACCGGGCTCCTCTTGAAACCGGCAGAGGGCCCACGAGGTCGACGTGTATGTGGTCGAACCTCCTACGGGTAGGCTCGAACTGCTGTGGTGGGACCTTGGTGTGTCGCTGGATTTTTGACGTCTGGCAGTGCGGACAAGTCCTGGCCCACTCACTGACCTGTTTGCGCAGGCCATGCCAGACAAACTTGCTGGCGACCAGTCGGACAGTAGATCTGATGGACGGGTGCGCCAACCCATGTACCGAGTCAAAAACGCGTCTCCGCCAGGCTGCAGGGATTATAGGGCGGGGCTGACCAGTCGCAACGTCGCAAAGTAGGGTCCGCTGACCTGGACCAACCAAGAAATCTCGGAGCTGCAGACCCGAGACTGCGGTTCTGTAGCTGGGCAGTTCGTCGTCGGCTTGCTGTGTGTCAGCTAGGGCCGTGTAGTCGACACCCAAGGATAGGTTGTGGATGGTTGGTCTGGAAAGTGCATCAGCAACGACATTATCCTTTCCGGAGACATGTTGGATGTCAGTTGTGAACTCGGAAATGTAGGATAAATGTCTCTGCTGACGAGCTGACCAGGGATTGGAGACTTTGGAGAAGGCAAAGGACAGAGGCTTATGATCGGTGAAAGCGGTGAAAGGCCTGCCTTCTAGAAAGTATCGGAAATGCCGGACCGCCAGATACAGCGCTAGAAGTTCCCGATCAAAAGCGCTGTACTTCAGTTCGGGTGGTCTAAGGTGCTTGCTGAAAAATGCCAAGGGTTGCCAGCGGCCTTCGAGTAGCTGTTCCAGTACCCCACCCACCGCGGTGTTGGACGCGTCTACCGTGAGGGCAGTCGGGACGTCAGTCCTGGGGTGTACCAGCATCGTGGCGTCTGCCAGGGCGTCTTTGGCCTTAATGAAAGCAGCAGCAGCCTCATCAGTCCAGGTGATGTCCTTGCGCTTACCAGCCAGCAGCGAGAACAGAGGGCGCATGATACGGGCTGCTGCAGGGATGAAATGATGGTAAAAGTTGACCATCCCAAGGAATTCCTGTAGGCCTTTGACTGTGTCGGGGAGGGCAAAATGGCGGATAGCATCCACCTTGGCGGGTAGGGGTGTTTTACCCCGTCGCTGGTGATTTTGTGGCCGAGGAAATCGATAGAGTCAAGTCCGAATTGGCACTTGGACGGGTTAATCGTGAGGCCGAAATCGCGGAGGCGGGAATACAGCTGGCGGAGGTGGGAAAGGTGTTGCTGGCGGTTACGGCTGGTGATCAGTATGTCGTCCAAGTAAATGAACACCAAGTCCAGGTCTCGGCCTACCGCGTCCATCAGCCGCTGGAAGGTCTGTGCGGCTTTCTTAAGGACGAACAGCATCCGAAGGAATTCGAACAGGCCAAATGGGGTGATAATCGCAGTTTTGGGGACGTCATCCGGATGGACCGGGATGTGAGGGATGGGATAGCGGTCTGGGGTGGTGGCGTCATTCAGCCTGCAGTAGTCGCCGCAGGGCCTCCACCCTCCGGTGGCTTTGGGGACCATGTGCAGGGGGGAGGCCCAGGGGCTGTCTGACCTGCGAACAATCCCCAGCTCCTCCATGTGACGGAACTCTTCCTTTGCCAGGCGGAGCTTGTCTGGAGGTAATCGTCGTGCTCGGGCATGAAGGGGTGGCCCTGTGGTAATGATGTGGTGTCGTACCCCGTGTGTGGGCCTAGAATTTGTAAACGAAGGTGCCAAAATCGATGGGAATTTGGCTAGGAGCTTGGTGAAATCGTCGCCAGAAAGGGAAATGGAGTCCAGGCGCGGGGCTGGTGGGCTGATTTCTCCCAGGGGATAGGTCCGGAGAGTGCTAGAGTGGACTAACCGCTTCCTTCGCAGGTCGACTAACAGGTTGTGGGCCCGAAGGAAATCGGCTCCTAGGAGTGGTCGGGCGATGCTGGCAAGGGTAAAGGTCCAGGTAAAATGGCTGCCGCCAAAGTGTAATTGAAGCGTACGGGTGCCGAAAGACCGTATCGTTGTACCGTTGGCGGCATTGAGTAGAGGACCTGGTGGCCTGTCACGAGTGTCGCGGCCTGTTGGGGGCAAAATACTGACCTCCGCTCCAGTATCAACGAGGAAACGCCGTCCAGATTTCTTGTCCTGAACGGAGAGGAGGCTCTGTCGGCGGCCAGCCGCCATAGCCATCAGCGGCGGCTGGCCCTGGCGTTTCCCTGAAACTTGCAGGGTGGGCGGCATCGACGGGCCTCCGCACCCCACCTCTGATGGTAGAAGCACAGCTGGTCACCCGTGTCGTCGTCTGCGTTCCTGGGGCGTGGCTGCTCGGTTGCTGGGGCCGGGCGAGGCGGGGGTTGGGCTCGCGGCCTGGTGATTTGACTGACGGACGAACCGCTCTCGCGCTTGGCCCTCCACAGGACATCTGCCCGGGCGGCCACCTCACGGGGGTTGCTGAAGTCGGCGTCAGCTAACAACAAGTGGATGTCATCGGGGAACTGTTCGAGGAAGGCCTGTTCGAACATCAGGCATGGCTTGTGTCCCTCGGCCAATGCCAGCATCTCATTCATTAGGGCGGATGGGGATCTGTCCCCCAGGCCATCCAGATGAAGCAGGCGGGCGGCGCGCTCACGACGGGAGAGGCCGAAGGTCCGGATCAAAAGGTCTTTGAAAGCCGGGTACTTATCTTCCTCCGGAGGCGACTGGATGAAGTCTCCAACCTGGGCGGCTGTCTCCTGGTCCAGAGAGCTAACCACATGGTAGTACTTCGTGGAGTCGGAGGTGATCTGCCGAAGGTGGAATTGCGCTTCAGCCTGGTCAAACCAGACGCTGGGCCGAAGTGTCCAAAAGGTGGGCAGCTTGAGGGCCACTGCGTTGGTTGCTGCGCTGTCGTCCATTTCGTGGGTCCAAAAGCCGTTTGGACCGTCGGGGTCACCAATGTAGCGGTTGCTACCGCGGAATAAAACAAGACTCTACTCGGAGGATTGCCAAACAGAACTGGTTTATTTTCCCGCCTTGCGCGGGCCCTTTAAGGGAGAATGTTCCCGCCCAAAACAACCGGCAATGACATAAGTCCTACGTCATCAGGACTTTCCTGCGCGCGGGTTCTCCCCGTCGCTCGGAAAGACGAGGCCCGCCGCCATCTTGGGCCTCGTCGCTCCGACGCCGCGCGACCCGACTGCTGAGCCAGTTCGCCCGACTAGGCTGTGAGTCGCCACAAATACAAGATTGAGCAACGTATTTACAAACAAACTGGTGAAAGGCCTTATGAAAGAGTTAATGATGTAAGCTTATCTTTAATAGTTTTACTTTTCATGGATACATTAGATCAATAAAGGTGCCTTTCAAATCAAATCTATTTCACCCTCTAAGCAAGCTGATATCTCTTCAAGCCAGGAGATCATCATTTTATTTGAAGTGAATATTTTGGAAGAAAGCTGCTCTGAATGTTGGGAAAGGCTACTCAGATAGAAATTCAATGGGCCTTTTGATCCAAAGGTTTTACTCAGGCTCCAAAAATGTGCCTGATCATGACATCTATGGGAAAGGATTTGGAAATTGAGAGTCAACATATTTTCTGATTGAATCAATTGGGAGACGAGACAGAACTGCTCAACATTGTTGAACTGGAGTGATGAAATCCTGCATCTGTGCATTCTAATAGTTTATTTCACATTTTTGTTAAAAGTCATACTGGGTAATCTGCGTAAGTTAATTTTGGCAAGTCCCTGTGTGGTAAAGATTCTACCACACTTACAGTCCAAATGAATCAGACCTCTTCTCCTCAATGTTGAAAAACTTATTTGCATACTGACTGGGTGATTTGAAAGTAATTGAACTAATCAACAAGAAAATTAAAAGGCTTATTTTAAGCCACACTGCTACTTATTCCAAGCAATTTCAACGTACATAGAACATAGAACAGTACAGCACAGAACAGGCACTTTGGTCCACAATGTTACCTACAGAATGCCCATATCGCTCTATCTTCCTCTCATTCATGTGCCATCCAAGCCCCTCTTAAAAGTCCCCAATGAATTTGCCTCCTCCACCCGATAAGACAATGCATTCCAGGCATCCACTACTCTCTCAGTAAAAAACATACTCTTTATGTCTGTTCTGAACCTACCCCTCTCATCTTAAATGCTTGCCCTCTGGTATTGGATCGCTTAATAATGGGGGGAAAGGATATTGCTTGTCCACCCTATCTATGCCCCTCATAATTTTATACACTTCCAACAGATCACCCCTCAGCTGCCACTGCTCCAGAGAAAAGAGCCCAAGTTTGTCCAGCCTCTCCTGATAGCACATGCCCTCTAATCCAGTCAGCATCCTGGTAAACCTCCTCTGCACCCTCTCTAAAGCCTCGACAGAACTGCATGCAGTACTCTAAGTGAGGCCTAACCAGAATTCTATAGAGATGCATCATAACTTCTTGACTCCTATACTTAATACCCCGATTAATAAATGCAAGCATTCTTAAGCCTTCTTAACCACCCTGCCTACCTGTGTAGCCACTTTCAATGAGTCATGGACTTGCACCCCAAGGTCTCTCTGCTCTTCAACACTGTTAAAGGTCTTGCCCTTAAGAGTGTACTGCCTCTTGACATTTGTCCTCCCAAGGTGCAACATCTCATGTTTATCCGGGTTAAACTCCATCTGAAATGTATTTTCCATTTCTTTTCATTAGAAGCACATGGAATCTCCCAAAGGCACAGCTGTTGCTGTGTTCCCTCTACCCCCTTACCCCAGTCACAGGGACAGTAACCTGGCAGGAAGAGTGGCCAACTGTCCCACATGGATGGAGCTGGCTGTACAATAACAGACAATTTGTGGTCACAATTTCAGAAATTGTTTTCACACTGAGATATCAAGTTCTCAGAATATACAGGTTGTGGGGATAGAGTGACAGGGAGAAAGAGGGAGATGGACTTGTGTCTGATACTCAGGGGGATTCTGGATCTATAGAGCATCTACAGAGGGGCAGCACACACATGCAGCTCCAGTAACTCAGGTTCAAACCTGACCTCTGGTGTTGTCTGTGTGAAGAGTTTGCATGTTCTCCCTGTGATCACGTGGGTTTCCCCTGCTGCTCCAGTTTCCTCCCACATTCCAAAGAAGTGTATGTTGGTAAGTTAATTGGGTGCTGTAAACAGCCCCTGGTGTGTTGGTGAGTGGTGGAATCTGTGTGTCATTGACAGGAATGTGGGGAGATTAGAGTTACAGGGTAAATTAGTGGGGGAATGGAATAGCTCTGTTACGTAGACTTGATGGGACAAAATGTACTTCTATGTTGTAAGGAAATATGGAACAATATCAATAATATTCACAACACCATTATAAAATAGGTTCCAAGTAGTGAAAAGCTTTTGAATCAGAAGATATTGAAAAAACTCACAGTAAAAGCACTTCAGTTAAACAACAAACAGAACTTCTGTATCGATGCTCGGTTTGTGAACCGTGAATAGGTACTGGAAGATTTTAATGATTTTATTTCCCTATTGGGGATATGCCCCATTGTGAATGTGTAACTGCTTTTCCTACATGGAACAAAGAATATAGAACAGTAGAGCACAGAAACAGGCCCTTCAGCCCACCATGTCTGTGCCGACCATGATGTTAATCGATCTAATCCCATCTGCCTGCATGTGATCTATATCATTCCATTCCTTACCTGGACATGTGCCTGTCTAAATGCCTCTAAAACATTTTTATTCTATCTGCTTCCACCACCTCCTATTGAACTGCATTCCAGGCACCTAAAGATAAGATAAGATATCTTTATTAGTCACATGTACATCGAAACACACAGTGAAATGCATCTTTTGTGTAGTGTTCTGGGGGCAGCCTGCAAGTGTCGCCATGCTTCTGGCGCCAACATAGCATGCCCACAACTTCCTAACCTGTACGCCTTTGGAATGTGGGAGGAAACTGGAGCACCAGGAGGAAACCCATGCAGACATGGGGAGAACGTATAAACTTCTTACAGACAGTGGCTGGATTTAAACTCTCTGTGTGAAAAATATACCATGTAAATCCCCTTTAAACTTTTCCCCTCTCACCTTAAATCTAAGCCCCTCTAGCATTTGACATTTCTACCCAAGGGAAAATACTCTATCTACCCTATCTAGGCCTCTCATAATCTTATAAATTTCAATCGGGCCATTCCTCGGCCTCCAACACTACAGAGAAAACAATCCCAGTTTGTCCAACAGAAACATGGCTGAGAGAAGGGCAGAACTGGCAGCTCAATAATCCAGGATACAGATGGTGCAGGTGTGACAGAGGTACAGGTAAATGAAGAGGGGGGAGGTTGCTTTTTTGAAAAGGGAGGATGTAATAGCAGTACCTGAAGATGATATTCTTGGGGGATCCTCCAGTGAGGCCATATGGGTGGAATTTAGAAACAAGGAGGGAGGGTCACTCTAGTGGTGCTGTATTATAGAGCCCCCCATTTGTCAGTTGTAAGAATAATAGGATTGTATTAGTGGGAGTGTTTAATTTGCCCAGTATTGACTGAGCTACTCAGAGTATTAAGAGCCTGGACGGGGTGGAATTTGTAAAGTGTGTCCAGGAAAGTTTCCTGAGTCAATATATAGAGGACCCTGCATAGGAGGGTGCAATACTGGGCATCTTCTTGGGGAATGAGGCAGGGCAAGCAATGGAAGTGGCAGTCAGGGAGCACTTTGGATCTAGTGACCATAATTCTATTAGTTTTAAGATAGTGAGGGAAAAGGATAGGACAGGTCCACAGGTTCAGGTCCGAAACTGGAGCAGAGCTAATTTTGGGGGAATTAGGCTGGATCTAGCAGAGGTCAATTCGGTGAGCCTGTTTGAAGGGAAAGGAACAAATAGCAAGTGGGAAGTTTTAAGAGTGAGATATCAAGAGTCCCGGGGCAGCAAGGTTTCCCGGGGTGAAAGGTAAACCTGCAAGTTTTGGGGAACCTTGACTGATGAGAGATATTGAGGCTCTGGTCAAAAGAAAGAAGGAAGCACACGTTGTGTTTAGGAGGTTGGGGATGAGTGAATCCCTTGATGACTATAAGAAGATTAAGAATACTCTTGAGAAGAAAACCAGGAGGGCAAAGGGAGGGTATGAGATGGATCTGGCAGGTAACGTTAAGGAAAATCCTAAGAGGTTCTATAACTATATAAAGGCGTAAAGGGGCAAGGCGAGGTAGGTGACTTGAGTAAAGGAAGTAGTATGAGTGCAGTTTCCTGTACTTGGTGTCAGATGTGGGAGTTCCCGGAGTATCCCTGCCTCCGGGACGGCTACGTCTGCACCCGGTGTGTCGAGCTGCAGCTCCTGAGGGACCGTGATAGGGAACTGGAGATGCAGCTCGATGACCTTCGTCTGATCAGGGAGAATGAGGAGGAGATAGAAAGGAGTTATAGGCAGGTGGTCACACCGGGGTCACGGGAGTCAGGCAAGTGGGTCACAGTCAGGAAGGGGAAGGGGAAGAGTCAGGTACTAGAGAGTACCCCTGTGGCTGTTCTCCTTGACAATAAGTACTCCTGTTTGAGTACTGTTGGGGGAGACAGCCTACCCGGGGGAAGCAACAGTGGCAGTGTCTCTGGCACAGCGTCCGGCCCTGTGGCTCAGGAGGGTAGGGAAGGAGTGAGGAGGGCACTAGTGATGGGGGACTCTATAGTTAGGTGGGCAGACAGGCGATTCTGTGGATGCAGGAAAGAAACTCGGAAGGTAGTTTGTCTCCCAGGTGCCAGGGTCTGGGATGTTTGTGATCACATCCAAGATAACCTGCAGAGGGAGGGAGAGCAGCCAGAGGTCGTGGTACATATTGGTACCAACGACATAGGTAGGGAAAGGGATGAGGTCCTGAAAAAAGACTATAGGGAGTTAGGAAGGAAGTTGAGAAGCAGGACCTCAAAGGATTACTGCCTATGCCACATGACAGTGAGAATAGGAATAGAATGAGGAGGAGGTTAAATGCGTGGCTGAGGGATTGAAGTAAGGGGCAGGGATTCAGATTTCTGGATCATTGGGGCCCCTTTGGGGCAGGTATGACCTGTACAAAGAGGATGGGTTGCACTTGAATCCCAGGGGGACCAATATCCTGGCAGGGAGGTTTGCTAAGGCCACTGGGGGGAGTTTAAACTAGATTTGTTGGGGGGTGAGATCTGAACTGGAGAGAATGGGGAAGAGGTGTTTGGCTCTCAAATAGAGAAAGCTAATAGTAGGTATGAGAGGGAGGATAGGCAGGTGATAGAGAAGGGATGTGCTCCGACCGGTTTGAGATGTGCCTATTTTAATGAAAGGAGTATTGTGAACGAGGCAGATGAGAGAGCTTGGATAAATACTTAGAGCTACGATGTGGTGGCCATTACAGAGACTTGGATGGCTCAGGGACTGGAATGGTTGCTTCAAGTGCCGGGTTTTAGATGTTTCAGAATGGACAGGGAGGGAGGCAAAAGAGGTGGGGGAGTGGCACTGTTGATCAGAGATAGTGTCACGGCTGCGGAAAAGGTAGACGTCATGGAAGGACTGTCTACGGAGTCTCTGTGGGTGGAGGTTAGGAACAGGAAGGGGTCAGTAACTTTACCGGGTGTTTTTTATAGGCCGCCCAATAGTAACAGGGATATCAAGGAGCAGATAGGCCAGCAGATTCTAGAAAGGTGTGATGGGAGATTTTAATTTCCCAAACATCGATTGGCATCTCCAGACAGTGAGGGGTTTGGAAGGGGTGGAGTTTGTTAAGTGTGTTCAGGAAGGATTCTTGACATAATATGTAGATAGGCCTACAAGAGGAGAAGCTGTGCTTGATTTGGTATTGGGAAATGAACCTGGTCAGGTGTCAGACCTCTCAGTGGGTGAGCATTTTGGAGATAGTGATCATAATGCTATCTCCTTTACGATAGCACTGGAGAGGGATAGGAACAGACAGACTAGAAAGGTGTTTACTTGGAGTAAAGGGAATTATGAGGCTCTCAGGCAGGAAATTGGAAGCTTAAATTGGGAACAAATGTTCTCAGGGAAAAGTATGGAAGAAATCTGTCAAATATTCAGGGGATATTTGTGTGGAGTTCTGCATAGGCATGTTCCAATGAGATAGGGGAGTCACGAGACGATACAGGAACCGTGGTGTACAAAGGCTATAATAAATCTAGTCAAAAGGAAAAGAAAAGCTTACAAAAGGTACAGAGAGCTTGGTAATGTTAGGGATCTGGAAGAGTATAAGGCTAACAGGAAGGAGATTAAGAAGGAAATTAGGAGAGCCAGAAGGGGATATGAGAAGGGCTTGATGGGCAGGATTAAGGAAAAACCCAAGGCATTCTACAAGTATGTGTAGAGCAAGAGGATAAGATGCAAAAGAATAGGGCCTATCAAGTGCAGCAGTGGGAAAGTGTGTATGGATCCGGAAGAAATAGCGGAGGTATTTAATGAATACCTTACATCACTATTCACCACGGAAAAAGATCTGGGTGATTGAAGTGTGGACTTGCAGCAAGCTGAAAAGCTTGTGCTTGTAGATATTAGGAAAGAGAAGGTGCTGGAACTTTTGGAAAGCATCAAGTTGGATAAGTCGCCGGGGCCAGATGGGATGTACCCCAGGCTGCTGTGGGAGGTGAAGGAGGAGATTGCGGAGCCTCTGACGATGATCTTTGCATCATCAATGGAAACTGGAGAGGTTCCAGAGGATTGGAGGGTTGTGGATGTTGTTCCCTTATTCAAGAAAGGGAGTAGAGATAGCCCAGGAAATTATAGACTCAGTGGTTGGTAACTTGATGGAGAAGATCCTGAGAGGCAGGATTTATCAACATTTGGAGAGGTATAATATGATTAGGAATAGTCAGCATGGCTTTGTCAAGGGCAAGTCCTGCCTTATGAGCCTGATTGAATTTTTTGAGGATGTCACGAAACACATCGATGAGGGGAGAGCAGTAGATGTAGTGTATATGGATTTCAGCAAGGGATTTGATAAGGTACCCCATGCAAGGCTTATTGAGAAAGTAAGGAGGCATGGGATCCAAGGGGACATTGCAGTGTGGATCCAGGACTGGCTGGCTCACAGAAAGCAAAGAGTGCTTGTTGAAGGGTCATATTCTGCATGGAGGTCGGTGACCAGTGGTGTACCTCAGTGATCTGTACTGGGACCCTTACTCTTTGTGATTTTTATAAACGACCTAGATGAGGAAGTGGAGGGATGCGTTAGTAAGTCTGTGGATGACACAAAGGTTGGATGTGTTATGGATAGTATAGAGGACTGTCAGAAGTTACAGTGGGATATAGATAGGATGCAAAGCTGGGCTGAGAAGTGGCAGATGGAGTTCAACCCAGATAAGTGTGAAGTGGTTCATTTTGGTAGGTCAAATATGATGGCAGAATATAGTGTTAATGATGGGACTCTTGGCAGTGTGGAGGATCAGAGGGATCTTGGTGTCCGAGTCCATAGGACGCTCAAAGCAGCTGCACAGGTTGACTCTGTGGTTAAGAAGGCATATGGTGTATTGTCCTTTATCAGTCGTGGAATTGAATTTAGGAGCTGGGAGGTATTGTTGCAGCTATATAGGAACCTGGTCAGACCCCACTTGGAGTACTGTGCTCAGTTATCGTCACCTCACTACAGGAAGGATGTGGAAGCCATAGAGAGGGTGCAGAGGAGATTTACAAGGATGCTGCCTGGAATGTGGAGCATGCCTTATGAAAGCAGGTTGAGGGAACTCGGCCTTTTCTCCTTGGTGTGACGGAGGATGAGGGGAGACCTGATAGAGGTGTATAAGATGATGAGAGGCATTGATCGGATGGATAGTCAGAGACTTTTCCCCAAGGCTGAAATGGTGGCCACAAGAGGACATAGGTTTAAGGTGCTGGGGAGTAGGTATAGAGGAGATGTCAGGAGTAAGTTTTTTACTCAGAGAGTGGTGAGTGCGTGGAATGGGCTGCCGGCAACGGTGGTGGAGGCGGATATGATAGGGTCTTTTAAGAGACTGTTGGATAGGTACATGGAGATGAGAAAAATAGAGGGCTATGGGTAAGCCTAGTAATTTCTAGGGCAGGGACATGTTCGGCACAGCTTTGTGGGCCGAAGGACCTGAACTGTGCTGTAGGTTTTCTATGTTCTATGTTTCTAAAGGATAAGAGGGTGGTTAGGGAGAGAGTAGGTCCCCTTAGAGATCAGCAGGACCGCCTATGTTGCAAGCTGCAGGAGATGGGTGAGAATTTTAATGAATATTCTCTTCAGTGGTTACTGAGGAAGAGATAAGAGACACCAGTGGAGATATTTTGGAGCAAATTCACATTTGCAGGCAGGGAGTATTTGCAGCCTTGCAGTGCATTAAGGTGGATAAATCCCCAGGGCCGGACCAAGTGCATCCTTGAACTTTGTGGGAGACTTAAGAAGAAATTGAGGAGGCCCTTGTGGAGATATTTGCTTCATCATTAGCTACTGATAAAGTTCCTGAAGACTGGAAGGTGGCTAATGTTGTTCTCTTGTTTAAGAAAGGTAGCAAGGACAAGCCAGGGAACTACAGGCTGGTCAGTAGGGGGGGAGTTACTGGAGGGAATTCTGAGGGATGGGCTCTATCAACATTTGGACAGACAGAGTCTGATCAAGGAGAGTCAGTCTTACTTTGTACATGGAAAGTCATGCTTGATGAACCTTTTGGAGTTTTTTGAAGAGGTAACCAAAAGGGTAGATGAGGGTAGATCAGTGGATTTTATCTATCTGGACTTTAGCAGGGCATTTGACAAGGTCCTGCATGGTGGGCTGGTCTGGAAAGTTAGGTCCCATGGAATCCAGGGAGAGCTAGTTAGGTGGATTCAAAATTGGCTCAGAGGTAGGAAGCAGAGGGTGGTGGTTGAAGGTTGTTTCTCGGAATGGAGGCCAGTTACTACTGGTGCGCTGTAGGGGTCGGTGTTGGAACCCTTGTTATTTGTTATATAAATGATTTGGATACAAATGCACAAGGCTTGATCAGTATGTTTGCGGATTACATGAAATTAGGTGTTGGTGATAGTGAAGAAGGTTATTGTAGATTACAGGGGGATCTTGATCAGTTAAGGAAGTGGCCTGAGGTGTGGCAAATGGATTTCAATACAGATCAAACCAGCATTGGACTTATATACTATAGATGGTTGGGCACTAGGGAGTGTCATGGAACAGAGGAACAAGTGCATATTTCATTGATAGCGGCACCACATGTAGACAGGGTGGTGAAAAGAGCATTTAGCATGCTGGCCTTTATCAGTCAGGGCAATGAGTAAAGGAGTAGGGACATTATGTTGCCGTTATATAAGTCGTTGGTGAGGCTGCACTTGAAGTACTGTGTACAGTTTTGGTCACCCTGTTATAGGAAAGATGTGGTTAAACTGGAAAGAGTGCAGAAAAAATTTACGAGGATGTTGCCAGGACTAGAGGGCCTGAGTTACAGGGAGAAGTTGGCCAGGCTAGGTCTTTATTCTTGGGAATGCAGGAGAATGAGGAGTGACTTCATGGAAATGTTTAAAATTATGAGAGGCATAGATAAGGTGGTCAGTAACAGTCTTTTTACCAGTCCAAAACTAGGGGGCAACCATTTAGGGTGAGAGGGGAAAGATTTAAAAGGGACCTGAGGGGCAACTTTTTCACGCAGAGGGTGGTGAGTATATGGAACGAGCTGCCAAAGGAAGTGGTTGAGGCAGTTTGAATAGTACAATTTAAGAAGCATTGGATAGGTAAATGGAGGGGCGGGGCTTGGAGGGATATGGGCCGAATGCAGGTAATTGGGACAAGCTGGGTGGGCACTGTGGTCAGCATGGACTAGTTGGGCCGAAGGTCCTGTATCCATGCTGTATTGCTCTATGACTTTATGACTCTGACTCTCCTTATAGCTAATACTTTCTCATCCAGGCAGCATCCTGGTAAACCTCTTCTGTACCCTCTCCAAAGCCTTCACATCCTTCTTGTGTTGGGCAACCAGAACTGCACGCAGTACTCCAAATGTGACCTGACTAAAGTTTTATACAGCTGCAACATTACTTCACAACTTTTATATTCAGCACCCTGACCAATGAAGGCAAGTATGCCATACACCTTCTTTACCACCTTATCTACTTATGTTGCCACTTTCAGAGAGCTATGGACTTGCACCCCAAGATCCCTCTGTATGTCAATGCTCCAAAATGTTACCTCTGTTTCTCTTTACACATTTTCCTTTTCACTCATCCCCTCACCAAGTATAATTTCCACTGACCTGTACCTTCATCAATATGGGTTTGTTGGGGATCACAGGTTTTTATTATTTTAATTACTATAGTTTGTAAAAGAGTGAATGGTTTAACTCAAAAATGGGATGCTTTGATTTCGACCAAGACTGCTATTGAGTTTCCAGGAGTAAAAGAGTTTAAAAAAAATATTTCAAGTAAATTATGTCGTCAAGCATGCAAAACCATGACATCACTTCATGCATTTAATATAAGGAAATATTGTTGGGTTGCTGTTTATGGCAACAATCTTAAAGTAGCTACTTTTAGTAATGTAGAGGCAGTCTGAGGGAAAAGCAAATATGCCTGGCATAATATCCCTTCTGTGACCCTAGTATGATCCCAATCTGCCTGCTGGAGGCATTGCATTTGCATGTACCCATGAAGGTCCACCATAGAAGTTCTAGGTGGTTTGGGTGGTGAAGGAGGAGTGCTGATATCCTGAGAGTGGGCAACACATCACACTCCATAGTCTATTGTCACCACCAAGGACTTGGGGTTCATCACTTTCATTTATCCTGGAGAAAAGACTGCAAAAAAAAAATTGAGTAGTCATTTGATTCAATAATCCCTCCAAGATGGAGATTTTGTACTAAAGAGTGGAGACAGTAGTGTAACTAATATTCCACCAGTGTTGTGGATATGTGAGTATAGATTGCTGTTGCAAGGACCCACGTGCATTGTCTGTGAAGGTGGCAGTACCATTCACAGTAGACTGGAATGTGCTGATGCCGCACAATAATATCACAGGCTGGCAGTGGGGGTCCTCCTTAATTTCATCAAAAATTTAATTCCTCTAGTCGTTAGAGTGTCTAATTTAATGCCAACAATTAACATCATTGCTAAAGCCTTGAAGGGCGAATCAATGGGTATGGATGCTGGCACTAGATATTTCCCTATACATAGATCTCGCTGATTCCTTACCTAACCTACATAGAATACCAATGGCCTGGGGAATTTAGATATTGTTCAGAAAAAGGGGCTAAGAAGTGACAAATTTGTAACATCTGTCAGAGGCAAGCTGTCTCACAAAAAGAGTTCAGTGAAAAGTCATCTGGAGGGATGTGCGCAATACGAGCAGTCCGGTTTGCAGTCCATTACATTTCTTTCTCCATTGCAGTTTTATTCTGTAAGAGCTGTTGGGATGGTGTGACTGACACATGACTCATTATTTCCTCCATTTTCTGTTTTGATCACTTAAATTATCTTCTATACTTCCACAATGCCACAAAGAGCATCACAGCTAGTGAAGCACTTTTGAATTGTCATCTTTATCAAAATGTAGGAAAGACAAATCTACTTTGCACTTAGCAAGGTGACTACAATTGGATAATCTCTTAAGGGTGATAGCTGAGTTAAGATATTAGTTAAGACACTGGAGAAAATTCTTGTCCTGGTCCTCAAAACCCAGCTGTGCAACCTTTAATGTATATCTGAAAATGTAGACAGGAACCGGTTGCATGCCATTTCAACCCCCCATCCCATTCCCATACTGACCTGTCTGTCTTCTGCCTTCACCACTGCTAGAGTGACGCCAAACACAGATAGAAGAACAACACCTCATGTTCTACCTGAATAGTCTACAACCCAATGGTATGAACATTGAATTTTCCAATTCCAGGTAACCCACAACCTCTGTGTTCCTTCTGATTCACATGGGTTCTCTTACCCCCATTTTTCCAAACACCCCTCCCCTCAGCCCTGTTACCACCTGGATTCCATATATTCCACCTGGATACATGGGTAGGAAAGGTTTAGAGGGTATGGGCCAAACATGGGCAAATGGGACTAACTTTGATGGGAATCTTAGTCGGCATGGACCAGTTGGACTGAAGGACCTGTTTCCATGTTGTATGACTCTATGACCCTATCTATGGAGGTCTGAAGCAGGTAGGGTGATAAATAATGGGATAAGCATTTCAAATTTGAGACATTTGGGCCCAGGAGTCAAAGCGGGAAGGGAGAATGTGACCATCTGTGCATAAGGTAGGACTGTAGGGTTTTGACTGAGCTGCAGAGGAGGAGACATCTCCAGGGCCCTGCTGGCTCTCAGAGGCCATTGTGGAAGCCCATAGTTGATGCAACAAGAGAGGTTTCTCACTTGTGGAGCCACAACTCTGTGCTGGCCGATACACCCCAGGGAACTGGTCCACATGGCTCGGACATACCTCCACCAGGACTTTAGCCCATCACCAATGGCTCCTTCAGGTCCACGGCCATCCCTGTTCCTGTAAATTCACTCACCTTCAGTTATGTCCACTCCCTCACCCTCCATACCTTGTCGCCCCCTTCAACCTGAATCACACACTTGCCCCCAGCCACACTTCTCTGTGTCCCACAAAGCCCTTTCCTTTCACAAACTCAGTTCTCTCACGGTAATTACTTTCTTCCTCCTGTCCATCCCATTCAGTGACACCATTTTCCCACCTTGTGAATGCTCTCAGGTCTGTATGGAAGGACTGGCAGAGGACTCAAACCAATGTTGTTCATAGGGTAAGCTGCCTTGGAAATTCTAATGCTGTGACATTTACAGTTCAGGTAAGGGAATAGGGAAAGGATAACACAGAGTCAGAGAGTCAATGGATTGTGCAATATGGACACAGGCCCTTCCGCCCACCAAGTCTATGTTGACCATCAAGCACCCATTCACCCTAATCCTACACGTCCAATTTTATTCTCCCCACATCCCCAGCAACTCCCCCAGATCCCACCACTCACCTACACACAAGGGGCAATTTACAGCAGCCAATTAACCTACCAACCCTCATGTCTTTAGGATGGGAAAGGAAACCAGAACACCCAGAGGAAACCCACACAGTCACAGGGAGAATGTGCATACTTCACACAGACAGGATTGAACCTGGATCACTGGAACTGTGAGGCTGCAGTCTGTTTCCCCAGCCTCTGGGAGAGAAATAGGAACTCCAGGCAAGGATGGCTAATGGGGAAGTAAGTGGCATCAAGAAGAAGGAAAAAGAACTGAGAAGAAACCAAAGGGTTTGCCAATCAAGTCGGTGGTGTTGGCTTCCACTCAAATTGACTTCCTAGAAGTGGAACTGTTTCTAATCAGGCTGTGGTGGAAGTGAACTTGCATGGAAAGGGTTTGATTTGGATGTATTGACCTCCAGAGTTGAATAATAGACCCACGTACACACGTTTGAAAGAGCAACATGCCATCTGTTCACTCAGCACCTTCAGGAACACAGCTTGCTGCAGTCCCTCATGGGTAAACCAGGGAAACACCACACAATGCAATGTGTACATAAGAATGCTCCACAGTGCAGGGAATGGGTTGCTGCTTGCAGCCATCCGGTCTCTCAGACTGGAAGACCAGGGAGCTGCACGGAAAGTCACAGCCACGCCTGGGTAGCATTCAGTTTTCACATGGTCTCTCACTGACTCCGATCTTTGGAAAGTAGGAGCTGCTGGGTTAGTTTAGAGTGGACAGGATTCACTTCATTGGAAGCATTTTGCATCAAAGTGGAGGTGCTATGATTCTAACACCAATCCCTTACTCTGTAACCACCCTGTTTTATACAAATTAGAGGAAAGAATAACTTGCATTTCTAAACTTGCTTTCTTGATATCAGGGCAGCACAAAGTCTTTCACAGTCTATTACCTGTCTGAAGACGTTCTAATTCTTCAAGTATTGTCAGGACTAATTACTTGAGTGCCTGAACACAGCTTCACCCTAAAGTCTCATTTGAAAGACTTCTCAGAGTGCAGCACTCCACCAGAGCACTCCATCCGTGCTCCCTCTCCAATGATGTTCTGCTTTGACGGAGCAGAATGTGCTCAGTACTCCCCTCTGACAATGACAATGCTGCCCTCCAATGTGAGCTTAGAGCAAGGTTCGGGGTCTTGGCCTTCAAACACTCCTCAGACAACCAAAAGTGGTCATAGTTTTCTTCATCATCAATGTCTGCTTTTGCTGAGAGGTATCTCATGAGATATGGAAGCAGTCCACATTTTCTTGGGTCTTGTTGTGGACATTTATTATTGGAGCAACACACAAAATGCAGGAGGAACTCAGCAGGTCAGACAGCATCTATGGACGGAAATGGAATGTTTCAGGTCATTACCCTTCCTCTGGACCCTTCATCCGCCCTCCTATTATTGGAGAGCAGTGTTGTGCAGCAGGGGAGGATTGGTAAAGGACTGCAGCTGTTGAGTGTAAGGCCTATCCGATCTTACACTTCAGTGAGGAGTCAATGGTGACTTGGATCTCAATCCCTACATCTGCCTACTGCAGATCAGTGACTGAGGCCAGAGTGATTTTGTAGTCTGGTTAACAGAGGTTTAAGAGTTTCCATTTATCCTGAAAAAGAATGAGAATTTGGAGACTAATTGTGGTTCACCATGGATTTCCTGCTGTATACCCTGGCTCTGTGACATTCACATCATTGCTCAGTAACCATGATGGACCACAAAAGGAATTGAAATAATTTCCCTGATCCAGTCACTTCCTCGTCTTAACATCAAACTATGCTGATCCTGGACACTTGCATTTCGAATTTTATTGATTGAGCCTGTGCTCGGAAGCAACTGAAATATTGTGAGCAATGCAACTGAGGTCATTTGTGAGTCAAATGAAAAGCAGAGGAAGTGTTTACTCTGTTCCGACTCAGCAGATCCAAAGGACTTCAGTGTCAATCAAGCAGCTTTTAGAACTACAGAACCATAGAAAACTACAGCACAAAAAACAGGCCATTTGGCCCTTCTAGTCTGTGACGAAACATTATTCTGCTAGTCCCAGTTACCTGCCTCCAGCCCATTCCCCTCCAGACCTCTCTCGTCCATGTATCTATCCAATTTACTCTTAAAAGTTAAGAGCGAGCCCGCATTTACCACATCAGATGGCAGCCCATTCCACACTCCCACCACTCTTTGCGTGAAGAAGTTCCCCCTAATGTTCCCCCTAAACCTTTCCCCTTTCACCCTAAAGCCATGTCCTCTCGTACTTATCTCTCCTAATCTAGGTGGAAAGAGCCTACTTGCATTAACTCTGTCTATGCCCCTCATCATTTTGTAAACCTCTATCATATCTCCCCTCATTCTTCTCCGCTCCAAGGAATAAAGTCCTAACATGCTCAATCTTTCTCTGTAACTCAACTCCTGAAGACTGGGCAACATTCTTGTAAATCTCCTCTGCACTCTTTCAATCTTACTGACATCCTTCCTGTAGTTCAGCGACCAGAACTGCACACAATATTCCAAATTTGGTCTCACCAATGACTTATACAACCTCACCAAAACATTCCAACTCCTATACTCAATACTTTGATTTATAAATGCCAGGATACCGAAAGCCTTCTTTACAACCATGTCTACCTGTGACTCTACTTTCAGGGAATTATGTATCAGAACTTCCTGATCCCTTTGTTCCTCTGCACTCCTCAGTGCCCTACCATTTACTGTGTATGTCCTACCTTGATTTCTCCTTCCAAAATGCAACACCTCACACTTGTCTGTATTAAATTCCATCTGCCATTTTCTGGACCATTTTTCCATTTGGTCCAGATCCCTCTGCAAGCTTTGAAAGCCTTCCTCGTTGTCCACTACACCTCCAATCTTAGTGTCATCCGCAAATTTACTAATCCAATTTACCACATTATCTTCTAGATCATTGATAAATACAACAAACAACAATGGCCCCAACACAGATCCCTGAGGCACACCACTAGTCACAGGCCTCCAATCTGAGAAACAACCATTCACGACCACTGTCTGTCTTCTCCCACTCAGCCAATTTCGAATCCAGTTTACAACCTCTCCATGGATACCCATTGACTGAACCTTCTGAACTAATCTCCCATGTGGGACCTTGTCAAAGGCCTTACTAAAGTCCATGTAGACAACATCCACAGCCTTACTTTCATCTACTTTCTTAGTGACCTCCTCAAAAAACTCCACAAGATTCGTTAAACACGATCTACCACGCACAAAGCCATGCTGACTATCCTTAATCAACCCTTGGCTGTCCAAATACTTATATGTCCTATCTCTCAGAACACCTTCCAATAATTTACCCACTACTGATGTCGGGATCACTGGCCTGTAATTACCTGGTTTACTCTTCGAGCCTTTCTTAAACAATGGAACAACATGAGCTATCCTCCAGTCCTCCGGCACCGCACCCGTGGCTAAGGACATTTTAAATATATCTGCCAGGGCCCCTGCAATTTCTACACTAGTCTCTCTCAAGGTCTGAGGAAATATCTTATCAGGCCCTGGGGATTTATCTACCTTTATTCGCTGTAAAGCATCAAATACCTCCTCCTTTTTAATCCTTATATGTTCCACGACACTAGTGCTTGTTTCCCTTCCTTCCATATCCACGATGCCAGTTTCCTGAGTAAATACTGATGCAAAAAAACTGTTTAAGACCTCCCCCATCTCCTGAGGCTCCACACATATACGACCACTCTGATCTTCTAGGGGACCAATTCTGTCTTACTATCCTTTTACTCTTAATATACTTGTAGAAACCCTTCGGGTTTACCTTCCCATTATCTGCCAAAGCAGCCTTCCTGATTTCCTTTCTTGGTATTTTCTTACATTTCCTATACTCTTCAAGTACCTCATCAGTTCCTAGTTGCCTATACCTGCTATATACCTCTCTCTTTTTCTTAACCAGATTGCCGATGTCCCTTAAAAACCAAAGTTCCCTATGCTTGTTACCTTTGCCTTTAATCCTGACAGGAACATGCAAACTCTGCACTCTCAAAATTTAGTCTTTGAAGGCTTTCCATTTACTGAGCACATCCTTGCCAGAAGATAACTTATCCCAATCCACCCTACCTAGATCCTTTCTCATTTCCACAAAATTGGCCTTTCTCCAATTTAGAACCTCCACTTGAGGACCAGACCTATCCTTATCCATAATTATCTTGAAACTAATTGCATTATGGTCACTGGACCCAAAATGTACACCTACACATACTTCTGTCACCTGACCTGCCTGGTTCCCTAATAGGAGATCAAGTATTGCATTCTCTCTCGTTGGTACCTCTATATATTGATTTAGAAAACTTTCCTGAACACATTTGACAAATTCCAAGCCATCCAACCCTTTCACATTGTGGGAGTCCCAGTCAATAAGTGGAAAGTTAAAATCCCCTACTATTACAACTTTCTGTTTCTTACATCGGTCTGCTATCTCCCTACAGATTTGTTCCTCCAATTCTCTCTGACTATTGGGCGGTCTATTGTACAACCCTATTAGTGTGGCCACACCTTTCCTGTTCCTCAGCTCCACCCATATGGCCTCTGTAGACGAGCCCTCCGGGTTGTCCTGTCTACGCACAGCTGTGATCTGTTCCCTGACTAGTAACGCCACTCCTCCCCCTTTCATCCCTCCCCCTCTATCACGTCTGAAACAACGGAAACCCAGAACATTAAGCTGCCAGTCCTGCCCCTCCTTCAACCATGTCTCACTAATAGCAATAACATTGTAATCCCATGTGCCAATCCACACCCTAAACTCATCTGCCTTACCTACAATACTCCTTGCATTGAAATAGATTCACATGAGAACATTTCTATCAAGTACAAACCTTTGATTTCTGTCCATACCTGCAGACCTCGCACAATCATTTTCCTCCTCACTTTCTTCTCTAACACTCTGGTTCCCCTCCCTCTGCAAATCTAGTTTAAACCCACCAGAGCAGCATTAGCAAACCTACCTGCAAGTATGTTAGTCCCCTTCCAGTTCAGGTGTAAACGGTCCCTTCGGAACAGATCCCACCTTCCCTGGAACAAAGCCCAATTATCCAGAAACCTGAAGCCCTCCCTCCTGCACCAACTCCCTAGCCACATATTTAGCTGCATGATCCTCCTACTTCTAGCCTCACTAACACGTGGCACTGGTAGCAATCCTGACACTGCAACCTTGGAGGTCCTGTCCTTCAACTTTGCACCTAATTCCCTAAACTCTCTTTGCAGGACCTCCTCCTCCTTCCTATCCACATCATTGGTCCCAACATGGACCACAACATCTGGCTGCTCACCCTCCCTCTTGAGAATATCAAGGACTCGATCCGAGATATCACGAACCCTGGCACCAGGGAGGCAACAGACCATCCGGGATTCTCGATCTCTCCCAGAGAATCTGAAATACATTGGCAGCTGTGGGACGGTGCAAGGCAGATCCAGAAAAAATACCCAAAGTGACGAAGTAATCTGATTTGCTGTCAGTGGTAGAGGAATGAGATTAGATTGGCCACTCCTCCTCCGGTGAAATGTTTCCATGGGATCTGTTACCAGTCAGTAGGCAGAGCCTCCATCAACATCATCAGAAAGGTAGCATCATTCACAATGCAACCCTTCCACAAACAGAAGACCAAACTTTTGCTTAAGGGGGGAAAGACCACCGGAGTCAGGAATTCTTACACAAGAAATATGGAACATTAGCATGCTGGTTCAGCAGGTAGGAAGGGAAATGGATTGCTGGCCTTTATTGTGAGAGGGATGGGATAGAAAAGTCAGGAAGCCTCGCCACAAGGGTACCTGCTACACCTGACGACACCACACCTGGAGCACTGGAGAGAGGTTTGGTCTCTGTATTTAAGGAGAGATATATTTACATTGCAGGTAGTGCAGGAAAGGGTTGCTTCCTGGGATGAAGGCGTTGATGTATGAAGAGAGGTTGAGAAGGTTGAGCCTGAACTCATTGGAGTTGAGAGGGGAATGAGAAGTGATCTTATTGAAACATGTTAGGTTCTGAGGGGGACTGACAAGGTAGATGCTGAGAGGATGTTCCCGTCCTGGGGTGTGAGGGGTGGGGTTCGACAACCGGGAGGCATTGATTCAGAATCAGGGAAGCCGTTTCAGACAGAAGATGACGGTTATCTTCTCTCAGAGGGCGGTAAATCCCTGGCATTCTCCACCCCAGAGGGAGGTGGAGGAGGAGTCATTAATTTTTGGGGTAATCAGGGTGATGGAGATTGGGTAGGAAAGGGGAAACAAAGCCAAGGTCAAATCAGCTACGAATGCTGGATCAGGCTTAAAGGGCTAAATGACCCTCTCTGGTTCCTGTTTCCGATGCTCTTACCTTGAGCCGAGTGAACTCACCTCATTCTGGCCTGGTTCTGCCGTTGGGCCAAGGCTTATCCATCCATAAGACCATTCAGTCCATCAGACTGTGAACCATAATTAGAACCAGTCTGGTTTCCCAGCCTTTCCATGTGGCTATTAGCAATCTTCAGAGATTCATAGAGTCATACATCATGGAAATAGGCCCTTCAGCCCACTGAGTCTGCACTGACTATCACGTATACATTTACACCAATTCCATTTTATTTTCCTCACATTCCCATCAACTCCTCTTCCTGATTCTACCACTCACCTACACTCCAAGAGCAATTTACAGCAGCTAATTAACTCACCAACCTGCACATCTTTGGGATGTTATAGGGAATTGGAACACCTGGAGAAAACCTACAGAGTCATAGGGAGAATGTGTAAACTCCACACAGGTAGCTTTTCAATTCCCTTCTAATCATTCTTGCAGTCTCCATCACAGGAATCACTTTGGATAAAACATGAAAGATTTTCCCTTGAAATTGGAGAACATGGCACCTGCTACTTATGTGCCAGTCACATATAAAATCACCTTTGAACATGTTGAACTGGGATGTCCCTTATACGATGAGATGGACTCTTGACTTCACAATCTACCTTGCACCTTATTGTCTACCTGCACTGCACTTCCCTGTACTGTGACGCTTTACTCTGTACTCCGTTATTCTTGTTTTTACCTGTACTACCTCAATGCACTCTGTACTAACTCAATCTACACTGTGTAATGAATTGATCTGTATGAATGGTATACAAGACAAGTTTTTCACTGTACCTCAGTACAAGTCACAATAATAAAACAATACCAATATGTATTTCCTGATGGAAGTCACATCCATCAGGAAAATGGACAATGCATTTTGTCTGTCCCATCTCCAGTACCTTGGCTTTCATCCCCTCTTCTCCATCCCAGAGAAAGGATAGTGTTCCCCTTGTGTTCACCTTTCACCAGTCTCCACATTCAACAGATCATTCTTCACAATTTCCACCACCTTCAATATTATGTAACCACATCTTCATTTTCCCCCCTCAACCTTCCAAAGAGTCTGTTCCCTCCACAACAAGGAGGCCCACTCTGCTGCCTCCATCCCCCCCGCTCTTTACACAGGACCATCCCATTTAACTGTAGCAAATATAACACTTGCCCTTTTACCTCTTTCCTTCCTACTATCCATGGATTCAAACTGTCCTCCCAAGTGAAGCAGTGCTTTACGTACACTTCTGAGTTGGTGTATTTCAATTAGTGCTCACAATGTGGTCTCCTCGACACTGGAGAAACCAAACAGAGATTGGGTTCTCACTATCCATTGGATTGTCACTTTAAGTCTCCATTCCCCTCCCACCACCACCCCTCCTCCTCCACTGTAACCTCCCTGTCCCTGGCTTACACTGTTGTAATGAAGCCCAATCCAAGTCTCAGAACCCCATCTCAGCTTCCATCTGGGCACATTACTGCTCTTAGCACTCAACCCCAGATTCAACCATTTTGGATAAACAGCTTTTCTATTTGTGGCCAGTTCTAATGGAAGGTCACCAGCTTTTAATATTAACTCTGCTTCTTTCTCCACAGATGCTGCCTGACCTTCTGAGTATGCCCAACTTTCACTGTTCTTATTGCCCTGATTACACCCCTGCTAAACATTTTCCTTCAGAAGCCTTTCAGAATCTTAGAAACCCATGTCCTCCCACATCCCAAATTTGTGGGGGTCGGTAGGTTAATTGGTCCCTAGTGTGTGGGTGAGTGGTAGAATCTGGGAAAATTTGATGGGAATGTGGGAAGAATAAAAAGGGATTAGTTCACAATGAACTTAAATGGGTGTTTCTTGGTTCACATGGACTCGATGGGCTGAAAGCTCTGTTTCTGTGCAGCAGAGGCCCTTTTCCCCATAGAGTCATAGAGTGAAACAGCACACCAACAGGCCTTTCGGCCCAACTCATCCATACTGACCATGGTGCCCACCATGCTGGTCCCAATTGCCCATGTTTGGCCTGTATCCCTCTAAACCCCAGTTGCAGATTTGGTTCAGGCTGTCCTAGCTCCTTGGCAGGAAGTTGCACAGTTGCGCTAGTGCCCCCTTGACCTCACTGCTGAGGTGACAGATCAGGTTTGCCACAGCTCCTACTGGTTGGTTGCAGTGCTAAGGCTACTAGTGTTGTCCTGAGGAAGCTCCTGTACAACCTGAGGCATTCTCCTGTGGCATGTGGTGGTGAAGGGGGAATCTGACATTGTCCCACCGGCGTTTTCCTTCCACTTGGCTCCTTGGATTCTGGTGTACAGCTCAGGACAGGATGAACAGGTGGGGTGTATGATGGGCCTACTGCAGGTCAGGTGTCCCAGCGCAGTCATCCTCTTCTTCCTTTGTAAAGTCACCCCGATGTGTCATTTTACTCTGTATTTGTACTTAGTTTCTAACTGACAGAGTGAACCCCTGAACTGGCTCAACAACTATCTAGAGAATCTGAATCAGAATCAGATTTAATATAGAGAAACAAAGTACTACAGATTTCACTGACATATGTTGAGGAATTTGTTGTTTTGTGGCAGCAGTACAGTGCAAGACATAAAGACATAAAAATTATCATAAGTTACAAAATTAAGTAAATAATGTAAAAGAGGAATAAGGAGGTAATGTTCATGGTTCATGAATGGTTCAGAAATCTGATGATGGAGGAGAAGAAGATGTTCCTGAAACGTTGAGTGTGGGTCTTCATGCTTCGGTACTTCTTCCCTGATGGTAGTAACATGAAGAGGGCATGTCCTGGGTGGTGAGGGTCCTTAATGAAGGATGCTGCCTTCTTGAGGCATTGTCTCTTGAAGATGTCCTTGATGGTGGGGAGGGTTGTGCCCATGATGGAGCTGGCTGTGTCTACAACCCTCTGCAGCCTTTTTCGATTCTGAATATTGGAGTTTCCAAACCAGGTGGTGATACAACCACTCAGAATGCTCTCCACCGTTCATTTGCAGAAATTTGCAAGAGCCTTTGGTGACATACCAAATCTACAGCAACACACCACATGCCAGCAACCTAAGCACATTCCTCAGTGAAAACTCTCACCTTCTTTGTACTGTTTACTGCAGAGCCTTCAACCAGCTGGGACCTGAGCTCTGGAATTCCCTCTGTGAACTCCTCTCTCTCTCTGCCCTCTCCTCTCCCCACCCTTCTTTCTCCTTATTACCCCCCTCCCCACCCTCCCCTCTCCCTCAAAGCCCAGCTCATCTCAGTTCCTGTTCAAAAGTAGAAAACTTCAGATGATGGAAATCTGAAATAAATACAGGTCAGGCAGCATCCGTAGAGAGAGAAACAGAGTCAGTGAGCGGTACAGGCCAATGAACTTTCATCAGATGCAGACTGATCTGTTGAGGGTTTGCAGAAATCTCAGTTTTATTGCACCTTCCACTCACTGCTCCTGTCCTGGCTCTGTGACCAAACTCAGGTCATTATTTAATGCTGAAGGTACATTATTAGTGCATGTTGTTGCTGTGTTGCCACAATTATTAAACACGAATTTGGAAAAATAAATGTGAAAAGCATTTTTCCTGGACTCTGTCTCCTTAATATAATGACTCATAATTCATGATAATTTAATTAACATGGAAAAACCCGTTTCGGTCTGGACATTTTCCACCAAATGATGGCAATCATTCTGAGTAACAACAGCTCTGATACCATCTAAATCTCTTGTAAGAGAGGTGTACGTTGTCAATTCAGTCAAGCTTAGAGTAGATGACTGGAGATAATTGGGGAATGCGTGATTTACGTGGAAATTCCCCCGCTGAGAATTTCTGAAGTGAAGTGAAACTAAATAAGGAAGTCAGGCTTCAGGCTAAGGAGGACTTCCTGAGGGACAGGTGTGTGCACTCCACACTCACTCCAATGCCCTGAGGGGCAGAGATGTGTCCACTCCACACTCACTCTCTGATTCAACCAGAAGTTATTCCTACAAATATTTCCAAACTATTTATGAAACCACTAGCTTTCCTGGTATTGTGTTTTAAACCTTGTAGCGTCACTAAAAAGAAAACTTAAGGAAAATTCTAACCATAACATATAGAAGTGACTGTGATCTTGAGAAAGAATTAGGAAGAAGTAGGTAATATTGTTGCCACCCTAGCATAGATTTATTATGAAACAGAAGGAGGCCATTCAGCCATTGATTCCATACTGGCTCTCAGCTGAACAGTCCCATCCATCTCATTCCCCGTGTCCTTTCTTCCCTCTATCCCACATTATTTGCGGTTACACAGGCCGATCAATACTCCACCTTTTAATTTTCTTGCCACTTACCAACGCACCAGGGGCAACCTACAGCGGTCAATGAACCTACCAGTCCACATGTCTTTGGGATTTGGGGGGAAACCCACATGATCACAGGGAAAACATGCAAACTCCACACAGACAGTAACCAAAGTCAGGATTAAACCTGAGTCACAGGAGCTGTGAGGCAGCAACATTATCTGCTGTACCACTGTGCTGCCCTTGGGACATCCCAAAATGCTTCATGGTGGTCAATAACATGTCCATGTGCACCAACAGCATTGTAGGAATAACCAGATAATTTGCTTGATGCATTGTTTAAAAATGAGTCTTGGCTAAACCTCCAGAGGTGAGTCACTTGCCACCGGATTCCCAGCCCCTGACCTGCCATGGTACCTATGGTTTATGTCACCGGTCCAAACTGAGTTTCTGGTCGAAGGTGACCTCAGGATGTTGTTGATGGGGGACTCAGTGATGGTAACACCATTAAATATGAAGGACAGTTGCTTTAGAATCAGAATCAGATTTGTTATCACTGACATGAAATTTGTTGTTTTGCAGCAGCAGTACAGTAAATAGTGCAATAAAAAAGAAATAACAAGGTAGTGTTCATTGGTACATGGATCATTCAAAGATCTGATGGCGGAGGGGAAGAAGCTGTTCCTGAATCGTTGAGCATTGCCTGGCATTTATGCACCATAAGTTTCATCTGCCAATCATACAGCACAGAAACAGGCCACTTGGCCCACCACATCCATGCTGACCAGTAGGCACCCATCCATTTTATTCCCACCTTTCAGCCCCTGACCTGAAGCTGTCAAAACCTGGGCAGTTCAAGTGCTTGTCTACACACTTCCTAAATGTGGTCAGCAATTCTGCTTCCACGACTCTCTTCGGCAGTGTGTTCCAGGTACTCACCCTTCTCTGGGTGCAGAAGGCCTCCTTCAGATCCCCACTAAATCCTTTACCTCCTTGCCCTAAACCTATGTCTTCTAGTTTTATTCACCTCTGATAGGGGGAAATGTTTTTTGCAGTCTACCCTATCTTGACCCCTCATAATTTTACACACCTCAGTCATGTCCCCTCTTAGCCTCCTCCGCTCCAGGGAGAACAGTCCCAGCCTCTCCAGTCTCTTCTCATAACTGAAACACTCCACCCCAGGCAACACCCTAGTGAATCTCCTTTGCACCCTGCCCAGTGCTACCACATCCTTCCAATAATGTGGCGACCAGAACTGCATGCAGTACTCCAGCTGAGGTATGACCAAAGTTATATGAAGTTAGACCATAACCTCCTTGCTCTTGTATTCAGTGCCTTGACTAGTGCCCAGTATCCCATATGCCTTCCTAACCATGTTATCTACCTGTGCTGTCACCTTCAAGGATCTTTGGACTTGCACACCAAGATCCCTCTGTTCCTCAATACTCTCTAGGACACTACCATTCATGGTGTATGTCCTAGCCTCATTAGTACTCCCAAAGTGCATCACCTCACATTTATCAGGATTAAACTCCATCTGCCATTTCTCAGCCCATTTCACCAACACATTGATATCTCCCTGTAACCTAAGACTTCCCTCCACACTGTCAACAACTCCACCAATCATGTCATCTGTGAACTTACAGACAATGCCTCCTACATCCACATCGAAATCATGCACATTTATTACAAACAGCAAGGGTCCCAGCACCCATCCCTGTAGAACACCACCAGTCACAGGCATCCACTCACAAAACCCTCTACCACCACCCTTTGTCTCTGATTGCCAAGCCAATTTTGGATCCAATTTGCCAACTTGCCCTGCATCCCATGGGCCTTAACCTTTTGGAAAAGTCTCCCAAGTGGGACTTCGTTGAAGACTTTACTGAAGTCTATGTAAACCACACCTACTCCACTGCCCTCATCAATACACTTTGTTACCTTCTCAAAATATTCAATCTGATTGGTCAGACAAGGAACATGATGGTCCTGAACTCTCGTTATTTCTCCTTTGAAAGCTTTCCACTATGCAAATATGATATCTTCCCAATCTACTTTTGCCAGGTCCTGTCTTATTTTAATAAAATTGACCTTCCCTCTATTTATTCCTGGTCTCTCCCTAACTTTTTCCATGGATGCTAATACAGAGTTATGTCACTATCTCCAAAATGCTCCTCCACTGACGCTCCCTCCCCAAGATTGGCTACACTGTCCATGACAAGGTCCAGTAATGCTCCTTCCCCCATTAGTCTGTCTATATACTGAGTCAAAAAGCTCTCCTAGACACACCTCAAACATTCTGCATGCCCTGAGGCTTTAAAGCCAAGGCAATCCCAGTTAATATTTGGGAAATTGAAATCCCCTTGTACTATGACCCTGTTTTTATCACATCTCTCTGCTGTTTGCCTCCATATCTATTCCTCTATCTCTTGTTGAATGTTAGGACATCTGTAATACATTCCCAGCAAAGTGATAACACCCTTTTTGTTCCTAATCTCTACTCATACGGCCACATTTGAGGAATCTGGCACGAGACTATCATTTAAGAAGCACTTGGATAGGTACATGGAAGGGTGAGGCTCAGAGGGATATGGGCCGAACGCAGGAAATTGGGACTAGATGGGTGGGCACCATGGTTGGCATGGACTTTTTGGGCTGAAGGGCCTGTATGCCTGCTGTATTGTTCTATGACTTTATGATTCTACGTGGAGCCTTTGTCCCTGGCTATACCACGGCTGTGCCATGGCTGAGAGATGAGTGGTCCAAGCAGAGACCAAATTGTGCATCAGTGACAAATCAGACTGGGGCTTCTGTGATGTGGGGACCTCGGGAGGTAGCTGAGACAGATCACCCACATTACACTTTTGGCAGATGTTCTTCAGACTTATATTTTGCAAGGACATGTTGAGCCCCAGCAATGAGAGCTGGAATATTAATAAAGCATCCTTCTCCCATTGGCTTGCTCAGGTGACAATGGACATGGCAGAACAGCAGGGCTCTCTTCTGTCCTTCTGGTGGTGGGATGGTTCAGCTATGTCTACTCCATGCTGCGATATGCTGCCTCATCCTATGTTTATAGCTCCATCAGTACGGCACCTTACATTTAAATATGCTCTATGTAGATCCCGGCATTCTGGGTTTTGTGATGGGCTTGGTCTTAATTACGATGCCATGCCACGAGTACAGTATTTACGTGGAATGGAGCCCCACTGTTGCTGCGGCCCAGAACATCTCCACGGTGGCCTGATCCCAAAGGACACAGTGGGAACTCAACACAGCTTGCTGAAGGGAGGCCTCCATGTAAAGTTATCCTTTACCTGGAAGTTCTGTCCTGGTTGCTGGTGCTAAATGCCCCAAATAGGTATGTCAGTGTGTTGTACTCTGCGACTGAAGTTCATTCTGTTGATCTCAATGAGTTGATGAATTTCTCGGCCTGTCTCGACAAGGCTGTGGACCAGTCACTCCTATGGATGCAGTCACGGACTGCTGACCCTGTGAAAGGAAGATCGGTGAGTTCAAGGTCAAGTAAATTTTACCCTCCCATTAGTGCACTCACTATCCTCCAACAGCCCAGTATTGGCGACTATCACAGTCAGAACTCACCTCGCTCTTCAAATAGGGCAGAGGAACTTTTCATTCCACCTGAGATGGCAGCTGGACCTTAGTTTAATGTTTTGACCAACTCGTAGAACTGCTGTCTTACAGCTCTAGTGACCTGGGTTCAATCCTGACCTTTGTGCTGTCTGTGTGGAGTTTGCATTAGCAAAAATGGATGGTTGATAGTTCCAAGGGCCTGTTTCTGAGCTTTATGACACTATGATTACAAAAGGTATATTTGGCGATGTCGCACTCACTGCTTCCTGCATTAAAACAGCAGTCTGGGGTTTGTGCTGAGTTCCCAGGAGTGGAACGTGAGCTCAGAGCCTTCAGACCCAGAGACAAGAGGCTGTAGACCTAGTACTGGCTGACAGTGTGTCCTACGATAGCAGTATTCACCCATTGCCCAACAGGTTGATCCAGAATGTAGTCTGGATGTGAATACCATGGAGCTAATTAAAAATTAAAGAGCAGAAATGGGCCATTCAGTCCAACCAACTCCTGCTAGTGCTCAATCTCCACATAAGAAGGATCCTAATTTCATAAACCCTTGTACTTATTTCCTGTTGAAAGATATTCACAGGGAACAGAAGAGATTGGGAGAATATCAGTGATGAGGGAGTGTCTGTGGGGGTGGGAGAGTGTCAGTGGGGAGAGTGTCATTGGAGGTGGGGGAGAATGTCAATGGGGTTGGGGAGAGTGTCAGTGGGATTGGGGAAGTGTTGGGGGAGTGTCAATGGGGGGCATGTCAGTGATGGCGTGTGTCACTGAACTTGAGGGTGTGTCAGTGGGAGAGGAGTGTCAGTGGAGGGAATGTCAGTGGGTGGAGTGTCAGCCAGTGTTGGGAAAGTGGGTGAATAGAGCAGGAGGTGGAAGGTATGGTGTAAGTGGGAGAAAAGCTGAGAGAGGGTGGGAGAGGTTGGGAGATGGAAGGTTGGGAACGAGCAGTGGAGTGAGTTGGGGGGGGTAGAACATAGAACAGTACAGCACAGGAACAGGCCCTTTGGCCCACGATGTTGTACCAAACTAATTAAACTAGTTATAAAAGCCTACTAAACTCATCCTTTCTGCCTACACAATGTCCATATCCCACTATTCTATGCATTATTCATGTGCCTATCTAAGATCCTCAAACACCTCAATCATATTTGCCTCCAACACGATACCTGGCAGTACATTCCAGGCACCCACCACTCTCTATGTAAAAAACTTTCCCTGCACAGCCCCATTGAACTTACCCCTCTCACTTTAAACGTATGTCCTCTGGTATTGGACATTTCAACCATGGAAAAAGATACCAGCTGCCTACTCTATCTATACCTCTCATAATCTTATAAACTTCTATCAGGTCTCCACGCAGCTTCTGCCACTCCAGAGAAGACAATCCCAGTTTGTCCAACCTCTCCTTATAGCACATGCCCTCTTATGCAGGCAGCATCCTGGTAAACCTCTTCTGCACCTTCTCCAAAGCTTCCACATCCTTCCTATAATGGGGCAATCAGAATTGAGTGCAATACTCCAGAGGCGGTCTAACTGGAGTTTTATAAAGCTGCAACATAACTTCCCGACTCTTAAACTCAGTGCCTCAACTAATAAAGGCAAGCATGTCATGTGCTTTCCTTACCACCCAAGCAACCTGTGCAGCCACTTTCGGGGAGCAATGGACTTGAACCCCAAGATCCCTCTGTATATCAACACTGTTAAGGGTCTTGCCATTAACAGTGTATTGTCCCTTTATATTTAATCTCCCAAAGCGCAACACCTCACGTTTGGCCAGATTAGACTCCATCTGCCATTTCTCTGCCCATATATGCAACTGATCTATATCCCGCTCTATCCTTTGGCAATCTTCTACACTATCCAAAATACCACCAATCTTTGTGTTGTCTGCAAACTTACTAACCCACTCATCCACATTTTCATCTACGTCATTTATATATATAATCACAAACAGCAAGGTCCCAGTGTGGATTCTTGTGGAACACCACTAATCACGGACCTCCAACCAGAATAAGACCCATCGACCACTGCCCTCTGTCTTCTATGGGCAAGCCAATTCTGAATTCAATTGGCCAAGTCACCGTGTATCCCATGCATCTCAATCTTCTGGATGAACCTCCCATGAGGGACCTTGTCAAAAGCCTTACTAAAATCCATGTAGGCAACCTCCACAGTTCTAGCTTCATCAATCATCTTCGTCACCTCCTTGTAAAACTCAATCAAGTTAGTAAGACAGGACTTGCCCTGCACAAAACCATGCTGACTGTCCCAAATTAGGCCATGGTTTTCCAAATGCACATAAATCTTATCCCTAAGTCTCTTCACCAATACACTGATCTGTAGTTTCCAGGATTATCCCTATTTCTTTTCTTGAACAACAGAACAACATTAGCTACTTGCCAGTCCTCTGGGACCTCACTTGTGACTAGAGAGGACACAAAGATCTTGATCGAGGCCCCAGCAATCTCATCTCTTGCCCCTCTCAAAAACCTGGGGTATATCCCATCAAGCCTTGGGGACTTATCCACCTTAATGTTCTTTAAGAGACCCAACACTACCTCTTTCTTTGTCTCAAAATGCCCCATCATATTAGCACACTCCACACTGATCTCACTATCCTCCACGTCCTTCTCCTTGGTAAATACTGATGCAAAGTACTCATTTAGGACCTTGCACACATCCTCTGCCTCCAAGCACATGTTCCCTCCTTTATCCTTGAGTAGTCCTACCCTCTCCCTAGTTATCCTCTTGCTCTTGATCTATTTAGAGAATGAGTTGGAATTCTCTTTAATCCTACTTGCCAAGGACTTTTCATGTCCCCTCCTGGCTCTCCTACTTCCCTTCTTGAGTTCTTTTCTAGCTTCTTTATAATTCTCAAGGGCTCCATTTGAGTTTAGCTTCCTTAATTTTACGTACGTTTCCTTTTTCTTCTTGACTAAATTCACCATCTCTCTCGACATTCAAGGTTCCCTACCTTCCCATCCTTGTCCTTCCTTCTTACTGGAACATACCTGTCCTGTACTCTGTGCAGTTGGTCTTTAAACACCCTCCACGTGTCAGCTGTGGACTTGCCCTAAAACAGCTGTTCCCAATTAACTCTCCCTAGTTCCTGCCTAATACTCTCATAGTTTGCCCTGTTCCAATTTAATACACTCCCGCAAGGTCCATACTTATGCTTATCTTTAGCCATCTTAAAACTTAAGGAGTTGTGGTCAGTGTTCCCGAATTGTTCTCCCACTGAAAGGTCAGTCACCTGGCCAGCCTCATTTCCCAACACCAGGTCCAGTATGGTCCCTCCTCTTATTCCTCTTGGGTAGGTGGGGAGAGAACAGGGAAGAGGGTGGGGAGAGGACGGGAGAGGGGTGTGAGAGGAGTTGGTAAGAGGGCATGGGGTTGGGAAGGGAGGGGGAGGGGGAGAAGGCAGAGGATAAAGCAGGTGTGGGGGTGAGTGGAAAGAGGCGAGAGAGAGGATAAGGGGGAGAAATGGGGGGCAAGCTCTGTGCTGCCAATCACATTGCTTCTGTACTGGATAATAATGTCTGTTTAGTTTTCACAGAGTCTGAGGCAGCCTGAAGTTTAAACACAAAAAAGGAAGTGGACTTTCTCCCTGACTATCTGAGGTATTGTACAAACAACAGAAAAAATGACAAGCATTTTGATATGGTATTGATATATTTGTTCTGGCAACTTTATGGTATTATTCCCCGAACTGGATTCATGCTATCAAGCATTGGCCAAAACACATTGCTTAGAATTCCTTCCAGTCCTCCCACCTCCGTGGATGGATGTGTGCTGCTTAATGATTTACTCTTCATTTGTCTCACATCAAATAGCTCCAACTCAGCTTAACCCTGCGGAAAATGATTCCCAGTTTTCCTATCCGATGGATCTCTGCTGTCTCCTTGTCTCCCAGTTTGGATCTGCTGTTTATTCCCATTGATTCCACTCTCAGAAAATAACTGTTGACCTTTAAAAGAGCCCTGGTTGTTTGTTCATTTGTATAAATATCTGTGGAATGTTCAGCTCATTAATGTTGCTGTTGAAATAACTGAAAACCAATCTGCTTTGCATAGATGGTGAATCGAGTCAGATTTGCGGCACATTCCATAGTACAAATACAGAGCAGTGTTAACTCCTTCTGTGACAAGTAGGTCAAAGAACATTACATTTTATTGGGGTAATGCAGTGCACAGTAGATACAGGGGAATGCAGAGGTAGAGAACGTGGGGCATTAGCAACAGGACAGGTGGGTTCTGCAGGACAGTAGGAAGGGTTAATGTTTCAGATCTAACTCGGTTTTGTTTAGTGCAGTGGGAGAGAGAAAGGACAAATTTCTGTCCTGGTGCAGAGGGGACATTAGTGAACTCATTGGCAAACTGCTTAATGATACCTGATATTCGCTGTAAACTGACACATTCCCAGAGAAGCTGACTGTCCTACTTAGGTCTTAACCACCGTGTCACGCAAGAAAGATGTTATACTGAAAATGAAGATAGCTGTGTATTGGGAACTTAAATGTTCCAAAAACTTAAGTTCCAAGTAGAGTTATGACAAACATTCCTGTACTGATGGTACATAGAACCCCTCTGTTCATTCTCCCCATGAGCTCCGATTACCTCTAACTACATAGGCCTGCCCGATGTTCCTCAGTTACCCACTGCTTCACATAGGCTTCACCTTTCCTTAACTTTGCTGATGCCATCCATTTCCCCCCTGTGGTTGCAAGTTTCACATTCTCACCACTTGGTGTAAATTTACTTTATGAATCCACAATTGACAAAGGAAAGAAAGGAAAAGAAATCTCAAAATTTCAAACTGTAAAATAAGAAAATAAACTATGCCAGAACATTCCATACTGCCAAGGAGTTATGGAGGCAGCATGCCAAAGATCAGCATTGCACAATCTGAAGTGCTTTCGAAATGCCTTGAATCAACTCCTACCTCATTAAGGACCCTGACCCTCTTCAATTCGCCTATCGCCACACCAGGTCTACAGCAGACACTATTTCGCTGGCTCTCCACTCTGACCTGGATCACCTGGACAACCAGAACATGTACATCAGGATGTGGTTCATTGTCTACAGCTCTGCATTCAACACCATCATCCCATCTGCAATTAGATCCTTGACTTCCTCACTGGGAGACCACAATCAGTGTGGATCAGAAACCTCATCTTCTCCTCACTGATCATCAACACAAGCGCACCTCAGGGCTACTTGTTTAGCCCCATGCTCTACTCTCTCTAAATCTACGTCTGTGTGGCTGAGCATAGCTCCAACACGATCTATTATTTTGCTGTAACACCACTATTGTCACAGATGGTGACAGGGGATATTTGTGTGGAGTTCTGCATAAGCATGTTCCAATGAGACAGGGAAGTTACGAGAGGATACAGGAACCGTGGTGTACAAAGGCTATAATAAATCTAGTCAAAAGGAAAGGAAAAGCTTACAAAAGGTACAGAGAGCTAGGTAATGTTAGAGATCTGGAAGAGTATAAGGCTAACAGGAAGGAGCTTAAGAAGGAAATTAGGAGAGCCAGAAGGGGACATGAGAAGGCCTTGGTGGGCAGGATTAAGGAAAACCCCAAGGCATTCTGCAAGTATGTGAAGAGCAAGAGGATAAGATGCGAAAGGATAGGGCCTATCAAGTGCAGCAGTGGGAAAGTGTGTATGGATCTGGAAGAAATAGCAGAGGTACTTAATGAATACTTTACATCAGTATTCACTACGGAAAAAGATCTGGGGGATTGTAGTGGGGAGTTGCAGTGGGCTGAAAAGCTTGAGCATGTAGATATTAGGAAAGAGGAGGTGCTGGAACCTTTGGAAAGTATCAAGTTGGATAAGTCGCCGGGACCGGATGAGATGTACCCCAAGCTGCTGTGGGAGGCGAGGGAGGAAATTGCGGAGCTTCCGACGATGATCTTTGCATCATCAATGGAGACTGGAGAGGTTCCGGAGGATTGGAGGGTTGCGGATGTTGTTCCCTTATTCAAGAAAGGGAGTAGAGATAGCCCAGGAAATTATAGACCAGTGAGTCTTACATCAGTGGTTGGTAAGCTGATGGAGAAGATCCTGAGAGGCAGGATTTGTGAACGTTTGGAGAGGTATAATATGATTAGGAATAGTCAGCATGGCTTTGTCAAGGGCAGGTCCTGCCTTACGAGCCTGATTGAATTTTTTGAGGATGTGACTAAACACATTGATGAAAGGAGAGCAGTAGATGTAATGTATATGGATTTCAGCAAGGCATTTGGATCCCATGCAAGCCATCCCATGCAATCTCATTGGCCAGCCAGTTCTGGATCCACATTGCAATGTCCCCTTGGATCTCATGCAAGCCTTATCGAGAAAGTGAGGAGGCATGGGATCCAAGGGGACATTGCAATGTGGATCCAGAACTGGCTGGCCCACAGAAAGTGAAGAGTGGTTGTTGAAGGGTCGTATTCTGCATGGAGGTCAGTGACCAGTGGAGTACCTCAGGGATCTGTTCTGGGACCCTTACTCTTTGTGATTTTTATAAATGACCTGGATGAGGAAGTGGAGGGGTGGGTTAGTAAGTCTGCGGATGACGCAAAGGTTGGATGTGTTGTGGATAGTATAGAGGGCTGTCAGAGGTTACAGCGGGACATAGATAGGATGCAAAGCTGGGCTAAGAAGTGGCAGATGGAGCTCAACCCAGAGAAGTGTGAAGTGGTTCATTTTGGTAGGTCAAATATAATGGCAGAGTATAGTATTAATGGTAAGACTCTTGGCAGTGTGGAGGATCAGAGGGATCTTGGGGTCTGAGTCCATAGGACGTTCAAAGCAGCTGCACAGGTTGACTCTGTGGTTAAGAAGGCATATGGTGTATTGTCCTTCATCAACAGTGGAATTGAATTTAGGTGCTGGGAGGTATTGTTGCAGCTATATAGGAACCTGGTCAGACCCCACTTGGAGTACTGTGCTCAGTTCTGGTCACCTCACTACAGGAAGGATGTGAAGGATGTGGAAGCCATAGAGAGGGTGCAGAGGAGATTTACAAGGATGCTGCCTGGCTTGTGGAGCATGCCTTATGAAAGCAGGTTGAGGGAACTCGGCCCTTTCTCCTTGGAGTGACGGAGGATGAGGGGGGACCTAATAGGCGTATATAAGATGATGAGAGGCATAGATCGGGTAGATAGTCAGAGGCTTTTTCCCAGGGCGGCAATGGTTGCCACAAGAGGACATAGGTTTAAGGTGCTGGGGAGTAGGTATAGAAGAGATGTCTTGGGTAAGTTTTTTACTCAGAGAGTGGTGAGTGTGTGGAATGGGCTGCCGGAAACGGTGGTGGAAGCGGATATGATAGGGTCTTTTAAGAGACTGTTGGATAGGTACATGGAGCTGAGAAAAATAGAGGGCTATGGGCAAGCCTAGTAATTTCTAAGGTAGGGAAATGTTCAGCACAGCTTTGTGGGCCGAAGAGCCTGAATTGTGCTGTAGGTTTTCTATGTTTCTATGAGTGAGATAGGTCAGCTGGCTGAGTGGTGTTGTAACAACAATTTTGCACTCAATGTCAACAAAACCAAGGAACTGACTGTGGACTTCAGGAAGGGGAAGTCAAGCGAACACACACCAGTCCTCATTGAAGGGTCTGCAGTGGAAACGTTGGGCAACTTCAAGTTCCTATGTGTCAACGTCTCAAAGGATCATTCCTGGGCCCAGAACATAGATGCAACCATGAAGAAAGTGTGCCTGAGTCTTTACTTAGAAGTTTAAGGAGATTCGGCATGTCATCGAAGACTCTGACACACTTCTACAGGTGTACATTGGAAGGCATCACGGGCTGGTATGGGAACTTCAATAAGCAGAACCCAATAGGCTGCAGAGAGTGGTGGACTCAGCCAGTTCCATCACAGGTACATCATCAGGGGCATCTACAAGAGGCAATGTCTCAGGAAGGTGACGTCCATCACTAAAGGCCTCCACCATCTGGGCTATGCCCTCCTCTCATTGCTGCCATCAGGCAGGAGATGCAGGAGCCTGAAGACTCACACCTCAAGGTTCAAAACAGCTTCTTTCCCACTACCATCAGGTTCTTGAACCAACCTGAAAAAACCTTATTCTACCTTGGATTGTATTCCCCTTAACTTGCACAAATGTTTTTACGTTTATTCTGTTGTGTAAGCTATGTATAATTTATCTTAATTTAAGTTTATGTAACTTATGTTTGTCATGTTTGTAATGTACTGTGTTGCTGCTGCTAAAAGCTAATTTTCTTGGCATTTATACCCTGGCTATGTATGCCCATGACAATAAACTTGAAACCTGAGCAGCAAGTCAATGGATGAACCCATTTTATCCACCATAATGAAGTCTTCGTCACCCTGGAGATGAATAATAATCTAGATTGATCCTGTGCAGATGAACCAGTGGTGAGGAGCATTCCATAGATCTTTGAAAAATGACAATTAAGACATATTCTGGGCTTTCTCAAAGAGATTCTTTGTTCTGAAATAACCTCTGATGCTGGAGGCCACATATTTGGCAGGACGGGTACCCACTTGATACTTTGTGTCCTGTTATTACTCTTGTTCAATTTAATTGTACGTCAACTAATTTTATGTGGAAGAATTCACTGGCATGGGAACAAAAGTAGCAGTTCTAGCACCAACCTGTGTAATCTTTGTTCAGTAACTTCTCAGGCTAAGTCTGCTTGCTTATTCAGGAAAATATCCTTCCATTGACTTCCTCAGGCACCTTAATGAAGAAGTCTTACAGATAATTATGCAGTCAAGAGTTGCTTTGAGTTATTTTGTCTGAGGGTTAACTGGCAGCCCTTATTCATTCAAGATGAAAAATGTAGTCAGACTTTGTGGGCATACCGTCATCCTGCTAGGGAGATCTCCTCACTGACCGATGGACAGAGTTCATCCAGAACATGATGTGAGATATCAAAATAAAACTGCAGATGCTGGAAATCTGAAATAAAAACAGAAAATGTTGGAAACACTCAGCAGGTCATGCAGTAGCTGTGGAGGGAGAAACAGAGAAAGAAAGTTAACCTCTGGGATCAGAGACCTTTTGTCAGCTGTTCATGTCACCATGACATTCAGAATCAGAATCAGATTTATTATCACTGACTTAGATGACATGAAATTTGTTGTTTTGTGGCAGCAGCACAATGCAAAGACATAATATTACTATAGATTACAAAATAAATAAATAAAATTTATATTTGCAATAAAAAGGAATAACGAAGTAGCGTTCAGGGTTCGTGGACCATTTGGAAATCTGATGGTGGAGGGGAAGAAGTTGTTCCTTAACCACTGAGTGTGAGTTTTCAGGCTCCTGTACCTCCTCTCTGATGGTAGTAATGAGAAGAGGGCATTTCCTGGATGGTGAGGGTCTGTAGTGATGGATGCCATCTTCTTGAGGCACTACATCTTGAAGGTGTCCTTGCTGGTTGGGAAGGTTGTGCCCATGATGGAGTTGGCTGAGTCTATAACCCTTTGCAGCCTCATGCAATCCTGCGCATTGGAGCTTCCATACCAGGCAATGATGCAACCAGTCAGAATGCTCTCCACTGTATATCTGTAGAAATTTGTAAGTGCCTTTGGTGACATACCAAATCTCCTCAAACTCCTAATGAAGTAGAGCCGCTGGTGTGTTGGGCCCAGGATAGATCCTCTGAGATGTTGATGCCCAAGATCTTGAAGCTGCTCACCCTTTACACCGTTGACCCCTCAATGAGGACTGGTGTGTTCTCCCAACTTCCCCTTCCTGAAGTCCACAATCACTGCTTTGGTCTTGCTGATGCTGAGTGCAGGGTTGTTGTTGCAACACCACTCAACCGGCTGATCTATTTCACCCCTGTATACCTCCCCATTGCCATCTGAGATTCTGGTTGTCTAGGTGCTCCAAAGCAGAGTGGAGACCCAGTGAGATTGTGTCTGCTGTAGACCTGTTGCGGCAGCAGGTGAATTGCAGCAGGTCCAGGTCCTTGCTCAGGCAGGAGTTAATTTTAGTCATAACCAGCGTCTTGAAGCACTTCGTTATGGTAGATGTGACTACCACTGAGTGATAGTATTTGAGACAACTCACCCTGCTCTTCTTGGGCACCAGTATGATTGCTGTCCTTTTGAAGCAAATGGAGACCTCAGACTGCAGCAATGAGAGGTTGAAGATGTCCTTGACACTCCAGTCAGTTGGTTGGTACAGGTTTTCAGTACCCGCCCAGGTACACTGTTGGGTTCACCATCTTGAAGAAAATTCTGACATTGGCCTCAGCGACAGAGATCACAGGGTTGTTGGATGCTGTGGGGATTTGCGCAGGTGTAGTGTTATTCTCCCTTTCAAAGTGTGTATAAAATGCGTTGAGCTCATTAGGGCGTGAAGTAACACTGCTATTTATGCTGTTAGGTTTTGCGTTATAGGAAGTAATGGCATGCAAACCCTGCCACAGCTGTCATGGGTCCGATTGTGTCTCTAGTTTCACACGGAATTGCCTTTTCACTCTCACGATGGCCTTCTGTAGGTTATACCTGGACCTGGAGGATTCTGTATTGCCGGTCTTGAATGCCACAGATCTAGCCATCAGAATCTCTTGGTTCATGCAAGGCTTCTGGTTTGGGAAAACTCAATATGTTCTCGATGGCACACACTTGTCCACGCAGGTCTTGATGAAGTTGGTGACGGCTGTGGCATATTCATTCAGATCCGAAGATGAATCCCTGAATATGGTCCATTGCACTGATTCTAAGCAGTCCTGTAAACGCTCCTCCACCTCCCTTGACCATATTTTCGCAGTCCTCACCACTGGTACTATGGTCCTCAGTCTATGCCAATATGTCGGGGGTAGAAGTACAACCAGGGGATAAGATTTGCCAAAGTGCGGGTGCAAGGTGGCATGGTAAGTGTTCTTGATGATGGTGTAACAGTGATCGAGTGTGTTGGCTCCTCTGGTTCAGCAGGTGACATGTTGGTGGTAGTTTGTCAGAGACTTCTTCAAGCTGGCCTGGTTGAAGTCCTCTGCGATGATTGGGAAGGCATCAGGTTGCGCTGTCTCATGACTGTTGATCACAGTGCTCAGCTTCTCCAGTGCCAGGTTGATATCTGCCATGGATGGAATGTACACCACTACCAGGATGACGGCAGAGAACTCCCTCAGCAGATAGAATGGATGACACTTGGCACCAGATGTTCCAGGGTAGGGGAGGAGGACTGAGATGGAACCCGCACCCTTTGAGTCACTGACAGTCAGCTCCCCACACAACAATATTCAGTCTTAAGTTCTTGCCCTTGCCTTTGAATGCTTCCATGGGAATCTTTATTTCTCTATGGCTCTGGACTGAAAAACCACAAAGAAGTCTGCAGTCCTCCACATCTGGCTTATTGCACACCCCAGTTTCTTTTACGATATCAGTGGCTGGCTGGGCCTGAAGCTCTGGAAGTCCATCCGTCACCTCTCCTACGTCCTGTCCTTCTTTTAGTCACTGCTGAAGATGTATCTGATGATCCAGCTTTTGCCTGATTATGACTCAGTGGTTTGCTTTCCAATCTGTTGCAAGTTTGCTGATGAATTGCTGTCCTTTGCTGCTGTCCAATGGTACCTGATCTAACTTCTCATGGTTCCCAGCAGGATGCACAGAGGCCATTATTGAGATGGTTTACTGCCTCTGAGCACCAGATTCTCTGTCATTTAAGCAGGTTATGTAAGTCTTCTGATTTCTAGTTTTCTGATATCTCAAGTATCTTGCTTTTCCTTCACAAAGGAATTTAAGATGGAATCACAAGAACAAAAATACAATGAGTTACTTGAAAATAAGTACTGGATTATTTCTGCACACAATGACCCTCCTTCTATGACCCTCCTTCACCGGAAGTCTAAACTTAGGTTTAAGGTGCTGGGGAGTAGGTATAGAGGAGAGGACAGGGGTAAGTTTTTTACTCAGAGAGTGATGAATGCATGGAATGGGCTGCCGGCAACAGTGGTGGAGGCAGATACGATAGGGTCTTTTAAGAGACTGTTGGATAGGTATATGGAGCTGAGAAAAATAGAGGGCTATGGGTAAGCCTAGTAATTTCTAGGGTAGGGACATGTTTGGCACAGCTTTGTGGGCTGAAGGGCCTGAATTGTGCTGTAGTTTTTCTATGTTTCCATGTTTCTAACTTCTCCTGCTCAAGGGCATGGACCTAATTCAAAGGGTAACTGTGTGGAGTAGGCAGGAAATAGTGCCAGAGGAAGCTGCTGTTGCATTAAAGGTTAGGCTGCACACATGGACTAAGCCTGGTGAATGGTTGAGATGGAAGCATCTTGATCAGTGAAGCCTATTGATGTCTTTCCTCTCATTTGCTGACTTCTTCGCTGGCCAGCTTCCTTGAACCACTGATGGACATGCCTGTGAGACAAAGATCACAAGGGTGGGTTTTCGCCCCTGAAACCTCTTCTGGGACCAGTAGGCCAAAGTCTTTTTCCCTTGGTAGGCTCCCCAACCAAAATCCACCAGCCTCAGGCTTGAAAGCCTCAAATGAGCCCAGGTGTTGAGATCCCGGTAGGGAGAGGGAGAAACAACTTTCTTGTTCTATTTTGTGAAAAATGAACATAATTTCACCCCTTAATGGGCTCAATTTGAATTTTTATGACCATTCTTCCCTGTTCTGAATTTCCCCAGGAGAAAAATTCACTCTTGGTGTCCACCTGATCGCATCACTGTTTTTTTCATTCTAATCACTTCCATCACATCATTCCTCAGTCTTCTAACTCATACAGAATGAATTCATTCCAAATTTTATGAGAAATGTTGTGTTGCCATGTCAACCATTGTAAAATATTTAATACACATCATGATTCATGTTACAAACTTGGCTGGGAGAGATTAATTTGCTGGGATTCCAGGATAAAACTGCTGTTGAGCCCATGGCTCCTAAAGTGTGTCTGGGTGCCAGATACTCACTGAGAATACATTGGTCAGAGAATGAGCTGGAATATTGCCTCGATCACAATGAGCTGGAGGATGCATAGACCCTGAGCATTCCCTCTTGGACAATCTCTTTTGGGGAGTTGAGATTTGCTTTCACAAGGAATGTTGGAAATTGTAGGAGTATATACCTCGCACTTCTCCCCAGTAATGTCCTGCTCAAAACCTGTAACCTCCATGCACACAGTAACCAGTCAATCTCCTGGGCAGGGCAGAGTATAACTACCCTGCTCTTCATTGAAAAGCTTTGTGGGATCTTCCATGTCTTCCCAATGTATGTGTATATAAAATAAATACACAAAAGCACAACTTGGTAACAGCACATAAAGAATAACAAACTTATGGATCTCTTGACTGTGTGTATTCTTTGAGGTATGTGCAAAATCCTTTTGAGTTCTTAATTACCTCGTAGTCAAAAAAAACCTCACAAAACAACAATTGATGTCTGTGGTGTTTGTCCCAACACTGGGCTGTATGATTCTCAATCCCTTTTTACTAAAAGCTCACACGAAGGCTGTTTCATCAGTGCCCAGTGTTCTTGCAGCTGCCTCTAAACTTGCCTGTAGCTTCTTTTGTTCTCTTTGCAAAAGCTCCCTGCTTGAGCAGAAACCGTTAGTCATTAAGGAGTTACACCAGTTGTTCTTTTGCAAGCTTAGCATTTTTGTGAGGTTTCTTGTTGCAGGCAGACAGCCTGCCCCACTAACATCTTCTTCAGTTTGTTGCTGTCTACATAGTGGGTATCCATGGAAACACAATCCTTCCACTCTTCTTGGGTGAGTGGCTGGCTAGATTGAACACAACTAAAATTTCACCATACTGTTTAAAGCAAAAGTCCGAGAAAAATATATAATGTTATGCTTTGTGTTTGTTTAGATCTGTTGTTCCTGATCAGATTTCAATTTCTTTTCCAAGGGAATTTCACAAGGGAATACCTCATGACATTGCTAACTTGTCTCAATTTCCGAATTAGGGGCTACACAACAAACCACACATGTTTTGTGTTAATGATCTTGGTATTTAAAAATCCCAAGATACAGCCCATTGCTGTATTTTATTGCTGTTTTTTCCTATTTCTGTTCTGTACACAAAGATCAACAAAGCTAAGGAATGTATTCCTGATATTGGGTTTTATCACACTTTGGATTCGGATGGTGACAGATTCAGTGTGCTGGATTTTCTGCAGAATTACTGTCCATTCTGGGGCAATTTTTGAGGTGCTGAGTACAGCTGAAGAAGTATTTCTGGTGCTTCCGGCAAACTTGTCTAACCCAAGCTCCCTGTCACCATTTAGAGTTTCCCTCAAACGAGAGCTGCCCGTGTATGCTTCAAATATGCTGATCTATTTGGTTGCTTCCACAACATGGTCTCAATCATTGCCCAGCATTTCCATCATAAGTAGCTGAACACAACCTTAAAGGCAATACTGCTGAACTCCCTTGGTGTGCCAGGTACTGATTCACCGACATCATCAGTGACCACTGCTCTGACCAGCACTGCGTTAGGAACTGAATACATTCCTAAGGTCCCATTACTAATATCTGAATGTCATTGGTTGTCCAATATATCCATTTTCACACTGTCCCACCTGCCCCACCAGTTGAAAGTAAACCCACTTTTCATTACCTGAATGGCTGATTCATGACTGTCAATCAAACAGACATATTTATCAATCCATTCCTGATTATTTTGTTTCTTTTTTCAAGATTTTTTCCCCCCTGTTCCTTGGAAAAGTACTAACCTCTAATTTCTGGAGATGCAGGGTGATCTGGGAGGGTTTGTTGCCAAAATCCACATTCATGAGGCCCATTGGATCAAAAGCTTCATCAAGTCAAAACAGGGAGTTTCACACTAAGTGGACAACCCAACTTGTCTCAGTGGGATTCGGATGGGGTTGAGAGGAGGACAGGAGATTTGAAGACAAGATGGAGAAAGATTGGAAAAGAAGTGAGGAAACTCTTTTCCTCATTCCACGGAAGCCGAGGGAAAGGTAGGACAGGGACTGTAACAAGGATGAAGGGATGAAAAGAGAATAGGGGCTTGAGGTGGTTAGGATGGATGCAAGGAGAGACAAGGGAAGAAATTAGGATGGTGAGACAGGAGGTGGGATGATTGGGAAGGCCATGAGTGAAGAGAGGAAATTGGAAGTTGATGAGCCAGTTGTTTTACAGAGACAGGAGAAGCAGTTCTGCTGTCTTCAAGTCTGAATCCATCTGTAGGCCCCTTTCTCTGAGGGGATAGATGGGGCGGAGTTTGTTAGGTGTGTCCAGAAAGGATTCCTGACACAGAATATGGACAGGCCGACTAGAGGAGAGGCCATTCTGGACCTGTTACTAGGCAATGAGCCTGATCAGGTTTCAGATCTCTCAGTGGGAGATCATTTTGGAGACAGCGACCATAACTCCTTGAACTTTAAGAGACACAGAATATCTTGTCAAGAGGAAGAAAGAAGCTTACCTGAGGTTTAGAAAGCAAGGATCAGACAGGGCTCTGGAGAGTTACAATGTAGCCAGGAGGGAGCTTAAGAATGGATTTAGGAGAGCAAGAAGGGGGCATAAGAAGTCCTTGGCAAGTAGGATCAAGAAAAACCACAAAGCATTCTACACATACGTGAAGAATAAGAGAATGACTAGAGTGAGGGTAGGACCTATCAGGGATAAAAGAGGAAACATGTGCCTGGAGTCGGAAAAGGTAGGGGAGGTCCTTAATGAATACTTTGCTTCAGTATTGACCAGTGAAGGGGACCTCAACGATTGTGAGGATGGTGTACAACAGGCTGATATGCTAGGGCACGTTGACATGAGGAAAGAGGATGTGCTGGAACTTCTTAAAAACATTGGGATAGATAAGTCACTGTGGCCAGACGGGATATATCCAAGGTTATTATGGGAAGTGAGGGAAGAGATTGCTACACCTTTGGCAATGATCTTTGCGTCCTCACTGGCCACAGGAGTAGTGCCAGATGATTGGAGGGTGACAAATGTTTCTTTGTTTAAGAAAGGAAGTAGGGATAACCCTGGGAATTACAGACCAGTGAGTCTTACTTCAGTGGTGGGCGAATTACTGGAAAAGATTCTTAGAGACAGGATATATGGGCATTTAGAGAAGCATAGGCTGATTAGGGACAGTCAGCATGGCTTTGTGAGGGGCAGGTCGTGCCTCACGAGCCTGATTGAATTCTTTGAGGACGTGACAAAACACATTGATGAAGGTTAAGCAGTCGATGTGGTGTACATGGATTTTAGTAAGGCGTTTGGTAAGGTTCCTCATAGAAGGTTCATTCAGAAAGTCAGGAGGCATGGGATCCAGGGAAATCTGGCTGTGTGGATTCAGAATTGGCTCACTCATAGAAGACAGAGGATGGTGGTGGATGGAGCGTATTCTCCCTGGAGGTCGGTGACCAGTGGTGTTCTGCAGGCATCTGTTCTGGTACCCCTGCTCTTTGTGATTTTTATAAATGGCTTGGATGAGGATGTGGAAGGGTGGGTTAGTAAGTTTGCTGATGATACTAAGGTTGGTGGTGTTGTGGATAGTGTAGAAGGTTGCTGTAGATTACAACAGGATATTGATAGAATGCAGAGCTGGGCGGAGAAGTGGCAGATGGAGTTCAACCCGGAAAAGTGTGAAGTGATACACTTTGGGAGATTGAATTTGAAGGCAGAATACAAGGTTAATGGCAGGACTCTTAGCAGTGTGGAGGAACAGAGGGATCTTGGGGTCCATGTCCATAGGTACCTTAAGGTTGCCGTGCAGGTCGATAGGGTTGTTAAGAAGGCGTACGTTGTGTTGGCCTTCATTAGTCGGGGTATTGAGTTCAAGAGCCGTGAGGTAATGTTGCAACTCTATAGAACTCTGGTTAGACCACACTTAGAGTATTGTGTTCAGTTCTGGTCTCCTCATTACAGGATCTTTGAGACTTACAGGATCGGCCCGGGACAGTTGGAGCAGTGGGTCTCTAGCAGGTCGGGGCTGATTATTTAAACAGTTTTGCGTGGGCTTTTCCCTTACAGGATTGGCCCGGGACAGTTAGAGCAGCGGGTCTGTAGCAGATAGGGGCTGATTATTTAAAACAGAGTGTTGGTTGGTTAATTAGAGGGAGTGAGTACTTGGGATAATTGACAAGGACAAATATAAGGAGGGGTAACTGAAGAGGAGTGGCCAGTGAGGAGCGGCCAGTGTGGGAGTGGCTCAGGGTAGAAGTGGAGCTTGAGGCGTTGGCTCGAGAGGCTTCAGCGAGCAGAGGCTGAGGAAGAGCTTGCACCCAGAGAGGTAAAGCTGGGTAGGTTCCTTTATTTTAAATAACTAAGAAGTAGGTAGTGATGGCAGCAGTTAGGGCAGTCGTGTGCTCCGTATGCAGTATGTGGGAAGTCAGGGACAGCTCACTTGTCCCTGATGACAACACCTGTAAAAGCTGCATCCAGCTGCAGCTCCTGACAAACCGAGTTAGGGAACTGGAGCTGGAGGTGGATGAACTTCGGATCATTCGTGAGGCAGAGGCAGACATAGACAGGAGTTTCAGGGAGATAGTCACCTCTAAAGGTCAGGAGGCAGGTAGCTGAGTGACTGTTAGGAAAGGGAAGGGGTATAGACTGAAAGAGCAGAGCACCCCTGTGGCTGTTCCCAACAACAATAAGTATACTGTTTTGGATACTGCTGGTGGGGACGACCTACCAAGGACAAGTTGTAGTGGTCGCGTCTCTGGCACCGAGGTGGTACCCTCGGCTCAGAAAGGAAGGAGGGAAAAGAGGAGAGCAGTAGTGATGGGGGATTCGATAGTTAGGGGGACCGATAGGAGGTTCTGTGGGAGAGATCGAGAATCCCGGATGGTCTGTTGCCTCCCTGGTGCCAGGGTCCGTGATATCCTGGATCAGGTTCTCGATATTCTCAGGAGGGAGGGTGAGCAGCCAGCTGTCGTGGTCCATGTAGGGACCAATGATGTGGATAGGAAAGAGGAGGAGGTCCTGCAAAGAGAGTTTAAAGAACTAGGTGCAAAGTTGAAGCACAGGACCTTCAAGGTTGCAGTCTCAGGATTGCTACCTGTGCCACGTGTTAGTGAGGCTAGAAATAGGAGGATCATGCAGCTAAATTCGTGGCTAAGGAGATGGTGCAGGAGGGAGGGCTTCATGTTCCTAGACAATTGGGCCTTGTTCCAGGGAAGGTGGGACCTGTTCCGACGGGACGGTTTGTACCTGAACTGGAGGGGGACTAACATACTTGCGGGTAGGTTTGCTAGTGTTGCTCTGGTGGGTTTAAACTAAATTTACAGGGGGAGGGGAACCAGAGTGTTAGAGCAGATAGTGAGGTGGAGGAGGAAAAAGGTCATGCAAGGACTGCAGGTATGGACAGAAATGTTTTCAGGTGCATCTATTTCAATGCAAGGAGTATTGTAGGTAAGGCAGATGAGTTCAGGGTGTGGATTGGCACGTGGGATTACGACATTATTGATATCACTGAGACCTGGTTGCAGGAGGGGCAGGACTGGCAGCTTAATGTTCCGGGGTTCTGTTGTTTCAGACGTGATAGAGGGGGAGGGATGAAAGGGGGAGGAGTGACATTACTGGTCAGGGAAAATATCACAGCTGTGCGAAGACAGGACAGCCCGGAGGGCTCGTCTACTGAGGCCATATGGGTGGAGCTGAGGAACAGGAGAGGTGTGGCCACACTAATAGGGTTGTATTATAGACCGCCCAATAGTCAGAGAGAATTGGACGAACAAATCTGTAGTGAGATAGCAGACTTATGTAAGAAACAGAAAGTAGTCATAGTAGGGGATTTTAACTTTCCACATATTGACTGGGACTCCCACACTGTGAAAGGGCTGGATGGCTTAGAATTTGTGAAATATGTTCAGGTAAGTTTTCTAAATCAATATATAGAGGTACCAACGAGAGAGAATGCCATACTTGGTCTCCTATTAGGGAACCAGACAGGTCAGGTGACAGGAGCATGCGCAGGTTAGCATTTTGGGTCCAGTGACCATAATAGAAACATAGAAACATAGAAAAACTACAGAACAAATCAGGCTCTTCGGCCCACAAAGCTGTGTCGAACATGTCCCTACCCTAGAAATTACTAGGCTTACGCATAGCCCTCTATTTTATTTAGCTCCATGTATGTATCTAACAATCTCTTGAAAGACCCTATCGTATCCGCCTCCACCACCGTTTCCAGCAGCCCATTCCATGCACTCACCACTCTCTGAGTAAAAAACTTACCCCTGACATCTCCTCTATATCTACTCCCCAGCACCTTAAACCTATGTCCTCTTGCGGCCACCAATTCAGCCCTGGGGAAAAGCCTCTGACTATCTACCTTATCAATATCTCTCATCATCTTACACACCTCTATTAGGTCACCCCTCATCCTCCGTCTCTCCAAGGAGAAAAGGCCGAGTTCACTCCACCTGCTTTCATGAGGCATGTTCCGCATTCCAGCGGCATCCTTGTAAATCTCCTCTGCAATCTCTCTATGGCTTCCACATCTTTCCTGTAGAGGCGACCAGAACTGAGCACAATACTCCATAGAACCATAGAACCATAGAACCATACAGCACAAAACAGGCCCTTCGGCCCACCATGTTGTGCCGCCCTTCAAACCACCCTCACACTACCTAACCCCTTCCTCCCACGTATCCCCTCATCCCACACTCCTCCATATGCCTATCCAACAAGCTCTTGAACCTGTCCAATGTATCTGCCTCCACCACCACCCCGGGCAGTGCATTCCATGCACCAACCACTCTCTGGGTGAAAAACCTCCCCCTGACATCTCCCCTGAACCTCCCACCCATAACCTTAAAGCCATGCCCTCTCGTCTTGAGCATTGGTGCCCTGGGAAGGAGGCGCTGACTGTCTACTCTATCTATTCCTCTCAGTATTTTATATACCTCTATCATGTCTCCTCTCATCCTCCTCCTTTCCAGTGAATAAAGCCCCAGCACCTTAAGCCTCTCCTCATATTCAATGCTCTTTAATCCAGGCAGCATCCTGGTAAATCTCCTCTGCACCCTCTCCAACACCTCCACATCCTTCCTATAATGAGGCGACCAGAACTGAACACAGTACTCTAAGTGTGGCATAGCTAGAGTTTTGTAAAGCTGCATCATCACCTCGTGGCTCTTAAACTCAATCCCGCGATTTATGAAAGCCAACAACCCATTGGCCTTCTTAACTGCTCTTTCCACCTGTGAGGCAACTTTCAATGAACTGTGAATATGAACCCCCAGATCCCTCTGCTCTTCCACACTGCCAAGTACCTTGCCATTCACTCAGTACTCTGCCCTGGAGTTTGTCCTTCCAAAGTGTACCACCTCACACTTCTCCGGATTGAACTCCATCTGCCACTTGTCAGCCCAGCTCTGCATCCTATCAATATCCCTCTGGAAGCTCCGACAGCCCTCCACACTATCCACAACACCGCTGATCTTAGTGTCGTCTGCAAACTTACTACCCCAGCCTTCCACCCCCTCATCTAAGTCATCTATAAATATCACAAAAAGTAGAGGTCCCAGAACCGATCCCTGCAGGACACCACTAGTCACTGCCTTCCAATCCGAGGGCACTCCTTCCACCACAACCCTCTGCTTTCTATATGCAAGCCAATTCCTAATCCACACAGCCAAGGTTCCTTGGATCCCTTGGCCTCTGACCTTTTGAAGAAGGCTACCATGAGGAACCTTATCAAACGCCTTACTAAAATCCATGTAGACCACATCCACCGCACTGCCCTCATCAATCTTCCTGGTCACCTCCTCAAAGAACCCTATCAGACTTGTGAGGCAAGATCTTCCCTTCACAAAGCCATGCTGGCTGTCCCTAATCAGTCCATGATTCTCCAGGTGTTCATAAATCCTATCCCTTAGAATCCTTTCTAACAGCTTACCAACCACAGACGTAAGGCTCACTGGTCTATAATTCCCTGGCCTATCCCTATTACCTTTTTTGAACAAGGGGACAACATTCGCCACCTTCCAATCCTCCGGCACCATCCCCATGGACAACGAGGACTCAAAGATCCTTACCAGCGGTTCAACAATCTCTTCCCTAGCCTCTCGAAACAGCCTGGGCAAAATCCCGTCAGGAGATTTATCTGTCTTAATATTATTTAACAACTTCAACACATCCTCTCTCTTGATATCTACAACCTCGAGAACATTACCCCTACCAGCACTCCCTTCCGCGTCATCAAGACCCCTCTCCCTGGTGAATACCGAAGAGAAGTACTCATTGAGAACTTCTCCCACTTCCTCCGCCTCCAGGCAAATTCTCCCACCTTTGTCCTTAATCGGACCTACCTTCACCCTAGCCATCCTCCTACCCTTCACGTACTTGAAAAAGGCCTTGGGATTTTCCTTAACCTTACTAGCCAATGCCTTTTCATGTCCCCTTCTAGCTCTCCTCAGCCCTTTCTTAAGTTCCTTCCTCGCTACCCCATATTCCTCATGGGCCCTGTCTGAACCTTGCTGCTTATACCTCACGTATGCTACCTTCTCCTTCCTAACAAGTCGTTCCACCTCTCTTGTCACCCACGGTTCCTTCACCCTGCCATTCCTTCTCTGCCTCACTGGGACATATTTATCCCTAACATCCTGCATAAGATCCCTGAACATCGACCACATCTCCATGGTACATTTTCCTTCAAAAAGGACATCCCAATTTACACTCCCAATTTCTCTCCTTATAGCCTCATAGTTCGCCCTTCCCCAATTGAAAAACCTTTTGTCCTCTCTGCACTTGTCCCTGTCCATGACAATTTTAAAGGTTATGGAGCAATGGTCACTCCAAGTGGGGTCTGAACAGGGACCTATATAGCTGCAATTATACCTCTCAACTCCTAAATTCAATTCCCCTATTGATGAAGGACAATACACCATATGCCTTCTTAACCACAGAGTCAATCTGTGCAGCTGCTTTGAGTGTCCTATGGACTCGGACCCCAAGATCCCTCTGATCCTCCACACTGCCAAGAGTCTTACCATTAATACTATATTCCACCAACATATTTGACCTACCAAAATGAACCGCTTCACACTTATCTGGGTTGAACTGCATCTGTCACTTTCAGCACAACTTTGCATCCTACCTATGTCCCTCTGTAACCTCTGACAGCCCTCCAAACTATCCACAACACCTCCAACCTTTGTGTCATCCGCAAACTTACTAACCCACCCCTCCACTTCTTCATCCAGGTCATTTATAAAAATCACAAAGAGCAAAGGTCCCAGTACAGACCCTTGAGGTACACCACTGGTCACTGACCTCCACTCAGAATACAACCCTTCAACAACCACTCTTTGCCTTCTGTGGGCCAGCCAGTTCTGGATCCACACTGCAATGTCCCCTTTCATCCCATGCCTCCTCACCTTCTCCATAAGCCTTGCATGGGGTACCTTATCAAATGCCTTGCTGAAATCCATATACACTACATCTACTGCTCTCCCTTCATCGATGTGTTTAGTCACATCCTCAAAAAATTCAATCAGGCTCGTAAGGCAGGACCTGCCCTTGACAAAGCCATGCTGACTATTCCTAATCATATTATACCTCTCCAAATGTTCATAAATCCTGCCTCTCAGGATCTTCTCCATCAGCTTACCAACCACTGAGGTAAGACTCACCACTCCATAATTCCCTGGGCTATCCCTACTCCCCTTCTTGAATAAGGGAACAACATCCGCAACCCTCCAATCTTCCGGAACCTCTCCCATCTCCATCGACGACACAAAGATCATCGTCAAAGGCTCCGCAATCTCCTCCCTCACCTCCTACAGCAACCTGGGGTACATCCCATCTGGTCCCGGCAACTTATCTAACTTGATGCTTTCCAAAAGTTTCAGCACCACCTCTTTTCTAATATCTACACGCTCAAGCTTTTCAGGCCGCTGCAAGTCCCCACTACAATCCCCCAGATCTTTTTTCCGTAGTGAATACTGACGTAAAGTGTTCATTGAATACCTCCGTTATTTCTTCCGGATCCATACACACTTTCCCACTGCTGCATTTGATAGGCCCTATCCTTCCACATCTTATCCTCTTACTCTTCACATACTTGTAGAACGCCTTGGGGTTTTCCTTAATCCTGCCTGCCAAGGTCTTCTCATGTCCCCTTCTGGCTCTCCTAATCTCTTTCTTAAATTCCTTCCTTTCAGTCTTGTACTCTTCCAGATCTCTAACATTACCTAGCTCTCTGTACCTTTTATATGCTTTTCTTTTCCTTTTGACTAGGTTTATTATAGCCTTCGTACACCACTGTTCCTGTATCCTCTCGTGACTCCCCTGTCTCATCGGAACATATTTATGCAGAACTGCACACAAATACCCCCTGAATATTTGCCACATATCTTCCGTACTTTTCCCAGAGAACATCTGTTCCCAATTTAATCTTCCAATTTCCTGCCTGAGATCCGCATAATTCCCTTTACTTCAAGTAAACGCTTTTCTAGTCTGTCTGTTCCTATCTCTCTCCAGTGCTAATGTAAAGGAGATAGAATTATGATCACTATCACCAAAATGTTCACCCACTGAGAGATCTGACACCTGACCAGGTTCATTTCCCAATATCAAATGAAGCACAGCCTCTCCTCTTGTAGGTCTATCTACATACTGTGTCAAGAACCCTTCCTGAACACACCTAACAAACTCCACCCCATCTAAACCCCTCAGTGTCTGGAGATGCCAGTCGATGTTTGGGAAATTAAAATCCCCCATCACAACAGCTCTGTTATTCTCACAGCTTTCTAGGATCTGCTTCCCTATCTGCTCCTCAATAACCCTGTCACTATATTGGGCGGCCCATAAAAAACACCCAGTAAAGTTATCGACCCTTTTCTGTTCCTAACCTCCACCCACAGAGACTCCGTAGACAATCCCTCCACAACCTTCCCCTTTCCGCAGCTGTGACACTATCTCTGATCAACAGTGCCACCCTCCCTGTCCTTCCTGAAACATCTAAAACCCGGCACTTGAATCAACCATTCCAGCCCCGGAGCCATCCAAGTCTCCGTAATGGCCACCACATCATAGCTCCAAGTGTCGATCCAAGCTCTAAGCTCATCCGCCTTGTTCACAATACTCCTTGCGTTAAAATAGACACATCTCAAGCCTGTCTGAGCACTTCTCTTTTCTATCACCTGCTTATGGTACTTACTCCTAGCTTCCTTTATTTGAGAGCCAAACACCTCTTCCCATGTCTCGCCAGTACAGATCCCACCCCCCAACAATTCTAGTTTAAACTCTCCCCAGTAGCCTTAGCAAACCTCCCCGCCAGTATGTTGGTCCCCCTGGGATTCAAGTGCAACCCATCCTCTTTGAACAGGTCATACCTGCCCCAAAAGAGGCCCCAATGATCCAGAAAACTGAATCCCTGCTCCTTACATCAATCCCTCAACCACGCATTTAACCTCTTCCTCATTCTGTTCCTATACCCACTGTTGCTTAGCACAGGCAGTAATCTGGAAATTACTACCTTTGAGACCCAACTTCCTTCCTAATTCTCTATAGTCCCTTTTCAGGACCTCATTCGTTTCCCTTCCTATGTTGCTGGTACAAATATGTACCACGACCTCTGTTTGTTCTCCTTCCCCCTTCAGGATATCTTGGACATGATCCGAAACATCCCAGACCCTGGCACCTGGGAAGCAAACTACCTTCCGAGTTTCTTTCCTGCGTCCACAAAATCGCTTGTCTGCCCACCTAACTATAGAGTCCCCTATCACTAATGTCATTAGTTTCAAGTTAATTATGAATAAGGATAGATCAGGTCCTCAAGTTGAGGTTCTAAATTGGAGAAAGGCCAATTTTGTTGAAATGAGAAAGGATCTTGGAAGAGTGGATTGGGATAAGTTGTTTTCTGGCAAGGGTGTGCTCAGTAAGTGGAAGGCATTCAAAGGTGAAATTTTGAGAGTGCAGAATTTGCATGTTTCTGCCAGGATTAAAGGCAAAGTTAACAAGCATAGGGAACCTTGGTTTTCAAGGGATATTGGTGCTCTGGTTAAGAAAAAGAGAGAGGTGTATAGCAGGTATAGGCAACTAGGAACAAATGAGGTACTTGAAGAGTATAGAAAATGTAACAAAATACTGAAAAAGGAAATCAGGAAGGCAAAAAGAAGACGAGGTTGCTTTGGCAGATAATGGGAAGGTAAACCCAAAGGGTTTCTACAAGTATATTAAGAGTAAAAGGATAGTAAGGGACAAAATTGATCCCCTAGATCATCAGAGTGGTCGTCTATGTGTTGAGCCTCAGGGGATGGGAGAGATCTTAAACAGTTTTTTTGTATCAGTATTTACTCAGGAAACTGGCATCGTGGATATGGAAGGAAGCGAAACAAGCAATAGTGTCATGGAACATATAGAGATTAAAGAGGAGGAGGTGCCTGCTGCCTTAAAGCAAATGAAGATAGATAAATCCTCCGGGCTTGACAAGATATTTCCTTGAACCTTGAGAGAGCCTAGTGTAGAAATTGCAGGTGCCCTGGCAGATATATTTAAAATGTCCTTAGCCACAGGTGTGGTGCCAGAGGATTGGAGGGTAGCTCATGTTGTTCTGTTGTTTAAAAAAGGCTCTAAAAGTAAACCAAGTAATTACAGGCTGGTGATCCTGACATCAGTAGTAGGTAAATTATTGGAAGGTGTTCTGAGAGATCGGATATACAAGTATTTGGACAGCCAAGGGCTGGTTAAGGATAGTCAGCATGGCTTTGTGCCTGGTAGATCGTGTTTAATGAATCTTGTAGAGTTTTTTGAGGAGGTTACCAAGAAAGTAGATGAAGGAAAGGCTGTGGATGTTGTCTGCATGGACTTTAGTAAGACATTTGACAAGGTCCCACATGGGAGGTTAGTTCAGAAGGTTCAGGCACTAGGGGTCCATGGAAAGGTTGTAAACTGGATTTGAAATTGGCTGTGTGGGAGAAGACAGAGAGTGGTAGTGGATGATTGTTTCTCAGATTGGAGGCCTGTGACTAGTGGTGTGCCTCAGGGATCTGTGCTGGGGCCATTGTTGTTTGTTGTCTACATCAATGATCTAGATGATAATGTGGTAAATTAGATCAGCAAGTTTGCTGATGACACTAAGATTAGAGGTGTAGTGGACAGCAAGGAAGGCTTTCAAAGCTTGCAGAGGGATGTGAACCAACTGGAAGAATGGGCCAGAAAATGGCAGATGGAATTTAATGCAGACAAGTGTGAGGTGTTGCATTTTAGAAGGGCAAATCAAGGTAGGACATACACAGTAAATGGTCGGGCACTGAGGAGTGCGGAGGAACAAAGGGATCTGGGAGTTCAGATACATAATTCCCTGAAAGTGGCGTCACAGGTAGACAAGGTTGTAAAGAAGGCTTTTGGTATCCTGGCATTCATAAATCAAAGTATTGAGTATAGGAGTTGGGATGTTATGGTGAGGTTGTATAATACATTGGTGAGGCCAAATTTGGAGCATTGTGTGTAGTTCTGGTCACCTACCTATAGGAAGGATAGCAGTAAGATTGAAAGAGTGCAGAGAAGATTTACTAGAATGTTGGTGGGTCTTCGGGAGTTGAGTTACAGGGAAAGATTGAACAGGTTAGGACTTTATTCCTTGGAGTGCAGAAGAATGAGGGGAGATTTGATAGAGGTTTACAAAATGATGAGGGGCATTGACAGAGTTTACGCGAGTAGGCTCTTCCCACCTAGATTAGGAGAGATAAGTACGAGAGGACATGGCTTTAGGGTGAAAGGGGAAAGGTTTAGGGGGAACATTAGGGGTAACTTCTTCACTCAAAGCGTGGTGGGAGTGTGGAACGGGCTGCCATCTGAGGTAGTAAATGTGGGCTCACTCTTAAGTTTTAAGAATAAATTGGATAGATACATGGACAGGAGAGGGTTGTGGACTCGGTGAAGGTAAGTGGGACTAGCAGAATAACGTTTATGCACAGACTAGAAGGGTCGAATGGCCTGTTTTCTGTGCTGTAGTGTTCTATGGTTCTATGGTTCTATTATAGGAAGGATGTGGAGGCTTTAGAGAGGGTGCAGAGAAGATTTACCAGGATGCTGCCTGGATTGGAGAGCATGTCTTATGAGGATATGTTGAGCTAGGTCTTTTCTATTTGGAGAGGAGGAGGATGAGAGGTGACTTGATAGGGGTGTACAAGATGATAAGAGGCATAGATCAAGTGGACAGTCAGAGACTTTTTCCCAGGGCGAAAATGGCTAATATGAGGGGGCATACTTTTAGGGTGATTGGAGGAAGATATAAAGGAGGTAAGAGGTAAGTTTTTTACACAGAGTGGTGGGTGCGTGGAACGCACTGCCAGCAAAGGTTGTGGGGCAGATACGTTTGGGATATTTAAGGGATACTTAGATAGACATATGAATAACAGAGAAATGGGGGGCTATGTGGGAAGGAAGGGTTGGATAGATCTTAGAGCATGATAAAATGTTGGCACAACATTGTGGGCCAAAGGACCTGTACTGTGCTGTAATGATCTATGTTCTATGTTCCAGTCACCTCTTTCAAAGCTCCTCATGATCTGGACAAGAAACCACAGTGTATTTTGTAGATGGTTCACACTGCAGACTGTGTACCAGTGGTGGAGGGGGTGATACTTAGATTGATTAATGAGGTGCTAATCAAATGGATTGGGTGGTATTGAGCTTCTTGAGAGTTGTTGGAAAGCATTCATTACAGGCATGTGGAAAATATTCCTTCATGGTTCTGAAGTGCCTTGAAGAGGTTAGAAATGCTTTGAGGTGTCAGGAGATGAGTCACTCACTGAAGGATACCTAGTCTCACCTGCTTTTGTAACCAGGGTATTTATATGTTTCGTCAATTGAGTTTCTGGTCAATGGTGACCCCCAAGATGTTGATGCTGGGGGACTCGGCAGTGGTAATGCCATTGAATGTCAAGGATAAGTGATTAGACTCTCTCTTGTTGGAAATGGTCATTTTTGTGGCACAGTGCCATTTATCCGCTGAATGTTGTCCAAACCTTGCTGCATTCTGGCATGGGATGCTTCATTTATTGAGGAGTTGGGAATGGAACTGAACATTATGCAATTGTCAGCGATCATCCAGATGGCAGAGCATTGGCAGATGGAATTTAATCCTGATAAATGTGAGGCGATGCACTTTGGGAGGACTAATATGGGTGACAATGAATGATAGGACCCCAAGGAGTGCTGAGGAACAGAGGAACTTCGGTGTACAAGCCCAAAGATCCCTGAAGATTATATACAGGGAAGGAAGGTAATTGGTGAGGCAGCTGATAATTGTTGGGGCATGGACAAGGTACCACTGCCCTGAGGAACTCCTGCAGTGATACCTTGGAATGGGGATGACAGATTGTCATCTTCCTTTGTGCTTCTGAAATTTTATTTCAATGTTGTGCTCATCTTGGACAGGAAAGAGCTACCTACAGCAGAAGCAGGTGCCTGTAATAGAGTCATCGAGTCATAGAGCAATAGAGCACAGATACAGGCCATTCAGCCCATTGAGTCCATGCTGACCACAGTGCCAACCCAACTGGTCCTAATTTCCTGCATTTCAGCCAACATCCCTCCAAGCTCTACCCCTCCATGTACCTATCCAAGTGCTTCTTAAATGATACTGTTGTACCTGCCTCAACCACTTCCTCTGGCAGCTCGTTTAATATGCTCACCACCCAGTGCATGAAAAAGTTGCCCCTCTGGTCCTTTTTAAAACTTTCCCCTCTCACGCAAAATCTATACCCCCTAGTTTTGGACTCCTCTACGCTGGGGAAAGGATTGTTACTGTCCTCTCATAATTTTAAACATTTCTATAAGGTCGGCCCTCATTCTCCTACATTCCAAGGAATAAAGACCTAGCCTGGCCAACCTCTCCCTATAACTCAGGCCCTCTAGTCCTGGCAACATCCTAGTAAATCTTTACTGCACTCTTTTCAGTTTAACCACATCTTTCCTAAAACAGGGTGACCAAAACTGTACACAGTACTCCAAGTGCAGCCTCACCAACGACTTACATAACTGCAACGTAATGTCTCTACTCCTATACTCAATGCCCTCACTGGTGAAGGCCAGCGTACTAAATGCCTTTTTCACCACCCTGTCTACCTGTGACGCCGCTTTCAACAAACTATGCACTTGTACTCCTAGGTCCCTCCGTTCCCTTGCTCTCCCTGGTGCCCTACCATTCATAGTATAAGTCCTAGGCTGCATCACCACACACTTAAATGTATTGAAATCCATTTGTCAACCCTCAGCCCACTTCCCTAACTGATTAAGATCCCCCTGTGATATACAACAACCTTCTTCACTGTCAACAACACCTCCTAAATTCGTGTCATCTGCAGACTTACCGATAAAGCATTGTGCATTCGCAGCCAAATCATTTATATAAATAACCAATAACAAGGGTCCCAACACTGATCCCTGAGGCACATCCATATCCACCAGCTTCCATTCCGCGAAACAACCTTCAACCACCTCCCTCTGCTTCCAATTTTGAATCCACCTAGCTAGCTCTCCCTGGATTCCATGGGACCTCACCTTCCAGACCAGCCTACTCAGCGGGACCTTATCGAAGGCCTTGCTAAAGTCCAAATAGACAATATCCGCTGCATACCCTCATCTACCCTTTTGGTTACCTCTTCAAAAAAACTCTAAAAGTTTTGTCAAGCACGACTTTCCATGCATAAAGCCATGCTGACTCTCCCTGATCAGACTCTGTCTATTGAAATGCTGGTAGATCCTGTCCCTCAGAATTCCCTCCAGTAACTTCCTCACTATTGATGTCAGGCTGACCGGCCTGTAGTTCCCTGGCTTGTCCTTGCTCCCCTTCTTAAACACTGGAATGACATTAGCCACCTTCCAGGCTATGGGAACTTCACCAGTGGCTAACCATAAAGGAAATATCCCCACAACGGCCTCTGCAATTTCTTCTCTAGCCTCCCACAGAGTCTGAGGATGCACTTGGGTAAGGACCTGGGGATTTATCCACCTTAATGTGCTATAAGGCTGCAAATACCTCCTCCCTGGTAATATAAATTTCCTCCAAAGCTTCTCCAGGAGCTTCCCTTCTCTCTTGAGCAACCATGATTTTCTCCTCAGTAAACACTGGGGAAAATTATTCATTATCCTTCCCATCTCTTGCGGCTCAGGACATAGGCGGCCCTGCTGATCTCTAAGGGGACCTACTCTCTCCGTAGCCACCCTTTTACTCTTGATATAGCTATAGAACCTCTTGGGATTTTCCTTAACCTCACCTGCCAGATCCATCTCATACCCTCTCTTTGCCCTCCTGATTTCCCTCTTAAGAATATTCTTAATCTTTTTTTTGGTCATCAAGGGATTCACTTGTCCCCAACCTCCTAAATCCAATGTATGTTTCCTTCTTTTTCTTGACCAGAGCCTCAATATCCCTCATCAGCCAGGGTTCCCTAAACTTGCCAGGTTTACCCGTCACCCTAACAGGAACATGCTGCTCCTGGATTCTTGATATCACACTCTTAAAAGCCTCCCGCTTGCTATTCGTTCCTTTCCTTTCAGACAGGCTCACCAAATCAACCCCTGCTCAATCCTGCCTATTCTCCCAAAATTAACCCTGCTCTAGTTTAGGACCCTCCTATCCTTTTCCATCACTATCTTAAAACTAATAGAATTATCGTCACTAGAGCCAAAGTGCTCCCCCTGACTGACATTTCAGTTACTTGACCTGCCTGGTTCCATAAGAGGAGGTCCAGTATTGCACCCTCCCAAGTAGGGCCCTCTATATATTGAGTCAGGAAACTTTCCTGGACACATTTCACAAATTCCACCCCAGCAAGGCACATACACTCTGGGTAGCCCAGTCAATACCAGGGAAATTAAAATCTTCCACGAATATAGCCCCATTATTCTTACAGCCATGAGCAATTTGTCTACACACCTGCTCCTCAGGTTCCTGCTGACTACTGGGGGGTCTAGAATACAGCCCCACTGTAGTGATCCTCCCCTTCTTATTTCTAAGTTTGAACCATATGGCCTCACTGGACGATCCCCCAAGAATGTCATCTCCAAGTACTGCTGTTATGTCCTCCGTTATCAAAGAGGCAACACCCCTCCTCGCTTACCTGCACCTCTGTCACGCCTGTAGCATCTGTATCCTAGAATACTGAGCTGCCAGTCTTGCCCTTGTCTCAGCCATGCTTCTGTTATGGCTGTAACATCCCTGTTCTCAGTGCCAATCCACGCCCTGAGTTCTTCCACCTTACGTGTTAAAGCTTGTGCATTGAAAAAAATGCAGTTTAAATTGGTATTCTTTTGCCTGCCTTTACTGTGCCTCTGGTTATCCTGATTAATAAACTTGCTCTCACTGCTTGATCCCATGACTTGCTCCTGCTCAGACTCCCACCCCCCTGTCAATCTAGTTTAAAACCTCCCATGTTGCACCAGCAAATTTCCCTGCAAGGATTTTGGTCCCTCTCTGTTTCAAGTGCAACCTGTCCCTCTTGTATCAGTCACCAGAAGAGATCGCAACAGCCCAAGAACCTGAATCCCTGCCCCCTGTGCTGTCCACCAGCTCCTTAGCCACAAATTCATCAGGCCTATCCTTCTATTTCTGACCTCGTTAGTACGTGGCACCGGGAATAATCTGGAGATCACTACCCTCAAGGTCCTGCTTCTTAACTTCTTACCTCACTCCCTATGCTCACTCTGCAGGACCTCATCCCTTGTTCTCCCTTTGTCGTTTGTACCAACATGTGCAGTGACATCTGGCTGTTTGCCCTCCCGCTTGAGAATTTTCTGAAGCTGCTCAGAGACATCCTTGCCCCTGGCACCCCGGAGGCAACACACCATCCCGGCATCTCTCCTGTCTGCCCCCCTTACTATTGAGTCTCCTATCACTATCACCCTGTCTGACTGACCCTTTCCCTCTGGGTCTCAGAGCCAGTCACAGTAATTGGAATTGGTCACTTGTACCGAGGTAGAGTGAAAAACTTGTCTTTCATACCGTTCATACAGATCAATTCATTACACAGTTATTTAAGGTAGTACTAGTTAAAACAATACAGAATGCAGAGTAAAGTGTCACAGCTGTAGAAAAAGTGCAGTGCAGGTAGACGATAAGGTGCAAGGTCATAACGAGGCAGATTGTGAGGTCAAGAGTCCATTTTATCGGACTAGGTAACAGTTCAATAGTCTTACAACAGTGGGATAGAAGCTGTCCTTGAGCCTGTCGTATGTGCTTTCAGGCTTTTGTATCTTCTGCCTGATGGGAGAAGGGAGAAGAAAGAATGTCTCAGGTGGGTGGGGTCTTTGATTATGCTGGCTGCTTTACTGAGGCAGCAAGAAATATAGACAGACTCCATGGAGGGGAGGCTGGTTTCCGTGATATGTCCACAACTCTCTGCAGTTTCTTGCGGTCCTGGGCAGAGGAGTTGCCATACCAATCCCTGATGCATCTGGATAGGATGCTGTCTATAGTGCATCAATAAAAGTTGGTGAGTGTCAAGGGGACATGCCAAATTTCTTTAGCCTTCTGAGGAAGTAGAGGCGCTGGTGCACTTTCTTGGCCATGGCGTCTACATAGTTGGGCCAGGACAGGCTATTGGTGATGTTCACTCCGAGGAACTTGAAGCTCTCAACCCTCTCAACTTCAGCACTGTTGATGTAGACAGGTGTATGTGCACTGCCCCCCTTCCTGAAGTCAATGACCAGCTCTTTTGTTTTGCTGACACGGAGGGAAAGGTTGTTGTCATGACACCATGTCATTAAGCTCTCTATCTCCTTCCTGTACTCCGACTCATCATTATTTGAGATACAGCCCACAACTGTAGTATCATCTGCAAACTTGTAGATGGAGTTAGAGCAGAATCTGGCCATGCATTCATGAGTGTATAGGGAATAGAGTAGGGGGCTGAGGACACAGCCTTGTGGGGCACCAGTGTTGAAAATAATTGTGCCGGAAGTGTTGCTGCATATCCTTACTGATTGCAGACTGTTGGTCAGGAAGTCAAGGATCCAGTTGCAGGGGGAGATGTCGAGTCCCAGGTCTCGGAGTTTGGTGATGAGTTTGCTTGGAATTATATATTGAAGACGGAGCTGTAGTCAATAAACAATAGTCTAATGTAGGTGTCTTTACTGTCTAGATGTTCCAGAGATGAGTGTAGGGCCAGGGAGATGGTGTCCGCTGTGGACCTGTTTTGATGGTAGGCGAATTGCTGTGGGTCGAGGTTTTCTGAGAGGCTGGATTTAATGCGTGTCGTGACCAGCCTCTTGAAGTACTTAGTGATGGTGGAGACCTGACTGCTGCTCACTCTTGAAAGGTCATCCCCCTCAACAGTATCCAAAGAAATATACCTGTTAGTGAGGGGAATGTCCACAGGGGAACCCTGCACTGACTGCCTACTCTCCTTACCTTTCCTGGTGGTCAGCCATCTATCTGAAGCCAGTACCTCAGGTGTGACCACCTCAGTAAAGGTCTCATCTCTGATGTTTTCGGAATCCCGGATGATCCTGCATACATCCAACTCCAGCTCCAGTTCCTTGACCTGGTCTGTCAGGTGATGCAGTTGGGTGCACTTCTGACAGATGTCAGCATCAGGGCAACCGTAAGGTTCCCTGACTTCCCACATCTTTCAGGAGGAGAATTCCACTGCCCTAACTGCTATCTTGCCTACACTGAATCAAGTACTAAAAGGATCAACAACAAAATAAAACCTTACCTGTTCTTATCTGTGCTTGCTCACCAAAGACTTTTTAAAGATCTGTTCTCACTCCCAACACCTGAGCCAATTACTCAGCCTCTTCACGCCCAAACCTCTAGAGCCAAAGCCTCAGTTCCCCCCTCCTACACTTGCTACTCTCACTAATAACCATCCACCTTAAGCACAGACCTCTGCTGTGCTACATTACAGACATTTTAGATCTGTAAAATGAGTGCAGAAATGTTAAGGTTACACCCCAATGTCTTCTTCCAGCTTAATTCCAAACAGATCAAAATCCTGCAACAGGTTTGATTGGGAAAGAACAATCAGAAGAACCCTTCTAACCTCTTGAGCTTGATGGCCTGCATTCACTTCTACAACTCCTTGCTGCCTCACACCCTGCCACAACTCCAGTTCAGAGACCTGTTCGTTACACATTTCTGGTGGGCCACCACTTAACCAAGCCTGAGCTCATCAGTGCCTCTGGGATTGGATGTTCCCACAAGACTTCAATGGGAGCATTGGAAGAGAGTCATGGATTCCAGGAGAAGGCTGCTTACATTTCAAGTGATCCCCATGGGTGAAATAATGCTCTTTACCAATCCTTTACTGTGCCAAGAAAAGCAACTATTAGGATAGGAAGACTCCAGCGGATTTCATTACATAGAAGGATATTAGGGAGCTCTCAGCTTTCACTGAGGACAGTATAGTTGAAGAATTTAGGGAGGAGGACAGTGGAATTCTAGAACATGGGATTATTAAAAGGGAGGAGGTATTTGAGGAGTTAGTGGGCTTAAAGGTGGACAAATCCCCATGGCCTGAGATCTATCCCAGGCTGCCTTAGGAGGCAAGGGAGAAGATTTCTGGGGCCCTGAAAGAGATATTTAAATTCTTTACTGACTACAAGTGAGCTGCCAGATGACTGATGTATCTTTATTCAAAAAAGAAAGCAGGACTAAGCCAGGTAATTATAGACCCATGAGTCTAATGTTCATGGTAAGAAATTCTGAGGGACAGGATTCATTCGTATTTGGAAAGGCAAGGATTAATCAACAATCGTCAGCATAGCTTTGTTATGAGGAGAGCATGTCTGACCAATTTAATTGAAATTTTTGAAGAGGCACCAAACAAGAGCAGGAAGTAGTTTGGAGACCAAGTCTCGTTGCTTAGCTAATTGGGTGAATTAGGCAGCACCAGCCAGTGAAAAGAAGGTAAGCTCAAGCAGAAAGGCCATTGTGTGTGTGGCTCTGTGTAATAGTGGGACCTGAGGCTTTAGCTCAAGAGGTGGAGTAAGTGAGCGGAGGCTAAGGTGAGGCTCAGGTAAGGTCTCTTTTTTTTCTTATTGCACAGTTTAGAGCACTGGGAATGATAGGGCAGTAGTTTGCTCCTCTTGCAGGATGTTGGAAATTAGGGAGACCTCCAGCGTTGCTGATGACTACACCTGCGAGAAGTACATCTGGCTGCAGCTCCTTGCAGACTGTGTTAGGGAACTGGAGCTGGAGCTGGATGAATTCTGGATTATTCGGGAAACTGAGGAGATGATAGACAGGAGTTACCAGGAGGCAGTTACACCTAGGCTGCAGGATGCAGGTAGCTTGGCAACTGTCAGGGGAGGGAAAGGGAATAGGCAGTCAATGCAGGGTACCTCGGTGGCCGTTCCCCTCAATAACATGTATATCATTTTGGATACTGTTGGGGGGGATGGCCTAGCAGGGGAAAGCCACAGCAGCCAGGTCTCTGGCACTAAGTCTGACTCTGTGGGACCTGTTCCGATGGGACAGTTTGCACCTGAACTGGAGGGGGAGCTAACATACTTGCAGGTAGGTTTGCTAGTGCTGCTCCGAGGGTTTAAACTAGATTTGCAGGGGGAGGGGAACCAGAGTGTTAGAGCAGATAGTGAAGTGGAGGAGGTTAAAGGTCATGCGAGGACGGCATGTTCTGATGGAAATCGAAGGTTTGTACGTGATAGAAATGTCCTCAGGTGCATCTATTTCAATGCAAGAAGTATTGTCGGTAAAGGAAGATGAGTTTAGGGCGTGGATTGGCACGTGGGATTATGACATTATTGCTATTACTGGGACTTGGTTGCAGGAGGGGCAGGACTGGCAGCTTAAAGTTCTGGGGTTCCGTTGTTTCAGACGTGATAGAGGGGGAGGGATGAAAGGGGGAGGAGTGGAATTACTGGTCAGGGAAAATATCACAGCTGTGTGGAGACAGGACAGCTCAGTGGGCTCATCTACAGAGGCCATATGGGTGGAGCTGAGGAACAGGAAAGGTGTGACCATACTTATAGACTGCCCAATAGTCAGAGAGAATTGGAGGAGCAAATCTGTAGAGAGATAGCAGACCCATGTAAGAAACAGAAAGTTGTAATAGTAGGGGATTTTAACTTTCCACATATTGACTGGGACTCCCACACTGTGAAAGGGCTGGATGGCTTGGAATTTGTCAAATGTGTTCAGGTAAGTTTTCTAAATCAAGAGGTACCAATGAGAGAGAATGTAATACTTGATCTCCTATTAGGGAACCAGACAGGTCAGGTGACAGAAGTATGTGTACACATTGGGTCCAGTGACCATAATGTCATTAGTTTCAAGTTAATTATGGATAAGGATAGGTCTGGTCCTCGAGTTGAGGTTCTAAATTGGAGAAAGGCCAATTTTGTGGAAATGAGAAAGGATCTAGGAAGAGTGGATTGGGATAAGTTGTTTTCTGGCAAGGATGTGTTCAGCAAGTGGAAGGCCTTCAAAGGCGAAATTTTGAGAGTGCAGAGTTTGCACGTTCCTGCCAGGATTAAAGGCAAAGTTAACAAGCATAGGGAACCTTGGTTTTTAAGGGATATCGGCAATCTGGTTAAGAAAACGAGAGAGGTGTATAGCAGGTATAGGCAACTAGGAACAAATGAGGTACATGAAGAGCATAGAAAATGTAAGAAAATACTAAAGAAGGAAATCAGGAAGGCAAAAAGAAGACGAGGCTGCTTTGGCAGATAATGGGAAGGTAAACCCAAAGGGTTTCTACAGGTATATGAAGAGTAAAAGGATAGTAAGGGACAAAATTGGTCCCCTAGAAGATCAGAGTGGTTGTTTATGTGTGGAGCCTCAGGAGATAGGGGAGATCTTAAACAGTTTTTTTGCATCAGTATTTACTCAGGAAACTGGCATCGTGGATATGGAAGGAAGGGAAACAAGCAGTAGTGTCATGGAACATATAGAGATTAAAGAGGAGGAGGTGCTTGCTGCTTTACAGCAAATAAAGGTAGATAAATCCCCTGGGCATGACATGATATTTCCTTGGACCTTGAGAGAGACTAGTGTAGAAATTGCAGGGGCCCTGGCAGATATATTTAAAATGTCCTTAGCCATGGGTGCGGTTCCGGAGGACTGGAGGGTAGCTCATGTCGTTCTGTTGTTTAAAAAAGGCTCTAAAAGTAAACCAGGTAATTACAGGCCGGTAAGCATGACATCAGTAGTAGGTAAGTTATTGGAAAGTGTTCTGAGAGATCGGTTATACAGGTATTTGGACAGCCAAGGGCTGATTAAGGATAGTCAGCATGGCTTTGTGCGTGGTAGATCGTGTTTAACAAATCTTGCAGAGTTTTTCGAGGAGGTTACCAATAAAGTAGATGAAGGAAAGGCTGTGGATGTTGTCTACATGGACTTTAGTAAGGCCTTTGACAAGGTCCCACATGGGAAGTTAGTTCAGAAAGTTCATACACTGGGTAACCATGGAGAGGTTGTAAACTGGATTCGAAATTGGCTGTGTGGGAGAAGACAGAGAGTGGTAGTGGATGCTTGTTTCTCAGACTGGAGGCCTGTGACTAGTGGTGTGCCTCAGGGATCTGTGCTGGGGCCGTTGTTGTTTGTTGTCTATATCAATGAGCTAGATGATAATGTGGTAAATTGGATCAGCTTGCTTGCTGATGACACTAAGATTGGAGGCGTTGTGGACAGTGAGGAAGGCTTTCAAAGCTTGCAGAGGGATCTGAACCAACTGGAAGAATGGGCCAGAAAATGGCGGACGGAATTTAATGCAGACAAGTGTGAGGTGTTGCATTTTGGAAGGACAAATCAAGGGAGGACATACACAGTAAATGGTAGGGCACTGAGGAGTGCAGAGGAACAAAGGGATCTGGGAGTTCAGATACATAATTCCCTGAAAGTGGTGTCACAGGAAGACAGGGTTGTAAAGAAGGCTTTTGGTATCCTGGCATTCATAAATCAAAGTATTGAGTATAGGAGTTGGGATGTTATGGTGAGGTTGTATAAAACTTTGGTGAGGCCAAATTTGGAGTATTGTGTGCAGTTCTGGTCACCTAACTATAGGAAGGATATCAGTAAGATTGAAAGAGTGCAGAGAAGATTTACTAGAATGTTGGTGGGTCTTCAGGAGTTGAGTTACAGGGAAAGATTGAACAGGTTAGGGCTTTATTCCTTGGAGCATAGAAGAATGAGGGGAGATTTGAAAGAGGTTTACAAAATTATGAGGGGTATAGACGGAGTAAATGCGAGTAGGCTCTTTCCACCTAGATTAGGTGAGATAAGTACAAGAGGACATGGCTTTAGGGTGAAAGGGGAAAGGTTTAGGGGGAACATTAGGGGGAACTTTTTCACTCAAAGCGTGGTGGGAGTGTGGAATGAGCTGCCATCTGACGTGGCAAATGCGGGCTCACTCTTAAGTTTTAAGAATAAATTGGATAGATACATGGATGGGAGAGGTCTGGAGGGTTATGGACTGGTGCAGATCAATGGGACTAGTGGAATAAAGTTTCGGCACAGACTAGAAGGGCCAAATGGCCTGTTTTCTGCGCTGTGATGTCCTATGGTTCTAAGGAAAGGGGGGAGAAGAGGACTGTGGTAGTGATAGGGGATTCATTGGTCAGAGATAGGAGATTCTGTGGATGAGAATGAGACTCTCAGATGATATGTTGCCTCCCAGGTGATGGGTTCAGAGACGTCTTGGATTGAGTCCACAGCATTCTTAAGGGGGAGGGAGACTAGTCAGAAGTGTGGTACACATTGGTACCAACAACATAGGTCCGTAAAGGGATGAGGTCCTGAAGAAGGAATATAGGGAGTTACGAAGGAAGCTGAAAAGCAGGACCTCAAGGGTGGATTGCTGCCTGTGCCACTCACCAGTGAGGGTAAGAATAGGAAGATATGGCAGACGAATGTGTGGCGGAAGTGTTGGTGCAGAGGGCAGGGTTTCAGAACTGTGGATCATTGGGATCTCTTCTGGGGAAGGTATGAACTGCACAAAAGAGACGGGTTACACCTGAACTCGAGGGGGACCAATGTTCTTATGGGCAGGTTTACTAGAGCTGTTGGGAAGGGTTTAAACTAGGTTGGTAGGGGGATAGGAACCAGACTGTTAGCTCAGATGGTGGAACAGTTGGTGTAAAGGTAGATGCATTATGCAGAGAGACTGTGAGGAAGGACAGACAGTGGATAGGTCATAAACGCAATCAGTTGGATGGGTTGAAATGTCTTTACTTCACTGTGAGAAGTACTAAGAATAAATGTGATGAACTCAGACTGTGGATCAGTGCATGAAATTACGATGTTGTGGCCATTACAAAGACTTGGCTGTCGCAAGGGCAGGAATGGCTGCTTGATGTTACAGGTTTAGATGTTTTAAAAGGGACAGGGAAGAAGGTAAGAGGGTGGGGGGGGGGAGGTGGCATTGTTAATCAGGAATAGTGTCACAGCTGCAGAAAGGGAGGACGTCGTGGAGGGATAGTCCACTGAGTCAGTGTGAGTGGAAGTTAGAAACAGGAAGGGAGTGATCACTCTATTGAGAGTATTCTGTAGGGCCCCCAATAGCCACCAGAACACTGAGGACCATAGAAGCAGGCAGATTTTGGAAAGGTACGAAAATAATAGGGTTGCTGTCATGGGTGACTTCAACTTCCCTAATATTGATTGGCACCTCCTTAGTGCAAAAGGTTTAGAAGGGGCAGAATTTGTTAGGTGTGTCCAGGAAGGATTCCTGACACAGTATGTGGACAGGCCGACTAGAGGAGAGGCCATACTGGATCTAGTACTAGGCAATGAACCTGTCAGGTGACAGAACTCTTGCTGGGTGAGCATTTCAGAGATAATGATCACAACTCCATGACCTTTCACATAGCCATGGATATGGATAGGAGGAGACGATATGGGAAAGTTTTTAAATGGGGGAGTGCTAATTATGACAGTATTAGGCAGGATCTTGGGATCATAAATTGAGAACAGATGTTCTTGGGGAAATGCACAGAAGAAATGTGGAGGCTGCTTAGGGAACACTTGCATGGGGTTCTGGATAGGTTTGTCCCACTGAAACAGGGAAAGGAATAGTAGGGTAAGAAGGTAGTAGGGTAAGAGACCCATAGTTGACAAGAGAGGTGAAATACTTAGTCAAGAGGAAGTATTTTAGGAAGCAAAAATCAGGCAGGGCTCTTGAGAGTTATAAGGTAGCCAGGAAGGAGCTTAGGAAGGAACTTAGGAGAGCTAGAAGGGGACATGAGAAGGCCTTGGCAAGTAGAATTAAGGAAAACCCCAAGGCATTCTACACGTACGTGAGGAACAGGAGGATGACTCGAGTGAGGGTATGACCGCTTTGGGATAAAGGGGGAGACATGTGCCTAGAGCTGGAGGAGGAAGGGGAGGTCCTTAATGAATACTATGCTTCCGTTTTCACTAGGGAAAGGAATTTTGATGAATGTGAGTTCAGCATAGAACAGATTAATGGGCTGGAGAATGTTGAGGTAGTGTTGAAGCTCCTGAAAAACATTAGGATGGATAAGTCCCCAGGACCGGATGGGATATGCCCCAGGTTACTATGGGAGGCGAGGGTAGAGATTGCTGGGGTGTTGACGATGATATTTGCGTCCTCCCTGGCCACAGGAGTGGTACAAGAGGATTGGAGGATGGCTAATGTTGTTGCCTTATTCAAGAAAGGTAATAGGGATAATCTGGGAGAAGCATAGTCTTATTTGGGATAGTCAGTATGGCTTTGTGAGGGGCAGGTCATGCCTTACAAGCCTAATTGAGTTTTTCAAGGAGGTGACAAAACAAATTGATGAAGGTAGAGCGGTGAATGTGGTGTACATGGGTTTTAGTAAGGTGTTTGACAAGGTTCCCTATGGTAGGCTCATTCAGAAAGTCATGAGGCATGGGATCCACGGAGACTTGGCTGCATGGATTCGGAACTGGCTTGCTCACAGAAGGCAGGGGGTAGTTGTAGATGGAGAGTATTCTGCCTGGAGGTCGGTAATGAGTGGTGTTCTGCAGGGATCTGTTCTGGGACCCCTACTCTTTGTGATTTTTATAAATGATTAGAATGAGGAAGTGGAAGGGTGAGTTAGTAAGTCTGCGGATGACGTGAAGGTTGGAGCAGTGGTGAATAGAACATAGAACATCACAGCACAGTACAGGCCCTTCGGCCCACGATGTTGTGCTGACATTTTACCCTGCTCTAATATCTATCTAACCCTTCCCTCCCACATAGCCCCCCATTTCTCTATCATTCATGTGGTGATCTAAGAGTCTCTTGCACGTCCCTAATGATTCTGCCCCCACAACCTCTGCTGGCAGTGCCTTCCATGCATCTACCACTCTCTGTGTAAAAAACTTACCTCTGACATCCCCCTTATACCTTCCTGTAATCTCCTTAAAACAATGTCCCCTTGTGTTAGCCATTTTCAACCTGGGAAAAATTCTCTGACTGTCCACTCGATCTATGCTTCTTATCATCTTGTACACCTCTATCAAATCACCTCTCATCATCCTTCTCCCCAAAGAGAAAAACCCTAGCTCACTCAACCTATCCATAGAACCAGAGAACTATAGAACCATACAGCACAAAACAGGCCCTTCAGCCCACCATGTTGTGCTGTCCATCAAAACACCCTCACACTATCTAACCCTTTCCTCCCGCATATCCCTCTATCTCACATTCCTCCATATGCCTATCCAACAAACTCTTGAACCTGTCCAATGTATCTGCCTCCATCACCACCCCAGGCAGTGCATTCCATGCACCAACCACTCTCTGGGTGAAAAACCTCCCCCTAACATCTCCCCTGAACCTGCCACCCATAACCTTAAAGCCATGCCCTCTCGTCTTGAGCATTGGTGCCCTGGGAAGGAGGCACTGGCTGTCTACTCTACCTATTCCTCTCAATATTTTATATACCTCTATCATGTCTCCTCTCATCCTCCTCCTTTCCAGTGAATAAAGCCCTAGTACCTTAAGCCTGTGCTCATATTCCATACGCTCTAATCCAGGCAGCATCCTGGTAAATCTCCTCTGCACCCTCTCCAACGCCTCCACATCCTTCCTATAATGCGGCGACCAAAACTGAACACAGTACTCTAAGTGTGGTCTAACTAAAGTTTTGTAAAGCTGCATCATCACTTCGCGGCTCTTAAACCCAATCCCACGACTTATGAAAGCTAACATCCCACAGGCCTTCTTAACTGCTCTATACACCTGTGAGGCAACTTTCAGTGAACTGTGAATATGAACCCCCAGATCCCTCTGCTCCTCTACACTGCCAAGTACCTTGCCATTTACCTTGTACTCTGCCCTGGAGTTTGTCCTTCCAAAGTGTACCACCTCACACTTCTCTGGATTGAACTCCATCTGCCACTTGTCAGCCCAGCTCTGCATCCTATCAATATCCCTCTGTAAGCTCCGACAGCCCTCCACACTATCCACAACACCGCCGATCTTAGTGTCATCTGCAAAATTACTAACCCAGCCTTCCACCCCCTCATCTAAGTCATCTATAAATATCACAAAAAGTAGAGGTCCCAGAACCGATCCCTGCAGGACACCACTAGTCACTGCCTTCCAATCCGAGGGCACTCCTTCCACCACAACCCTCTGCTTTCTATATGCAAGCCAATTCCTAATCCACACAGCCAAGGTTCCTTGGATCCCTTGGCCTCTGACCTTCTGAAGAAGCCTACCATGAGGTACCTTATCAAACACCTTACTAAAATCCATATAGACCACATCCACCGCACTACCCTCATCAATCTTCCTCATCACCTCCTCAAAGAATTCTATCAGGCTTGTGAGGCAAGATCTTGACTTCACAAAGACATGCTGGCTGTCCCTAATCAGTCCATTATTCTCCAGGTGTTCATAGATCCTATCCCTTAGAATCCTTACTAACAGCTTACCCACCACAGATGTAAGGCTCACTGGTCTGTAATTCCCTGGACTATCCCTACTACCTTTTTTGAACAAGGGGACAACATTCGCCACCTTCCAATCCTCCAGCACCATCCCCGTGGACAACGAGGACTCAAAGATCCTTACCAGCGGTTCAACAATCTCCTCCCTCATCTCTCGAAGCAGCCTGGAGAAAATCCTGTCAGGCCCTGGTGATTTATCTGTCTTGATATTATTTAACAACTTCAACACATCCTCTCTCTTAATATCTACAACCTTGAGAACATTACCCTTACCAGTACTCCTTTCCGCGTCATCAAGACCTCTCTCCTCGGTGAATACCGAAGAGAAGTATTCATTGAGAACTTCTCCCACTTCTGCCGCCTCCAGGCACATCCTCCCACCTTTGTCTTTAATCGGACCTACCTTTACCCTAGCCATCCTCCTACCCTTCATGTACTTGAAAAAGGCCTTGGGATTTTCCTTAACCTTACTAGCCAATGCCTTTTCATGTATCCTTCCAACTCTCCTCAGCCCTTTCTTAAGTTCCTTCCTCGCTACTCTATATTCCTCACAGGCCCTGTCTGAACCTTGCTGCTTATACCTCATGTATGCTACCTTCTTCTCCCTAACTAGTCGTTCCACCTCTCATCACCCACGGCTCCTTCACCCTGACATTCCTTCTCTGCCTCACCGGGACATATTTATCCCTAACATCCTGCATAAGATCCCTGAACATCGACCACATCTCCATGATACATTTCCCTTCAAAAAGGACATCCCACTTTACACTCCCAAGTTCCCTCCTTATAGCCTCATAGTTCGCCCTTCCCCAATTAAATATCTTCTTGTCCTCTCTGCACCTGTCCCTGTCCATGACAATTTTAAAGGTTATGGAGCAATGGTCACTGTCCCCCAAATGCTCACCCACCAATAGATCCTTCACCTGTCCCGGTTCATTTCCTAAAACTAGATCTAGCATGGCATACCCTCTAGTCGGCCTGTCAACATACTGCGTCAGGAATCCCTCCTGGACACATTTAACAAATTCCGTCCCATCTAAACCTTTGGCACTAAGCAGGTTCCAGTCTATATTTGGGAAGTTGAATTCTCCCACTATAACAACCCTGTTATTTTTGCTTCTCTCCAAACACTGCCTGCCAATCTGCTCCTCTATATCTCTACTGCTACCGGGGGGGGGGGGGGCCTATAGAATACTCCTAGTAGAGTAACTGCTCCTTTCTTGTTCCTTACTTCCACCCATATGGACTCTAGAGATGATCCTTCTACAACATCCATCCTTTCCACAGCCGTAACAGTGTCCCTGACCAGTATCGCCACCTCTCCTCCTCTTCTCCCTCTTCTATCCTCATAAGACATGCTCTCCAATCCAGGCAGTATCTTGGTAAATTTCTTCTGCACCCTCTCTAAAGCTTCCACATCCTTCCTACAATGAGGCAACCAGAACTGAACACAGTACTTCAAGTGTGGTCTAACCAGAGTTCTATTGAGTTGTAGAGGATAGTGTAGAAGGCTGTCATAGGTTACAACAGGATATAGACAGGATGCAGAGTTGGGCAGAGAAGTGTCAGATGGAGTTCAATCTGGAAAAGTGTGAAGTGATACACTTTGGAAGAACAAACATGAAGGTGGAGTACAAGATTAATGGCAGGATTGTGAGCAGTGTGCAGGAACAAAGGGATATTGGCGTCCAAGTCCATACATCCTTCAAAGTTGCTGCACAAGTTGATCGCATGGTTAAGAAGGTGTATGGTGTGCTGGCCTTCATTAATCGGGGGACTGAGTTCAAGAGCCGCGACGTAATGTTGCAGCTCTCTAAAACTCTGGTTGTACCACACCTAGAGTATTGTGTTCAGTTCTGGTCACCTTATTATAGGAAGGATGTGGAAGCTTTAGAGAGGGTGCAGAGGAGATTTACCAGGATGCTGCCTGGATTAAAGAACATGTCTCATTCCAATTCCGTATGCCAATCTCAGATCCTTTTGAAAGTCACTGCTGTATCAGCCTCTACAACCACCCCCAGCAGTGTGTTCCAGGCACCCACCACTCTCTGTGTAAAGAGATTCTGCATGGTAGGCTTCTTCAGAAGGTTAGAAGCCAAGGGATCTGGGGAAGCTTGGCCGTGTGGATTCAAAATCGGCTTGCCTGTAGAAAGCAGAGGGTTGTGGTGGAGGGAGTGCATTCGGATTGGAAGGCTGTGACTAGTGGTGTCCCACAGTGATCAGTTCTGGGACCTCTACTTTTTGTGATATTTATTAATGACTTAACTGAGGGGGTGGAAGGCTGGGTTAGCAAGTTTGCAGATGACACAAAGATCGGTGGTGTTGTGGATAGTGTGGAGGGATGTAGAAGCTTGCAGAGGGATATTGATAGGATGCAGAGCTGGGCTGACAAATGGCAAATGGAGTTCAATCCAGAGAAGTGTGAGGTGGTACACTTTGGAAGGACAAACTCCAGGGCAGAGTACAAGGTAAATGGCAAGGTACTTGGCAGTGTAGAGGAGCAGAAGGATCTGGGGGTTCATATTCACAGTTCACTGGAAGTTGCCTCACAGGTGGATAGAGCAGTTAAGAAGGCCTATGGGATGTCAACTTTCATAAATTGTGGGATTGGGTTTAAGAGCCGCGAAGTGATGATGCAGCTTTACAAAACTCTGGTTAGGCCACACTTAGAGTACTATGTTCAGTTCTGGTCGCCTCATTATAGAAAGGATGTGGAGGCGTTGGAAAGGGTGCAGAGGAGATTTACCAGGATGCTGCCTGGATTAGAGAGTATGGATTATGAGGAGAGACTAAAGGAGCTAGGGCTGTTCTCATTGGAGAGAAGGAGGATGAGGGGAGACATGATAGAGGTATACAAGATATTGAGAGGAATAGAGTGGACAGCCAGCGCCTCTTTCCCAGGGTGCCAATGCTCAAAACAAGAGGACATGGCTTTAAGGTATTGGGTGGGAAGTTCAAGGGTGATGTCTGAGGAAGGTTTTTCACCCAGAGAGTGGTTGGTGCATGGAATGTGCTGCCTGGGGTGGTGGTGGAGGCTGATACATTGGACAAATTCAAGAGATTGTTAGATAAGCATTTGGAGGAATTTAAGTTAGAGGGATATGTGGGAGGAAGGGGTTAGATAGTTAGATGGTTTGAAGGGCGGCACAACATGGTGAGCCGAAGGGCCTGTGTGGTGCTGTATTGTTCTATGGTTCTGTGGTTCTATGAGGACAGGTTGAGTGAGCTGGGACTTTTCTCTTTAGAGTGACACAGAATGAGAGGCGACTTGATAGAGGTGTATAAGATTATGAGGGGCATAGATAGAGGGAGCAGCCAGCACCTTTTCCCCAGGGTGGCAATAGCCAATACCAGAGGACATCCGTTTAAGGTCAGAGGAGGAATGTTCAGGGGAGATGTCAGAGGTAGGTTCTTTACACGGAGAGTGGTTGGTGCCTGGAACACAGTGCCGGGGGTGGTTGTAGAGGCTGATACAGTAGTGACTTTTAAAAGGCTCTGAGATTGGCATATGGAAGTAAGGAAAATGGAGGGGTATGAGCTGTGCAGGAGGGAAGGGTTAGATTGATCATGGAGGAGATGTTCATATAGTTTGGCACAACATCGTGGGCCATGCTGTTCTATGTTCTATGTTCTAAAATGTATTGATGAGGCCGTGTATTTGATGTAGTTTACATGGACTTCAGTAAGGTCTTTGACAATGTCTTACATGGGAACCTGGCTCAAAAGGTTAGACCCCTTGGGATCCAAAGCAAGTTAGACGATGCACTTGTGATCAGCGGCCTCTGACCTTTGGTGTCCCACAGTGATTGGTGCAGGGCCCCTTGTTATTTGTTGTATACATTGACGATTTGCATATGAATGTAGCAGGTATGGTTAGCAAGTTTTCAGATGACACAAAAATTGAAAGTGTTGAGATGGTGAGGAGGATAGTCTTCGACTACAGGGCAACATTGTCGATGGGGAGTGCAATAGCAGATGGAATTTCATCCTGCCAAGTGTGAGGTAATGCACTTTAGGACATATACAATGAACAATAGGACCCTAGGGAGTGTTAACGAACAGAGGAACAGCAGAACCTCGGTGTACAAGTCCAAAGATCCCTGAATGTGGCAACTGTTAGAGAAGGGGGTTAAAAAGGTATGTGGGATAATTGCCTTCATTAGCTGGAGCACAGAATACAATGTTATTGTACAATTTTATAAAACATTCATTAGGTCACAGCTGGAGAACTGTGTGCAGTTCTGGTTACTACACTCTGGAGACGGTACAGAAGACATTCACCAGGATGGAACTTGTCACTAATGAGGAGAGACTGGATAGGCTTGGTTTGTTTTCCTGGAGTGGAGGAGGCTGAGGGGGGACACATTCACATGGACGACCTCTCACCTTCACAATTTCCAACACTGCTAGCAGATCCCCTTCTGGATCATGAGACTGGTGCAGAACCTGGTCCACAGGTCTTCCAGCTGCACCTGCATCTCGTACTCCCAAAGATATGTCCTGTGACGATGGAAGGTGCCTGAGGGACAACCATTATATTGGATATATCTGACTCTATTTTGTTAGTGCAGAATAATCCCCTGAATTTGTCCAAATTTTGAACAGTCTACTTCAGCCCGGGAATTAGTAACTGTTCTGTTCCATTCCGTGTTGATGAGTAGTTATGACCAGTATATTCATATTAAGTTTAATTTGAGGGGAAGGAGTGGAGTATATTCTGTTGTACAATTTGTTGTGTTTGTCTGTCATGGGTTGCCATAGTGATGGATTATCGGGGAAGTTTGGCAAAGAAAAATAAAGATGGCTTCATGCAGATGAACAAGCACATGTTGCTCTCTCTGTATCAGTTATAAAAAAGGTTATTTACAATGAGGAGCTGAGGCATAGAGAGAGGTGGGCAATGCCGAGGAGATAGAAATAATGGTCTTGTTGGATATAAATGCAAAACACTTTATTAAGAGCACTATATAAATGCAAATTCTTTCTTTATCTCAGAACCACTCTGAATTTTATTTACTTATTCGGATTCATAAAGTCCAAGCAGCATTGTCTAACTCAGAAATGATTAGCAGTTTTATAAATAGAACTGAAATAGTTTCTGGGAAAAACAAAAATCTTTATCACTGTGTGCCTGGGATCAGCTTCAAGCAAAACACTTTTCAATTTTTTTTCTTAAGTCTTATGGAATTCGAGCACTTTCAAAAATCTTGGCATTCAACATCGTGAAGGAAAGCTGGCACTTCAATTACATCTATGGAATGTTATCTTGAAGTTATCTCAGTTTTGTGTGAAAGTTCAAGGTATTTTCTACAAATGTGGTCCTCAGAAGATAGATACAGCACCGACACAGCTTACTTTCACACGTTTGTTCTGCTCTGTAGCCTCATTTCCTTCAGCTCACAGGAGTGACAAAGTGAACCAAAGACCAAAACCACCACTCAGTTAACCACAGTCATTCTCCCTCCCACATTCCTTCGAAGCATGCAAACTAAATGCAGGGACTGTTCACTTCCTATAAATCCTCAGGCCAGATTCTTCTGTTGCTAATAAAGAATGGCTTGCATTTACATAGTGCCTTTCACCAACCCAAAACAGACTGTAACTAATGATATATCTGTGAAATGTAGTTGTGGCTGTAACACAGAAAATATGTAAGTCAGTTTATACACAACAGTGGTAAAATAATCCCAAATCCTTTGCTTTATGACTTTGATTGAGGTATATACTGGTGAAAAATCCTTCTCTTTCTTTGAATACTGGCACAGGATCCTTTATATCTCATTTGAAAGACAGCTGCTCTGACCAGGCAGCACTCCCTCAGTATTGAACTAGAGTTCACAACTGCACCCCCCCCTCCCCCCATTGCCAATGTAGAGAACCTCACCAACTCAGCCTGGGTTGGTACTATATTGCAGTGAGGGATCCTTACTGTGCTCTCTGCATACCTTTCTCTGTAGCTCTCACTCAGCTAAGCCTTTCATGGCCAATAGGTCTAGAATGAAAGCTTCACTTGCTTGCAATTGTAACATACACCCTGCCCCATATCCACAAATGACATTATAGGCAGGTCCTTCTCAGGAGCAGGGGCTGTCCTGGGGAATTCCCGGCTGTGCCAACAGCTCCACACCTGAGGCAACTGGAGCACTGAAATATCTTTATTTACTTTAATATTTCTAACTAAATTATTTCAATATTTAGAAAGCACTATGGACCCTCTGTTAATCTGTGCCCCCCCCACCCCCCTACCTTCTGAGGTCCTTGTGACCCCAGAAAGACTTCAGTAAGAGTTGACGGACTGGCACTGCAAGTCCAGAACGAGGATGGGGGCGGAAAGGTTGGGCAGTCTCATCATACACCAGCGGTGGGTCAATACAAGTGTCGGTATTGGAGACAGCAGAGCCCTGCCACAGCACCCAGCTCTATGTCTAAGTGATACATCGGTGCTGACAAGAGAAATTAAAGGAAAACACTTGCAAAGTGTCCAGAAATAGCAGGCCTGAGAATTGGGCCATTCAAGAACTCAGCAAAGATGGACAAAGGAATTGATCCAGAAAGGCAAGGTGAGATGTGGGAATGGAATGGGGACAAACACAGACAGACTGTAAGGGTTGTTAGAGGAATGTAACAGGAAAAACTGAGCCAGGGCTAATGTGGGCCTTGACAGACATATAATGGGGAATGAGGAAATGGCAGAGGAATTAAACAATAACTCTATGTCGATCCTCACGGAAGACACATAAAGGTTACCAGATATATTAGAGAATCAGGAGTCTGACAAAAATGATGAACTGCAGGGACATGCTGTTTGTAAAAAAATAGAACTAGAGAGATTAGTGAGCCTGAAAGCCATGGATCTATTGATCTGCATCACAGACTCTTGTAAGATGTGGCTTTCGAGCTAAAGGATGCTCTCATTGTCACCTTCCAGGTTTCTAGGGTTCTGAAATCGTTCCTGCGGATTGGAGGGTGTCAAATGTGGGCCCACTTTTAAGAAAGGAGTGAGACAGATGACAGGAAACTGCCAACCTTTTAGCCCAATGTCAATGGTGGGCAAAGTGCCGGAATCTGTGTGGAAGGATGTAATAACAGAACACAGTGAAAAGTATGATAGGATTGTATGGAGTCAACGTGGATTTATGTAAGGAAAGTCATGTTTGACAAATCTGTTGGCATTTTTGAGCATGTGACTGGTAGACTAGAAAGGGGAAACCAGTGGATGTGGTGTATTTGGATTTCTGGAAGGTTTGCATGGAAGATTGGTTACCACATATGGAGCACATGGAATCAGGAGGCCATATATTGACATGGTTCTCAGAGAGAAAGCAAAGAGTGGGAATGAATGGATCCTCCTCAGGGTGCCAGGTACTGCAGGGCCTGGGCCCCAGCTATTCGCCATCGGAAGGGACCAAATGTCACATTTCCAACTTTGCTGACAACAGTAACTAGGCAGGAGGATTTAAAGAGGCTTCAGGGGATGTGAACAAGCTGAACAAGTGGGTGAGAAGGTGGCAGATGAAATATAACAGAGCATTTGGTAAATGGTGAGAGATTGAATAGTATTGATGCTCAAAGTGACCTAGGTGTGTTTGTACATATCACCGAAGAATAACATGCTGGTTCAGCAAGCAATGAGGAGGGAAAATTATATGTTTGCCCTTATTGTGAGAGGGTTTGATTACAGGAATAAGAAAGTCTTATTGGCTGAGGGGTTTAGGACCAGGGAGCACAGTTGGAGAATACGGGAAGGCCATTTGAGACTCAGATGAGGAGAGATTTCTTGACTCAAAGGCTGGTGAACCTTTGGAAAATTCTTCTCTGAAGGACTGTGGAAACTTTGTGTTCTTTCAAAACAGCAATCCATAGATTTCTGAGTATTAAAGGAATTAAGGGATCCGATGACAGTGTTGGAAATGGCACTGAGATAGATCATTAATGATTGGCAAAGCAGGTTTGAAGGACAAGGTAGCCTACTGCTGCTCCTACTTCTCATTCCGAGAGGTTGGATTGGTTCAGATTGGATTGGTTCAGGTTGGATCGGGCCAGGTCTTATAAATTAATTTAAACATATTGCTGTTGCTTGATTTCATTGCCGGGTGCATCTTGTGTGCCCTATCCATGGGAGTGGCTCCATGCATTGGTACTGTGAATCTAATGTTCTATTTCTTTACTTTATTTAGCATTGAACATGCCATTATTTATTATACTTCCTGCTTAGACCTTCCACAGTTCACAATCCTTTGATCTGGTAACTGAGGCGGGTACACAGTTGTTTGTTCTGTGTGTTCACAGCTCTACAGGGAGCTCTAGAGTTTCAGACTCTCACTTACAACAACCTCCAGACCAAAATATGATGCAGTTAAAATGAAGAGGTTAAGTCCAACACCAAGAGCCACCTGGTATCTGATTACAGGACAAGCCTGATACCAGGCAGTGCTCAGTGTTTGATTACAGGAGAAACCCGATGACAGGCACCAATCAGTGTCCAATTACAGGACCAGACCAACACCAATCACCATAGAGTGCATGATTACAAGACAAACAAATGTCTGGTGCTGTTCAGTGTCAGATTACGGGACAACCCAACACCAGATATTGTTCAGTAGCTGATTACAGAACAAGACTAACACAGCACCATGCAATGTCCAATCACAGAACCTTTTGGACATCTGTGGTATCTGCAATTGCCCTCACATACTCATCCATTTTTTTCAACAGGAAGACCAAGAACAATTAGATGAATCGCAGTCAGATCACCAATTTTATTTGGCAGTTATCAACTGAGCTGACAGATTGACAGATCCAAGTGAAGCTGCTCACTTCAGCGGGTTTATTGCTCTATGAGTAGTTGGGCCTGACTGATTCTTTGGTATTTCTTTTCTGGACACCTTCTTCCAGCAGCAACTGAGCTCCTGCAAACCCACTCCAGGTCCACAGACAAAGTTTCTGCTCCTGTTCCCTGAAGTGATGGGTGCCCATCAGTCAGCTCATTAACACACTGAACTCTTGAGTGTCTGATGCTGTAACTGCTCCCTATTTAACATTTGAGAATTCATTTGCTTACAGCAATGAATTAAAATAAAACAAATGGTCATAAATCCAAAGCACCATAAGTACAATTATTATTGCAATGAGTGACAATTTTCTCAGCTACCAAAACGTAAATCTCAGCACAGAGCCCAAAACCCAACCATCACCGGCACTTTCATCAAAGGATCAGTAATGGGTAAATTTATTGATAACAGCACAATCATCAGTTCAACTGCAACTCCTTAAAGAATGAAGCATTCCTTGGGTGAAGTAAAAAGACCCAGATAACATAGGAGCATGGGATAAGTGGCAAGTAACATTAGTGCCACAAAAGTGTCAGCAGTGATCACCTCCAACAAGGGAGTCTATTCACCCACACGTGACATTCAATGGTATTACCAAAATTAAGCTCCTCTCCATCAAAGTCTTGAGGGCACCATTGATCAGAAACTCAACTGGACTAGCCACATAAACACTATGGCTACAAGGCAGGTCAGGGGCTGGGTGTCCTGCGGTGAGTGACTCACCCCAAGGTCTTTTCACCACCTACAGAGTCAAATCTAGAGTATGATGGAATACCTGACACTAGTCCAAATGAGTGCAACAGCAATCACACTCGGCAAACTCCTCATCAACCACAGTGACGCGGTCTGCTTGATGGGACCTTGAACCTCCATAAATGTTTGCTATTTCCACCACTGGCACATCATGGCTGTAGTGTGTGTCATTTACAAGACACACTGCTGCAAACTCTACAAGACCTCTTTGAGAACATCTCCCAAACCTGAAACATCTTCCACCTAGAAAGTCAAGAGAAATGGATGCACAGTTAGCAACAAGCTGCAAGTTCCCCTTCAGGTTACATACTATCCTACATGGACATTGATGCTTTTCCATTATGCTTGCATGGTGAATACTCCAACTCCCTAACAGTGCAATCTGAGTACTTTCATTACAAAGACTGCAATTGGTAATGAACAGTTCATGAGCATCTTCTCCTGTTAGATAAGGCAAACACAGTAAATGCTAACCTGACCAAATCCACTCACTTAACGTTGATGAATACGGCATAATTCCCTGTCTCAAATTACTGAAGGACAGGAAATTCAAGTAACAAAGCTACAGAATGGAGTCTGTAACAAACAGTATATCACAGGGATTGGTACTTGGACCTTTGTGGTTTGTAACATATCTAAATGATATGGATGAGAATGTAGGTGTTCTGATTAGTAAGTTTGCAGATGACATGAAAATTGGTGGAGGCGTAGATAGCAAAGGAGGTTGTCACGAGTAGGGATGTCACATTGTAGCTGTATAAAACTTTGGTCAGACTGCACTTGGAGAATGCACACAGTTCAAGTTGCAACACTACAGGAAAGATGTGGTAGCAAAAGAGAGAGTGCAGAAACAAATCACCAGGATATTGCCTGGAATGGAGGGCTGTAATTATAATGAGAGATTGGATAGGGTGGGGTCCTTCTCAATGGAACATAGGAGGCTGCAGGGTGACTTATAGAGGTTTATAAAATTATAAGGAGCATAGATAGAATAGATAGAGTCTTTCTCACAGGGTAGAGGAGTCTAGAACTAGAGGGCACAGGCTTAAGGTAATACGGGATAAATTTAAAGGAGATATGAGGGATAGGTTTTTCACACAGAGGGTGGTGAATATCTGGAATGAGTTGCCAGAGGAGGTGGTGGAGCCAGGTACAATTGTAATGTTTAAAAGGCATTTGGACAGGTACTTGGATTGGAAAGATTTAGAGGGCCTAGTGCAGGCAAATGAGACTAGTGTAGCTGGTATCATGGTCGGCACGCTACCTATCTACACTAGTAGGGTCTGTTTCTGTGCTGTAAGTTTCTATGATTCTATAGAGGTACATAATGGCCCTGCACACCATTCATGGACCACATAAGGACCTCCAAACTTGTCTGCACAACATTTGGCACACCACTAATCAGCATGTTCACTACTGATGGATCAGTACACTAGGCTTAGAAACACCTACACACCAACATCACACACCTGCACACAGCAAACGTTCATTGATTTGCACACCGACCAATGATAGACATGTTCACAACTTGTGGTAGATGTGCACAGTGACTAATGACTAATCTGCATAAACCTGATGGGAGATTTACATGCCAAAAAATGACAGCCCCTACAGCATCCATTGATGGACAACACAGCGAACATTAAATGGTATTTATCAAGCTCCAACCACACACTGACAAATGGCACTCCAACCAATGATAAACTGCACAGTACCTATTGACTGGTGTGCCTGCCAGATTGGTCCACAATCTGTAAGGATAGGCAACAATTATCCTCAACAGCAGTGCTCTGCAAAGCTGTATCCTCAGCCCCTTACTTTATTCCCTATAGACTCACAAGTGTGTGGCCAAATTTTGCTCTAACACCATGTACAAGTTTGTAGATGACACCACCATGTTGGGGCAGATCTCAAACAACAACAAAATGGAGTACAGAAAGGAGATGGAGAGCTTTGTGGCATGGTGTCACTTCCCTCAATGTCAGCAAAACAAAAGAGCTGGTCATTGGCTACAGGAAGTGGGGTGGAGTACAAGCCCTGTCTGTATCAATGGTGCTGAGGTGGAGAAGGTTGAGAGCTTCAAGTTCCTAGGAGTACTGTAAATATCAGTAGCAATTTGTCCTGGTTCAGCCACATAGTTTAAGAAGGGTAACAAGGACAAGCCTGGGAACAACCAGACATCAGTAGTGGGGAAGTTACTGGAGGGGATTCTGAGGGACAGGATCTACCAGCATTTGGATAGACAGAGTCTGATTAGGAATCTGGCTTTGTGCGTGGAAAGTCATGCTTGATGAATCTTTTAGAGTTTTTGTGGTAACCAAAAAGGTAGATGTTGGGTAGGGTAGTGGATGTTGTCTATTTGGCCTTCGACAAGGTCCTACGTGGTATGGTCCCGTGGAATCCAGGGAGAACTAGTTAGGTGGAGTCAAAATTGGCTCAGAGGGAGGAAGCAGAGGGTGGTGGTTGAAGGTTGTTTGTTGGAATGGAGGATGGTGACTAGTGGTGTGCTGCAGGGGTCAGTTTTGGGACCCTTGTTATTCGTAATTTATATTAATGAATCGGATATGACTGCACAAGGCTTGATCAGCAAGTTTGCGGATGACATGAAATTAGGATGTGTTGTTGATAGTGAAGAAGATTATCGTAGATTACAGGGGGATCTTGATTAGTCAGGGCAGTGGGCCAAGGAGTGGCAAATGGATTTCAATACAGATAAGTGTGAGGTGATGCATTTTGGAAAGTGAAACCAGCGTAGGACTTATTCTATGAATGGTTGTGCACGAGGGAGTGTAATGGAACAGAAGGACCTAGGAATACAAGTGCATAGTTTGTTGAAAGTGGTATCAAAGGTAGACAGGGTGATGGAAAAGGCACTTAGCGTCAGCCAGGGCATTGATTATAGAAGTTGGGACATTATGTTGCTGTTGTATAAGTCATTTTGCCTCATTATAGGAAGGATGTGGAGGCTTTGGAAAGGGTGCAGAGGAGATTTACCAGGATGCTACCTGGATTAGAGAGTATGGATTATGAGGAGAGACTAAGGGAGCTAGGGCTTTACTCATTGGAGAGAAGGAAGATGAGAGGAGACATGATAAAGGTATACAAAATATTAAGAGGAATAGATAGAGTGGACAGCCAGCACCTTTTTCCCAGGGAACCAATGCTCATTTCAAGAGGGCATGGCTTTAAGGTAGGCTTTAATGGGTAGGAAGTTCAAGGGAGATGTCAGAGGGAGGTTTTTCACCCAGAGAGTGGTGCATGGAATGCTCTGCCTGGGGTGGTGGTGGAGGCTGATACGTTGGTCAAGTTCAAGAGATTGTTAGATAGGCATTTGGACGAAGTTAAGATAGAGGGATATGTGGGAGGAAGGGTTTAGATAGTCTTAAGTGTGGTTAGAAGGTCGGCACAACATGGTGGGCCAAAGGGCCTGTATTGTGCTGTATTTTTCTATGGTTCTATGGTTCTATGGTTCATTGGTGAGGCCACGTTTGGAGTACTGTGTACATTTTGACCACCCTGTTATAGGAAAGACATGGTTAAAATGGCAAGAGGACAGAAAAGATTTACGAGGATGTTGCCAGGACTAGAGGGCCTGAGTTATCGGGAGAGGTTGGCCAGGCTAGGTCTTTATTCCTTGGAACGTAGGAGAATGAGGGATGACCTTCCAGAAATGTTCAAAGTTATGAGCGGCATGGATAAGATGGAAGTTAGCAGTCTTTTCCCTAGGGTAGGGGAGTCCAAAACTAGGGGACATAGGTTTAGGGTGAGAGGGGACCTGAGGGACAACCTTTTCATGCAGAGGGTGGTGAGTAAATGGAACTGGTTGAGGACCAGCCAGAGGAATGGTTGAGGCAGGTACAACAGTATCATTTAAGAAGCACTTAGATAGGTACATGGAGGGGTGGGGCTTGGAGGGATATGGGCTGAATGCAGGAAATTATGTGGGCACTGTGGTCAGCATGGACTCAATGGGCTGAAGGGCCTGTATCTGTGCTGTTTTGCTCTATGACTTTATGACCCTATGATGTAGATGCTATGGCCAAGAAAGCACAAAGGTGGCTCTACTTCCTCAAAAGGCTAAGGAAATTTTGCATGTGTCTGAAGACACTTACCAATTTTTACATATGCGCCGTAGAAAACATCCTACCCTGATACATCATAGCTTGGTATAGCAACTGCTCTGCCCAAGACCACAAGAAATTGCAGAGAGTTGTGAACACAGCCCAGACCATCACATAAACCAACCTCCCTTCCATTGACTCTGTCTAGACTTCTCGCTTCCTTGGGAAAGCAGCCAACATGTTTAAACAGGTTTAAACAGGTTTAAGGTGCTGGGGAGTAGGTATAGAGGAGATGTCAGGGGTAAGTCTTTTACTCAGAGAGTGGTGAGTGTGTGAATGGGCTGCCGGCAACGGTGGTGGAAGCGGAAATTATAGGGTTTTTTAAGAAACTTTTGGATAGGTACATGGAGCTGAGAAAAATAAAGGGCTATAGGTAAGCCTAGTAATTTCTAAGGTAGGGACATGTTCGGCACAGCTTTGTGGGCCGAAGGGCCTGAATTGTGCTGTAGGTTTTCTATGTTCTATGTTCTATAACATAATCAAGGACCCCTTCCACCCTGGATGTTCTGTCTTCTTCTCTCTCCTGTCAGGCAGATGATACAAAAGCTTGCGAGCACATACCACTAGGCTCAAGGACAGCTTCTATCCCACTGTTATCAGACTCTTGAATGGATCTCTTATAAACTTAAAGATGAACACTCATCTCCACATCTACCTCATCACGTCCCTTGCACTTTGTCTCCCTGCAATGCACTTTTTCTGCAACGGTAACACTATATTCTGCATTCTGTTTTCCTTTTACTATCTCAATATATGATCTGTCTGGATGGCATGCAAACAAAAGCTTTTCACTGCATCTCAGTACGTGTGATAATAATAAACCAATACCAAAACGGATACCATTGAAAGCCCTGCAGAGTATCCAATAAACAGCATGCACACCAAACGTGGATGGTAGAACACTATCAACCTCCACAATACTGATGGACGTGGGCACCTCTGACAGTCATGCATTCTTAACACTGTGTGTCCCACAGCACTGGTTTGTAATCCACAACACTGATTTGTTCTCCGTATTCTACTGATGTATCCTTGCTGTGGGATCCACAACAGTGGTTTACACTTCACATTGTCGTTGTACATGCCACATACCTAACGTGCACTCCATGCTGCTCCTCTGAGCTGTTACTGCTTCACTGCCATAACTTTGCCTGAGTTTTGGGGAAAATACCACTGAATTCCTGTGTTAATGGTTAGACATAGCATCAAGGAATTTATCCATCCAACTACTTTGCAGAGTTTTGAGGGAACACTGCGTTGTCAGCGTGGGGCCAGAAACTACACCAGGCTGTGAGATGATATTTTATCATTTGAATTTGCAGGAGGAGTGAAAACTTCAGTTGTGTGGTTCAGGGAACAGCAGTGGTTCCCCATGAAACTGACACTTGCAAATAGCTCTTAAAGGGGCATGTCACAAAGGGCAGCAGGGTAGCGTAGCGGTTAGCATGACACTATCACAGTGCCAGCGATTGGGGGTCAATTCCCACCGCTGTCTGTAAGGAGTTTGTAGTTTCTCCCTGTGACTGCGTGAGTTTCCTCCAGGTGCTCTGGTTTCCTCCCACATTCCAAAGACTTACAGGTTAGTTGGTCAACATGGGTGTAATTGGGCAGCGGGGATTCATTGGGCTGGAGGGGCCTGTTACCGTGCTGTATAAATAAAGTTTTTAAAAAAGATATGAGCAGCTCTCTCCCTGCTGTCTCCCTGGGACTCAGAGGGACCTGGGTGAACTAGTGAAGAACTGTACCCATACGAGGCATGTGAGGGAACATGGAGACCCTCCAAGGATACAGCCAGACAGTCTGACAGGAGGGAGCCAGGGGTCTCTGTAAGGACAGGACTGCAGTCTCTGACGGCCTCCACTTTGGGGGCAGCTGCAACACAGGAAGGGCCTGTGTCCACTCTGCCTGCTCCTGTGGGCTCTCTTGTGGGATAAGTCTCCTCTCCTTCAGTATGGAGACTGGGTGACCTCCCTGATGCGCCAGTGAGCAGCAAACTGTGAGATGTGGCAGAGAGGCCCAATAAAGAGATGAGGAGATGGGTGGGTGCTTCACTGTGGGTGCTGAGATCCCCAGAAATATTGACAAAATTGAACTGCTTCAGATAACTTAATTTTCAACAGCACAACATTGTTTCTCTTGGAGCATGCGAACAAATTCTAGCCGAGAGATGAAACTTCAGGTAGATGCAAAAATCACTTTAAATTATTCAGTGAGGTGCGAGGCGCTGGCCACGTGTCCTGGCTGCTAGTTAGGCTTTAAACAATGACTCGACTGTTAGATTAACCAGTAACTCATTGCCATCTGTGGGACGTGCTGAACGTACATGTGCTGCCACATTTTCCCACAAACCCACAAAGTTCTCTGTACCATTAAGATATCCCGAGGAGGTGGAGAGCCAAGTTTAAGTGTGAGTCCACTCCTTCCATTAACCTACTAGCTCCACTGAAGGTCACAAAACGTTGCTAGGCAAGCAACACACTTCTTAAATCACCCTTATTTGGAGTAGGATTCACAGATTATAATCTAACATTTTTTAGCACACTTTGTTGTCTTCTTTTTCTTTGGCAGTCCTTCAGGCTCGAGAGTGACTTACTTCCACTTCAGCTCTCTGCGAGCTGAGGTGACCAATGTAGGACCTGAAGACTCTGCCACAGGTGGGTCAGAGGGTACCTGACAGGCCAGGTAGTTTGTGAGGTGGTATACTCCTTCCGCTGATTATGCAGGACATCTGTGTGATTCTAGCACACAGATTTGAGGTTCTCAGTGCAATCCCAAATGCTCGGATGGCATTTTATGTATCTCACTGCTACCATGCATTTTTTCTTGTTTGTTGTTTGCTGCAATCAAATCATGCACAAATCTGCCTTTAAGAATGAAGCTGGGCAGGGTGTATCATCTTGCTCCGTAATATTGTTGTAAATTTGATCATAGCATTACGAAAAGGCCCCTGACTACCCCTTTGTCACTCCTGTGATTTGTTGTTATTTGGCGTTTCTCTATATGGCCTAGGATATCAAGTGTAGTGGTTAGTGTAATGCTATTACAGTGCCAGCGACCCAGGTTCAATTCCCGCCGCTGTCTGTAAGGAGTTTGTATGTTCTCCCTGTGACTGCGTGGGTTTCCTCTGAGTGCTCCGGTTTCCTCCCATATTCCAAAGACATACAGGTTAGGAGCTGTGGGCATGCTATGTTGGCGCTGGGAGAGTGGCGACACTTGCGGGCTGACTACAGTGCACTCTCAGTAACACAAAAAGACGCATTTCATTGTGTGTTTTGATGTACATCTGACTAATAAATAAAGATCTTAAAGTTAGTGCAAAGAGGATCCAAGCTTCCAGTGCCATCATCAGGTCTTTTTAAATAGTGCAGCCAAATCTGAGAAGATAAGAAATAAATTTGAATGAGTCACACAACCACTCAGTCCTGCTCCACCATTCAATAAGATTTTGGTTACTTTCCTGAAGCATCTCCATATCTCCTGTGTCCAAAATATCTGTCAACCTCAGCCTTTAATATGACACAACACTGAGTATCCACCCCCTCAACCTTCCTTGCTCCAGGGAGAACAATCCCAATTTCTCCACTCTAACCCTTTAGCTGCAGTCCTTCTTTCCTGAAACCATTCTAATACATTTTTTCTGCTTCCTCTCCTGAACCTTCACATCCTTCCAGCAGTGCGATGACTAAAAATTGGTTAATCTGGGTCCTTTACAAAGAAATTATGTTGGGGAAGAAGGAAAATAAAGAGAAATTAAACAGATGTTTTATATCTGTCTTCATGATAGATACAACAAATCTCTCAAATATAATGAAGAACAACAGGCTCAGAATAAACTGAAAGTAATTAATATTCACAAAAACTAGTACTGGAGAAATTACTGGGACTGAAAGGTGATAAATCCCCAGTGTTTGGAAAATTGTGGCCATGGAGACAGCGAATGCACTAGTTGTCAACTTCCAAAACCCCATAGCTTTTAGAACAGTCCCCACAAATTGCAAGGTAGCAAACTACAGTTAATCTGACATCAGCATTTGGGAAAATACTGGAGTTTATTATTAAGAAATTGGTAGTTGGGCAATTAGAAAATAATGATAGGATTGGCCAGAGTTAATGGTTAGATGAAAATCAAAAATACTGCAGATGCTCGAAATCTAAAACCTAAACAGAAAATGCTGGAAATACTCAGCAGGTCAGGCCACGTCTGTGGGAAGTGAAACAATCAATGTTTGAGGTCAGAAACCCTTCATCAGTACTGAAGAGGAGACAAAAGAAGCTGGTAAAGCTGTAGGGAGGGAATTTCATTTTCATCCATTCCCCAGAACTGGTGTCAATGTCTCACAAACACAATTTGTCTATCCGACACCAATTGTTTATCCACATGCTGACTTAGCTCATTTGTGTGTCCTTTAGTCAGTCTGCATTTGGCGCAGGTAGTAATCTCCAATTACCCTTGAGGCCATTTCCTATTATTTACCTCCTAACCGATGCTCTTTCAGGAGGACTTCCTCCTTGTTCCTTCCCAGATCATTGGTCCCAACATGGAATAGAACACAGCTTGTAAATGTGACCTTCAGTCCACTATCCTCTTGCTTGCTCATTGGACGAATAGTTGTGCTTAGTCACACTCTCCAGTTTTTCTGCGTGAGCCTTTACATTTCTCATCTTCAAGTCCCTGTCCATCTCTGATATAAGTGCTGCACCATTCAATACGATGAAATAATTACATACAATAATATGATATTCAATAAGGTCTGATCATGGCTGATCCTTTGTCTCAATACATAGTCCTATTCTCTCACCATACCCGATGAATGCCTTTTGTATTTAGAAATATATCCCCTACTCTAATACATATTCAGTGACTCGGCCTCCACAGCCTTCTGAGGTAGTGAAGTCTGGAGGTTCACCACTCTCTGGGTTTAGATCTCTTACCCTGTATCCTGAGACTGTGACCTTGGATTCTAGACCCTCTTCCCTCCATCCTGGGGGAACATTCTTTATACATCCAGCTGGTCTAAACCCTTAACAATTGTGTACATTTCAATAAGGTCTCTCCTCATTCTCCTAAACCTGGTGAATACAGACCTAGTTGACCCAGTTTCTCCTCAAAATCTCCTGCAATGGCAACCGAACTGCTCCACCTGCATATTTACTTTCACTGACTGGTGTACAAAGACACCCTGATCTCTTTGTACATCAACAGTTCCCAATCTATTAACATTTAAAAACTATTTTGCCTTTTTGTTTTTCCTACTCAAGTGGTTTACGTCACATTTCTCCACATTATACAGCATCTGCCGTGTGTTTACCCACTCACTCAACTCACGTAAATAACCTTGAATTCTCTTGGATGAAAGAACTAAATGTAATATTTCCAAGTTTGTTGATACTCTCAAATTAGCTGGGGTTGAGTTGTCAGCAGGACGCAAAGTTGTTGTGGAGATTTTGTGCCCACCCACACTGATCCTGCAATACCCCACATCATTGCCTTACACCCACAAGAAGAGCCCTTTATCCCTACTCTCTATTTCTTGTCTGTCAAGCAGTTTTCAATTCATGCCAAACAATGAGTTGCTGGAGGGACTCAGTGAGTCAGGCAGCATCACATGAGGGATATAGACAGTCAATGGTTTGGGTTGAGACCCTTCATCTGGACTGAAAGATAAAGGGGAGATAGCCAGTATAGAGAGAAAATGGGACAGAGGAGGAACAGGTTACCTGAAGTTAGAAAATTCATTGTTCATGCCGTTGTGTTGTAGACTTATCCTGACAGAATATGTGGTGCTGTTCCTCTAGTTTGTCTCCTCGACATCAGCGGCTCCCATCAGGGGCCCCCACCATCTGAGCCATGCCCTCTTCTTGATGCTGCCATCAGGCAGGAGGTACAGGATGCTGAAGAGCTGCACCTCAGAGTTCAACAGCTTCTTCCCCACTGCCATCAGGCTCTTGGACCGACCTGAAAAACCTCAACATGACCTCGGACTATATTTCTTCTTCTCTCTCTCGAGTCAGGTTACGAGTCAGGTTGCAATTTGGTGAATGTCCCTTTAAGGTACCTGGACAGTAGAGTAGTGTGTATGTGGTGTCGTCCAGACAGCAAGATGATAACAACGTGCTGACGGTTTTGCTCAGTGAATTGAAGTGAATCGATGTGAGTCGGAGCGAGAGAGAAAAGAGAGAGAGAGAGAGACACTGACTGCTGGTCTTCGTATCAATGGATGAAGAACCAGAAGGCAGCATCCATCACTTAGGACCCTCACCATCCAGGACATGCCCTCTTCTCATTACTACATTCGAGAAGGAGGTACAGGATCCTGAAGACCCACACTCAACGTTTCAGGAACAGCTTCTTCCCCTCCGCCATCAGATTTTTGAATGGTCTATGAACCCGTGAACACTTCCTTGTTATTCCTCTTTTGCTCTCTTTATTTATTTTTTTAACAGAGTAATTTTTATGTCTTTATGTCTTGTACTGTACCTCTGCCGCAGAACAACAAATTTCATGACGTGTCAGTGAATAATAAACCTGATTCTGATTCAACCTCCACCTATCACCTCCCGGCCTCTGTCGCTATCCCCATCCCTCCCTCCTCCACCTGGTTCCATCTGCTAATCAACCCCACCTCACCTGAATCCACCTATCTCCTGCTAGCTTTCACTCCACCTGTCCCGCTCACCTCTTCAGACCAGCTGTCTTCCCCTCTACTCTTTTAGTTCAGATGAAGGTTCTTGACCTGAAACATCAAGTGTCCCTCCCACAGACACTGTCTGACCTACCAGCTTGTTTTTTGGTCCAGATTCCAGCCTCTTCAGTCCTATGTGTCTTCAATCCATGTCAGTAGATTCTCCCCCCACCAATCCCGTGTTTGACATTTGCAACTCCCCTCTTTGGGCGGCACGGTAGCTTGGCAGTTAGCGCAATGCTATTATAGTGCCAGCGATCGGGGCTCGATTCCCATCGCTGTCTGTAAGGAGTTTGTACATTCTCCTGTGTCTGCGTGGGTTTCCTCCGGGTGCTCCGGTTTCTTCCCACATTGTAAAGATGTACGGGTAGGTTAATTTGGGTTTAAAATGGGTGGCGTGGACTCATTGGGCCAGAAGGGTCTGTTACCAAGCTGTAAATAAAATTTAAAACAAAAATTTAAAAAATTAAAAAAAATTTAAATGGGGCTTTATCAAAGGCTTCCGAAAATTCAAATACATCACACCCACTGGATCTCCCTTAACTGTTTAACCAGTCACATCCCAACAATCTCCAGTAGGCCGATCTAACATGACTTTCCTTTCATAAATCCATGCTGACTTTGTCTAATCCCACTGGTATTTCATAAGTGTCCAGTTATCACTCCCTTCATCATGGACTCTAGTATTTTCCCCCCGCTGAAGTTAGGCTAACCAGTCAGCAGGTTCCTGTTTTCTCTCTCCTTCCTTTTTTTAAATGCTGGGCTTACATTTACCATCCTCTAATCTGTTGGAACAATTCCATAAATTTTAGGATTTTGGAAAGATAATCAATTCGGCTGCCATCAGTCAGGGCATTGAGTACAGGAGTTGGGACATTATGCTGCAGTTGTATAAGTTGTTGGTGAGGCCGCTCTTGGAGTACTGTATGCAGTTTTGGTCACCCTATTACAGGAAAGATGTGGTTAAACTGGAAAGAGGTGCAGGGAAGATTTATGAGGATGTTGCCAGAACTAGAGGACCTGAGGTAAAGGGAGAGGTTGGCCAGGCTAGGACTTTATTCCTTGGCACGCAGGAGAATGAGGGGTGACTTTATAGAAATGTTTAAGATTATGAGAGGCATAGATAAGGTGGACGGTAACAGTCTTTTCCCCAGGGTAGGGGAGTCCAAAACTAGGGGGAATAGGTTTTGGGTGAGAGGGGAAAGATTTAAAAGGGACCTGAGGGGCAACGTTTTCACGCAGAAGGTGGTGGGTATATGGAACGAGCTGCCAGAGGAAGTGTTTGAGGCGGGTACAATAGTATCATTTAAAAGCAGTTGGATAGGTATATGGAGTGGTGAGGCTTAGTGGGATATGGGCCGAAGGCAGGAAATTGGGACTAGATGGGTGGACACTGTGTACAGCATGGACTGGTTGGGCTGAAGGGCCTGTATCTGTGCTGTATTCCTCTATGACTTCATGATTTTCACGAATACCTCTTTCAGTACTCTGGGATACATGATATCAGGCCCTGAGGATCTATTGGCTTTCAGTCCCATTCATTTCTCCAGTGCTTTCTTATAAACAGATAATTAACTTTCTTTAGTTCCTTCTTTTCATTAGACTTCTTGGTTCTTCAGCATTGGAGTCATAGAGAAATAGAGTATGGAACAGGCCCTTCAGCCCACCAAATCGGTGCCAACCACTCATTTACATTAATCCCATTTTTTAAAAATCTCCTCACATTCCCATTAACTCCCTCCAGATTCTACCACTCACCTACACATCAGGGACAGTTTAAAGTGGCCAATTAACCAACCAATTTTTGGTCTGTGGGAGGAGACAAGAGTCCCTGGGAGAAACCCATGTGGTCACAGGGAAAACATGCAAACTCCCCACAGACAGCTCCTGAGGTCGGGATTGAACCTGTGTCTCTGGCACTCTGAGGCCATGGCTCTACTAGCTGCGCCACTGTGCCACTCCCAATATAGAATCATAGAATAGTACAGCACAATACAGGCCCTTCGGCCCACAATGTTGTGCCAAACTTTAAACCTCGCTTAAGACAATCTAACCCCTTCCCCCCACATATCCCTCTATTTTAAATTCCTCCATATGCTTATCTAGCAATCTCTTGAATCTGACCAATGTACCTGCCTCCACCACTGCCCCAGGCAGCGCATTCCATGCCCCAACCACTCTCTGGGTAAAAGAACCTCCCTCTGATATCTCCCTTGAACTTTCCACCCATTACTTTAAAGCCATACCCTCTTGTATCGAGCATTGATACCCTGGGAAAGAGGCGCTGGCTGTCTACTTTATCTATTCCTCTTAATATTTTGTATACCTCATGTCTCCTCTCATCTTCCTTCTCTCCAAAGAGTAAAGCCCTAGCTCCCTTAGTCTCTCCTCATAATGCATACTCCCTAAACCAGGCAGCATCCTGGTAAGTCTCCTTTGCACCCTTTCCAATGCTTCCACATCCTTCCTATAATGAGGCAACCAGAACTGGACACAGTACTCCAAGTGTGGTGTAACCAGAGTTTTGTAGAGCTGCATCATTAGCTCACGGCTCTTAAACTCGATCCCACGACTTATGAATGCTAACATTCCATAAGCTTTCTTAACTACCCTATCCACCTGTGAGGCAATTTTCAGGGATCTGTGGATATGAACCCCAAGATCCCTCTGCTCCTCCATACTACCCAGAATCCTGCCATTAACTTTGTACTCCGCCTTGGAGTTTGTCCTTCCAAAGTGTACCAGCTCACACTTCTCCAGATTGAACTCCATCTGCCACTTCTCAGCCCAGCTCTGCATCCTATTAATGTCCCTCTGCAATCTTCGACAGTCCACAACACCACCAACCTTTGTGTCATCTGCAAACTTGCCAACCCACCCTTCTACCCCCTCATCCAAGTCATTAATAAAAAAAATCACAAAAAGTAGAGGTCCCAGAACCGATCCTTGTGGGACACCGCTAGTCACAGCCCTCCAATCCCAATGCACTCCCTCCACCACAACCCTCTGCTTTCTACAGGCAAGCCAATTCTGAAGGCACACGGCCAAACCTCCCTGGATCCCATGCCCTCTGACCTTATGAAGAAGCCTACCATGTGGAACCTTGTCAAATGCCTTACTAAAATCCATGTAGACTACATCTACTGCACTACCCTCATCAATCTTTCTGGTCACCTCCTCAAAGAACCCTATCAGGCTTGTGAAACATGATCTGCCCTTCACAAAGCCATGCTGGCTGTCCCTGATCAGACCATGATTCTCTAAATGCTCATAGATCTTATCTCTAAGAATCTTTTCCAACAGCCCATCACAGACGTAAGGCTCCACTGGCCTGTAATTCCCTGGACTATCCCTACTACCTTTTTTGAATAAGGGGACAACATTTGCCACCCTCCAATCCTCCGGCACCATTCCCGTGGACAACGAGGACTCAAAGATCCTAGCCAATGGTTCAGCAATCTCCTCCCTCACCTCGCAGAGCAGCCTGGGGAATATTCCGTCAGGCCCTGTGGACTTATCTGTCCTAATATTTTCTAACAGCTCCAACACATCCTCCCTCTTGATATCTACATGCTCCGGAACATTAACTTTACCAACACTGTCCTCAGCATCATCAAAGCCTTGGTGAATACTGAAGAGAAGTTTTCATTGAGGACCTCACCCACTTCTACAGCTTCCAGGCAGAGCTTTCCACCTTTGTCTCTAATCGGTTCTACCTTCACTCTCGTCATCCTTCTGCTCTTCACATAAGTGAAAAAAGCCTTGGGATTTTCTTTAACCCTACTCACCAAGGCCTTTTCATGTCCCCTCTTGCTCTCCTCAGCCCCTTCTTAAATTTCTTCATTCCTCAAGAGAGCCAACTGATCCTTGCTTCCTCAACCTTATGTATGCTGCCTTCTTCTTCCTATGTATGCTGCCTTCTTCTTCCTAACAAGCTGTTCCACCTCTCTTGTCACCCATGGTTCCTTCACCCTGCCATTCCTTCTCTGCCTCACCGGGACAAATTTATCCCTAACATCCTGCAAGAGATCCCTGAACAATGACCACATCTCCACAGTACATTTCCCTTCAAAAATGTCATCCCACTCCCACTCACAAGTTCTAGCCTTATAGCCTCATAATTTGCCTTTCCCCAATTAAATATCTTCCTGTCCTCTTTGCTCCTATCCTTGTCCATGACAATGCTAAAGGTTAGGGAGCGGTGGCCACTGTCCCCCAAATGCTCACCCACTGAGAGATCTGTCACCTGACCCGGTTCATTACCTAATACTAGATCTAATATGGCATTCCCTCTAGTCAGCCTGTCAATATACTGTAACAGGAATCCATCCTGGACACACTTATCAAACTCTGGCCCGTCTAAACCTTTAGTCCTAAGCAGGTGCCAATCAATATTTGGGAAGTTGAAGTCTCCCATGATAACAACCTTGTTATTCTTGCACCTTTCCAAAATCTGCCTCCCAATCTGCTCCTCAGTATCCTTGCTGCTACCGGGGGGCCTATAGAATACTCCCAGTAGAGTAACTGCTCCTTTCTTGTTCCTAACTTCCACCCATACTGACTCTAGAGAGGATCCTTCTACATTATCTACCCTTTCTGCAGCTGTAATAGTGTCCCTGACCAGTATCGCCACCCCTCCTCCTCTTCTCCCCCCTCCCTATCCTTTTTAAAACACTGAAATCCAGGAATATTCAGTATCCATTCCTGCCCTGGTGACAGCCAAGTCTCTGCAAGAGCCACAATATCATAGTTCCACGTATTTATCCAAGCTCTCAGTTCATCCCCCTTATTCCTGATACTTCTTGCATTTAAATAAATGCACTTTAGCCCATCCACCTTTCTACTTTTATACCCTGTACTCTGCTTCTCCTTCCTCAAAGCCTCTCTACATGTTAGATCTGACTTTACTTCTTCCACTGACCTACCCCTCCGGTTCCCATCCCCCTTGCAAACTAGTTTAAACTCTCCCGAACCACACTAGCAAACCTGCCTACAAGGATATTAGTCCCCCTCGAGTTCAGTTGTAACCTGTCCTCTCTGTACAGGTCCCACCTTCCCCAGAAGAGATCCCAATGATCCAAAAATCTAAAACCTTGCGCTCTGCACCAACTCCTTATCTACACATTCATCTGCCATCTCTTCCTATTCTTACCTTCACTATCACATGGGACTGGCAGCAATCCTGAGATTGCTACCCTTGAGGTCCTGTTCTTCAGCTTTCTGCCTACCTCCCTAAACTCGATCTGCAGGACCTCATCCCTCTTTCTACCTATACCGTTGGTACCAACATGTACCATGACTTCTGGCTGCTTTCCCTCCCGTTCAAGAATGCTGTGGACCTGATCAGAGACATCCTGGACCCTGGCACCTGGAAGGCAACACATCATCCTGGATTCTCGCTCACATCCACAGAACCTCCTGTCTGCTCCCCTGACTATCAAGTCCCCTATCACTAATGCCCTCCTCTTCTCCTCCTTTCCCTTCTAAGCAGCAGGACCAGTCCCAGTGTCTGCTTGATCCCTGTAGGTCATCCCCCTCAACAGCATCCAAAGCGGAATACCTGTTATTGAGGGGAACAGCCTCCGGGGTCCTCTGCACTGTCTGCCTGTTCCCCTTCTCCTTCTCTCCCTTGACAGTCACCCATCTCTCTGCCTCCTGGACCCTAGAAGTACCTGCTCTAAGGGGGGGGGGGGGGTGACTGCCTCCCAATGCACAGCATCTACATATCTCTCTCCCTCCCTGATGCTCTGCAGTGTCTGAAACTGCAACTCCAGCTCACCAATTCTGAGCCAAAGTTCCTCCAGCCTCGTGCACTTGCTGCAGATGTGGTCACTGTGCACCACAGCAGGGTCCACTAGCTCCCACATCAAGTAGCTGCAGCACATCGCCATGCCCTCCATATGAACTAGTTTTTTTTCCCTACCTAGCTGTAGTCTACTTAAAAATTCATAATAACAGTAAACCTTACCCTTACTTACCAGCTACTCAGCAGTGTTGTTGCAGATGGCCTCCGCCTCTTGATGCAAAGAGAATGACAGATAAGTGGATCCTGCCTCGACCCGTTACCGCTTAAGCCCGTTGAGCCAAAGCCCAATCACTCTACTCCCTCTCACTCCGCTGCCCGCTCCGATGCTGCCCGCTGGATATGGCAGTGTTCGTTTTAAACTGGTCACATGCTACTGACTGACGTCACGCACCTATGCAGTCTATCCCCGCTATCCCCGAACTGTTAGAAAAAAACTTATCTTCTTGGAAGTCCTCGGCTGATTCCGCTCGCTCTCCTCTCGCTCCCGATTGAAACCACCGAAGATTCTCCTTCTCTTTTTAAACTGGTCGCGCGCTACCAACTGACGTCACGCGCCTGCGCAGTCTATCCCCGCTATCCCTGAACCATTAAAAAAAACCTTATCTTTTCGGAAGTCCTCGGCTGATTCCGCTCGCTCTCCTCTCGCTTCCGATTAAAACCACCGAAGATTCTCCTTCTCTTTTTAAACTATTTGCGCTATGCAGCGTAGATAAGTCATCGTAGTGGGAAATGACTGTGGCAAGACTCTAACCTGCAGCCATCTGACCATTCAGTCACTCGTTACCGGAATCATATGCCTTATCATTTAAACTACATGGCCGGTGAAAATGCGACATTCCCATCAAAGGTATTCAGTGCATTTCTGGCAAGTTATTTGTGCCTCTTCTATAAAGACAGAACCAAAGCATTTGTTGAATAGCTCTGGCTTTTCTTTGTTCAATGGTATATAGAGAATGCAGCAATAGATTCATAGTTCCACAATATGGAAATGGGCCCTTCAGCCCAACATGTCCATGCCAACCAAGGTAGGCCCATTTCCATGCTGTAGAACTACGAATCTAATGCTGCATTCTCTACCATTGACACACACACACCAACTTGGCGAGGCCGCATTTGGAACATTGTGTTCACTTTTGGTCACCTTACTATAGTATGTATAAAGCAAAAGATTAGGGAAGACAAGAATAGGTCACTTACATCAGAAATAGGAGAATGAAAATAAAAATTCTCCTATTTCTGATGTAAGGGATCCATTCTTGAATAGGTCTAGTGAGAGTTCTGTTGATGATGACTCCCTAAGTGAAAGTATTCCTCCAGATCTCCTTTGTTAGTAGTTTCGAATCTCCTACCTGTGGTTTTTGATGTGTTCGCTGGAGGATATTTTTATCCTCATTTGCTTTATCATCTTAAAAATGTCTGTTATGTCACTTCTCTATTTCTAGAACAGTTTGATCCTTCCCAAGCTACTGACATTCATCTTTCCCAGAACATGCTGGTGATAATCCAAATTTTTTTTCAATACTTCTACATATGAACTCACTTGCCTTTTTTTTAACCATTCAACTTGCTCGATTGCCTTCAGGATTAGTATACATGGATAATTTTCAAAATCACAGAGCTCTGATTTTCCATATTAGTTTTTACAAAGTGCATCATTTCACATTTCTCTGTTGGGAATTCCAGCGAATTTATATTTCCTGTCAACATAGGAGACTGTTCTGCCCATCGGGTCTATGCCAGCTCTCAGGACAATCCCATTGTCCCATTTATTTCCTCTGAAACTATTCTCTCTTAAATGCCCATTCACTCACCCCTGCTGATTCTCCCACTCACTTGCCTACACCAGGGACAATTTACAGTGGGTGAGTAATCCACCAAACTGCACATCTCTCGGATGTGGGAGGAAACTGGAGGAACCCCATAAAGTCACAGGGAGAACGAACTGACAGCACCGGAGGTCAGGATTGAACAGGGTATCCGGAGCTGAGAGGCAACAGATCTACCAGCCAAACATGACTGCTTCACCCTCCTGTTTATATCAACCGAAAACGACTTTCTCATTACAGTCTACATCAATACCAAGTATTGCAATGGTCAGGACAATACTGAGCAGCAAGCTCCAATGTCCAAAAAGATCTGATATTGTACCTCAGTGTCACTAACTCCATCTCCCTGATTCCCGAAATATCCCACTCCATCCCCGGCTCCTCCCCTCCCCACCCCCCGTCTGCTCCTCCCGCAGCTCCTGGGGCGTGAAGCAGGTGTCGCCAGAAGGGGGCGCTGCTGACGGCGGGGCTCCCGAGCGCCGGGGAATATGGCGGAGCGGGGTGGTGGGAGGGACTGCATATCCCGATAGGCCGTGCGCGAAAGGAGTGCGCGTGCGCAGTCGGGCCCAGGCGCGGGTGGCGGGAGAGGAGGGATGTCCGGTACGGGCGGTGGAAGGGAAGGGGAAGAAGGGATGGGGAATCGTCAGTGGTGGGAACGAGAGGGGTGGAGGGAATAGGGGAGGGAGGGAATAGGGGAGGGAGGGAATAGGGGAGGGAGGGGGGTGGGAGGGACGAGGGGAGGGAGGGGGGTGGGAGGGAATAGGGGAGGGAGGGGGGGTGGGAGGGAATAGGGGAGGGAGGGGGGTGGGAGGGAATAGGGGAGGGAGGGGGGTGGGAGGGAATAGGGGAGGGGGGGGGTGGGAGGGAATAGGGGTGGGAGGGAATAGGGGAGGGAGGGGGGTGGGAGGGAATAGGGGAGGGAGGGGGGGTGGGAGGGAATAGGGGAGGGGGTTGGGGTGGGAGGGAATAGGGGAGGGGGTTGGGGTGGGAGGGAGGGGGGGTGGGGTGGGAGGGAGGGGAGGGGGTGGGATGGAGGGAGGGAGGGGGTGGGGTGGAAGGAGGGGATGAGGGGGAGGGAGGGGATGAGGGGGGAGGGGATGAGGGGGGAGGGGGGGGGAGGGGATGAGGGGGGGATGAGGGGGGGAGGGGGGGGAGGGGATGAGGGGGGAGGGGGGGGAGGGGATGAGGGGGGAGGGGGGGGGGAGGGGGGGGGGAGGGGGGGGAGGGGGGGGAGGGGATGAGGGGGGAGGGGGGGAGGGGGGGGGGAGGGATGAGGGGGAGGGGGAGGGAGGCAATGGGGGATGGGAGGGGAGGGAGAGGCAATGGGGGAGGGATGGGGAGGGGAGGGAATGAAAGGGGGAGGAGGGGAGGGGTGTCAGGGTGGGAGGTGGAGGGAGGGGATGAAGGGAGGGAAGGGGATGAAGGTGGTGAAGGGAGGGAATGGGGAGGATGGGAGAGGCTGGAGGGGGTATGGGGGAATGAAAGGGAGTGGAGGGTGGGGGGAGTGAGGGAGTGGAGGGTGGGGGGAATGAGGGGGTGGAGTGGGAGAATAGGGTGCAATGAGGAGGGATGGGGAAATGAGAGGGGTGGGAAAATGAGCGGAGGGAGGGGCGAAATGAGGGCAGGGTGGGGGGAATGAGGGGGTGGGGGGAAGAAGGAGGGCAATGAGGGGGCAGGGAATGAGGTGGGGAGGGGGAATGGGAGGAGTGAATGAGGGGATGGAGGATTGAATGGGGGAAGGGGGAATGTGGGGTGAATGGGGGTGAGGGGATAGCTGGGGGAGGGGGGAATGGGGTTGGGGGATGAGGGGAAGGACAAGGGGAAAATGGGAGGGAGGGGGAATGAGTGGGGGAAATAAGGGGAGAGGTGAGGGGGAAATTGGGTGGGGGAATGAGGGTGGTGGGGGAGGGAATGGGCAATGGGGAGGGGTGAATGGAGGGAATGGGTGGGAGGGGGGAAATGAGGGGATGGAGGGGGAATAAGGGGGAGGGGGAAAGTTAGGGGCGGGTGATGAGGGAAGGGGAGGGGGGAATGAGGGAGGTGCAGCAGTGTTTCCCCTTTACCTGCCTACTTACCTGTTCTGTAACTTCCTGTCAATCCCATCAAGTTTGTCTTTTGCCATTTTCTGGCATTCTAACCCTACTCCCTGTTCTGCAGATGCTCGGACATTTAGGTTATGAAATTAATTTTCTTTTGAGTTTTTGCATTGAATATGATGGGGGAGTGATGTCATTGAAAAGGAAACAAAGCTGATTGTGACCATTAACCTGAAAATAACTTTCATTTGAAACAATTTATCTCAAATGATTTTGTTCCTTCTTTTAGTGTCTTTCCTTTGCTTTCTTTCTTTCTTCTTACTCTTTGCGTGCCTTCTATGTGCGATATTGATTTATCCATTGTTTCGTGTTCTTTCTCAGCGTATACACCAGGGGGTCACTGAGACATCCGTTCAGTATGATTAAGGTACAAAGTATGTATTAATATTGTGTTTACCAGATGTTGGATCAATAATTTGATTGAACAAATCTTTATTAAATGATTTCTTGTGAATTATTTTAAAATGTCTCGGCATGCAATTACCTTGAACATAGTATAACAATTGCAGAGTGATGGAAGCAATATCGACTTGTTAATTTATCTGAACAGTGGGGAATGAGGAGGAGAATGGTAAACATGCCTGTGATTTTACAGTTAGAAATGTCAACAAGATCTTATAGTAGATTAGAGAAGGTTCAGCCACTATTAATATAAGTGTAGTTCAATGAAAAAATAGTCCTTTACACATGAAGTCCAGGTGCAATGATGCAAAGTAGAGGAAAGTTCTAACACTGTACTTGGTTTCATGGAAAAACTGTTGAAAGTGTGAAGCTTATTGTGATAGTCCTGGACCTAATGTACAGGTCATTACTGAGGTTGAAAGGAATCAGAAGGCACCAAACTTGGATTTTTAAAAACTGCAGATGGGACTTCAGTGATATGGCCACTGAATGTAGAACAAACAACAGCTAGCATTTATGTTGTACCTCTTGTTAAACTATAAGAACAATTAAACAAAAGGATGGTTATTGGTCTGTAATACAGAAGTGAAAGGTTAGAAAAGAATCACAAGCCATTTTTGTCAGGGGAGGAAGATGAGGATTGGTACTTAAAGTTGCAGTTAGTAACAAAAGATTTAAAGAAGTTGAGAGCAGAGCAAAGTTTGATTTCACAGATAGGATTGACCCAGTGTCAAGCAAATCCATACCAACAGTATTTAAAAATGGGTAACACTAGGTGTCAGAGAAGAGTGAAAACAGCATCTAGAGCAGTGCTGGCCATTGATGCTGGTTAACAGATGTGCGAACAATATGGGACTATTACAGACTAAACCTGAACAGGGCATCGTTTGAGGTGGGGACCGAAGACAAATATCCCATATTTAGTAAGGGAAATTTCTAGATTGGATTTAGGAAAGCAGCTGCTTTCCTACCAGCACTGCTCTCAATCCGTGCTTTTATGTGAAGTGGTTGTTTGTGGGATTGGTGGTTAACATGGTGGGAGGATTGTGTGGAGAAGAGAGAAGTGTAGGAATAAATGGGCCTTTTTCAAGTTGGTGGCCTGATGTCAGTGACTTGTCTCTAGTATTAGTTCTGGGGCCTCAGCTATTTAAAAACTGAAATAATATCTTGGCTGAAGGGATCGTGTATATATAATATATCTGAATTATGTCTCAATATAAATCTTGACGGAAGAATAAGCCATGACAAAGGGTGCAAATAGACTGCAAAAGACTATGTTAAATGAACAGGTATTGAGGTGGTGTACTTTAACTTCCAGATGCACGCTTTCAAGGTTAGTGTAAAGAAGAGAAACGAGGGTGGAATCTTGGGAGGCTCTAGAATAGAGAATGAACCTTACAACACAAACAGAGTTTGATTTGCTGAAGAATGTTCTGCAAGAGTGAATGTGGAACATTGGTCAGATGTACCCAGAGTTAGTAGGACAGTGTGGGATATATTGAAGCTGATTGTAGTCTCTCGGTTTTTTGAGAAATAGGTGTTGATTTGGAGCTAGGCTGGTTGTAATTTAACAACCAACTCATTATTTTAAAAAAACAGCTACAACTTCAGAAGGATTGCTGGTCAATATTAATGACCTTATAAGGCCTTTGATAAAGTATAGAGTGATGGCCTTTGGCAAGTCATGATCTAACTGCACCAAATGTTTTCAATACTAGTCCCATTTTCCAATGTTCAGCCCTTAGCCTTCGATGACATGATGTTTAAAGTTTGTTGTCATGGTATAAACACTGAAAATTAGCTTTTTGCAGCAGCAGCACAATACATTACAAACATAAGTTAGATAAATTTACATAAATTATACACAACTTACACGACAGAATAAACAAAAATAAACATGACATTAGTGCAAGTTGAGGGGAAATATGGTCCAAGGTAGAATTAAGGTTTTTCAGGTCATTTCAAGAACCTGATGGCAGTGGGGAAGAAGCTGTTGTTGAGCATTGAGGTGCGGATCTTCAGGCTCCTGTATCTCCTACCTGATGGCAACAATGAGAGAAGGGCATAACCCAGATGGTGGGGGTCCTTGATGATGGATGTTGCCTTCCTGAGGCATCGCCTCTTGTAGATGTCCTTAATAGTGGGGAGACCTGTAACCATGATGGAACTGGCTGAGTTCATCACTCTCTGTAGCCTCTTGCATTCCTGTGCACTGGAGTTTCCATACCAGGCCGTGGAGTAACCAGTCAGAATCCCTTACACTGTACATCTGTAGAAGTTTGTCAGAGTCTTCGATGACATGCTGAGTCTCCTTAAACTTCAAAGAAAGTAGAGATGCTGGCACATCACCTTCATGGTTGGATCTATGTGTTGGGCCCAGTTTAGATCCTCTGAGATATTGACACCCAGGAACTTGAAGCTGCTTCAAGTGTTCGTCTGAATATTAAATGTTGTGAGATTACCTGCCTCCATCTAAACAAAAATTCTTCTTCAAATCCCTTGTGAATCACCTATGCCTTACCTTAAACCTAAACACTTAAACCTAACCTCAGCTCTGCTGAGGGGAAATGTTTCTCACTATCTACCCTCATGATTCTGTCTACCTCTATCAGGTCTCCCTCAGCCTTCTCCACTCCAAGGAAAGCAAATCCAGCCTATTTAGTCTCCTTTCTCCTCTTAGCTGAAAATCTCCAACACAGGCAACATCCTCATGAATCTCCTCTACATCTTTACCAGTGCAAGCATATCCTTCCTATAGTCTGGTGACCAGAACTGCACAGAGTACTCCATCTGTAGCCTAGCTAATGTTTTATGTTGATCCCTGCTCTTAAATTCCATGATCTGGTTAACAAAGTCTGGTATCCCATATGCTTTCATAACCACCTGATCTACCCATTCTGCTACCTTCGTGGGTCCTTGGACATGTACACCAAGATCCCCCTGTTCTCTGTATTTCCTAGGGTCCTGCCATTCATTGTGTACGTCCTTACTAATACTCCTAAAGTGCATCATCTCATATTTTTCATATTTAAATTCCACCTCCTGTTGCTCATCAAGGCAATCATCATCACTGCCAACAACACTGCCAACTTTTGTATCATTTGTGAACATTCACATCCAAATTGTCAATGCATCCTAACAAACAATTCCGATTCTTGCAGTATACCACTAGTCGTGAGCTTTCAATTGCAAAAACAGCCCTTGACCATCACCAACAGCCTCTTATTACCAATATAATTTAAGATCCAGTTTTGTTAAATTGCCTTGGATCCCAGTTTCCTTGGTGGGATCTTGTCAAAGGCCTTGCTGAAGTCCATGTAGACTACGGCAACTATCTATTGAAACAAAGCAAAGATTATCAGTTGGGTAATTTTGAATTGATTCCGCCTTCCGCTCTTGACTGTGCATGTTTCCTTAAATTTAAATGAGAAGATTTCAGCTGAGAAATAGGAGATTAAAACTAAAGGTAGGGAAGGGGAGTCCTGGAGGTGAAATTAGCTTCAGATGAGAAAGAATAGATAAGAGTAAGGTGAATTTGAATATGGGAGCTGTAGCAAATGTATGACTACAAGTTTAAACAATTGGAGGTTGTGGCAGATATATTTAAAGATGAAAAGGAATCTTGTTAATTTTTCCTATCCTTTGTCTCAAGTTCTCTCTCTGAAGCTAGGAGGAAATGGAGGCTTTACTAGAAGCAGTGCAAAACCTTGGCCAAGATGGGTAAGCAGAATAATTTAATGTGATAGGTGTGGTGTCTTTTTTGATCCGATGTTTGGGGATTTAATGCCTTCTTGAAAATATGGTGGACATTTTCTAAACTGCATTTGTGTACAGTTATTGCTCATACAGGCAGTTACAACAGGGCTCCGATCCCCAGAACTGTGACCAGAACTGGAAATGAACAAAGATGGTGTGTGGGAGAGGATCACAGAAGCTACTCTGATGAGAGAGTGAGCAGGCAGGGGAAGAGTGGCCACCAGCTACCTCGCTGACTCAGTGAGTTAGCCTGTGAGTCTGCTTAGTGCTCCCAGCTCTGCTTGGCTTGACCTAGCCTCCAATTGTTGCAGCTCGGGTGGGGAGAGGGGAGAGAAGGCTTGGGGAAATGTCCCGTTCCTATCCGCCAGAAGATGACCACAGCAGCTGGCAAATTCATCCCCATCCATCCCACAGGTCTTCCAAACATTCATTCACATGCACGAGGTATGTAGAAGTCAGGTGCTCATAACCTGGGGTGGGACTGTCCCGAAAATGTGGATATTTTTGCATTGGATTTTTGTTTACACTGATAACATTTGCTAAGATGCATATTTGCAGAGCTATGGGGATAAAAGCTTGGTGCAGGTAAGAGAGGAGGAGGTGTTGCCTTCTGGATGAAAGAGGACATAACAACGGTCATTAGAGAGGATATTCTTGGGGGATCATCTAGTGAGGCCATATGGGTAGAACTTAGAAATGAGATGGATGGTCACACTGATGGGATTGTATTATAAGCCCCCAAATGGTCAGAGGGAATTGGAGGAGCAGAAATGTAGAGAGATTGTAGCTCATTGTAAATATAATAGGGTAGTATTGGTGGGAGATTTTATCTTCCTTAATATTGACTGGGCCAACCATAGTGTAAAAGTGGAATTTGTGAAGTGTGTCCAAGAAAGCTTCCTTGATCAATATATAGAGGGACCTACTAGAGAGGGAGTAACACTGGACCTCTTCCTGGGAAATGAGGTAGGGCAGGTGGTGGAAGTCTCTGTCAGTGAGCACTTTGGGTCCAGTGACCATAATTCTATTAGTTTTAAAATAGTTACGGAGAAGGATACGATTGTTTCACAGGTTGAGGTCCTGAACTGAGGCAGAGCAAATTTTGGAACCACTTGACAGGATCTTGCAGAGGTTGATTGGGTGAGATTGTTTGCAGGGAAAGGAGCGTCTGCCAAGTGGGAGGCCTTTAAAAGTGTGATGTCAAGAGTTTTGGACCTGTTAGGGTGAAGGGCAGGGCTGGCAGGTTTCGGAAACCCTGGTTGACGAGAGATGTTGAGGCTCTGGTTAAGAAAAAGAGGGAGGCATACGCTGTGCATAAGCATTTGGGAACTAGTGAATCTCTTGATGACTACAAGAAGTGTAGGAGTGCACAAGAGAGAAGTTAGGAGGGCAAAAAGAGGATATGAGAAGGATCTGGTAGACAAGGTGAGGCAAAATCCCAAGAGATTCTACAGGTATATTAAGAGTAAAAGGGTAGCTAGGGAGAGAATAGGTCCCCATAAAGATTGGCATGGCCATCTGTGTGAGGAACCAAAGGAAATGGGAGAGATTTTTAATGAATATTTCTCTACAGTTTTTACTGTGGAGAAAACGATGGAAGTTAAGGAAACGGGGAAATGGTGGTGATGTCTTGGACCACATATGATTTGGCAGGGAGTAGTATTGGATGCCTTAAAGTGCATTAAGGTGGATAAATTCCCAGGCCTGACTTGGTGCATTGTCAGACCTTGTGGAAGCAAGAGGAGAAATTATGGAGTCCCTTGTAGAGATTTTGGCTTCAACTCTGGCCACATCTGAGGTTCTGGAGGACTAGAGTGGTTAATGTGGTGCCATTGTTTAAAAAGGGTAGCAAAAGCAAGCTAGGAAACTACAAGCTAGGTAAATTTCTGGAGGGGATTCTGAGGGACAGGATATACCCACATTTGGAGGGACAGGGTCTGATTTGGGACAGTCAGCACGGCTTTGTGCATGGGAAGTCGTGTCTGACAAATCTCTTGGAGTTCTTCAAGGAGGTAACCAAGTGGGTAGATGAGGGTTTGGCAGTGGATGTTGGCTTTATGGACTTCAGCAAGGCCTTGGACAAGGTCCCTCATGGCAGGCTAGTGTGGAAGGTTAGATCACATGGAATCGAGGGGGAGACAGCAGATTGGATTCATAATTGGCTCAGTGGTAGGAAGGAGAGGGTGATGGTCGAGGGTTGTTTCTCAGACTGGAGGCTGGTATCTCGTGCTGTACCACAGGGGTCAGTGCTGGGACCTTTGTAATTTATATAGACGATTTAAATGTGAATGTACAGGGCATAGTTTGTGGATGATACTAAAATAGGTGGTGGTGTAGATAGTGTAGAAGGGTATGAAAAATTACACAGGGATTTTGATCAACTAGTTATGTGGGCTGAGGATTAGCAAATGGCTTTCAATCCAGATAAACGTGAGGTATTGCATTTTGGGAGATCGAACCAGGGTAGGACTTGCACAATGAATGGTAGGGCCCTGGGGAGTGTTATGGAACAGAGGAGTGCTAGTGCATAGTTCGCTGAAAGCAGCATCACAAGTAGATAGGGTGGTGAAGAAGGTGGCCTTCATCAGTCAGGGTATCAAGTATAGGAGTTGGGAAGTTACGTTGTAGTTATATAAGACATTGGTGAGACCGCACTTGGAGTATTGTGTACAATTTTGGTCACCCTGTTATAGGAAAGATGTTATTAAACTGGAAAGAGTACAGAAAAGACTTACCGGGATGTTGGCTAGACTTGGGGCTTGAATTACGAGGAGAGGTTGTGTAGACTAGGACTTTAGGAGTACGTAGGAGATTGAGGGGCAACCTGACAGGTGTGTACAAGATCATGAGGGGCATAGAAAGGGTGAAAGCACATAGTCTTTTCCCTGGGGGGGGGGGGGGTTGATGGGTGCTAAATTCGAGGGCATAGGTTTAAGATCAGAGGCAAGAGATTTAAAAGGGACATCAGGAGCAGCAGCTTCATGCAAAGGCTGGTGCATATTTGGAATAAGCTGCCAGAATTATTGGTTGAGGTGGGCACATTAACAACATTTAAAAGCCATCTTGATAAGTACGTGGATAACAGGTTTAGAGGGCTATGGGCCAAACGTGGGCAGTTGGGACTAGCTCGTTGGGTGACACAGTCGGCATGGATGAGTTGGGCTGAAGGGCCTTTTTCCATGCTGTATGACTCTGACTCCAAAGAGCTGGCACAATCCATATTGGCCAAGTGGCCTCATCCTTTGCTTAATATGCCAGTGAATAAAGAAGAGGAGGAGTGATCTCTGAAATCATGGTAAAGTTAGATCATGAGAATGCTAAGGAGAAGTTAGGAGTAATGAGGAAATTTGAGTTTCATTAGTGTACCATCTTGATAATGCACAGTTTAAACAGAAGTTCTTAGCAGGTCAGGCAGCATTAGTCATGAGAGAATTGGAGCTAAGTTGTTCAGATGAGAACAGTTTTGATGAGACGTTAACTCAGTTTCTTTCTCCACAAATGTTGCCTGACCTGCCGAGTATTTCCAGCTTTCTCTATTTATTCCCCCAGACTTCCATCATCTGAAGTTTCTTCTGCTTTTACACAATGCTGCTGTCACTTTGGTGGCATTGAGCTGAGGAGTGGCTCTTCGCATTCCATTCCTGGTGAATCCACTGTTGCTTGAGATTATTTGTTGTCTGCTCTGAGTTACATTGAGGGCACTAAGAACTAGCTAACGTGACTACAGACCCTGAGCCTGGCCGCATGCCTACTCATGTCCGTCCCCCAATGTTCCTGACCCCTGGCACCATCCATGCACCCAACCCATAAACCTGATGATAGATGGCGGACCTCACAAGTACACGGATTCGCAGATAATGAGGACTAAGTGTACTAATGAGTGAACCAGATGCCAAACTGTTGGGATTTCTGAACAGTGGCCAACTAACCTAACAACCTCCATGTCTTTAGTATGTGGTAGGAAACCCACAGGGTCACAGGGAGAACGTGCAAACTCCACACAGATGGCACCAGAGGTCAGGATTGAACCTGGATCTCTGGAGCTGTGAGGAAGTGACTCTAGAGCTGCACCACTGTGCCACAGAAATTTGACGCTTAACAAGGAAAAATAAACTAAAGTAAACAACTGAAAAGATATAAAGGAACATCCTTTATATTAACTTGTTTCCATTGTTGAAAGCATTGTGCACAAAAAAAAATTCTGTGGGTTCTCTGGTATTTCACTGAAGTAGCTCTACAATAGAACTAAGTTAGTGAAGCTTACACTATAGATGCGGGACTGTGATTGAATGTCTGCAAGTCTTTTAACTGGAAGCTAGCACAACCAAGCCTAGTCTTGCCTTGTTGCTTTCCTGCCAGAGCAGGTTGTGATGGATCCAATGGCAGAGGGTGGCCTTGCAGAATGTTGCACTATACGCTATATAAATGGGGAATGGAGACACAAAAAAATGGGGAATGGAATCTGCAGGTAAACCTGTAAGTTTCTTTCTCTCTGAGTTTTCTGGCTTTTCAATTGAATTACAGGAATGTCCTCACCACCTGTGAAGCTGAATTGCAAGAACTGATGAAGCAGATTGATATCATGATGGCTCACAAAAAGTCTGAATGGGAAGCACAGTTCCAGTCAGTGGAAACCAGGCTGAAGGTCCGTGAACAGGAGCTTGGTGCCATTCGATTAATGCTTGACCAAAAGCAGACAGAGGTAGGAGAAGAACTCACTGTGATTGTGCATATTGACAGTTGACTCCAGGTATCAGTCTACAACAAACTTTATTAGATTTAATCTATTATTGTGGAAAAGGTAGATGTGGTTTTGAAAGGTGAAATGTGGGTCCAAAACCACACACACATTTAGAATAGAGGTTTATTGGAGCCAATCCAGGAGAGGTGGGGGAACATTGTATCAGGTGGAGGCCACCTACTCTTTTTATTTGTTCACTGTTTCCTGGGATTATGACTAAGAACTTTGTGTGACTGCCTTCGTCCCATAGAACCTAAATGCCTATAGTTAGTAAAAATCTTCTCTCTATATGATACTGATATAACTTACATTAGTCAGGGCATTGAGTACAGAAGTTGGGATGTTACGTTGCAGTTGTACAAGATGTTGGTTAGGCTGCATTTGGTATATTTTCAGTTTTGGTCACCCTGCTATAGGAAAGATGCCATTAAGCTGGTATTGGTTTATTATTGTCACTTATACTGAGGTACAGTGAAAAACTTGTCTTGCAAACCAATCGTACAGGTCAATTCATTACATGGTGCGGTTACATTGAGTTAGCACAGAGTGCTTGATGCTACTACAGGTAAAAACAATTATAGTACTGAGTAAAGTGTCACAGCTACAGAGAAAGTGCAGAGCAATAAGGTGCAAGGTCACAACAAAGTAGATCGTGATGTCATAGTCCATTCATTGAATAAGGGAACTGTTCAATAGTCTTATCACAGTGGGTAGAAGCTGTCCTTAAGTCTGGTGGTACGTGCCCTCAGGCTTCTGTATCTTCTACCCGATGGAAGAGGAGAGAAGAGAGAATGTCCCGGGTGGGAGGGGTCTTCGATTATGCTGGCTGCTTCACCAGGACAACGAGACGTAAAGACAGAGTCCAAGGAGGGGAGGCTGGTGTCGTGATGCGCTGAGCTGTGTCCACAACTCTGCAGTTTCTTGTTGGTCCTGGGCAGAGCAGTTGCCGTACCAAGCCGTGATACATCCAGATAGGATGCTTTTCGTGGTGCATCGGTAAAAGTTGGTGAGAGTCAAAGGGACAAACCAAATTTCTTTAGCCTCCTGAGAAAGTAGAGGTGCTGGTGAGCTTTCTTGGCCGTGGCGTCTACGTGACTTGACCAGGACAGGCTGTGGTGATGTTCACTCCCAGGAACTTGAAGCTCTCAACCCTCTCGACCTCAGCACCATTGATGTAGACAGGTGATGTACACCACCCCTCTCTGAAGTCAATGACCAGCTCTTTTGTTTTGTTGACATTGAGCGAAAGGTTGTTGTCCATGACACCATTCCACTAAGTTCTCTATCTCCTTCCTGTACTCCCGACTCATCGCTTTTTGAGATACGGCCTGCAACGGTGGTATCATCTGCAAACTTGTAGATGAAGTTAGAGCAGAATCTGGCCACACAATTTTCAGTGTATACGGAGTAGAGTAGAGGGCTGAGGACGCAGCCTTGTGGGGCACCAGTGTTGAGAATAATTGAGCCGGAGGCATTGCTGCCTATCCTCACTGATTGCGGTCTGTTTGTTAGAAAGTCAAGGATTCAGTTACAGAAGGAGGTGTTGAGTCCTAGGTCTTGGAGTTTGGTGACAACCTTGCTTGGGATTATTGTATTGAAGGCAGAGCTGTAGTCAATAAACAATAGTCTAATATAGGTGTTTTTACTGTCCAGATGCTCCAGAGCTGAGTGTAGGACCAGGGAGATGGCATCTGCTGTAGACCTGTTCCGACGATGGATGGAAAGAGTGAAGAGGAGATTTATGATGATGCTGCTGAGATCTGAGGGACTGGATTATGGAGAGAGGTTGAGTAGGTTGGGACTTTATTCATTGGAGTTAGGAGAATGAGGGGTGATATTAATGAGATCTGTAAAATCGTGAGGGGCATAGATAGATTGAATGCACACTGTCTTTTTCCCAGGGTTGGGGAATCAAGCACTGGAGGACATAGGTTTTGCATGAGAGGGGAGAGATTTAATAGGAACCCGAGGAGCAACTGTTTCACCCAGAGGGTAATCTGCATATGGAATGAGCTGCCAGTGGAAGTGGTTGTCACAGCATTTAACAGCATTTAAAAGATACTTGAACAGGTACACGGATAGGAAAGCTTTAGAGGGATGTGGGTGAAGTATGGGCAAATGGGACTAGCTTGGATGGGAATTATAGATGTCATGGACCAGATGGGCTGAAGGGCCTGTTTCTGTGCTTTATGACTTTATATGATGAAAACTTCAACCAGATCATTTTTTAACCTTGCATTCCAGAGAATACAATTGTATGTTGTCTTTCCTTATAAATTAATTGTGCTTTTCTAGATTTAATTCTGGTAAACCTTAGCTTCAGTCATTCCAAGGCCAGTATATCCTTGCTATAAAGTGGGGTACCTAGACTGAATACAGGACTCTAGGTGCAGTCTAACCAAGGCTTTGTATAGTTGTAGCATGACTTCTAACAACTTGTACTCCTATTCTTCAGATATATGGACAGAGTTCTGTTAGCTCTACTTGTTTTCTCAGCAACTTATGACATTTTAATCCATTTTCTAGACCCCAAGTCTTGGGGAAGGCCACCAACTGTGACCAGTAGAAGGTGACCATGATCATTATAGAAGAGAGAACCACAAAAGGGGCGGAAAGTGGTTGAAGGGAAAGGGATAGGGATTCTGTCTATGGATGGATGGAAGGGAGGAGAGGAGCTCTGGCTGTGATCGGAGTAACAAGTTTGATGGGCTGTGTTACTCTGGCCATGACTGAGGTGGACAAAGAATCTCTGGGCCAGATCTGGTATGGAAAGTGTACCTGCATGACAGTTCCCCATTGGCATGATGTTCACCTTGAAAGGAGAACTTAGGGGTATGTATAGATGAAATTTAACCAAAAATGTTAACTTGCATTTAATTAATAAAGATTTCCAATGTGTATCAATGAAAATAAAAGTGTACTTTAAGTCCCAGGTGGTAACCAAACATTGTCACTACTGCAGGTCTACATAGCTTGCTGAAACCACTGATGTGAGACTGAGAAATGAAGCAATGTATTGCTTCTTGGGATATCTTTGGATTCGCTTTAGAAGTTGCATCTGATTTTCATTTTGAATATGTAGCAAAGGTTAAATTTGGAATGGCTGACCATTGTACTGAAGGCTCAATTGTGCCTCTAGATGGCAGTAGTACTTCACAGTAGTTTTGAGCAAATTGGAATTATAAGCAATTCAAATGAATTAGAACACAGGCAGTCAGTTTAATGTTTTATTGGAATTATGCACGTGGGTTGGGTCCTTTGAAGAACCACTGTAACTGCCTTACTTGACATGGAACCTCCGAATGGTTCTGGTATGGAGGGTGCCATTCAGCCCATCTAGTGTGTCCTGGCTCTGTGCAAGGGTAATTCAGCCAGTCCCACTCCCATATCCTCTCCCCAGATTCTTTTCTTTCAGATACTTATTCAGTGTACTTTTGAACATTGTGGTAGAATCTGCCTCCACTATTATCCCTGGCCGTGTATTCCAGATATAACTACTGGATGCATTAGAAAACCTTTATGTAACTTTTAGTTCTTTACCATTCTTCTCATTCTCTGTCCCCTAGTCCTTGATCCCTCTGCCAAAGTAAAAGCTCTTCGTATCCTTCATGATCTTAAGTACCTTTATCAGGTCACCTCACAACTCCTTTTATTTCGAGGACAACAGCTCCTATTCTCCACCTATCCATGAGTCATTTGGATAAAGCTCTTCCGCACACTCTCCAGAGCCTTAACATGTTTCCATAACCCACAACAGTACTCCAGCGGTGGTTAGACCAGTGTTTTGTAAAGGTTGATCAGGGCTTCCTTTCTCTCATGTTCTGTGCCCTGTCCTTCAAACAACCTATGCACATATGCCTCATATCTCTCTATTCTTGGACCCCTTTTAGAATTCTGCCCTCTAGTTTATATTGCCCCTTTTCATCCTTCCTACCAAAAATATAAGACCTCATTTCTCGGTATTATCTTCCATTGGCCACCTATCCACCCATTCCAACTGCCCATCTAAAGCTCCTTGGTGTCTGTTACTATCCTCACAGTCAATTACCTTATGTCACTTGCAGATTTGGGAGATTGTGTCTTCTACAGTCCAAATCATTAATGCATATAAAGAAAAGCAGTGGTCCCAGTACTGACTGACTGACTGACTTTGCATTGATTAATATCTGCAAGTTTTGTCCATTCCTAGATGTTAATCATTGGCTGCTTGATTATGCTGATATGATATTGGTTCCAATCATCAGTTTGGGGGAATGCTATGTTGGCACTGGAAGTGTGGCGACACCTGCAGGTTGCCCCTTGGGACGCAAAAGATGCATTTCGCTATGTGTTTTGATGTACATGTGACTAATAAAGGTATGTTAATGGGATACCTGTCATCAACCTGAATAGGAACAAAACATGTACGTCATTTGTTTTGGCATCGTCCATGTTGTTCTTTCCCAACTACAAGGGATAGAGAGAGCATTTACCATCTCCCCATGCCCAAATTGTGTGAGTTAGAGAGAGGTAGCAACTCCACGGAGCTTGACCTAGAATTTGCTGAAGCAGTGGATCTGTTTGCTAGGTTCCTTTCACCACCTTTCAGCTCAAAGAACATTTTTTTCTGTACTATGTTACTGGAAGTGCAAGCAGATAATGGCAACAGGGCACATGGGAACTAAGTGAATGATGGAACTGATAAGTCATAAGGATGGAAGAATAAATAAAGGACTGAGAAGGTGAGGAGAGTGTGACTTCAGTATCAAATCACATATTTAAAGAAAAAGGAAATTGGATTTAGAAAAATTATGAAAACAACACAAGGTGGTAAATTCTCCCAACTGTTCACTTTCTGAAGGAATGGGGGCCCACATACCTATAATTTCCATTTTTAGTTAAGAGAGTTTTGCTGGTTATTCTCAGTGAAATCTTTGTGCATTGAACTTTATACATTGTTGGTGCTGCACTCATCTAGGCAGTTGGAGAATAGTTGACTCATTTGCCACAGAATACATCTAATCACACATTTAAGAGAAAACAGAGGAATTTCTTCTTGGAGAATCATGTATCTTTGTAATTCTCCATCCCACTGAGGTGTGGAGGCTGAATCATATTCATTGTTCAATGTTCAAAGCCGAGATGGGCTTTTTTTGATCTATACAAGAGTCGAGGATGATGGAGACTAGCTGGAACGTACAATTGAGCCAAGGTCATTTCAGCCATCGTATGGAATGCACAGCAGGCTCAAAGGGTCATATGGCAGACTCCTGTGTCTATTTCTTATATGATTAGTCAGTTAAGTGTTTGATCAATCGTGGCCTCCAGGATGAAGATGGTAAGAGCTTTGACAATGCCTTGATTCTAATCAAGGCCTTGTGATTAGAATTCAGTTCCCTTGTCCATGGCTGTGTAAAAAAAATGTTGGGAAGAACTGAATGGTCTTGACAAAATTCAAATTTATTAATGGTGAATAATTGCTGCTTAATACCTTGGTAGTTAGCAAGTTCTGTCACTCTGAGAGGAGACTGACAGGCCTGTAATTAGCTGGTGTGGCAATCCTACTTGAGTAGCTTGGGTTCTGGTGCAAGTGTCTTCAGCACTCCAGTTCTCATATTTCCTGAGTCCACAGTCTTTTCTGTATCCACTGCTCAGAGCAATTTCTTGATTTGACCCTGAATAGAATTTACTTGCCTCCAATGGAAAGGACCTATAGGGGAAACTGAGATTGATCATCCGCATAGCATATCTGGCAGAAGTTGAATGCAAAAACTGAAGAGGGTAGACTAGGTAGAAACTGAACTGCCTTCTTTGCAATGTATGCCTGAATGTCTTGCTATTTGATTCTTTCGCACAAATGGTTTTTCTGTTTTTCAGGTGGACCTGTTGCGACAGCAGTTACAAGACAGTGAAAAAATTCAACATGATATGGTAGTGCAGTATGAATCGCAGCTCAACATATTTCAGGCAGAGGTAATGTCAAGGATAGAATTTCTGGTTTTCAAAAACAATAATTCTGTTTAACCGAGGTACAGTGAAAAATTTGTCTTGCATATCGTTCGTACAGATCAATTCATTACACTGCAGATACATTGAGTTAGTACAGAGTGCTTTGAGGAAGTACAGATAAAAACAAAGAGTACAGAGTAAAAGAGTACAAAGTAAAGTATCACAGCTACAGGGAAGTGAATTGCAGGTAGACAATAAGGTGCAAGGTCATAACATTGTGAGGTCAAGAGTCCATCTCATCGTATAAGGGAACCGTTTAATAGTTTTATCACAGTGGGATAGAAGCTGTCCATGAGCCTGGTGGTATGTGCCCTCAGGCTCCTGTATTTTCTGCCTGATGGGGCAGGAGAGGAGGGTTTCCTTGGGTTTGCTCTCTGGAAGACTGATCTTACATCCTCGACGGTGACCGTGGGTTCAGTTGCATTGGAGACTGTCAGGGTGGGTGGTGACAATCCACTTCCCTTCTGTTCAAACTGCACGTAGAATACGTTAAGCTCATCAGGAAGGGACAAGCTGTTGTTAACTATGCAGCCCAACTTCGTTTTGTAGCCTGTTATAGCATGTAAGCCCTGCCATAACTGACAGCTGATCTGGGACTCTATTTTGAACCGGTATTCATTACCATTGGCACCAACACACTTCTGTTTAGTTTTGATGGTGGCATCAGGAGCCTAAAGGAATTTTCTTTTCACCCATAGAAAAGAGGTGTCATGCCACTCGTGTTCCACCACAATTTATTGTCCTATCATGAGGCTCTTTGTAATAAAGGCAATCCCCAAGTTCTGTTTGTACAGACATCCATAAGTTGATTTTGTCCATGAGTAAGAAAATGCACAAAAATCACTTGATATGGTAACCATACCTCCATGGTATTGCAATGAATGGCATCAAAAACACAGAAGACTGATTAAAAAAAGAACAATTACTAAAAGTGGAGAGGGCAATGTAGCTCTGACATTTGCAGGAGTGAATGTATTATGTACATTGGACTTTTGAATTTAGTAATGCTCTGGGAGTTCATTCATTTGTATGGGTGTCCGTAAGATGGGCATTCATAACCTGGGGACAGCCTGTATTGAAGCCACCTGTATCCTCCACAAAGATTGATTGTGGTGTTAATGCCATCTGTACCCTCTGCAAAGCTGCTTGCGATGCTAATAGTACCTGTACCCCCTACAAAGTTGGTTGTGATGCTGATGCTATTTATGCTCCAATGCTTGCCCAGGAGATGTACTTCAATGTCAAAAGATAGTTACCAGGTAATTTACCGAGCTCAGCTTACTGTGCTTATCAGAATTTTGTGCTAAGCTAGTCCGTCACTCCACTAATTAGATGTGTGTAGTAACGTGTTCAGAAGTGGGAGAGAGATTTCCACAAAACAATCAAATCTTAGCTTGCATTCAAACTTTCATACTTTAAGATCGAGAAACTGAAGAAAAGCTATGAGAAGTTGCAGAGACGGCAGTTCAAGGAAGTGAGAGAGGACATGAAGGACAAACAAGACAGGAAGGAGAGCATGTCTGAACTCAACAGGCTGAACAAGAAGGTCGAGGTAAATACCATGTGTGAAGTTTAGATGGCTTGGTTTGGTCATTTAGATGGTTAAGTATTTCTCAATGATTCAGTAATATTTTTAACTTCACTATCTGTTTAATATATTCTTGTTTTGATCTGTTCTTGACTTCTGAAAGAATTAGTTTTGATGTCATGGCACCAAGGTAAATGAGCAAATGTGATATCAGTCTGTTCAATAAAGTTAAATAGCTAGAATTTATACCTTAGACACTGGTCATCTGAGTAAGCAGGTGTAAGCCAGTGTCTGTCGTCTGCACAAGTCTTTTCCACTTTAATGCACGGCCAGTTTGTTTCTCTTTCATTATTATGTTGGTTTTTCTAACACCATTGTATCAGCTTCTCACAAATTCTTCTTTGTAATTTTTAGTGACCTTTCTTGTATTTATAATTTCAGATTGGCTAAAAGTTTTATTACTTCGGTTTCTTTCGGATGAATCCCCACCCCTTGGTAGTCTTAAAGATGACTGTTACGTCTTTAGCTGCTGAGGTGAGCTAGTTGGCATTACCTGTGAGTTATGCTCTGTTTTCAAGTCCCTTTTTTGCTCTTTTTCCAGTCCCTCTGTATCCTTTTTGTAATGTGATCCATAGGTGCACACAGTATTCCCAGGGTATAGTGAATGGCAGGGCACTGATGAGTGTTGTGGAACAGAGGGACCTGGGAGTATAAGTGCACAGTTTGCTGAAAGCGGCTGTGCAGGTAGACGGTGGTGAAGAAGGCGTTTAGCATGCTGGCCTTCATCAGTCAGGGCATTGAGTTTAGGAGTAGGAACATTATGTTGCAGTTATATAAATCGTTGGTGAGGCCGCACTTTGAGTATTACATACAGTTTTGGTCACCCTGTTATAGGAAAGACATTGTCAAGCTGGAGAGGGTGCAGAGGAGATTTATGCACATGCTGTCGACTGGAGGGTCTGAGTTAGAGGGAGAGGTTGGCCATGCTGGATCTTTATTCCTTGGAGTGTAGGAGAATGAGGGGTGACCTCGTATAACTTTATAAAATCATAAGGGGTATGGATAAGGTGGACGGTCGCAGTCTTTTCCCTAGAGTTGGGGAGTCCATAACTAAAGGGCATAGATACAAGATATGACGGGAGAGATTTAAAAGGGACCTGAGAGGTAACTTCTTTACACACAGGGTGGTGAGTGCCTGGAATGAGCTGCCAGAGGAAGTGGTTGAGGCAGGTACGGTTATGACATTTAAGAGTAATTTGTTTAGGTACATGGAGGGGAGGAGCTTGGGGATTATGGGCTGAACATGCTGTGGTCAGCAAGGACTAGTTGGGCCGAAAGGCCTGTTTCGGTGCTGTATTACTGTATGACATTTGACCGGATGAAACTCCATCTGCCATTTCTCTGCCCACATCTGCAACTTATCTACATCCCTCTATATCCTTTAGCAATCTTCTGCACTATCCACAACACCACCAATCTTTGTATTATCTACAAACTTACTAATCCACCCATCCACATTTTCATCCAGGTCAAACAGCAGAGGTCCCAGAACAGATCCCTGCAGAACACCACTAGTCACAGACCTCCAGCCAGAATATGTCCCATTGACCACTACCCTCTGTCTTCAACGGGCAAGCCAATTCTGAATCCAGTCAAGTCACAGTGGATGCCATGCATCCTATCTTCTGGATGAGCCTATCATTTGTGACCTTGTCAAGTGCCTTACTAAAATCCATGTAGGTAACATCCACAGCTCTACCTTCATCAATCACCCTTGTCACCTCCTCGAAAAACGCAATCAAGTTAGTAAGACAGGACTTGCCCCACACAAAGCCATGCCGACTGTCCCTAATTAGGCCATGGTTTTCTAAATGCTCATAACTCCTATCCCTAAGAATCCTTTCCAATAGCTTCCTTACTACTGACGTGAGACTCACCGGTCTATAGTTTCCAGGATTATCCCTATTTCCTTTCTTGAATGATGGAATAACATTAGCTACTCACCAGTCCTCTGGGATCTCATCTGCAGAGAGGACGTGAAGATCTTGGTCAAGCCCCCAGCAGTCTCATCTCTTGCCTCTCTCAATAACCTGGGGTATATCCCATCAGGCCCTGGGACTTATCCAACTTAATGTTCTTTAAGAGACCCAACTCTACTTCCTCCTTTATCTCAAAATGCCCTAGCGTATTAGCACGCTCCACACTGATCTCCCTATCCTCCACCACCTTTTCCTTGGTAAATACTGACGCAAAGTACTCATTTAAGACCTTACACACATCCTTTGCCTCCAAGCACATATTCCCTCCTCTATCCTTGAGTGGTCCTACCCTCTCCCTAGTTATTCTCTTGCTTTTGATGTATGTGTAGAATGCCTTGTGATTCTCTTTAATCCTACTTGCCAAGGACTTTTCATGGCTCCTCCTTGCTCTCCAAATTTCCCTTTTGAGTTCTTTTCTGGCTTATTTATAATCCTCAAGAGCTCCATTTGATTTTTGCTTCCTAAATCTTGCATACATTTCCTTTTTCTTCACTAAATTCACCATCTCTCTCGACATCCAAGGTTGCCTTACCTTGCTATCCTTGTCCTTCTCTCTTACCAGAACATACCTGTCCTTTATTCTGTACAGTTGGTCTTTAAACACCCTCCATATGCCAGAAGTGGACTTGACCGAAAACAGCTGTTCCCAATTAACTCTCCCTAGTTCCTGCCCAACACTCTTGTAATTTGCCCTGCTCCAATTTACTACTCTCCCGCAAGGTCCGTACTTACTCTTATCTATAACCATTGTAAAACTCAAGGAGTTGTGGTCACTGTTCCCTAAATGTTCTCCCACTGAAAGGTCAGTCACCTGGCCAGGCTCATTTCCCAACACCAGGTCCAGTATAGCCCGTCCTCTAGTTGGACTATCTACATACTGATTTAAGAAACCCTCCTGGATGTACCTAACAAATTCTGCCTCCTCTCAACTTCTTGCACTAAGGAGGTCCCAGTCTATACTGAAGTTGAAGTCATCCATGACAACAATCCTGTTACTTTTACACCTAATCTGCCTGCATATCTATTCCTTAATATTCTGGTGGCTGCATATCTATTCCTTAATATCTTGGTGGCTGTTTGGGGTGGCTGGGCGGGGTTGTAGTACTGTAGTATACAGAGTGATTACTCCTCTACCCATATAGACTCAGTGGATGAGCCGTCCATTATGCCCCCTCTGAGTGCAGCTGTGATATTGTCCCTGATTAATAGTGCTATTCCCCAAACCACCTCCCTGCCCCCCCCCCTTTTTTTTTAAAACCTCTTTCTCTACCTTTTCTAAAATATCAAAACCCTGGAATATTAAGCACCCAGTCCTGTCCCTCTCTCAGCCATGTCTCTGTGTGGCCACAACATCATAATTCCATATACTGATCCATGCTCTTAGTTTATCACCCTTACCCTTAATACTCCTAGCATTAAAATGAGCATACTTCCATGTGTCCATCCCATCGTGTCTATTGACTTAGTTCCTGCCTGTTCTTCCTTACAGACTTACTGGTCACGACATCTACCTTCCTCTCAATCTCTCCACTTTCTGACCTGGTTCTCTGGTTCCCATCCCCCTGCCAAACTAGTTTGAGCCCTCCTAAGTAGCACTAGCGAACCTCCCAGCCAGGATATTGGTTCCCCTCTGGTTAAGGTGCAAGCCATCCCCCTTGTACAGGTCCCCCCTGCCCCAGAAGACATTCTAACATTTCAATGAATCCTGAAATGCTGCTGAAGTTGGGCGCTCTACGTGGACCTGTCTCAGCTTCCAGTTTTTAAATTAAAACAGAAAATGCTGGAAGCAATTAGCAGGTCAGTCAGCATCTGTGGAGGGAGAAGCAGAGTCAGCATTTCAGGTTGATGACCTTTCATCAGAACTAGCAAATTGAGGACAAAAACGCTAGTGCCCAAAACTAAATTGTTTTCTCACTTCTCAGATCTGTTAAAGATTCTTTGACCTGAAACATTAGCTCTCTGTACAGTTGCTGCTGGACCTGCTAAGTACTTCCAGCATTCTCTGTTTTAATTTTACATTTCCAAAGTCTGCAGTTTTTTTATTTTTAATTTACTGTTTTTAAATTTCCTTGTTACTTTCCAAATGATTACTTGATTAACTTGATTAAAGTGACCACATGGAACAATTATGTCAATAAACAGCAGCTGACACAGGTTGTTAAAATTTGTCCAAGTCTGAAACATTTGAATGAGCCCATGATAACTGCATTTCTCCGAATGAAGAATAGAAGTGATTGCGATTTCTGTTCCATCATAGGCCAGTGAATAAAAAAAACTTGTTCCTGAAATACCATAGAACCATACAGCACAAAACAGGCCCTTCGGCCCACCATGTTGTGCCGTCCATCAAACCACCCTCACACTATCTAACCCTTTCCTCCCGCATATCCCTCTATCTCGCATTCCTCCATATGCCTATCCAACAAACTCTTGAACCTGTCCAATGTATCTGCCTCTACCACCACCCCAGGCAGTGCATTCCATGCACTAACCACTCTGGGTGAAAAACCTCCCCCTGACATCTTCCCTGAACCTCCCAGCCATAACCTTAAAGCCGTACCCTCTCGTCTTGAGCATTGGTGCCCTGGGAAGGAGGCGCTGGCTGTCTATCTATTCCTCTCAATATGTTATATACCGCTATCATTATCTCCTCTCATCCTCCTCCTTTCCAGTGAATAAAGCCCAAGCACCTTAAGCCTTTACTCATATTCCATACGCTCTAATCCAGGCAGCATCCTGGTAAATCTCCTCTGCACCCTCTCCAACGCCTCCACATCCTTCCTGTAATGCGGCAACCAAACAGTTAGGTCAGATGCAGTTAAACTCTGATAATCTGGCACCCCAGCAACATTGGCAAGAGCTACATTTATTCCTCATCACTGAATCATCCTTGAGAAGGTAGTGCAGAGCTGCTGCCTTGAACCACTGTGCTCTTTGTGCTAAATGTGCTCCCACAGTGCTGTTGGGTACTGTTCCAGTATCTAGAGTTAAGATGATGAAAGAATAGAAACATATTGTCAAAGCAAGATAATGAAGGACACGAAGAGGAACTTGTAGGATGATGGCCTTACTTTTGCTCAGCTGATTTTGTCCGGGTGGATGAGATCAAGGGTTTTAGAATGCTGTTGAGGAAGTCTTGGTGAATTGGGGCAGTCTGTTTTATAGAGTGCAGATCCTGCTGCATGGAGACAAAAGCTGCAATATCATTGATGAGTTGCCAATGGTGATTGTACAATATTCAATTAAATTGGAAAATTTAAATTGGTTTGTTATTGTCACATTTACCAAGGTACAGTGAAAAACTTTGTTTTGCATGAAGTCCATACAGATCATTTCATCACAACAGTACATTGAAGTAGTATAAGGGAAAAGCAATAACCAAATACAGAATAGAGTGTTATAGAGAAAGTGTAGTGCAGGTAGACAATAAGATGCAAGGCCATGATGAGGTAGATTGTGAGGTCAAGAGTCCATCTTATCGTACCAAGGGACCATTCAATAGTCTTATAACAGCGGGTAGAAGCTGTCCTTGAACCTGGTGGTATGTGCTTTCAGGCTTTTGTATCTTCTGCCTGATAGGAGGGGGGAGAAGAGAGAATGTCCAGGTTGAGTGGGTGGGGGTCCTTGATTATGTTGGCTGCTTTACCGAGGCAGCGAGCAATTAGAGAATCCATAGAGAGGAGGCTGGTTTCTGTGATGTGCTGAGCTGTGTCCACAACTCTATAGTTTCTTGTGGTCTAATATTCAATTACATCTAATATCTCAATTGTTACTTTACAATGAGGGTCATTGATGAAGCAGGTTGAGTCTAGAACACTGGGCTTTGGAGCTCCTTGTGCATTGTAATGCTGGTGGAGTGATTGACCTCCAGTTGTCTTCCTTTAAGCAAGGTATGACATTCCTTTATGACCATTGACTTCAGTTTTCCCAGCTTTCTTGATGCCACACTTGGCCAAGTGCTATCATGTTGTCAAAACAGTCACATTCACCTCGCCTTTGGAATTCTGCTCTTGGCATCATATTTGGGCAAAGGTTGTGATGAAATCTGGAATCCTCTTGCCTTAGCATTGAACAGTTGCAAGCAGGCTGCATAGACTTGTCCGTTATGTGACTGTGATGTAGTTGGGCAATTACTCTCATTTCTGGTAAATGCCATGTTGTAATTGTACTGAAATACTTGGTGAGTGACACTGTGAGACTGGAATGCAAGGCTTTGGCATTCCAGGTCTCTCAGCTGTTTCTTGATAATATAGAGCAAACTGGACTGGTTTGAAAATGGTGCAGCCTTCAGGATGAGCTGAATATGGCTGAAGCTTTGATCATATTAGGTTTATGGGATTTCTGTGTTTGCTACATGCTGCTTCCTCTGTTTAACATGCACGTGGTCCTTTGTAACTTCACATCAGTCTCTCACTATGAGTTATATCTGGTGTTGCTCATGGCGTGGTTTTCTCTGCTCAGTGAACCACAGTTGATCCTCTGGCTTGATGGTGAGGGATATTCTGGTCCATGGCTCTTTGCACCTCATGTGACCAGGTTTGATCTGCAAATCTGTTCTGAGTTACCCCATTTAACTCAACAGTAATACAACAGAACACAGAGATGGGGATTCTCTTCCACAACTACTACATGATGGTTATTTTACTAATACTAGACAAGTGATAGCCCCACCCCATGTGTCTTCTGTATCCCTGCCACCCTCAATGCTGCTCTAGTATTCAACTTTACTGATTCATCAGCTGGAGTTGGGCTGTGGTTGGTAATAGGTAGAGGGTTTCCTTATACTTGTTGCCTGATGCCATGGAATTTGGAATCAATGCTGCAGAATCCCACGGCCATTCTTTTCTGACTGTGTACCAGTCCTGCTGGTGGACCAGGATCCATCCAGGGATCATCTTGGAAGAGTTCAGGACATGAGCGGAAAGGAACCATTTTATGAGTGTAATTATGTCAGGCTCTTGCTCGAGTATTCTGTTGGTCAGTCCTAATTTAAGAGGTAGTCGTCAGATGTTTGAGCATGACTTTCCAAGGACAACTGTGATGTTCTTGCTATTGCCTTATCCAAATCCACTGCTTGTCAGTGCCTGATGTTCTGTCTGGTAGATTTTTTTTGGTACAGTGGTCAATGTAACTCATCGGGCCTTTCTAAGGGGGCCTCGCTGTTTAGTCCTATTTGGGTAATGGGAATTTTACTTCTTTAAAGGTGTTTTGTGAACCAGATGGGCTTTAAAGCTAGTCAAATAAAATAATGCTCACTATTATGGATTCTAGCTGTTTATTACAGATTATTTAGTCAACCAAATTTAAACTCTAGATACCATGATGGAATTTGAACTACCCCCCAGGTCATTCGTCCGAGTCTCTGGATTACTATGTAACTTAATATGATAATAAAAACAGCGCTGAAAATAGCTGGTTAGGCAGCATTTGCAGAGAGAATCAGAGTTAAATGATAACTTCCTTCATCAGCATCTCTCCACAGATGCAGTCTGATCTGCTGAGTATTTCCAGCACTTGGTTTATATTTCAAATTTCTAGAACCGGCAGTTTTTTTTCTACTCAACCACAGGAAATGGCTCTAATAATGTCGGCTTTGCTGGGATAAGTGTTGGAAGCTGGATGACTTGCAATGGGAAGTGCCTGTTTATGTTTCTGGACTGATAAAAAATGACCTGGAAATAGTCATTATCATAGTTCACTTCAGAAACGATTGAATCGCAATTGCTTAAGACGGGCAAAAGCAGCATTACACAATTTAACATCCAGATCCACGTTGTAGAAATATAACAATATGGTACCTGATTCACACTCAGCAAGGTTCCACAAATTGCAGCATAATGATCAGGTAGTCTGCTTTTGGCTGTTGGCTAAGGGAAAATATTGGAAAACTCCCTGCTGTTCTTCAAGCAGTGAATAATGAGAATCTTTTATGTTCACCTGGGAGGCAAGACAGCGCCTTGGCTTAACAAGCCAGTTGAAAGACAATACCTCCAAAAATGCAGTATTTGAACATTCCTAATTTCAAATTTCATGAGGCTTCAAAAGTGCTTAAGGATTAATATTGAAACACTGTCTGAATTTGATTTTATCTCTCCAGCGCTGACCTGATTTATTGGGAAATGCTTTGTGTTTTTTGGGGAGTTATTTAAAAAACAGAAAATCATAATAAGCAGTTCTCTTTTTAGGAGTTTCAGGAGAAGTCACTGGATTGGGAGAAGCAACGGTTTCGTTACCAGCAGCAGGTGGCATCCCTGGAAGCAGAGAGGAAGCTGCTGTCAGAGCAGTGCAAAGCCATACAGGTGTGAGCTTGACCAGTATTTGGTGAAACAGCCCAATCTGTGCACATTAGAATCTGCTTTCAGCACTTTATACACATCCACCATTTGAAAGAAATATATACACTCTACAGAGAGCATTGTACAATATGAATGACCATTCAATCAGAGTACCAGGGAGAATAAAACTGGGATTGGTGTAAATGGATGCCCAATGCTTGGCATGGAATCAGTGGGCTGAAGGGCCTGCTTCTGTGCAGGATGACAGATTCCTTATGATTCCTAGTTATGACTGCCATATGGATATAACTCCTAGGCATCCAGTATCTATTCCGTAGAGTTTTGAATTATTAATATTTTATCATTAGCTGGATGCTGCTTAAATATTAGCAGTGGATGACATTGTAATAGGGTTTATTGGGAGGCCCCACATACTTTCTAATTATAGAGTCATAGAATCACACAGCATGGAAACAGGCCATTGGGCCCACCTCATCCACGCCGACCAGTGAGCAACCATCTGTATTAATGCCATCTCCCAGTGTCCACAGCCTTCAATGCCTCAGCAATTCAACTACTTATCCAGACAGTTCTTAAATGCTGTCAGTGACCTAACTTCAGCTACACTCAGGCAGTGCATTCCAGGTACTCGCCAGTCTCTGGGTGAAGAAGGTCCCCATCATGTCCATTCAAAATCTACCCCTTGCCCTAAGTCTATGTCCTCTAGTTTTATCTACCTCTGATATGGTGAAATGCTTCCTGCAGTCTATCCCATCTATACCTTGCATTTTATAGACCTCAACTGAGTCCACTCTTGACTTCCTCTCCAGGGAGAACAAACCTAGCCTCTCCTCATAACTGAGCTGCTCCATTTCAGGCAACATCCTTGTGAATCTCCTCTGCACTCTCTCCAGCACTATCGCATCTTTCCTATAGAAACGTGACCAGAACTGCACACAGTACTCCAGTGGAGGTCTGACCAAGGTTTTATAAAGTTGGAGCATAACCTCCTTGCTCATGTATTCAACGAAGGACAGTATTCCATATCCCTTCCTAACCACATCATCTACCTGTGTTGCCACCTTCAAGAATCTGTGGACTTATACTCCAAGGTGCCTCTGTTCCTCAATACTCCCAAGATCCTACCATTCATGGTGTATGTCCTAGCCTCATTAGTGCTCCCAAAATGCTTATCTTCACATTTTCTGGATTAAACTGTCATTTCTCAGCCCATTTCACCAACACATAAATATCTCTCTGCAGCCAAAGACTACTTTCCACACTATCAACAACTCCTCCAATCTTCGTGGCATCAGGAACCTGCTGATCATGCCTTCCACGTCCAAGTCATTTGCGTTTATTACAAATGGCAAAGGTTCCAGCACCGATTCTTGTGGGACACCACCGGTTACGGGCATCCAATTGCAAAAACAAGTCTCTACCATTGCCCTCTATCTCTTGTTGCCAAGCTGGTTTTGGATACAGTTTGCCAACTTGCCCTGGATCCCATGGGCCCTAACCTTTTGAATCAGTGGGACCTTGTCAAAGGCCTTACTAAAGTTCGTGTAAATCACATTTACCACCCTGCCCTCACTGATCCATTTCGTTACAGCTTCAGAGAATTCAGTCAAACAAGATTTGCTCTTGGCAAAGCCATGTTGGCTGTCTCTGATTAATTCCTTCTTTTCCAAATGATCATTAATCCTCTCCCTCAGTTGTTTCCAATATTTTCCCTACTACTGATGTTAGGCCTCAGAGGTCTATAGTTACCAGGCTTTTCCCTGCTGCATTTCTTGAAAAAGGACCACATTTAAACACCTCTCTAACTTTTTTTTATACCCCTGACAGGCCATACGCCCCCCCAACCCCCATTAGTTCCCTGTACCTGTAAATGTTTTTTTTCCCCTCTATCCAACCCTCAATATACCTTGACAGCCAGGGTTTCCTATTCTTGTTACTCCTGGCTTTTACCTTTACAGGAACATGTTAGCCCTGAACTCTTGTATTTGTCCTGTAAGTGCTTCCCACTGTGCTCCTAGTCTACCTTTGTGGTCCTCCTTTATGTTAATGAATTTGGTCTTCCCCCAATTTAAGACCTTTATTTCTGGCTTAACAATATCCTTTTTCCATAACCACTTTGAAACATATGGAGTTATGGTCATTGTCTCCAAAGTGGTCCCCTATTGACACTCCCTCTTCATTCCCCAAGATAAGGTACAGTAATGCACCACCCCTCATTGGCCTATCTGCATGCTCTGTCAATAAGTTCTCTTAGACACACTTCAGAAATTCCGCCCCTTCGTGTAAACAAACAGCAATGTTTGTACGAACTTGCACCTTTCTATAGCTTGTCCAGGAACTGGTCAAATGAATGGCCAAAGTAAATGGGCTATCACTCTGGTGTTGATTCATTGAAAGTACCCTTGTTCTTAATTGAATATGGCATTCAAACATGATGTTCGCTTCGGTTGTCACATGGCATCCAGGAGGTACAATAATACATCCTCATTTCTCATCGTAACTTCCTGTGACGTAAACTACACCAAAAAGGTCAAATAGAAATCCTCAGATGACAAGTGATTGGAAAACAGGGAGTCTCAGAAATGCACAGCAGCTAAAGTAGAATCTATACCCTGTAAGCATAAGAAACAAAGATGGTAAATTTAGGAAATCTTGGTTAACAAAGGATATTGTAAGTTTAGTCAGGGAAAACAAGGAAGTGCATCCTGGGTATAGGCAATCAGTTTTGAGCAAGTCCTTGGAGTTTTATAGGGGATATAGGAAGGAACTTGAGAAAGAAATTAGGTGGGGGCAAAAAGAGGCTATGAAATGACCTTGGCAAGTAAGATTTAAGAAGAACCCTAACATTTTTCATGTATATTAGAAACAAGAGGGGATCTAAGGAAAGAGTAAGTCCCTGAAGTTGCCAAATGGTAATTTGTGTGTGGGATAGAGTAAGATGAGATTTCTTTATTAGTCACATGTACATCGAAACACACAGTGAAATGCATCTTTGCATAGAATGTTCTGGGGGCAGCCCGCAATGTTGCCATGCTTCCGGCGCCAACATAGCATGCCCACAACCTCCTAACCCATACGTCTTGAGGTCCTAAATGAATACTTTACATTCACCAGGGGGAATGATATGGAGGATGGTAAGTTAGGGAAGGAGTATGCTGATGTACTAGAACATGTCTGTGTCAGGAAGGAGGAAGTGTTAGAAACATTGGTGCACATTAGGTGGATAAATCCCCAGGGCCTGACAGAAATCTATCCCAAGATGCAGAGGGAAGCTGGGGAGCAGATTGCTGAGGCTTTGATGGAAATTTTGCATCTTCATTTGCCACGTGTGGGGTACTGGAAGATTGGAGGATAGCTAATGTTGTCCCCATGTTCAAGAAGGGCAGTAGGAATAAGCCTGGTTTAGACTAGTAAGTCTTATATCAGTGGTAGGGATATTGTTGGAAAGATTCTGGGGACAGGATTTATGTTCACTTGGAAAGGCAGGGACTGGTTAGGAGGAGTCAGCATGTTTTGTGCAGGGGAGACAGTGTTTCACAAATCTGAGTTTTTTGAGGAGGTAACTAAGTAAATTGATGAAGGCAGAGCAGTAGACATGCTTTACATGGACCAGTAAAGCTTTTGACAGGATCCACAACTGGCCTCTGACAATCACCCAGCTGTCTTGACTATCACCCAGCCAATTTTGGATCCAGTTCACCAACTTGCCTCGGATACTTTGTGCCTTAACCCTCTGGACCTTGCAGGATCCTGTCAAAAGCTTTACTGGTCAAATTCTGTTTAGACATAAAGAGTAAATGGCAGGGACCATAGGGCTCTACGGAGAGACCTTGGGGTGCAAGTCCATTGTTCTCTGAAAATGGTGACGCAGGTGGATAGGCTAGTAAAGAAGAATTTGGCATGGTTGCCTTCATAGGTTGAGGCATTGAGTATAAGAGTTGTGATATCATGTTGCAGCTGTACAAAACATTGATTAGACAGTGCTTGGAGTATTGTGTATAGTTATGGTCGCCACACTACAGGAAGGATGTGGTGGCAATTGAGAGAGTGCAGAAGCGATTCACCAGGGTGTTGTCTGGAATGGAGGGCTGTGGTTACCAGAAGATATTGGATGGGCTGAGTTTATTGTCACTGGCTTGTAAAGCTGAGGGGTGATATTATAGATGTTTATCAAATCACGAAAGGCATAGATATTGGATAGGTTGTCTTTTTCCAAGGGCATGGGAGCCCAGAACAAGAGGGCACAGGCTTAAGGTAGGTAGGTTACATCTGACATATGCGAAGTATTTGGTTAGGGGCTCAACTGTTCCTATATTTCCCATTACCCCTCTAAAATTTAATCTGTTATCGTCTGATTCCACAAAGCTCAATCTGTTTTCTCTTTATATTTCTAGCTAGTTTATGGTTGCATGGAAACCAGTGCAACCACTCTGCGCTGTCCAAGGTGCCTTCCTGAGCTGGTCCCATTTGCTTGCATTTGGCCCATATCCTTCTAAATCTTGAGCAACACACAAGATGCTGGAGGAACTCGGCAGGTCAGGCAGCATCTGTGGAGTCCAGATGAATGGTCTCGACCTGAAAAATTCACTGTTCATTTCCCTCTGTAGATGCTGCTGACCCACTGAGTTCCTCCAGCATTTTGTGTGTTGCTCCAGATTCCAGCATCTGCAGTCTCTCTTGTCTTCCTCTAAAACTTTCCTATCCACAGACCTGCCCAAGTGTCTTTTAAACGTTGTGATTGTACCCGACTCTTGCATTTCCTCTGGTAGCTCGTTCCATATACCCGCCACTCTTTGTGTGAAAACACTTACCTCTCAGGTTCTCTTTAAATCTTTCTCCTCTCACCTTAAACTGGTGCCCTCTAGATTTAGACCCCCTACCCTGGGAAAAAGACTGTGACCATCCACCTTATCTATGCCCCTCATGATTTTATAAACCTCTACAAGGTCACCTTTTGGAGTAACCATTTTGAGAGTGTCTCTGAGTTCGAAGAGCAGTGTATGAGGTCAAGTGCTGAGGCTTTGGCTGTGAGACTTCGGTGAAGAGGCAGAACAGAGATAAGTGAAGGTAAGCACAGGGAAGGTTTTTCAACTGAATCTTCATACTTGGTGCATCAGGATGGCAGTTAGGGCAGTGGTATCCTCATCCTGCAGGACGTAGGAGATCAGGGAGATTTCCAGTGTCCCTGAGGACTATACCTGTGGGAAGTGTATCCAACTGCAGCTCTGAGCGGAGCTGGAACTGGATGCACCTAAGATCATCTGGGATGCTGAAAGCATCAAAGATAAGAGTTTCAGTGAGATAGTCAGACCTAAGGTGCAGGCTGAAGGCAGGAAAGGTAGACGGTGCAGGATTCCGCTGTGGCCATTCCCCTGGAAAACAAGTATACAGTTTCGGATACTTTTGAAGGAATGACCCCAACTTCAGGGGAAAGCAGCAGCAGCCAGGCTGTGGCACCTGGACTAGTTCCGAGGATCTGCAGGGAAGGGTGAAGGCAGAAAGGACTATAGAGTTAGGAGACTTGATAGTTAGGGGGGCAGACAGGAGCTTCTGTGGCTGCAAAAGGGACTCTAGGATGGTGTGTTGCCTCCCTGGTGCCAGGATTGAGGATGTCTCAGCGGTTTCAGAACATTGTCAGGGGGGAAGGTGAACAGTCAGAAGTCATTGTGCACGTTGGCACAAATGACACATGTAGAAAAAGGGATGAGGTCCTGCGGAGTGAATATAGGGAGTTTGGAAAGTGGTTATTAAGCAGGGCCTTGAGGGTAGTAATCTCTGGATTACTCCATGTGCTACGTACTGGTGAAGGCAAGAATAAGAAGATATGGCAGATGAATGCATGGCTGAAGAGTTGGGCAGGCTTTCAGTTTTTTGGATCATTGGGATCTCCTCTGGGACAGAATGACCTGTTTAAAGAGGGACGGGTTGCACCTGAACTGGAGGGGGACCAATATCCTGGCAGGTGGATTTGCTGGGGAGGGGAGTGGGATCCAAAGCAGAAGTGAAGCAGATGGGAGGCTAGAAGTTGAGACAGAATTCAGTGAAAATAAGTTCAGTAGATAAGACAAGCAGTGAGGAAAGTCAGGGAGTGAGGAAAGATTGTTGGATTAAATTGCATTTATTTCAATGCAACAGACCTTGTAGTTGAGGCAGATGAACTTGGGGCACAGATAGCTATATTTAACTGGGTTATTATAGCCACTACAGAAACATGGCTAAGGGAGTGACAGGACTGGCAGCTAAATGTTCCAGGTGCTATCAGTGGAATAGAGGTAGAGGAGGGAGAGTTGCATTTCTGATTAAGGCGAATATCACAGCAGTAGTCCAAGATGAAATTACTCCGGGATCATCTAGTGAGGCTTTATGGGTTGTTACGTACTAGCAACAAAAGAAACACACTGAGTCATGTATAAGTGTTAGAAACTATTTTATTAATAACTACTTATAATAAGAAAACAAAAGTAAAAATGTTAAAAGTAAAAATGTTAGATATTAAACATTAACCCCCAAAACTAAACTCAAAGTGTATATGTGGCAAATTCCCAAACTCCAAGTCCAGGAATAGTTCTCAAAGTTCAGTTCAGCAAGCCATAAGGTGAAACGTGAGCAAAGGCTTTTGCAAAACCACCGTTGACTGAAGAGAAAATGTAGAGAGAAAATAGAGAGAAGTTATGAAATCCAAATGTTCCATGATGGAACCCATACGACACCTCAGTCACTGATGATCTCCATTGCTTTGTTCTGAAGTATCTGCCACCCCGCAAGGCATTCGAGACGTGGCCGTCCACACAAATACCTGTTTCCCTCTACAGGTTAACGACAAAGTGGACTCCACTGGATTATTCCAAAAATCCATACGTGGATTGTAGTGACAGACACAGTTATTGTTTTTCATCCATCGATACAGAGACCAGCAGACAGTGTCTCTCTTTCTCCTCTCTCTCCTGACTGCCAAAACGTCAGCACATCATTATCTCCTGTTGTCATAATAATGCCACACACACACACAACTGTACTATGTCTTAAAGGGACATTCACCAAATAGTAACCTAATCCGTAAGAGGGTGAAGCTGAGAAATAAGAAGGGGATGGTCACCTTGATGGGATAGTATTATAGGCCCCCTAATAGTCAATGGGAATTAGAGGAACAAATATGCAGGGAGATTGCAGAAAGTTGCAAGAATAATAGGATTATCATAGTAGGGGATTTTAACTTTACTAATATAGACTGGGACTGCCATAGAGCTGAGGGCTCAGATGGGGTGGAATTTGTTAAGTGTGTTCAGGAAAGTGACCTCAGGAAGGCCCTGCTAGGAAGAGGGCAAAGCTTGACCTACTGTTGGGAAATGAAGCAAGACAAGTGACTGATGTGTCAGTGGGGAAGCACTTAGGGACCAATGACCATAGTTCTGTTAATTTTAAATTAGTTATGGAAAGGAACAGATCTGGTCCATAAGTTAAAGTTCAAAATTGGGGCAAGGTAAATTTTGGTGGTATTAGACAGGAACTTGCAAAAGTTGATTGGAGTAGGTAAAGGGACATCTGGCAAGTAGGAGGCTTTTAAAAGTGAGATATTGAGAGTTCAAGATTTGCATGTTCCCATTAGAGTGAAGGGCAAGGCTGACAGGGATGGGGAACCCTGGACGACGAGGGTTAGGAAAAAGGAGGTGGCACGGGTCAGGTACAGGCAGCTGGGATCAAGTGAATCCCTGGAGGAGTATCAGGGATGTAGGAGTGTACTCAAGAAGGAAATCGGAAGGGCGAATAGGGGGCATGAGGTAGGTTTGGCAGAGAAGATTAAGGAGAATCCAAAAAGATTTTATATGTATGTTAAGGGAAAAAGAGTAACTGGAGAGAGAAAAGGGCCCCTCTAAGACCAAAGTATAGGAGGTGGGTGAGGTCCTCAGTGAATATTTCTCTTCTGTTTTTACTGTGGAGAAGGACGTGAAGATTTTGGAACTTGAGACAGTTAATGGGGATTGGTATTGGTTTATTATTGTCACTTGTATCGAGGTTCCGTGAAAAACTTGTATACCGTTTGTACAGATCAATTAATTACACAGTGTATTGAGGTAGTACAAGCTTAAAAACAACAAAGTACAGAGTAAAGTGTCACAGCTACAGAGGAAGTGCAGTGCGGATAGACAATAAGGTGTCAGGTCATAACAAGATAGATTGTGAGGTCAAGAGTTCATCTCATCGTACTGGGGAACAGTTCAATTGTCTTATAACAGCGGGATAGAAGCTGTACTTGAGCCTGGTGGTATGTGCCCTCAGGCTCCTGTACCTTCTGCCTGATGGGAGAAGAGAGAATGACCCAGGTGGGTGGGGTCTTTGATTATGCTGGCTGCTTCACCAAGGCAGCGAGAAGTATAGACAGAGTCCATGGAGGGGAGGTTGGTTTCTGTGATGTGCTGGGCTGTGTCCACAACTGTCTGCAGTTTCTTGCAGTCCCGGGCAGAGCAGTTGCAATGCATCCAGATAGAACGCTTTCTATGGTGCATCGATAAATGTTGGTTAGTGTCAAGGGGGACATACCAAACTTCTTTAGCCTCCTGAGAAAGTAGAGGCACTGGTAAGCTTTCTTGGCCTTGGTGTCCATGTGGTTGGACCAGGATGTCATGGGGGTTGTCTGCATTATAGCAGAGGAGGTAATGAATGTCTTAAAATGTATGAAGGTGGATAAATCTCCAGGGCCTGATCAGATGTATCCAAGAACAGTGTGGGAAGCTAAAGAAGAAATTGCATGATCCCTAGCTAAGATGTATGCATCATTGTTAGCAGTAGGTAAAGTGCCGGAATACTGGAGGGTGGCTAATATTATGCCTTTATTTAAAGAGGGCTGCAAAGAAAAACCTGGGAACTATAGACCAGTGAGCCTAACATCTGTATTAAGTAAATTACCGGAGTGGATACTGAGAGAAAGATATACAAGCATTTGGAAAGACAGGTTGATTATGGGATAGTCAGCATGCCTTTGTGGGTTGGAGATCATGTCTCATGGATTTGATTGTTTTTTGAAGAAGTAACCAAAAAGGACGATGAGGGCAGGGCAGTAGACACGGTCTATATGGACTTCAGTAAGGCCTTTGATAAGGTTCCACATGGTCGGCTGCTTTGGAAAATTAGATTGTATGGGATCCGGGGAGAGCTGGCTAATTGCACACACAATTGGCTTGATTCTAGAAAGCAGAAGGTGATGATGGAAGGTTGTGTTTGGACTGGAGGCCCGTGACTAGTGGTATTCCCCAGGGCTCAGTGCTAGGCTGATTGCTATTTGTAATCTATATCGATGATTTGGATGAGAATGTACAAGGCGTGGTTAGCAAGTTTGCAGATGACACTAAAATAGGTGATACAATTGACAGTGAAGATGGTTATCAGGATTTACAGAGGGATCTTGATCAGCTGGGTAAGTTAGGGAGGGAGGTTGAGCAGGCTAGGACTTTATTCCTTGGAGCATTGGAGAATGAGGGGTGATCTTATAGAGGTGTATAAAATCATGATGGGCATAGATAGGGTGAATGCGCACAGTCTTTCCCCCAGAGTTGGGGAATCAAGAACTAGAGGGCATAGGTTTAAGGTGAGAAGAGAGGGATTTAATAGGAACCCGAGGGGCAAATTTTTCACCCAGAGGGTGGTCAGTATATGGAATAAGCTGCCAGAGGTGCTGGTTGAGGCAGGTTCATTAATAACATATAAAAGTTACTTTAACGGGTACATGGATAGGAAATGTTTAGAGGGATATGGGCCAAACACGGGCAAATGGGGCTAGCTTAGATGGGAATCTTGATTTGCATGGACCAGTTGGGCCGAAGGGCCCATCTCCCTGCTCTATGACACCTCTCAGCCTCCTCCACTCCAGGGAATGAACTTTACATTCAGTCCTTAGTGCTGGGAATGGTAGCCTGGGAGAAGACATAGTTCCTGACACTTCTAGTGAATTTGGACAATTCTAAAGAAGTAGTGTTAGTGGCATTTTTCAAGAAGTGCTTGCTTTAGGTAGTCCAGGGCTCGGAAACATACAGGAGGCAGGTATCATTAATACCTAGTGCATCATGAATTTTGTGCAGGTGGTTACTAATTAACCCTGACTCATTGCACAAAGTCTAAAACCGCCTGTTCCTTTGTCGGTAGCACGTTGTTTCAGGACCTAATTATCAATACTTTCTATCAACTTGCTCTCTAAACTACTTCGGCTAATTTGACTTTTCCAGTCCAGGCTCTTAACTGCAAGTTGCATTTATTCCTTGATTGATACCCACTTCAACAGTGCTGTTGTAAGGGCTTGTAAATTACATCCATAAGTGTTTTCTAGACCTTGTTAACAGGTACTTCACTCATATTGTTTCTATTTTCCAGACCAGAATTATTTCTCATTACTGTTCTTGTGTCATAATATAATATTAGGATTACCCAACTCTTTTTTTCCATTTTGGCTCTCCACCATAAATGTCAGTGGACATGGATACATTTATATATATGTTGAGAATCTTAAGCCATCATACAATCATATCCTTGTATTAGCTACCAGATGAAATTAATTTATCACTATTTGCATCTTTGTGATGCAGTAATAGCAAGCCAATTGCTTATCATTACTTACTTTTTTTATGGCTTAAGCCACTATCTAGAACCTTAGTTCCCCTCTTATAGGAAATATTAAATGGCAAACTTATCGTTTTTAAACTTTTTGCAAGACTTTTGAAATATTGCAATTGAAGTTAAAGCTTCAAATGTCCCACGGCAAGATGCAGCATCTAAGTTTAATTGTATAAATATAGAAATGGGAGCAGGAGTAGGCCATTTGGACCTTTGACTCTGTTCTGCCATTCAACATGATGGTTGATCATCCGAATTCTGTACCCTGTTCGTGCCTACTCCCCATATTCCTTGATCTCTATAAACTCTTAGACTAATATGGTTTGGGACGGGAATCCATGCAGAAAGACAGAAGGAAGCAAAACAGAGACCAGAGCAAAAGTTAGAAGTAAGAGTGGAGTACAGAAAAGTGAAACGCAAAGGACACAAAGGTTACTGGATTCTAAAAGGACAATGAGTGTAAGGGCACTTTGTCTGAATGCCCTTAGTATTCGAAACAAGGTGAGAGAACTTCTGGCACAAATCAGTACAAAGGGGTATGATTTAGTGGTCATTACAGAAACATGGTGCAGGGTGGAGATGGGTGGGAATTAAATATCCAAGGGTGTCAGGTAATATGGAAGGATAGGCAGGGAGGTAAGGAAGGTGGGGTAGCGCTCTTAATGAAGAATGAGATCAGGGCGATAGTGAGAGATGATATAAGACCTAGGGAGCAGAATGTTGAATCTATCTGGGCAGAGATTAGGAATAGTAAAGGAAAAAATTCACTGGTGGGTGTTGTCTATAAGCCACCAATTAATAACATTAAAGTGGTGCAGGCAATAAGCCAAGAAGTATTTGATGCATGCAGAATGGAACGGCAGCTTTCTTGAGCAGCATGTTAGCGAACCTTCAAGGGAAAATGCTATCTTAGATCTGGTCCTGTACAATTAATGATCTTGTAGTTAGGAATGCTCTTGGAAAGAGTGATCATATTATGACTGAACTTTTCATATAAATGGAGGGAGCAACAGTTCGACCTAAAACCAGTGTATTATGCCTAAACCAGAGAGACTACAACGGGTTGAGGGAGGAGCTGGCTAGCGTAGACTGGAAACACAGGCCATATGGTGGGACAGTTTAGGAACAGTGGAAGACTTTCAAAGAGATTTTTCACGGTGCTCAATGAAAGTAAGGACTTTAAAAACAAGGACAGTAAGGGTGGGGAGAGCCAGCCTTGGATAACTAAGGAAATTAAAAAAGGGTCTGGCAGATGGAGTACAATGTTGGTAAATGCGAGGTCATCCACTTTGGATCAGATTATTATTTAAATGGTGAAAGATTGCAGCATGCTGTTGTGCAGAGGGACTTGGGAGTGCTTGTGCATGAATTGCAAAAGGTTGGTTTGCAGATGCAACAGGTTATGAAGAAGGTGAATGGAATGTTGGCCTTCATTGCTAGAGGGATAGAGTTTAAGAGCAGGGAGGTTATGCTGCAACTGTACAAGGTACTGGTGAGGCCACACCTGGAGTACTGTGTGCAGTTCTGGTCTCCTTACTTGAGGAAAGCTGTATTGGGTTTGGAGGCGGTGCAGAGGTGGTTCACTAAATTGATTCTGGAGATGAGGGGGTTAAGCCTATGAGGAGTTGCCTGGGATTATACTTGCTGGAATTCAGAAGAATGAGAGGGGATCTTGTAGAAACATATAAAATTATGAAAGGGTTAAGATAGAGGCAGAAAACTGGTAGGTGAGACTAGAACTAGGGGACATAGCCTCAAGATTTGGGGGAATAGATTTAGGACAGAGATGAGGATAAACTGCTTTTCCTAGAGAGTAGTGAACCTGCAGAATTCTCTGCCTAGGGAAGGAGTAGAGGCTTCCTCATTAAATATTTAAGACACAGTTAGATTTTTGCATAATAGGGGAATTAAGGGTTATGGGGAAAAGGCAGGTAGGTGAGTCCACGGCCAGATTAGCCATGATCTTATTGAATGGCAGAGCAGGCTCGACGGGCCAGATGGCCTACTCCTACTCCTATTTCTTGTGTTCTTATAGCCATTAGAACTGCAGCTAACTCCTTTCATATATTTAATGATGGCCTCAGCTGCCTTCTGTGGTTCAGGTTCACCTCTCTTTGGGTGAAGAAATTTCTCTTCACCTCAGACCTAAATGACTTACCCTATCTTAGGCTGCGACCTCCATTTCTTGTCTTCCTTCACCATTGGCAACACCCTTCCTGTATCTGATCTGTCCAGACCCATTAGGATTTAAAGTTTCAATGAGATCCCCTCTCATTTTTCTAAACTCTAGCATATATATTAACACCAAATGTCCCAATCTTGCCTCGTAGGTCAGTTGTGCCATCAGGGATCAGTCTGGTGGGCCTTTGCTGCACTCACTCCAACTTTCCTCAGATAAGGAAACCATAATTGCACACAATAATCAAGGTATAGCCCACTAAAGTCCTGCACAATTGCCATTAGAAATGATAAAAACTGTATTCTTGTACATTGCTCGATTATCAACTTCACTCTAATTACATTCCAGTCACTTGGAAGGTGCTAATGAAAGGTCCAATCTGGACATTCATTGTATTTCCACACTGATCCATACTCTTAGCTCATCCTCCTCACTGTGAGGCTCCTTGCATTAAAATAAATGCAGTTAAGCCCTCTCATGCTCATCCTCCTGTCTCTGCTCTTCTCACTGGACTTGCCTGCTTTATTTTCTACATGAGTCAACCTCCCCACCTACTGCACTGTCATTCTGGGTTCCACCTGCCTTACTGGTTTAAACCCTCCTAAGTAACATTAACAAACTTCCCTTCAGGGATTATGGTCTCCCCTCCAGTTCAAGTGCAACCTGTCCTTTGTGTGCAGGTCACCCCTGCCCCAGAAGGGATCCTAACCTGCAGCTGTTACACCCTTGTTCAAAAACAAGTGGAAGGACAAACCGAGCAAGTTCAGATCAGTCTATTTAACCTCATAAATATTGAAAGTTCTCGAAAGAATAATCCTGGACAGAATTAGCAATTACTTGGCAAAGTAGACATTGATTAGAGAAAACCAAAATGGATTTGTTGAACTTGAATTGTTTCTAATCAAGTTTTTTTTGATGAAGTAACGGGGATGGGGTGGGGTCAGTGACGGAACTATATCTAGGGAGTTCCAAAAGGCATTCGATATGGGGTCATGAATAAAAGGGGCTGTAGGTACATGGAGAGAAAATTGGCAAAGTAACAGGAAACAGTAGTAGAGGTTTATTTCACATTACACGGATGTGTACAATGGAGTTCCCAAAGTATTGGGAGTACAGCTTTACTTGGGTGCACTTAATGACTTGGGTGCACAGGGCACAATTTCCAAATTTGCAAATGACACAAAGCTTGGAGGTATAGCGAACTGAGGAGGAGAGTAATAGATTTGAAAGAGGAATATACAGGCTAGCGGAATGAGTAACTGGCTGGCAGATGTATATTAATGCTGATGAATGTGAACTGTTACATTTTGATAGGAAAATGAACCTGGGGTTTGCCTACATTGAAATCCATTTGTCTGAATTTTGCTCATTCATTCAATCTATTAGTATCCCTGTGTACTTCAATGCTTCCGTCTACGCTGTTTATGTTGCACCATGCAAGTCAATTATAAAATGGCAAATAGTTACGGCATTAATAGAAATGTTTGCATGTTCCTGTGAGTTGCTTTCAGTTTGGAAACCTGCCCATCTTTTATTATGCAGCCAAATTCTTGTCAGGTGAATAACTTAGCCTTCAGTTTTGTGCTTCAGCTTTAGCCATAGTGTGTGAGATTATGGAATGCCCTTGTGGAAGTTCATTTAAATAAAATCCATACATATGTCCTTGTCCATTATCGTCGCTTCAAAACAAAATCCGATTATTGGGCATGACTATAAACTCATGCTGTCTCTATATGTACCAAAATCATAATAAGGAAATGATTCTGGGAACAAGAGCTTCAAAAGGTGATAATGAAAGAATCTGCAAAGTTCTCATCTTTAAGTACCGGGGTGGGAATAAAAGCTGGTCCTCTTAGTGCCATTGATTTCTTCATCACTGTTAGTTAACATTGGATCCTTGACCCTGATATGATTAGCTTTTGAATTTATAGAAATTCAAGGTTCTATGCTGAGTCAATCTGAGATGATACCTTTCTCTACTGTAAATATTGTTTATCATTACTACACTTTTTTGCTTTCAACATCAATATCATCTGCTTAAAGAGACTATACTTCATCCCAACATAATTGTCATAAACTTTGTGGGAACACTGGGTTTGATTTCTTCAGACGTTGGCACCATTTCTGTCCCAAGTATCAGGTAGTAGTACTAACGCTGGTAGGAGCTGCATTATTTCAGTGGGTATTTAGGCTGTAAGTAGGGTGTCTGTTTAGAGTACAACACACATAGGAGAGTAGAAGCCAAATCAATCCATGAGCAAAAGGTCAGATTAAGGTACTGTGGTTGTGAATGTTGGTGACAGTTAAACAACTTGTTTTGTGAACATCCTCATCCTTCATGATGATGGAGCCCAGCATGTGAATCCAAAGGTCAGAGCTGAAATGCTTCCAACCATCTTCGGTCACAAGTGCTGACTGTGATCCAGTTAGGTCTCCTACTCAGAAGGCAGTTTTCTGCTTATTTGACTCTCAGCATGTGATGGATAGAAGCAGCAGAATGGAACAGACATGGTAAAAGCTGTGAATGTCAATAACTTGGTGCCAAAGACTCTCACTGCTGAAGTAGCCATGTCAGTAGCCAATCCTTTCCCAGTACAATGGCAACAGTGACTTTTACTCAACAAAATGCTGGTAAATAGGGTTAATACAGTTGGATACTTGATGGTTGGCAGGTTGGCATGGACACGGTGGGCCAAAGACCTGTTTGTGTGTTCTGGCTCAATGCTTATAAAGTGGAAAATTGCCCAGGCATTTCCTTTCCATGAAAGGCTGGATGTCCTGGAAAGCTAATTACTTTTTTATTTGTCAATTCTCAATCATTAACAATGTGATGCAAGGTGTATTTGAGTGCAGTCAGGCACCACTTGCTCACCAGTGTTCATTTAAATAGAGGGTTCATAAAAATAGAGGGCTATGGGTAAGCCTAGTAATTTATAAGGTAGGGACATGTTCGACACAGCTTTGTGGGCCAAAGGGCCTGAATTGTGCTGTAGGTTTTCTATGTTTCTATTTCTGGTTTCAAAGGGATCAGCTGAATCCAGACTTTATAAAAACCCTTGTTTGCACCTGGACAAAAGACCTGAACTCCATACGTTTCCAGATGAATTCCAGACACTCATCCTGGCCCTACATTCATCTCTGGAGCATTTGGACAGTAAAGACACCTATGTTAGGCTGTTGTTTATTGACTACAGCTCTGCCTTCAATACTGTAATCCCAAGCAAATTCATCACCAAACCCTGAGACCTGGGACTCAACACCTCCCTCTGCAACTGGATCCTTGACTTTCTGACCAACAGACTCAGTGAGGATAGGCAGCAACATCTCCAGCACGATTATTCTCAACACTGGAGTCCCACAAGGCTACGTCCTCAGCCCTCTACTCCCTATATACTCATGACTGTGTGGCAAAATTCTGCTCTAACTCCATCTACAAGTTTGTAGATGATACTATGATAGTGGGTCGTATTTCAAATAATGATATGTCAGAGTACAGGAAGGAGATAGAGAGCTTAGTGACATGGTGTCATGACAACAACCTTTCCCTCAATGTCAGCAAAACAAAAGAGCTGGTCATTGACTTCAGGAAAGGGGGTGGTGTACATGCACCTGTCTACAGCAATGGTGCTGAGGTTGAGAGCTTCAAGTTCCTAGGAGTGAACATCCTCAATAGCCTATCCTGGTCCAACTATGTAGATGCCACAGCCAAGAAAGCTCACCAGCGCCTCTACTTCCTCAGGAGGCTAAAGAAATTTGGCATGTCTCCTTTGACACCAACTTTTATCGATGCATCATAGAAAGCATCCTATCTGGATGCATCATGGCTTGGTATGGCAACTGCTCTGCCTCGGACTGCAAGAAACTGCAGAGAGTTGGGGACACAGCCCAGCACATCACAGAAACCAACCTTTCCTCCTTGGACTCTGTCTATACCTCTCAGTGCCTTGGTGAAGCAGCCAGCGTAATCAAAGACCCAACCCACTGGGTCATTCTCTCTTCTCTCCCATCAGGCAGATGACTGAGGGCACATACCCCCCAGGCTCAAGGACAGCTTTTATCCTACTGTGATAAGACTATTGAACGGTTCCCTTACATGGTGAGATGGACTCTTGACCTCACAATCTACCTTGTATGACCTTGCACCTTATTGTCTACCTGCAACGTTGTGACACTTCACTCTGCATTCTGTTATTGTTTTTACCTTGTACTACCTCAATGCACTGTGTAATGAATTGATCTGTACGAATGGTATGCAAGACAAGTTTTTCACTGTACCTTGGTACAAGTGACAATAATAAACCAATACCAGTACCAGTACCAACGTTAGGTGAGAATGACTGCCCATCATGTAAAGGCAACATTTGCATTGAAATCTATGGGAATTGAGGCAAATGTTTGCCATTGGCTAGAGTTGTTCCAAGCATAAACAGATGGTTGTGGTGTTGGAAGCCAAACATAGCCCCAGGGCATAGTTGCAAGAGTTCCTCAAGGGAATGGTCTCTGCTTAGCCATCAACAGGTGCTTAATCCATGACCTTGTATCATAAGGTCAGAAGTGTGGATGCTTGCTGATGGTTTCTTTCTGTCCAGTTCCATTCACAACTCCTCTGATAATGACATAACTTATGCATACCACAGCAATATCTGGACAACACTAAGGCTTGGACAGATCAGGAGCATGCAACATTTTTGCTGCATAACTGCCAGGCAGTGATCACATCAAATGTGAGAGAGTCTCCCTGTTGACATTCAACAGTGTTTTTCTCAGTCACTCAGAGGAGCACTCGCAAAAGTACTGTACCTGCAAGAGCAGGCCAGAGTCTGGATTTCCTGCAGTGACACCTAAATCGTTGCCTTGTCTACAAAGCATATTAGGTGATGGAATAACACCGACCGACCCGAGGTCCCTAGAAACCTCAACAACAACCAGGAGAATGACTTGCTTGACTGGCACCCCATCCACAACCTTAAGTAGTCACTTTCTCCATCAGTGATACACCATGTACTGAAGTGTTTATTATTTAAAGTGCTGCATAGCAGCTTACTGAGATTTCTATGCTTGTTCATTAACACCCTTCTGTGGCTTGAAAACTACTGTTCCTTCATGGTTGCTGGATCAACATCCTGGAGCTCCCCACTCAGTAGCATTGGGAATACCTTTAGACTGCTCGATGACTGGTTCAAGAAAGCAGATATCACCATCACCACAAGGGCAGTGTGGGATGGTCAATGAATAATTCTATCAGCAGAACCTACACATGATAAGTAGAGTAAAAAGTGATGAAGGGTGGATGTATTAGTTTTTCAGAGATATTGAAGATGAGCAGAAAAAATGTGCCATACTCCAATAATCAAGGAACTTCTGGCTTTTGTAAGAGTTGTTTCAAAGCTCTGGTGTAGACATAAATCTGATGGAGAAATTCATACATGGACTTGAGGAAAAGATAGCATGGAATTTGGGTTGGAAGAATTTTGAAGAATAAGGGCAAGTTGTAAATGTTAGCAGTTTATAAGGGCTCGAGGGTGGTTAAATAATGGAACTCTTTTATGTACATGGTTGTTTATATTGGGTCAGTAATTAATGTTGAAGCTAAGATTGATGGGTTTTTGTTCACCAAACATATTAAATAATATGGATCAGCTCACAATCAGCTGTGCTCTTGTGAAATAGCACAATGGGTTCGAGGGGAAGAGAGTGGATGAAATGTTTTGGAGACACGCTGAGCATAAAGAACATGGAAGATTACAGAAATTAAGGAATGAGGCAAATCAATTCATAAAGGGTCATCAACCTGACACATGAACTCTTTTTTTTTCCCTCTCCACAGATGCTGCCTGACCTGCTGAGTGTTGTTAGCACTTTGTTTTCCTTTCAGATTTCCAGCATCTGCAGCTTTTGAGTTTCAAACCATTTACTAACGACCTGGCTACAGGAATGGTACCAGAGGAATGGAGGGCTTCAAATGTTGCAATGTTGTTTAAGAAAGTAGGAAAAGATAAACCAAGTAACTACAGGCCAGTTACAGGCCACTTTAGTGATGTGCAAATCATTGTGCCTTTTCTGAGGGACAATATATAAAACAAAAGGCACAGAGTAATCAGGGGCAGTCAGAATGAATTTGTTAAAGGCAGACATGTATAATGAATGATTGAGTTTTTTGATCAGGTAACAAGGAGGGTCAATGAGGGTAGTGCATTGATGTAGTTTACATGGATTTCAGCAAACTCCCCCAGATTTTGTCACTAAGCTGCACAAGGCATAATCTAGAGTGGCCAACCAGAACATCTTTGGGATGTGGGAGGGAATTGGAACATCCAGAGGAAACCCACACGATCACAGGGAGAATATGTGAACCCAATGGCAAATCCAATCCAAAATTGTCTCAGTAGTGGAAAGCAGAGGTTAAGGATTGATAGGGTGTTAGCGAAACAGGGAATTTTATGATATATTTGGAGACCAGAAAATGAGGATGTTAGAGGAGAGTGTTGGAATGTGAAATGCTTGGAGGAGGAGAATGTATCCAAGAAATTGTCATTTTCTTAAGTAGTTCCTCAGTATTGAGAATAACTTGCTTCCACTTCAGTTCTCCTCAGTCCAGTAAGGTGGCTAATGAGGCCAATGTGGAACTGCAGACTGCCACAGGTGGGTGGGAGACACCTGGTAGAGGGTGGGGAGGTAGTTTTAAAGGTGTTGTTCTCCTTCCTTATCTGTTTTTTTTCCCCCCAACAAATTGCCTTGAGATTCTTAATATCATTTGGAAAGCTTCTCATCCATTTTGAGTGTTCATAGACCAGGGGTTCCAATGAATTGGTGGGGATGTTGCAATTCTTCCAGGGAGGCTTGAATCTCTCCAGTTGTTGCCTAGTAAGCTTTTGCTGTGATACAGCTCAGAATAGAGTGGCTTTTTTCTAGTGTACAGCATGTCAATGATGTTGCCTGCCCATAATAGCTGGTTGATTATAATTAGGGCCTCACTATTGGGGATGTTGACTTGGGAGAAGATACTGACATTGGTTTGTTTATCCTGCAAATGGATTTGGAGAATTTTTCAGAGAGTGTGTTGACTGTATCATAACAGTGAACCATAGAACACTACAGCACAGAAAACAGGCCATTTGGTCCTTCTATTCTGTGCCAAAACTTTATTCCGCTAGTCCCATTGACCTGCACCCAGTCCATAACCCTCCAGACCTCTCCCATCCATGTACCTATCCAATTTATTCTTAAAACTTAAGAGTGAGCCCGCATTTACCACGTCAGATGGCAGCTCATTCCACACTCCCACCACTACGAGTGAAGAAGTTCCCCCTAACCCTTTCACCCTAAAGCTATGTCCTCTCGTACTAGGTGGAAAGAGCCTACTTGCATTTATTCTGTCTATACCCTTCAATTTTGTAAACCTCTATCAAATCTCCCTTCATTCTTCTACGCTCCAAGGAATAAAATCCTAACCTGTTCTATCTTTCCCTGTAACTCAACTCCTGAAGACCTGGCAACATTCTAGTAAATCTCCTCTGCACTCTTTCAATCTTACTGATATCCTTCCTGTAGTTAGGTGACCAGAACTGCACACAATACTCCAAATTTGGCCTCACCAATGACTTATACAACCTCACCATAACATCCCAACTCCTATACGCAATACTTTGTTTTATGAATGCCAGGATGCCAAAAGCCTTCTTTACAACCCTGTTTACCTGTGGTGCAACTTTCAGGGAATTATGTATCTGAACTCCCAGATCCCTTTGTTCCTCTGCACTCCTCAGTGCCCTACCATTTACTGTGTATGTTCTACCTTGATTTCTCCTTCCAAAATGCAACACCTCACACTTGTCTGCATGAAATTCCATCTGCCATTTTCTGGCCCATTTTTCCAGTTGGTCCAGATCCCTCTGGAAGCTTTGAAAGCCTACCTCGCTGTCCACAACGCCTCCAGTCTTAGTATCATCAGCAAACTTGCTGATCCAATTTACCACATTATCACCTAGATCATTGATATAGACAACAAACAACAATGGCTCCAGCACAGATCCCTGAGGCACACCACTAGTCGCAGGCCTCCAGTCTGAGAAACAATCATCCACTACCACTCTCTGTCTTCTCCCACACAGCCGATTTCGAATCCAGTTTACAACCTCTCCATGGATACCTAGTATATGAACCTTCTGAACTAACCTCCCATGTGGGACCTTGTCAAAGGCTTTACTAAAGTCCATGTAGACAACATCCGCAGCCTTTCCTTCATCTACTTTCTTGGTAACCTCCTCGAAAAACTCTACAAGATTCGTTAAACACGATCTACCAGGCACAAAGCTATGCTGACTATCCTTAATCAGCCCTTGGTTGTCTAAATACTTGTATATGCGATCTCTCAGAACACCTTCCAATAATTTACCTACTACTGATGTCAGGCTCACCGGCCTGTAATTACCTGGTTTACTTTTAGAGCCCTTTTTAAACAATGGAACAACATAAGCTACCCTCTAGTCCTCTGGCACTGCACCTGTGGCTAAGGACATTTTAAATATATCTGCCAGGGCCCCTGCAATTCCTGTACTAGTCCCTCTCAAGGTCCAAGGAAATATCTTGTCAGGCCTGGGGGATTTATCTATCTTCATTTGCTTTAAGGCAGCAAGCACCTCCTCCTCTTTAATCTCTATATGTTCCATGACACTACTGCTTGTTTCCCTTCCTTCCATATCCACTATGCCAGTTTCCTGAGTAAATACGGATGCAAAAAAAACTTAAGATCTTCCCCATCTCCTGAGGCTCCACACATAGACGACTACTCTGATCTTCTAGGGACCAATTTTGTCCCTTACTATCCTTTTAATATACTTGTAGAAATGGGTTTACCTTCACATTATCTGCCAAAGCAACCTCATGTCTTCTTTTTGCCTTCCTGGTTTCCTTTCTTAGTATTTCCTATACTCTTCAAGTACCTCATTTGCTCCTAGTTGCCTATACCTGCTATACACCTCTCTCCTTTTCTTAACCAGATCGCCAATATTCCTTGAAAACCAAGGTTCCCTATGCCTGTTAACTTTGCCTTTAATCCTGGCAGGAACATGCAAACTGCACTCTCAAAATTTCGCCTTTGAAGGCCTTCCACTTGCTGAACACATCCTTGCCAGAAGACAACTTATCCCAATTCACTCTTCCTAGATCCTTTCATTTCCACAAAATTGGCGTTTCTCCAATTTAGAACCTCAACTCGAGGACCAGACCTATCCTTATCCATAATTAACTTGCAACTAATGACATTATGGTTCACCTCCACATACTTCTGTCACCTGACCTGTCTGGTTCCCTAATAGGAGATTGAGTATTGCATTCTCTCTCATTGGTACCTCTTGATTTAGAAAACTTTCCTGAACACATTTGACAAACTCCAAGCCATCCAGCCCTGTCACAGTGTGGGAGTACCAGTCAATATGTGGAAAGTTAAAATCCCCTACTATTACAACTTTCTGTTTCTTACATGGGTCTGCTATCTCTCTACAGATTTGCTCCTCCAATTCTCTCTGGCCTTTCCCGTTCCTCAGCTCCACCAATATGGCCTCTGTGGACAAGCCCTCCGGGCTGTCCTGTCTATGCACAGTTGTGATATTTTCCCTGACTAGGAATGCCACTCCTCCCCCTTTCATCCCTCCCCCTCTATGATGTCTGAAACAACAGAACCCTGGAACATTAAGCTGCCAGTCCTGCTCCTCCTGCAACCAAGTCTCACTAATAGCAATATTGTTGTAATCCCACGTGCCAATCCATGCCCTAAACTCATCTGCCTTACTGACAATACTCCTTGCATTGAAATAGGTGCACCTGAGAACATTTCTATCATGTACAAACCTTTGATTTATGTCTATACAGGCAGTCCTCGCATGAACTTTATCCTCCACTTCACTATCTGTTCTAACACTCTGGTTCCCCTCCCCCTGAAAATCTAGTTTAACCCCCCCAGAGCAACGCTAGCAAACCTACCTGCAAGTATGTTAGTTCAAACCATCCTGCCAGAACAGTTCCCACCTTCCCTGGAACAAAGCCCAATTGTCCTGAGACATGAAGCCCTCCCTCCTGTACCATCTCCTTAGCCACGTATTTAGCTGTATTATCTTCCTATTTCTAGCCTCACTAGCACGTGGCATGGGTAGCAGTCCTGAGATTGCAACTGTGGAGGTCCTGTCCTTCAACTTTGCACCAAATTCTCTAAACTCTCTTTGCAGGACCTCCTCCTCCTTCCTATCCACATCATTGGTCCCCACCGTGGACCATGACATGTGGCTGCTCACCCTCCCTCCTGAGAATATTGAGAACTCGATCCGAGATATCGCGGACCCTGGCGCTAGGGAGGCAACAGACCATCCGGGATTCTCTATCTCTCCCACAGAACTTCCTATCTGTCCTCCTAACTATCGAATCCCCTATCACTACTGCTCTCCTCTTTTCCTTCCTTGCTTTCTGAGCTGAGGGTCCCACCTCAGTGCCAAAGATGCGACCACTACAACTTGTCCCTGGTAGGTCGTCCCCACCAGCAGTATCCAAAATGGTACATTTGTTGATGGGAACGGCCAGAGGGGTGCTTTGCTCTTTCTATCTATACCCCTTCCCTTTCCTGACAGTCACCCAGCTACCTGCCTCATGACTTTTAGGGGTGACTGCCTCCCTGAAACTCCTGTCTATGTCTGCCTTTGCCTCATGAATGCTCCGAAGTTCATCCAGCTCCAGCTTCAGCTCCAGTTCCCTAACTCGGTTTGTCAGGAGCTGCAGCTGGATGCACCTTTTACAGATGTAGTCATCAGGGACAAGTGTGCTGTCCCTGACTTCCCACATACTGCATACAGAGCACACAACTGCCCTAACTGCTGCCTTCATTACCTACTCCTAAGTTAATTAAATTAATTAAAGGAACTTATCTGGCCTTACCTCACTGGGAGCAAGCTCCTCCTCAGCCTCTGCTTGCCGAAGCCTCAAAGCTCCACTTCTACCCTGAGCCACTTACACACTAGCCGCTCCTCTTCAGTTACCCCTCCTAATATTTGTCCCTGCCAATTATCTCAAGTACTCACTCCCTCTAATCAACCAATCAACACTCTGTTTTAAATACTCTGTCCATACCTGTTAGGGACCCGCTGCTCCAACATCTCCCAGGCTGATCCTGTAAGTGCTTTGTAAAGGAGTCCATGTTTCAAAAGCATATAGGATTGGTGTCTGGTAGACTGAGCATTTTGCCAGATGCAAGATCTTATTCTTTCCCAGGACAGACAGTCTGTGTTAGGACACTGAAGGTCATGGTGAATTTTATCATAAATGTCTGGCTTACTGACAGGTGGCTCCAAGATATGAGAAGAGATGTACGCTTTACAAGGTTTTGTTACTGATATTTATCAGTGATGATGATCAACAGTGGAGAGGACCTTTGTTTTAGGGATGTTGAGTGCAGGGCCAGTCTTCAGTATGCTTCAGTGAATGAGTTGATGATGACTTGAAGCTCAGGCTCTGAACGTTAGCAAACACAAGCACCATCTGTGTGCTGCAGCTCTAACTGCTGTTGGGGTGACCTTGATTGTGGAGTGGAGGTACCATAGGCTGAACAGTTACCTATCAGTCTACCGTTTGGAAACTGCCTAAAAATCAGTGATCACTCAAAGCCAAGGTTATGCCTCATAAGCAATGAACTCTGGTACTTCTGATCTTAATGTTCAGTTGACTAAAAGAGTGAAGTGGACACCTTCGATTTAATTTTGAAGAGACAGGTTCTCTGTCCTTTTTTGTTAATTAGAGCCTCATTACAAGATTTCCCCATGAACATAGCAAATGAAATGGGCTGGTTGAGTCATTGGACTGTATGCAGCATTCTGTGGTGATTTGACTGGGTAGTGATTATTTTAATTGTCCGGCTGGGATAATTTCAGTTTCACCTTTATTATGTTAAAATCTTTTCCATTTTGTTTTGCTTCTCTTCTGTTTCCTTCCTCTGCTAGCAGCAGGCTGTACTATACCAGACCCAGCTTGGTGATCGCAAGCAACTGGTAAAGCAAACGGAACTCATCAGCCAATCAGAAATGCAGCATCTGAGGAGCCAGTTAGAGAGGGCCAATGACACAATCTGTGCAAATGACATGAGCATGGAACGTCTCAACATGACCGTGGATGAGCTGAAAGCTGCCAACCAGCGATTTAAAGAGGGACAGCAACTCTTGCAGGAAGATGTACAGCACTGGCAACAACAACTACAGGTTGGAAGACTCAACTTTGAAGAGTGGGAGATGAAATGGTTTAAAATTAATTTGTGGAAACATTTCCGAGTCGATAAGATGAATTTAAAGTAATGAACGGAGTTGTTGAGCTAGATGCTATTTAGCAGAAAATCTGGTGGAATGGCTGAAAGCATTATCGCCTGAAGTTGGACATATTATGGTTTATGAGGTAAACTGTAGTTCATGTCTATGTACACATTTGACAGGCCTGGATCTTTTCCTGGTTTGAGATGAGGCAAGGAAAATGACTTAGCTGTGAAGAAGGGCTTGGATACCATGTTTTACCATATCACCTCGGGGAAATGTATCCAAAATAAAAATAGAAAATACCGGAAATAGTCTCAGATCGGGAGCATCCGTGGGGAGGAAAACAGAATTGATGTTTCAGCTCTGTGATGTCTCATCAGAACTGGAAAATGTAAGAAATCAAGTATGTTTTAAGTTGCAGAAAAGGTCAAAGAGACCGAGTGACAGAAATGTTGTTACAGGGCAGAGAGGTGGTGAAGGCTTGTTGATCACAGCTGATTTGCCTGGGGAGATGTAAATACCAGGAGATGATTGTGTGCACAGGCGAGAGAATAAAACAATGCTGGAAAAATAAGATGCAAAACTGGACTTGTTGGAAATCTAAAGAAGAATGTTGCAAATGTTCAGCAGATCATGCAGCTTTTGTGAAGAGAGAACAGATGAGTTGACATTGGCTTTTCATCAGAATTGGCTAGTTCTGATACAATCTGGAAAGATTGGTTATCTGAAATGGTTATCTGAATGGTTCTTGATTCCTGAGGACTGTAATGAGCTTGGTCAGAAAATGAGATGCAGGTCCTCAAACTAACATTGGGCTTCTTTAGAACAGTGTGAATGTGGCCAGAGATGGAGAGCTCAGGATGGGAATGGAATGGAGAATGAAAGTGATAGGTGATTGGAAGCACGGGGGCACCCATGCAGACTGAATGGAAGTGCTCCACAATGTGGTCACCCACTCTGCCTTTGGTTTCTTCAGTGTCAAGGAAACCACATCATGATCACTGAATGCAGTACACTTCAATGGAAAAGTGAACCGCTGCTTGATCTGGAAGGTGTGTTTGGCGGGATGGTGTTGGTGGGAAGGAAAAAGGAAAAGGGCAAGTGTTACATCTCCTGTGGTTGCACAGCTGAGAAAGGTAGTGAATGTTTCTGGAGATAGAGTGAACCAGGAAGCATTGGAGGGAATGGACCCTTCAGAATGCTGAAAGGAGGGTCCAGTAGTTGTGGTATCACATTAAAACTGGCAGGAATTGCAGAAGGTGACCCATCGATTTTGGAAGCTGGTGGGTAGAAGGTGAGGTGCAGACCAGGGGACCCCTATTTGCTCAGCCTGGGAGGAGTGGGGTGATAGCAGGAGTGCAGGAAATGAAACAGATGCATTTGAGAGCTCTCACCAAGGAGAAACTGTGGTAATGAAGGTGGGAAGGCATCTCAGAATCACTGGTGTAGAAAGTGTTATCATCAAGCTGAGTGCTTAATGTACCTTACAGGTATGACTTTCTTGTCAGGCTTGGGATACAAATCAAGGGCAGTTGAAATCAGTGCGTTGTGTATCAGTAAGTGTAAAACTGAGTTTGTATAGGAGTTCTCACAGCTACATATGAAGCTGCTTGAGAAAATACAGGCTGTCCCCAGGTTACGAATACCCAACTTACGAACACCCTCCACATACGATTGAGTTCCCATAATACTATTAAGTTCAAAAGTTCGACGCAGGTACATATTTTTCCTATGAATGGTAAATTGGTTTATTATTGTCACCTGTACCGAGGTTTAGTGAAAAACATTGTTTTGCATGCCATCCATACAGATCATATCATCACATCAGTGCATTGAGGTAGTACATGGGAAAACACTAACAGAATGCAGAGTAATTCTTCGAGTCATAGAATTTAGATTTAAAAGAGCAGAATGATTGTATTGGAAGTAATGAGTAGATCTGCAGAGAGTAGTTTGCAACATGCCGCCGCACTCTGGCACCATCTTGCGGAGGAATGGCATCTGCTCCCAAAGTCTTGTTTGAATGGGATATGGAGCTTCTCAGTTTGTTGATTGGATGTGGCAGAAAGGCTGTGGGATGAAGTCAAGCGTGGACTTGTGAAGGATAGGGAGTCACGATTGAGAAGGTCTTTCAAGTGTTCCTTCTAGGAGGCACTGATTGTCCCTCTGCCTCCAATGAGTTCATCCCTCTCCGTTCTTAGCTCTCAGTGGGGTGTTTGGACTGTAGGTGGCTTTTACAGTGCTGAACAACTTGCACATGTCATGGCTGTTATAGAGTTGCTGAGCCTGCTATTCTGTCTCCATCACCATCTGTTCTTTAGGCCGTGGTTTTTTCTGTTGGACTTCTGCCTTCAGGTACCCATAGAGCTGTTTCCTTTCCCTTGTATAGAGATGTAGCTGCAGCCCTGGATCTTATGTTTGCAGTTGATGATCTTCTCAATTTCGTAGTCAGTCCCATCAAATCGGTCCTGGTTCTTCCTGGCAGAGAAGCCAAGAGTTTTTTCACAAGTGCTAATTATGCTGGACTTCAGGGCAGCCCACAAAGTGTAAACACCTTCAAGGAAAATCAGAAACAAAAATTGAAGCATCTTTTTTTTTAAATCCAAAATATTTGTCCAAGTGTTCTCAGCAGATGCTTATGCTCATGGATTTGCAGCAAGAGATAGTAAGCAGAGAACTTGACTGGTACTTGTTTCTTCCTCAGCAAACCACCCACCCTCAACACTGCTAACCAATGTGCCGAAGGTTTACTTGAGCTGGTGTGTTTGTAAAACCAGTGGATAAGGTCAAAATTTTGAAAGTGGGATGTTGCTTATTTGTGTGACTCAGCTATTCACCAGAGCCGTATGTCTTCTATGTTTCTATAGCCTAGTAATTTCTAGGGTAGGGACATGTTCGGCACAGCTTTGTGGGCTGAAGGGCCTGAATTGTGCTGTAGTTTTTCTATGTTTTCTGTTTCTATGTCTTAGAATCCTACAGTAGTGACATTACAAACCCATCTCCTCTTTTGAACACTCTATTAATCCATGTCTTCCCATTACTGAGCTCTTCCAATGGCCTGGTAACTAAATGCTCCATCTAGTCTAGGACAGAAGGACACACATTTGATTTTAAGAGACTTCTCCGGTAGAAATGGGACTTGCTCATGTGGAATAGTATTTGAGGAAGTACGAGTAGGTTATGATTGAAAGCAGCCCACTTAGAGCCAGTAGTTTCAGAAAGGAAAAAGTTAAGTTTTTAAAAGAAATTGTCTGGTATCAGTGATAGTCTTGCCTTTGAGTTAGATGATTTTACATTCAAATCCTACTTCTGAAAATTGAGCCCAACATTCAGACCGATGGCCCTTGTGCTACATTATTGGAGTTACAGTCTTTACGTTAAGATATTAAACCAACATCTCAAATGGATGTAAAATGTATTTTTTTCAGCAAATGCAGGGAGAGTTTCTCAATGTCTTGGCTCATATTTATCTATTAACTGACAAATTAGCTCATCATGTTTTTGTTTTTGGGCAAAACTAGGCTACCATGTTTCCCACTTTACACAGTGACTGCTTTCATTGGTGTGAATTGCTTTGAGACATCCTGAAGTGAGAGTAGCAGTGTATGTATGGATGGATTTCTAAGCAGTCACTTTCAGCCTTGACTTTGATTCTGGTAATATACAAAGTTCATCTACAGTTTAAAAAAAATCAGATTTGAAATATTATGTGAATATGCCAATATTAAAATTTCAACATGGTGTCTTCCTCTTAATCAAAGTACTTATCTGTAATTCATGATCTGTGTGATTTTTTTTAAGTAAACAAAGTTGTAATATAAAAGGTTCCTTTTATATTCCTGACTTTGTGCCATGTAATAAAATTATGGTTTAGAATTTATGCTTTTTATGTTAGATCAGATTTATTACAGTCAGAAGTAACTAAAACCATCAGAACAAGATTACTCATGATTCTGAGATTATGTATTTTATTCTGTCATTAGTGGTGTAGATTTCAATATCCTGTTAGAAATGTCAAGTGAACTTTAAAGTGAACTTTTTTTTCTTAATTTCTCATCTCTTTTGACTCAAATTGTTTGTGGGGTTGGAGTGATGATGGGGTTTGGGGAGGAGAGTAAGTGAGAGTGGTAATGGAGCATTTGAAAATGGCAATATCAAAGATGGATTTTGGTTAGGCAAGGATATTTACAAAAAAGGCAAAAGAATGGAGCTAAAATGAATGAACGGTAGAATGGGATCAAAGGACTGATTAGTCTATAACCTCTCTGACACTTTGTGCTGATGTGTGGTTTGGGTGCCAGCAGTTCCCAGTCTATGTCAACAAGCCATTGTTGTCACCTGTCCAACTCCTAGACTGACAACAATTTACTTTGCAACAATTTGGACCTTAACTGAGGCCAATCCTGTCTCCACACAAGCACTTGCCAGCGGCTGGTTCAGAGGCTGGATTTTTTGCATCAGTGGGGCATGAAATAGCTTCTTTGGAAAGAGCATTGAATGAGGGAGTGAGAGGCAGAATTGATTAAGAGATAAAATGAGAGACAAAAATGACAGGCATATTGTGACAAAGAGCATATTCCTGTTTAGTATCCCACCTTGTTCAGTAAAAGCACTTTGAAAATTAGGCTTGGGTTAAATTATATTTGCAGGGCTCTGCCTCTTGTATTATGGGAAGTTTCAGTTTTAGCTGGTTTTACAATTTTTCTTATTTTTATCATTAATTCGGTTATATCACTGCTTTAAATTGGCATGATCACATATGGTTGAATAACTAGAAAATGATATTTTCAACTTGTTAGCATCCTTTGCAATATATCTGGCATTTCATTAAATTTTAATCCATTATCTTTGACCTCTTGATTACTTTAAGAGCTCAGTGTATGTTTTATTCACTGGGACTGTTTTCTGAGATGGTAGGTTTGCCATGTGATAGATTGAGTTGACTGGAACTGTGTTCTCTTGAGTTTAGAGGAATGAGAGGAGATCTAATCAAAACTTCGAAAATTGTTAAAGGTCTTGGCAGGCTGGATGCAGGGAAGATGTTTCCCCTGGCTGACAAGTCTAGGAGTGGGAGCACAGTCTCAGATAGGCCATTGAGGACTGAAATGAGAAGAAATATCTTCATTCAGAGCAGTGAACCTCCAGAAGTGTCTCCAGAGGGTTCTGGAGGCTCAGTTAGAACATAGAGCAGAAGAACAGGCCCTTTGGCCCACGGTGTCTGTGCCAAATTAAACTAATCTTGTCTACTTGCACGTGATCCATATCTCTCCAATCATTACATATTCATGAGCCTGTCTAAAAGTCTTATGAATGCCACTATCATATCTGACAGCATGTTCCAGGCATCTACCAATCTCTGTTTTTTTTTAAAAAAAAGCAAACAAACTCGCCCCACACATCCTTTAAATTTTCCCCCTCTCACCTTAAAGCTATGTCCTCCTAGTATTTGTCATTTCTACCCTGGAAAAAAAAAATTCTGACTATCTACTCTATCTATACCTCTCACAATTTTATAAACTTCTATCAGGTCTACCTTCAGCCTTTGATGCTCTGGAGAAATAGTTCTATTCATTTAGATTGATGGATTTCTGTATATTAAGGGAATTAAGGGATATGATAATGGTGTTGGGGCGGAAGATCACTGAGGTAGAAGATAGAAGATCATTAATGGTCTTAATGAATGGTGGAGCAGACTTGAAGGGCCAGATGTCCTGTGCCTGATCCTATTTCTTATGTTCTCATGATCTTAATTAAATTTTGCAATTTCATTGCTTATTAGAAATCAATGGAGGAAAATGAAGAACTGCACAAAAAACTGCAGGAACAAGAATACATCATTCAGAGTAAAGATCACCAACAGAAACAACTGTATAAGGAATTGTCCAGGTGTAATGAATTGCTGCAGGCCACAGAGAAGACTAACAGGTAATGAACTGTTGTCAGGCTGACACTGTCAGCTAAAGTGAGTCGGGCAATCTGAAACCAGAGCAATGGGAGGAAATCTACACAGTCACAGGGAAAACTTGCAGACACCACAGAGACATCACCAGATGTCAGAATTGAGCCAGGTTCTCTGAAACTGAGAGGCAGCGGCTATACTAGCTGGCCCACTGCGCCACTCTGGATCTGCCAAGTCAAGCTGCCACAGAATCTTTCATCTCTTAATTAAATCACATCTTGTTCTCCTAAACTCTAGTGTACAGGCCCATTCTCCTCAGTCATACCTCATAGGTCCCCACGTGCTGGGAATCAATCTAGTGAGCCTTTCCAACATGGTTTCCATAACCTCAACATACCTCATCTCCCATTCACTTAACCTCTCCATATACCTTTGTAATCTCTTTGTGTTCTCATTATTTAGTTTCTGACCTATCTTTGCATCATCAGCAAAGTTGGAAACTTTACCTTGTGCTCAGTCTTTCATCTAAACCATTAATATAAATTGTAAACAGTTGAGGCACCAGCAGCGATGCCTGCAGTACCCTGCTGGTCACAGGTTGCCAACCAGAAAGTGACCTATAGTGAAAGATGCAGAACCTGGTAGGCTGGAAGATAAGGATCAGAAGAATTCTGTTCTTGGTATGTCCAGGGGGAGAAAGGGTGAGAGTAGAGATGTAGGAAACAAGAAATGTGGTGAGGGGCTCTGGCCACGATGGTGAAAGTGACCAATTAACTGCTATTTTCCCTTTGTTAGACTGTACTTTGTCCATGCTATGATATTACCCCTGGTACATGACTCCTTATTTTGTTCAATAGCCTTTTAAGTGGCACCTTATAGAAAGCCTTTTCAAAATCCAAATACATTGCATCCTTAGGCTCTTCTTTAACCATCCTGTTGGTTACATCCTCAGAGAACTCCAATAAATTTATTAAACTTGTAAAACTACATTGACCATGTCTTGCTTTTATAAGTGCTCTGTTATAATTCCCTTAGTGAAGTCCAGTAATTTCCTTATGACTGGGATTAGATCAACTGGCCTGCAATTCCCTGCTTTTCTACCCTCCCACTTTCTTGAAAAGACATGTTACATTAGTTGTTTTCTTAACATTATTTGCATTTCTTCATTCACTATTGTTAATTCCTGAGTCAATTTCTAAGGAAATAACATGTACTCTTGCTACTTCCTTCATTTTGACAAACTTGTATAAATAAAATTTATTTTCATATTTCTTGCTAGCATCATCTAATTTGACCCTGAATATGTGTTGCATATTAAAAGAAAAGGGGAAAACAGCAAATGCAAGTTTCCGATGCTCTCTAGATTAACTTGTGTTGAACACTACAAATATCACCACATTGTTTAAGAAAAGGAAGGAGAAATAGAGTAACTGCATACCCATCAGCAGCAATAATGAATAATCACACTTGAGTTGGTCAGTGCATCTGCATTGATTTGCTTAAAGTCCAGCATACATGATTTAGTTTACATGGAGCTGAGTTTTGCAGATTGTGGCCATGAGTTCCAAAGGGAGCTGCAGGCCTTCAGCCATTTAGGCAGAAGTAAGTGCCAGACTTGCTGGACTTCTGCTTGGATTTACTGGAATTACCCTGCATTGTAGTCCCTGTTCCTGAGCCAGGTTAGACCTGGTGTAGGACCCAAGAGTCCATTAATTTTGGTAGTATTCTTGGCCTGCAGCAAGAAGAAGGTAAGTTTTAAACAAAAACTATTTTCATTTTTCTTAATGATTTATAAGTGTTTTTAAAATTTATTTCTTGGGTGTTGGGTGGGTGTTGATGGCCAGGCCTGCATGTATTGCCTTTGATAAGGTGGTCATGAGCCACCTCCCTGAACTGCTGCAGCTCTTCTGGTGAAAGTGCTCACTTTCCTGTAGTTCCAAGATTTAGACCTGGTGATGATGAAGGAACAGTAAATTTCCAAGTTGGAATCTGCATGGGGCTGTGTTCCCAAAGCATCTGCTGTCTTTGTCCTTCTTGCCCACAGAGGTTGTAAATTTGGGATTTGCTGTCAGAGTAACCCAAGCAAGTAGCCACACTGCATGTTGTAGATGGTATTCATGTCGTTTTTAGTTTAGTGGACAGGATGAGAATCAAGTGGTGTCAAATTTCTTGAGTTGTTGGCATTGCATTCATCCAGTCAAACCCCTGACTTCTGTTTTGTAGATCATGTAATTAGACCTGGGTTCATTAGGAATGAAAATATCCAGTTTTTTTGCAGGAAGGGTAAAGCAAGTAGGAATTTAGAAGGCAAAAGGTAACAGATCAGTTGAAATTTTAGAGTGAGCTCAGTAGATTTTTCCTGGGTAAAGATGTTGAAGAACATGCAGAAAAGTGGATAACTGGACTGAATCAACTGTTATCTAAATGAATGGCAGAACAGTTTTGATGGGCTAAATAGCCTTCTGTGTGATAGAATTTCCATAGTTCAAATAAGATTGAGGCTTGAGATTCCACTTTTTAAAGAAAGCATTCTGACATTGTGGCCAATTTTTCAACCAGCAACTATTAAACAGATTCCCTGGCCATTCATCCCTGCCGCTTTATAGTACTTTTGGAACATTGCATTCATTTTGTGCAGAAGTTTATGAAACATAATTGAACTCTGGTTATTTAACATTTCCCCATTTTAATCTCTGTATTTAAAATGATGTAATTCTGTCCAATAAAAATCCAGTGCAGAAAGCCAGTAGACATGTATAGAAATGGTAAATGGGAAGCAAAAGAGTCTTTATGAGGCAAGGAAGAATGTCACAGAAGTATTCAGAGAGGACATACTGGAGGGCTCATTCACAGAGGCAATTTGGGTGGAGCTCAGAAATAGGATAGGTGATGGGATTATATTGTGATGGAATTATGCTGATGAGATTATATTATAGGCCCCCCAATCGCCACTGAGAGGTGGAGGACTAGATCTGTAGACAGATTATGGAAAGGTGCAGAAACAACATTGTCATTGTGGGAGACCAACTTACCAAGCAACAATTGGAACTTCCTTAATACAAGAAGTTTAGATGGGACGGGATTTCTTCAGTGCATCCAAGAGTGGTTCTTGAAAAGGTATGTGGAGAGTCCAACTGGAGGAGAGAACATATTGGACCTAGTTTTCAGAAATGAACCAGACCAGGTGACAGACCTGATAGTGGGTGAACATTTTGGGAATAGTGACCACAACTCATTATGTTCCCTACCTCCTTCCCTTTATTCCATGGTCTACTGCCCTCTCCTACCGGATTCCTCCTCCTTCAGCCCTTTGCCTCTTCTACCTATCACCTCTCAGCTTCTAACTTCAACCCCACCCCCACCCTCCTACCTTCCCCCTGTCGCCTGGACTCACTTATCATCTGAACTCATCTATCACCAGCCTGCATGTACTCCTCCCCCTCCCCCGATCTTTTTCCAGCTTCTGCCCTCTTCCTTTCCAGTCCTGATGAAGGGTCTCGACCTGAAGTGTCGACAGTTTATTTCTCTCCATAGATGCTGCCTGACCTGCTGAGTTCCTCCGGCATTTTGTGTGCGTTGCTCATTTTGATTTAAGATAGTTATGGATTAAGATAAAATTGGATCTTGCGGGAAGGTACTAAATTGGGGGAGGCCAAATTATGACAGGATAAGACAAGAGCCAACAGGCACTGATCAAGAGCAGCTGCTGTCAGACGGCCACATCTAACGTGGGAGTTGTTTGAAGACCAGCTGATCAGAGTTCAGAATCAGCATGTTCCGGTAAGGAGTAAGGACAAGGATGGTAAGGTAAGGGAACCTTGGATGATCCAAGAGGTCCTAAATTTAGTCAGGAGGGAAAAGGAAGCATATGTAAGGTTTAGGAAGCTGAAAACAGACTGAGCACTTGTGGAATATAAAGATAGCAGGAAAGTGCTTAAGCAGGTGATTAGGAAGGCCAAAAGGGGCCATGAAGTGTTCTTGGCGAGCAGGGTCAAGGAGAATCCCAAGGCATTTTATATATTTAGAAAAAGAGGATAACTAAGGGGAGGATAGGTCCACTCAAGGATAAAGGAGGGAATTTGTTCTTGGAGTTAGAGCAAGTGGTTGAAGTACTAAATGAGTACTTCATGTCAGTATTTACTGAGGAGAAGAAATTGAAGGATAATGAAAACGGAGTAGGGCATGCTAATGTGCTGGGAAATGTTTGAGATTAAGGAAGAGGTACTGCTGGGTCTTCTGAAAAGCATTAAAGTGGATAAGTCCCCAGGGCCTGATGGCATATATCCCAGAATATTGTAAGATGCAAGTGAGGAGATTGCTGGGGCTTTGACAAGGATCTTTTTGTCCTCATGAGCAACAGGGGAGATCCTGGAGGACTGGAGAGTAGCAAATGTGCGTTTGTTCAAGAAGGGAAATAGCGATAATCCAGGTAATTATAGGCCAGTGAGCCTCAAGATATTGGAGAGGATACTGAGGGATAGGATTTATGCACATTTGGAAAGGCATGGCCTGCTTAGGGACAGTCAGCATGGCTTAATGCGGGGCAAGTCATGTCTTACAAACTTGACTGAGTTCTTTTGAGGAAGTGTCAAAGGTGCTTGATGAGGGTGAGGCAGTGGATGTTCCCTACATGGACTTTAGTAAGGCATTTGACAAGGTCCTTCATGGTAGCTTGATTCAGAAGATAAAGAGGCATAGGATTCAGGGTGAATTGTGTCACAAACCAGCAACAAAAGAAACACACTGAGCATGATTCAGTGTTAAAAACTATTTTATTAATCACTACTTATGATAATACGTAAAATAAAAGTAAAAATGTTAGTATGTTAGAATTCAAAAATGTTAAACCTCGAACGTTAACCCCAAAACTAAACTCTCCGTGTGTGTGTGGGTGTGGCAAAGTCCAAAACTCCCAGTTCAGGAATGGTTCTTAAAGTTCAGTTCCGCAAGCCATAAGGTGAAACATGAGCAAGGGCTTCTTCAACAACCACCGTTGTCTGAAGATAAGATGTAGATGTAGAAAAACATAGAGAGAGTACATACGAAATCCAAATGTTCCACGATGGAACCCAAACGACACTCCAGTGTTTACTCGGTAGTGACTTCCTCACCCTGAAAAGCATCCGAACCGTGGTCGTCCACGCACAAATACCTGTTTCCTTGTACAGGTCAGCAACAAAGTGAACTCCACCGGATTACTTCCAACTTCCATACATGGATTTCAGTGGCAAACACAGTTATTGTTTCTCATCCATCGATAGAGAAAACAAGCAGGCTGGTGTCTCTCTGCTTCTCTCTCTGTCTCCTTCTTCTTCTTCTAACTTCTTCAACAACGTCATTACGTCCTTTATCTTCTATTGACGTAAGCACGCCCCACACACACATACACACACACACTCTCTATCTTAAAGGGACTTTCACTGAGTCCGTAACAATTGCAAGTTTGGATTCGGAACTGGCTTGTCCATAGAAGACGGAGTAGGGGTGGAAGGCTGTAATTCTGGCTGTAGGTCCATGACCAGTGGTATTCTGCAAGGATCGGTGCGGGGACCTGTTGTTAATGATTTGGATGAAAATGCAGATGGGTGGATTAGCAAGTTTGCGTATGACACCAAGACTGGTGGAGTTGTGGACAGTGTAAAGGACTATCGAAGAATACAGCAGGATATTGATCAGTTGCAGATATGGGCAGAGAAGTGGCAGATGGAGTTTAATCCAGGCAAGTGTGAGCTGTTGCACTTTGGGAGGTCAAATTAACAGAAAAAGTGTACAGTTAATAGTAGGCCCCTTAATAGCATTGAGGTACAGAGGGATCTTGGGGTCCAGGTCCATTGTTCACTGAAGGTGCTTACACAAGTGGATAAGGTGGTAAAGAAGGTGCATGGAATGCTTGCCTTCATTGGTAAGGGTGTTAAGTATAAGAGCAAGGAAGTCATGCTGTAGCTCTAAAACTTTAGTCAGACCACACTGGAGTATTGTGTGCAATTATTGTGTCGCTCTATTATAGGAAAGATGTGGAGATTGTGGAAAAGGTGCAGAAGAGGTTTACCAGGATGCTGCCTGGATTAGAGGGTACGAGCTATAAGGAGGAGGTTTGGCAAACTTGGGTTGTTTTCCTACGAATGTCGGATCAATAAATTTTATTGATCTTTTTACTTTCCTCGTATAATGCATCAGATACCTGTTAACTTACAACTTGCAGAAGTACATTAAATCTGTTTCTGCGCAGACCCCTTTTTAACAACAATTCTTTTGTACTCTGACTTTCACCAGGTCATCAGAAAGCTTGAAGCAGCAGTGCAACAATGCTTCGTACAGCCAAGCTGAGCTTCAGCAAGAAGTTCCACTCCGTACAGGTACACAGGGTGAGAAGAATCTCACGAACGAAGTTACAGTCCTTCAGCAGAGGTAAGCACCACGAGGTTTTGAACTCTCTCATGACGAGGACACAATACCGACTGCCAAAGCTATTGCTCATTTTCCAATCTGGAATGGAAATATTTTAGGCCTGAGCTTGAATCATAGATTCACATAGTGCAGAAGGATGCCATTTGGCCCATCATGTTATGTGTTGGCTCTTATAAAGATCCATTTATTAGTACGTTTTCCTGGCTCTTTCCCCACAGCCTTGCAGATGTTTGCTTTTTTACTAACATTGTTGTTTCTATTTCTATCCTTTTGGTTTCTGTTTGAAGTGAACCTTTTACGAGTTATTATGTTACATGTTCATGGAGTCCTAATAGTAGGTGGGCAGTTGTGATTTGTAGTATATGACCAGCATGATTCAGGAATGAGGACTTGAAGTCTATCCTTTAATTTGTCATTAATATTTCATGTCAAAGAACTGTGACAGCTTTGTTAAACAAAATTACTTATCAGGTCAAGCAGCAGACAGATCTTTGTGGAGAGGTAAAGTGTTTCAGGTTGGTACCTTACCTTGGTATTATCTTTCATACTTTTCACTCTTGTTTAGGATGCCCAACTGCTCTACTGGAATGCTGTCCTGTGCCTGTAGCTGAGTAGGATGAACTTCCAACAGTGTCAAATCTTTATCATACTTGATCTGTTTCTCTATTCAACTGTTGTTTTCCTATCACTTCCTGCTACCTTTTATTTCAACAACTACTGCCACAACTTTTCCAGGAATCTTGTCCCCAACCTTCCTCTATCCTTTCTCCAACCCAACAGTATCATGGTACATCCAAGGCATGAACCCCCTTTAAAAAAAGTCATAGTTGTCATCTGTTCCCCTTTCGACATTTACTAATGGACCAACTGTGGCCTCCTTAGAAATAGCAATCCCTGTTGCCCCATTCCCCCTTCTAATCTTCCCTATAGACGATTGTATTTATGCCATGACTGTGACTAAAGTATACTTTCTAAAAGTGACCAAGGCTTGATCACCAAGTCACCTCTTCGATACTTATGATGTAGAAGGTTTACATTTCACTGGCTAATTTTCTCTGTGACCTATTACAGAGAACATTCTACAGCAGAGTACAGCACTGTATGAGCCCCTCGGCCCACGATGTTGTGCCGAACTATGTGGACACCTACTCCATGGTCACTCTAACCCTTCCCTCATACAGAGCCCATACCCCTCCATTTTTCTTACTCTCATGTGCCTATCTAAGAGCCTTTTAAATGTCCCTGCTGTGTCAGCCTCTACAACCATCCCTGGCAGTGTGTTCCAGGCACCCACCACTCTGTGTAAAGAACCTACCTCTGACATCTCCCCTGAACTTTCCTCCTCTGACCTTAAACAGATGTCCTCTGGTATTGGCAATTGCCGCCCTGGGGAAAAGGTGCTGGCTGTTCACTCCATTTATGCCCGTCATAACCTTATACACCTCTATCAAGTCACCTCTCATCCTGGGTCGCTCCAAAGAGAAAAGCCCCAGCTCGCTCAACCTCTCCTCATAAAACATGTTCTGTAATCCAGGCTGCATACTGGTAAATCTCCTCTGCACCCTCTCTAAAGCTTCCACATCCTTTCTATAATGAGGTGACCAGAACTGAACACAATACTCTAAGTGTGGTCTAACCAAAGTTTTATAGAGCTGCAACATTACGTCGCGGCTCTTGAACTCAGTCCCCTGACTAATGAAGGCCAACACACCATATGCCTTCTTAACCATCGTATCAACTTGTGCAGCAACTTTGAGGGATGTATGGACTTAACCCCAAGATCCCTTTGTTCCTCTACACTGCTCCCAACGTACCCATCAACTTCCCCCAGATTCTACCATTCCACCTGCACTACTGGCAATTTACAGCAGCCAATTAACCTAACTACCCACACATCTTTGGGATGTGGGAGGAAACCAGAGCACCTGGAAGAAACCCACACAGTCACAGGGAGCACATGCAAACTCCACAGACTTATAACTGTAGCCTATGAAGCCAGTAGATGGTAGTGGTGATTTCTTAGTGTAAAATGCTGCAGCCCTGAGAAAAGTTAGTTTGGTTAATTTTCTTAAAGTATACGTTTGTTCAAAATCCATCTTGAAATAATAACACTTTCATTAGTTTAGATTCTGCAAATGAGGAAGTTTTCAAAAAACAAGAGCAGCTGAAACAGATGGAAGAGGAGCACAATAAATACAAATCAGATGTTAAAAAGGTACAGAGTGTACACTGAATGTGCATGTCTTCATTTCTCTGTCAGTGGGTTTAAATGATTTATTAAAAGTGTTCCTTTTATTTTAGATTTAACTATATAATCTCCTTAGTCATGTTTCTTTCTTTAGAGACATTGCATAACCTGCTCCAAATGACATCTTGTTCTTGGAATCATTTTACAATTGTGCCTCTGATAATATTATTAACGTGCAAACTTTATCACAATACTGTACTGAAAGTACTTAATGGCTTGGAAAGACAAGTGGTTTTCTATTTGCTTGAGATGCATATTCAGTGTTTCTTTTCTCTCTGATAATCCCCTGATATTCCATCCTTCCCACATCCTCAATTTTTATCTCTGTTAACTTCTCAAGAGATCAACATTCACATTGCATTGAACAAGGATGGCACGGTAGCATAGTGGTTAGCACAATGCTTTACAGCGCCAGCGACCTGGGTTCAAATCTGGCCATTGTCTGTAAGGAGTTTGTACGTTCTCCCCGTGTCTGTGTGGGTTTCCTCCGAGTGCTCCAGTTTCCTCCCACATTCCAAAGACGTACTGGTTAGGAAGTCATGGGCATGCTGTGTTGGCGCCGGAGGCGTGGCGACACTTGCGTGCTGCCCCCCAAAATCACTACGCAAAAGATGTATTTCACTGTGTGTTTCGATGTACATGTGACTAATAAAGATCTTATCTTAAAGACCTGCAAGTCCAATGGTCCTGGGCACAGTAAAAACTGTTTTGGTGTGGGGACTACTATAGGCTGTCCAGACATGTACGTGTTCTAACAGGGATCCATGAAGTTGGACTTAAAGCAGTGACCCTGGCTGTTAAATTTTTCTGACTCAGTTTTCACTCCACTTGCCCTAACTTTCGGAATTGCTAATCCTGTTGCCGCCTCCCTCAGCACAGTTATCAGTGTAGAATGCAGAGTAAAACCAATGTGCCACAAAAACTGGCTTTTCAGTTTCATCATAGACAACAATAGGCACCTAAACCCTGACAGGCTTTTCTTTGTGCTGAAGCAAGATGGAAAACACACATAAATACTTTGGAAATGAAGCACACTAGGGGGGCCTGCTGGCCCTTGTGGAAAGTCAGCTCAGCATCAATCATCAACTTTTGGCCACTGGCACATAGTGCAAAAATTACAAGTAAATTAGGAAGGTGAAAAAAAATACCTTGAGCCTTTAGATATTGTGGACAAAAAAAAACAGAGGTATTGTACCAGCATACAGAGCTAGACTGTAATTTAAAAGCACAGTCCAATCTTAGCCTAGCTCTATATGGCCAGCAGGCCCCCCTAATGTGCTTCAAATTCAAGATATTTATATGTGCTTTTATATGTGCTTTCCATCTTGAAAGCACAGGAAGGTTTTTATAAAGAAAAACCTGTCAGTGTTTGGATGCCTATTGTCTTCATAGAGTCTAGTGTCAGTATAACAATTTTGTTCAGATAAGTAGGAGCATCAAATCATAAGCAACCAATTTTCAGATAGCCATTTATATTTCAACATTAGCGGCAGTTCCAGGGAGAAGCGTTATAACTGTTGAAACATAGACTTCTGTGTCTATGCAGAATGCAGCCTCCTGTAAATATCCTGTGAAGATCAAACTCTACAAGTGTGTTGAGGTAGATATCCATTATATATGGATGACTTGATTTACTGGAGCTGTGAAGGCAACAGCTCTCCTAGCTGCACAACTGAGCTGTCCAGGGGCTGAATTCAACAGGAAGAGAAATAAACCCAGTATTTCTATTCACTCTATATGATGAGTGACAGTTTTTCAGTTCACAAAGTTTAATTAATTCCTTTGGCCCTCTGCTGTCTAAAAGAACAAAGGGAGATGGCTGGTTTGATGTTTAATCTGTAATTTCAGTCTAACATTGAGTAGTTTCATCTTTGACACATAGCAGGTACTCTAAGGTAACTGAAGGGCATTGGCCTTCAATGCACCAGTGGGAGTTTGTATTCTATTGACACCATGTTTTATTCCTACAACAGCTGAGAGACCAGTTAAATTTGGTGGAGCAGCAACATCATTCTGAGATGAAGGGAATGAAGTTGGAGATTTCACAGCTGACCACAGAACTGCACCAGCGTGATGTAACAATTGCAGCGATGAGTGCAGCCACTTCCAACATGGAGCGACAGCTTCAGAGTGAACTGGAGAAAACTGATAGGAAAGCTAAAGAAATCAAGGTGTTTTTAATTAACTTCAATCATTTGTTCAAAGTTAAAAAACTGCAGATGTAGAAAATGCTGGAAATACTCAGCAAGTCAGGGAGCATCTGTGGAGAGAGAAACAAAGTTAACAGTCAGGCTAAAGACCCTTCATTGTCTCTCTTTCAATGCTGACCTGAGGCTGAGGAGTGACCCTAGAGAGGTTAGTAAAATCATGAGGGACACAGATAAGGTTAGATAGTCACACTCTGTTTCCCAGGGTAGGGGAGTTTAAAACCAGAGGGGAGAGGAGAAACCTGAGGGGAGAGAGGGGAGCTGAGGGGCAAGAGAATGGTGAGTATATGGAACGAGCTGCCAGAGGAAGTGGTGGAAACAGTTACAATTACAACGTTGAAAAGACATTTGGACTGGTACATGCATAGAAAATGTTCAGAGGGACATGGACCGAACACAGGCAAATGGGAGTAGTTTAGGTAGGCATTTCGGTTCACATGAGCCAGTTGGGATGAAGGGCCTGTTTCCATACTGTATAAATCTATGACTTTGACCTGCAAAGTGTTTTCAGCATTTTCTGTTATTTGTTTCTGTTTCATTTATTTTTTTCATATAATGTTTATAGATTTGATATTTATTGGCTTTGGAAAGTGTGGATAAGTGCCAAGCTGATCTTTTTTCCAACGTGCTAGATCTCTTTAGTATCCATTTTAGATTGCTCAAATGTGGGCTGTGTGCTTACAGCTACTAAGACCCTGGAATTCCTTCCCTGTAACCCTTCATCTCTCCTTTTCCCTTTTAAGGCGCTCTTTAAAACTGCATCCAAGTTGTTGATAGTCATGAGGAACCGGCACAGATGAAGAATTGAAGCTAGTGTAGATCAGCTGTGATCATTATGAATGGCTGGGCAGGCTTGAGGGGCTGAGTGGCCTACTGCTGCTCCTATTTTCCTAAAATCCTAGAGTTATACAGCACAGAAACAGGCTCTTCAGCCCAACTCGTCCATGCTGACCACATTGCCTACCTGAGGTAGTCCCATTTGGCTGCGCTTGGCCCATATCCTTCTAAACCTTTCCTATCCATATACATGTCTAAACGTATTTTAAATGTAATTGTACCTGCCTCTATCACTTCCCCTGACAGCTCATTCCACATACCCACCACCCTCTTGTCCCTCAGGTTCACTTTAAATATTTCCTCTCTCACAAGTCTATGCCCTCTAGTTTTAGACTCCCCTACAAAGGGAAAAAGACTGTGGCCATTCTCTTTATCTATGCCCCTCATGATTTTATAAACCTTTATCAGGGTTACCCCTCAGCCTCCTTTGCTTCAGGGAAAACAGTCCCAGCCTATCCAGTTTCCCCTAATACTGCAAGCCCTCCAGTCCTGGCAAGGTCTTTGTGAAACTCCAGTGCACGGAGTTAGTGATTTTATGAAAGAATAATGAATACTGCTCACACATTGAAATCAGAGTTTGACATCCTTCAGTATTTCTTGTGTTTTTGATCCTCTCTCCTTGATCATCATCTTGCATGCCTTAAGGTGGTTTACTGAATTAAGGGTGTTAAATAAATGAAGGTTGCTGATGTTCATAAAATACAATCATTCGGGTGTCTTTGGAGTGCTAACTAAAATTGTCAGCTACATACTGTAGATGTATGATCTTGGTCAAAGTGGCAGTCAAAGCACTTAGCCCTTCTCCTTACACATCTGAATAGATTTAGATGGGCCATCGGAGTGAGAAAGAAGTGCAATACCTTTCATTAACCTTTCTGTGAGATATGCCCCTGCATCCTCTTTCTTTGTATCATTTTATGGCTGTTGTGCATTCCTGATGCACTTTGTTTAAGTCGTTGGTGGTCATCTTCAAACCAGGCACTAAATGTCCTCAGATTATTTAACCGGAAAAATCACAGCCCTTCCTGAAACTAGCAACAGTTTTTGCTGCATAGCAATCATTTGCCTTGATTGATTTTTTTTTATTCCCGTCCTAACTTAACAGTGCCACGATTTATTATTGCTGCTATTGCAGAGATCATCTATCTCCATGCAACAGGGAACAAACTCAAGACTTGCTTGCTGAGCATGGTTAAGATATTTGTTCAGCTCACTCAACCAGCTGAGTGGCAGAGAAGAGCAGGCTAAAATTTTGAGCAGGGCTTGTCAGAATTGCTTCCATCTGAAGCTGTAAATCTGCCTTTTTCCAAGCTGCCTCAGACTACTTTCCAGAGTTTTTGTTTATGGAGGGTATTTTGTTATACAGATTCAAATTGGCTGCTTCATCATGACAGGGGAAAAGCATGTTATGAATCAATAAATGGACAAGAGGATTTGTTTTCTGGTGCAGAATAGATTAATGGGTTATTTAATGAGAAAGGATGAACTGTTCATTTGGCAGGATGACTGGTAAGCAGGATAATACAGGTTTAAGATAATGGGGAAAAAATGCCCGAGGCTGGATAGGAGATGTTTTTGTGTGACTCCCAGCATATTCTCAACTACATTGCATGTGAGTATGGAAACATATTCAATAATAACTCCTGACATGGGAGTTAGAAGAGGAAAATTCCCAGTCCTATGGTGAAAGGGCCAGACAAGGAGAGAAAAACAAGGAAACGTGCCTTAATGACTACTGCCGGGTGACTCTGACATCCACCATCATGAAGTGCTTTGAGCAGTTGGTCATTACCTCCAGCTTCCCAGACAAACTCAACCCACTGCAATTCGCCTACCGCCGAAACATGTCTATAGTGGACACCATCTCCCTGGCCCTACACTCATCTCTGGATCATCTGAACAGTAAAGACATCTATGTTGGACTATGTTTATTGTCTACAGCTCCACCTTCAATACTATAATTCTAACCAAACTCATCTCCAAACTCCTAGACGTACGGGTAGGTTAATTTGGGTTTAAAATGAGCGGCACGGACTCGTTGGGCCGGAAGGGCCTGTTACCACGCTGTAAATAAAATTTAAATTTAAATACCTCCCTTTGCAAATGGATCCTTGACTTCCTGACCAACAGACCACAATCAGTAAGGATAGGCAGCAACACCTCTGCCACGATTATTCTCAACACTGGTGCCCCACAAGGCTATGTCCTCAGCCCCAATCTCTACTCTCTATACACTCATGACTGCGTGGCCAGATTCTGCTCTAACTCCATCTACAAATTCACAGATGATGCCACCATAGTGGGTTGTGTCTCAATTAATGATGAGTCAGCGTACAGGAAGGAGATAGAGAGCCTAGTGGCATGGTATCATGATGACAACCTTTCCCTCATGTCAGAAGACCAAAAGAGCTGGTCATTGACTTCAGGAAGTGGGGCAATGCACATGCTCCTGTTTACATCAACAGTGCTGAGGTCAAGAAGGTTGAGAGCTTCAAGTTCCTGGGAGTGAACGTCACCAATAGCCTGTCCAGCTCGAACCACGTCGATGCTACGGCCAAGAAAGCTCATCAGCGCCCCTACTTCCTCAGGAGGCTAAAGAAATTTGGCATGTCCCCTTTGACCCTCACCAATTTTTATCAATGCACCATAGAAAGCATATTATCTGGTCGCATCACGGCTTGGTATGGCAACTGCTCTGCCTGTGACCACAAGAAACTGCAGAGTTGTGCACACAGCTCAACACATCACAGAAACCAGCCTCCCCTCCATGGACTCTGTCTATACTTTTTGCTGCCTCAGTAAAGCAGCCAGCATAATCAAAGACCTCACCCATCCATTCTCTCTCCTTCCCTTCCCATTGGGCAGAAGCATGTACCACCAGGCTCAAGGGCAGCTTCCTTCCCTCTGTTATAAGACTATTGAACAGTTCCCAAGTACAATAAGATGGACTCTTGACCTCACAATCTCCCTCATTATGACCTTACACCTTTTTGTCAACCTGCAGTGTACTTTCTTTGGAACTGTAACACTTTATTCTCCATTCTGTTAGAGTTTTACCATGTACTACCTCAATGCACTGTGTAATGAATTGATCTGTATGAACTGTATGCAAGACAAGTTTTTCACTGTACCTCAGTACATGTGACAATAATAAACCAATTTACCAATTGTAAAACTCATAAAGGATTTGTGCAGGCTTCATGGGCTAAGTGACTTCCTTCTGTGCCATCTGAGTTTTAGGAGTCTGTATTGCTCCATAAAATGAAGGTCACAGTTGCTTGTTCACTCAGTTTAGATCTATTTTCTTCCACCGTGGAACAATAAGGAATACAGTCCATTCTGTGCAAAAAATGTCTAACCCTATTCAGTTGTTTGCTGCTCTGACTACATGTGACACATGGGAATATTAGATTGTGTGCCTTTCTGTAGGAGAGGGGAATAGCATCACAACCAGGCTGTCCAGCTGTACATGTCTATGACTGGAATGCCACTGATAAGAGTCATCAAGTTGTACGGCACAGAAACGGGACCTTCTGACCAACTTGATCATGTTGATCGTGATGCCTATCCACACTAATCCTATTGGCCTGCATTAGGCCTATATCCCTCTACTCCTTCCCTATCCAAGTACCTGTTCAAATACATTTTAAACACTAATTGTACCTGCCTCTACTACCTCCTCTAGCAGCTCATTCCACGTAGCTGCCACCCTCTGGTTGAAATACCTGCCTGTCAGACCTGTGGCTTTGTTTCTTTGCTACTCTAGCTGATTGAGGCTGTGGCTACTGAAGATGAGGGCAATTGAGATAGAAAGGGAAAAAAATTAGAAGGTTTTCAGTTTGAAATTTCTGCAAACAAGCCAGCAATTTCACAACCGTGAGGGAAGTTGAAACTCGCATCCAAGCACATTAGAGCACCGAGAACCTACACCACCTTGCAGCTGAGCATTGGTTTCATTTCAAGTACGCTCCAATGATGGACTGATCTTGGCATCCAAGGGTAGAAAGTGAACTTCCTACAGTTTCCCACAGTTGGGATGTCTGCCAGCTACGCCAGGCTACAGCAGGTGTCAGTTCAGTGACTCCCTTCATTGTTACGGAGAGGGACAAATCTTGAGTGATTTATAATTTTTGAGTTTAGTGAATTTAAATATATTTAGTTGTGTAAGGGATTTTGAGTGTCCTCAGGTGTTTTACACTTGTGTTTAAAAAGACTTTCCAATAATTTTTATAGTATGCATAATTTTTAATGGTGTTTGAACATGAATGTTATAGATATACACAATTAATGGAAGCGGGACTAGGCTATGCAACCCCTTGTGCCTGCTCCCCCATTAATGAGATCATGGCTGATCTTTTACCTCGATATGTAAGCACTTTGACAACTGACTCCCTGACTCCCCATCTTAAAATTACTCATGGGCCCTTATAACCTCTCAAAGGAGTTGAAAAATATTCTAAAGCCATGGCCAATAAAGGAATGAAAAATTTCCTGTTCAATCCACCTGGGGCTACCTGAACTAGTCCAGGACAACATGTGGACCCAGAGCTTATCTCTAAAGACATTTGCCTTCTATGTGATACCAAGGTGAATGCCAAGGCCAAGAAGATGGAGTCAATGACTTAGAGAATGGAGTTTGTGGTGGTCTTTGCAATATTTAACTGAAAGCAAACATCATCTAGATGTTGGACGATTTGGAGACATCTAGGAGGTAGATTTGGATATTATCCTTCATTTAGAACCCTTTGGATGTACCTGAAGGGGAAGCAAGAGGATAAGAAGTAGGAGGGTGTGAAGGATAAATTCCTCATTGCCCGTGTTAAGGACGTGGCTCTGGTAGGAGAAGCTATTGCAATTGATTCTTTAACTATGACCAGACAAATGAAAATGTAACCAAGTAAATATAGTTTCTACCCAACTGTATGAGAGTGGGAAAATGTTGGAGGTTGGTTTAATTTAGTCGCATCCACAAAATGTCATTTATTAGATTGGTATTAGATCCACACATGGATATCCTGGTATTCAGGCACATATTTGGGATGTGACACCATGTTCAAGGACTCTGCAGAAGTAAGAGTCTTGGGTGCAGGAGATGGGGCCTTCATTGCCCATCCCTAATTGCCTTTGAGAATGTGGTACTGAGCTGCCTTCTTGAACTGTTGCTGGAGGAGCTCCCTGAGTGCTGTTGGAAAGGTAGTTCCAGGATTTAGACCCAGTGATGATAAATGATTGATAACTTAACATCAGAATGGCGTGCAACTCGGAGATCCTGCTCACAGGTAGTGATCCCATGCACCTGTTGCTCTTGTCGGGTTTGTGGGGTCCTGTCAGAGTACCTCAAAGTATTTGGTATGCACTGGTGGTGGAGGCAGCGAATGTTTAGCATGGTTGATGTGCTGCTTTGTCTTGGATGGTGTTGAGCTTGAAAGTTGTTGGAGCTGCACTCACTGATGCAAGTTCCAACTTGTTGATTAAAGACTGAGTTTAAGTTCCACAGCTACTATGATGGAATTTGAACTCCTGGCTCTGGATAGCTAGTCAAGGAGTCTGGGTTGCTCATCTGGTAACTTTACAGCTGCTGCACCATGTATCCTATACCAGACAAAATCTCGTGGGTGGCCATGAGAATGGTGTGGGGAGTTTGTGGAGGCAGAGATTAAGCGAGAGTTGGAAGGTGAGAATTGAGAGAGAGAATGGGTGCATGATAAACAGATGGATTGAAAATGCCGAGGAAGTGCCAATGCACATTCTGAGGAAGTTAAATATTGCTGATTTCAGTGGTGAATGCAAGCAAAGTTAAAATTATCTTTAATATAATCTGTGCATCATACTTTTGCAAAACTTCAGATTTATCATCCAGTCCAAATTTTGAGTTTTAATTTACTTTTAGCTTTCAAAAGGTATGTAATCTTGTATTTCAAAATCAGAAAGTCCAGGGTTATGAGGAATGTGGTATAACTGTCAGTGGCTGTGGCAAAGTTAAGGAGGCACTGGTCCTGTTTGACAGATGTGATATCCTTGCTCCCTCAAGCTCAAAAGACCATGTAAAAGAGGGAAGAGGAGAAAAATATAATAATTACTAGGAGATGGATAGCATTCTGTCCAGCCATAAACAGAAAGCTGTGTTGTCCACTTGATACAAGCATGATAAACATCTCAAGGACTAGAGAATTTGGGAAGCAAGAGAGTACAGTGGTTGCACTCCATGTTAGATAAATGGCAGAAGAAACAGATGCATTCTGAAGTTAGAAGATAATTAAAGAGCAGGATTTCACAAGTAATCATCTCGGTTATTGCCTAAGACGCATGCAAATTGGCACTGAAGTGAGCAGATCAGGAGGATTTAACAGGCTGGCTAAGAGTTCATGTGGGAAGTGAGCATTTCCTTTTGTGACAGTATTATTTGTTGCAATATATTAAGTGACGCACTTTGCACACCAACATTTATTGACAGATTAACAAAATGAAGTTGTTCACATTGGTAGGAAGAATTAAAAAAGAGTATAATTTTTAAACATTGGGAAACAAAGGTTGATGCAACCATTTTCTTGTTATTTAATTTTCTCTCTCTAGTTGTGTTTTTAGGGAACTTGTAACCACTCAGACCAGAGTTTTTCTGAACCTCGTAGTCTCTCTTTCTACTCATACTGATTTATTTCCTGTTCTTCTCACCCAAAATCATTCCTCATTACAGCCGTTATTTAATTCCTTTATTATCAGATCTGCCCTTGCCACCTGCTGCACTTTGCCCAATCTCTCTAAACATCAAGTACCATAGAATATTTAATTCACAACCACTGGGTTAGAAATTAGGTCAAGCCCAATAGTCTCTATTTATGCTATTTGACTCTTTTGTCAAATGCTTCATGCGTTAATGTTAACATTTTATCCATTCTCCTTGATTTTTATTTTACTACAGCCACTAGGTTCTGTCCTACTCCATCAAAATCTGCCTGTCATTAACTGAATTGCTATTTTCTTTTATGACTTAGAAAGTTTCTTTTAAGTCCTTTAAGTCTAAAACATTTCCCTTTCTGGAAACCTGCATCATCCTCCTCATTCCCATTGGTAGTTTAAAATTTTGTGACCCTAGTTATGTTTAACCAGGATATTTGTCCCAATCCCAGTCTCACTGGAACCCATCCCAACAGTAAAGCTCACTATCCTGAGTAATGATGCCATACTCCTGAACTAAAACTCCTTTCTCACACATCACTCTTGAGCCATACATTTAATTCTGATTTTTCAAACCAATACCAATCTGTGTTTGTCCCAGGTACCAATCCAGTGGTTATTACCTCTTAAGCTTCATGCTTTAATTTGATCCCGAGTTTCTAAAATATCTCAACTGTACCTTATTCTTATCTTACCTATATCATTGATGTTTCTGTCAATCATGACAATGGGATCCTCCCCCTCTTACTGCAAGTTTTACTCCAGCTGCGGAGATGTTCTCAACACTGGCACAGGGAAAGCAACATATCCTTTGTATCCTTCTGTGACAGCTGCAGAGAAAGTTGTACCTACCCCCTGAATATATTGTGCCCTTATCATGGCCATGTTCCTTTTCACTCCTCCCACTTTAATGGTCCCCTCTATCAGAGTACCCAGACCTGGTGGAAGAAATAGTGGAGAGGGAAAAATCATAATCATGGCAGATTTCAACTACCTTGAGATTAATTGGTCAGAAGAGGCAGGTAAACGGTATAATGGCAGTCCCATAACATGTACATGATGACTTTCTGCTCCACGAAGTGCATCAGGGGAGCATTCACTAGAGTCATGGGAAGTGAAGCAGAGCTGGAAGGGGAAGTAAAGTCGGAGAACGTCTATTCAGTAATCCCATTATAAGCCTGTAGATCATAACTGGGTTAAGCATAGCAAAGACCAAGATGATAGCTATGAGGAAAGCTGATTTTGAGAAGCATCAAACAGAGCATGGGAAAATTAAATAGGTAATATTGACAGGCAGTGATGTAGAAAAATAGTGGAAAACATTTAAAACAATGTGCAGTGGTGTCAAGGAAAAATATATTCTTCAAAAATAACACAGATAATAATAAACAACTAAAAATGTAAGAATAATTAGTGTCCAATGTGCAAAAGAGCAGGGCTGAGCATAATAAGGAAGATGTTGACAAGAATAAGAAAGAAATCTAAAAAACAATTAGGAAGGCAAAGAGGAATGATAGAATTAGGTCCAAGTACCAAACTACCAAAGTATTTCACAAGCAAAGGAAACTGTAGGAATAAATGCATTGGGAGTGGATGGATTAAAATCACTGTTGGAGAAAAGGCAAATGTTATTGAGCAAACACTTTTTGTAACTTGGTAAATGAGAAATTACAAATGTATTTATGTTTTTAAATATTTCTCTCTTTAAGTCAAGCTCAAATAACTTCTGAAGTAGACAAGTTGAAAATACACATTTTAAAAGCCATTAAAGATGAGGTTGCAGCTGCAGAAAGTAATTGGGCCGAAAAAGATCTGGTGTCAGAGAGCCGCTTATTGCCCTTGCAGTCAGTGCCTCTCTCCTCCAGTTTATTGGGAGGTAGAGCTGCCAGTGTTATGCCCGGAGGCATACTCTATTTCTTTCTGAAATGTTCCTGTGCCCAGGAAATTATACACCAGTCAGCTTAATGGATGGAAATAATGATGACATTTCTGTTAAAGTAGAAAATATAATATTAAAAACTAAAATATAATGATTAAAAGGTCAGCATGGATTTTAAAGCTCTTTGCTTGAGTGTATTGAAGCAATAATAAACAAGATTAAAACTGTAGATGCAAGTCATCTAGATTTCTTTATTAATTAATTACTGGGTTATTGTCCTATATAGTTCTAACTGGCTGCAGTGTAACAAGCAGAGACTGTAACTGAAAACCAGTTATTCAGCTCACCGGACAATGGAAATTGCTCCACAAGGATAATTTCAGTTTACATCCATTGTCCACAATTTACATCAATATTTTTGACTTTGGAATCCAAAACACAATTCCCAAATGTGGAAAGAATAGTTAATAATGAGAAAGACTGCATCATTACATTTTAAAAAAAACTTTCACAACAGGTGAATAATTGGCAAATGAATTTCAATACAAGCAGTGTGTGAGGTAGTACATTATGATAACAAAGCAAGTAGATCATGTATTATTTGAAAAATACAAAGGAAAATGAGACAGAGGAGCAAAAGGGCAGGTCACATTAATAGGTGCTATAAAGAAAACAAAATAAGCCAAACACTAAGGTTTGTTTCTGGAGAGAGAATTACAAAGTTGAGAAGCCAGACTAAGTCTGTTCCAAACTTTGCTTAGGCCACACATGGAGTATAGTGTATGAGTCTGGGTATCATGTTTCAAAAGGAACACTGGGAGGGCACAAAATAGATGTTCAAGGATGGTAGTAGGATTGCAAAGTTATATCCATCAGGGACGAATGAACACATCAGCTCAATTCTTGAATGAAGAAGGCTGAGAAGTGAACTCAGTTGTGATAGAGAGACACTAAGATTGTTTCCATGTGCAGAACAATCTAAGGCATCATATAATCACCAACAAATCAAATCCTCTTCATTGAGGGTGGTGAGATTAGTTTGGATAGATTTAAAAGGATGCTAGACAAGTATAGGAGGGTGAAGGAATGGAGGTTTGTTACACAGATGATGAATGCAAAGAGGCACAAGGAGAGGATAAATGGCAGCATGTAGTAATGGGCTGAATGTTTCTGTTTACATTGCATGCAGCAGATGTTATGTGTTTAACAAGTGCTGGGGCCTGATTTATTTTTTGGTCTTTGCCTTAATTCATTTTCTGCATTCACCTGCTTAAATTGACACACATTGCATTGAGAGTGATGTTGTTGGCATTGAAATAGTCCTGCATTAAAAGCTAATTTCTTTCCCTTTTTTTTCAGCTCACACAGATTCAGTTCGAGACCTTGAAATTGGAAAATCAACACTTGGCAGGAATCTTGAAAGGAAATCGGGTAAGAGGATATCCAGAGTATGGTGGGGAAAACTTAAGATTCACTTGACTGCATTTGACTTACAAGGAGAAGCTGGATAGGCTGTGTCTGTTGTCCTTGGTGCAGAGGAGGGGCCTGTTTGAGGAATAGAAAAGTTATGAGGGGCATAGACAGGATAGATAGTCAGAAACTTTTCCCCATAATACAGGTAACAGAAACTAAAAATCGTAAGTTTAGGCTAACGGGTAAGAGGTTTAGAGGGGACCTAAGTAAGAACTTCTTTACCCAGAGGGTGGTTGGAGTCTGGAATGCACAGGTGGTAGGGGTTCATTTGAAAGGTTGTTTTTCAAAATGGAGGCAAGGGTACAGTGGAGTTTAGCAGGGGTCAGTACAAAGGCTCTGCTGTTTTTAGTTGATATTAATGATTTACACTTAAGTGCACAGGGCATTATTTCCAAAGTTTCAGGTGACATGGATCATGAACTGAGGACAGTAAAAGACTTCAAGGAGATAAGCATGGCAAATGAAGTTTAACGCTGAGAGATGCAAAGTGTTATATTTTGGTAGGAGGAATGAGACAAGGCAATATAAACTAGAGGACAAGTCTATAAGAGGTACAAGAACATAGATATCTGGGATAAATTGCATTGTTTGCTGAAAGTGGTTAAAAAAGCACAAGGGATCATAGGCTTATAAAGTAAAAGAACACAAGAACAAGGAAGTCATGATGAGAGAAACAAAGGACTACAGATGCTGGAATCTGTATGAAAAACACTGTGATGCTGGAGGAACTCAGCAGGCCAGGCAGCATCCATGGAGAAAAGCAGGTGGCCAACGTTTCGGGTCAGGACCCTTCTTCAGGACTGAAGATAGGGAAAGCCCGATATATAGGAGGAAAAAGCAGAGCAGCGATAGGTGGAAAAAAGATGGGAGGCGGGGTGGGCACAAGGTGGTGATAGGTAGATGCAGGTAAGAGACAATGATAGGCAGGTGCGGGGGAGAGCAGATCCACTAGGGCTGGGTCAAAGGTAAGGAGGAAAAAGGGAGATAAAAGAAAGAGAGATAGACAAGGAAAGGGAAGAAAAGAAGAGGCATGGTGGGCGGTGGTGTGTGAAGTTCACTGAAAGTGGGAGAATTCAATGTTTATGCCATTAAGCTGCAAAGTTCCAAGACGGAAAATGAGGTGCTATTCCTCCAGTTTGTGCTTGGAATTCTCCTGGCAGTGGAAGAGGCTGAGGACTGAAATATCTGTGAAAGTGTGGGAGGGGAAGTTGAAGTGACTGGTAAAATTTATGAAACTGTCGAGTTCATTGTGCAAGAGGTGGCACCAATGCAGTTGTCGATATAGTGTAGAAAGAGTTGAGGAATGGGGTTGGAGTAGGCTTGGAACAGAAACTGTTCAATGTAGCCAATGAAGAGGCAGGCATAGCTGGGGCCCATGCGAGTGCCCATAGCTACGCCCTTGGTCTGTAGAAAGTGAATTTGTTAAGGGTGAGGACAAGTTCAGCCAGGTGGAGGAGAGTGTTAATGGAAGGAGACTGGTTCTGTCTCTGGTCAAGAAAGAAGCAAAGGGCGATGAGGCCGTCATTGGAAAGGATGTTATAGAAGAAGGACATTGACTCATCCACTTCTTCATTTATTTGATCTTTAACTGGACTACTTTAATCCTAGTGTCTGTGTTCTTTCATCTCTTTTCAAATACTTATACAACACCTTTGTTGAAACAGTGGCAATTCTGTCCCAAAGCTAACTGTGGTGAAGCAAAGTATGTTCTAAAAGCAAAAATACTTGTGTTCAATCCTTTAATCTAACCTATTATAGGCTTTTCTATTTGCACTCCATGGTTGCCAGCATTGTATTCTAATAAGGGACACCTTGTGAATGGGGCATGTTGAGGGCTGGGTTGTCTGACAGAAAGGTGCAGACCCAGTGGGCAAACTCTCCTGTAACTGTGTTTGTACAAAATTCTTCTGTTCACCCCTTAAATCTTAGAGGTCAAACATTTCCCTCTCTCCCAAATCAGGAAGCTGGACACATTCCTTCCCTGTTAACCATTAAACACCACTGCGGAGTTGGCTTTATCTAGGAAACCCTCAAGGTCGCATGTCTATGCTAATGCTCAATACAAGGGGGCATGGCTTTGAGGTAATGGGTGGGAAGTTCAAGGGAGCTATCAGAGGGAGGTTTTTCACCCAGAGAGTGGTTGGGGTATGGAATGTGCTGCCTGGGGTGGTGGTGGAGGCAGGTACATTGGTCAAGTTCAAGAGATTGTTAGATAAGCATATGGAGGAATTTAAAATAGGGGGATATGTGGGAGGAAGGGGTTAGATAGTCTTAGGTGTGGTTTAATGGTGGGCGGCTGAAGGGCCTGTGTTGTGCTGTACTGTTCTATGGTTCTATGATGGGGAATGGAGGTATATAGGGACTGGACGTTCATGGTGAAGATCAGATTGTGCATGCCAGAGAACTTAAAGCTATGGAAGATTGGAGAGCGTGTGATACGGACGTAGGTGGGAAGGAATTGGACTGGGGGGGACAGGATAGCTCCGTGGGGCAAGAACATGCAGATACAATGGTCTGCCAGGACAGTCCATCTTGTGGATTTTGGGGAGGAAGTAGAAGCGGGCAGTCCTAGGTTGTGAGACTATCACGTTGGTAGCTGTGGGGGGTAGATCCCCTGAGGTGATGATGCAGGAGGTAATGTCCTGGTGGTCCTTGGTGGAGTCATGGTTAAGGGGTAGGTAGGAGGAAATGTCCGAGAGTTGGCATCTGGCCTCTGCAAGGTAAAGGTCAGTACGCCAGACTACCATGGCACAACCTTTGTCGGCTGGTTTGATTACAATGTCAGGGTTGGTGTGGAGGGAGTGGAGATCAGAGCGTTCAGAAGGGGTGAGGTTGAAATGGGTGAGGGGAGCAGAAAAGTCAAGACAACTGATGTTCCACCGACAGTTGGCTATGAATAGGTCCAGGGAAGGCAACAGGCCCGGTGGGGGAGTCCAGGTAGAAGAAGAGGGCTGGAGGCAGCAGAACAGGTCATCAGGAGGGTGAGAGGACTCCTTACCGAAGAAGGTGGCGCAGAGGCAGTGGAAAAAGAGCTCAGCATCATGCCGGGCTCGGAATTCATTGAGGTGGGGGCATAGAGATAAGAAGATGAGGCCTTTGCTGAGAACATACTACTCAGCTTCAGAGAGGGGGAGGTCAGGGGAGATGGTAAAGACCCGGCAGGGGTTAGAGTTGGGGCTAGAGGAGGAAGGGTGGGGGTAGGGGGGCTGGGCTGGTGAGAGGGGTTGGGAGTGGTGGAGGGGTGAAGAGAGAGGTGTAGGTTAGGCGGTGGATGTAGGGGAGGGAACAGGAGAGGGAGCAGGAGGAGAGGTCAGGGTACGGGGAGGGGATAAGGGGGGCTGGGAGTGGGCTGGGGGAGGTGCAAGATGGGCTGCAGAATTAGATGTAGATGGGGGAAGAAACAGAGCAGAGGCAACAGAAGGTGAAACCTGGAGAGAGGGAGGCCCCGGGGAGGAAAAGGGTGGGAGGAGCAGAGAGTATTGTAGGGCAGGGGTGTCCAGGTGGGCAGGGGAGGGGGGTGGGGGCAGGCCTGGAGAACCACACGGCGGGGGGAGCTGGAGAACCGCGTAGCGGTGAGAACCTCCAACTTGGAGCAGGTGGGGAAGGGGATCCAGAGGACCGTGCAGCAGTGGGAGTCTGGAGGCAAGTGATCTTGCGATCCCTGACGGCGGTGAGGAAGGAGAAGAACCGTCCATCGAGAGGGTGGATATGGCGGAAACGACAGAAAATAACGGTCCTGGGCACATCTTGGAGAGTGAGGCCCAGAGCTGTGGAAGAGAAAAAGAGAGGACCAGAAGGTGTCGGCGTGGAGCAGAGGGCACAGAGGGAGAACCGGAGAGAGCAACCGGAGTGAACGTACCCAGAGATCCAGGCTGGATGAACCTTTATAAAACATCGCTTCTACCACAGCTGGACTGTTGTGTCCAGTTCTGGGCACCAACTTTAGAAAAGATGTGGAAGCTTTGGAAAGTGTACAGAAGAGATTTACTAAATGATTCTAGAGATAGATGTGGCATGGAAACAGGCCCTTAGGCCCATAATCTTCTAAACCTTTCTAATCCATGTACCTGTTCAACTGTCTTTTTAAAAATTATTTTACCTGCCTCAATCACTTCCTCTGCCCTCTCATTCCACATGTGTATGACCCTCTGTGTTTTAAAGAAAAATTGCCCCTCAAGTTCCTGTTAAATCTTTCCCCCTCACCTTAAATCTATGTCTTCTAGTTCTTGATTCCCCAACCCTTGAAAAAAGACCAAGTACATTCACCCTATATATGCCCCTTATGATTTTATACACCTCTATAAGATTAGCTCTCAGTCTCCTACATTCCAAGGAAAAAAAGTTCTAGCCTGACCAACCTCTCCCTATAACTCAGTCCCTTGAGTCCTGGCAACATCCTTGTAAATCTTTTCTGCACTCTTTCCAGTTTAATAACATCTTTCCTATAGCATGGTGACCAAAACTGAACATAATATTCCAAGTGTGGCCTCATCGGCTTCTTGTACAACCACACAATGACCTCCCAACTTCTATACTCAGTGCCCTGACTGATGAAGGCCAGCATGCGGAAAGCCGCCTTCACCACCCTGTCTGCCTGTGACTCCACCTTCAATGAACCATATACTTGATCTCCAACGTCTCCCTGTTCTACAACACTCCCCAGGTCTCTACTGTTCACTGTGAAACTTCCGCCTTGATTTGACTTTCCAAATTGCAACTCCATTTGACATTCCTCAGCTCACTTGCTTGGCTGATCAAAGTCCCCTGATGTTCTTTTGATAACCTTCTTAATTGTTCACTATCCCACCTATCTATCATCTGCAAACTTATTAATCATGCCTTGTACATTCTCATCCAAATTGTTGATATTAACGAGGGGCAAAGGATGAGGGACATAGTTCTGTGGATGGACTGGAGAAGCTGGGGTTGTTCGTTTTGGAACAGAAGGATTTGCAGGGGTATGTCATGAGTTTAAAATCATCAAAAATTGAAAGAGAACAGATAGAAACTGTTCCTCATGGTAAAGGAGTTGAGACCAAAGGACTTGGGGAAAATCTTTCTTAAGTGGCAACTGATTTGGGTTGGGAATGTACTGCTGGAGGTGATGGGGTAGATTCAATCTTGGAGGTTAAAAGGGAACTGGATAAGTACCGTAATTTACTATGGGGAAGAGGAGCTGAACTCTTATGTGGAGCCAGTACCCACCCAGTGTGCTTCCTTCTGCACTGTGATCTTTCTATGAAAGTGTTAGCCCCCCCAAAATAATGAAGTTCCCAAACATGACTAATCTCTCCCTCACCCATCCTCTTTCTGTCCATCTTTCACACACTAGTTTTGGAGCAAAGTCACCCAAAGCTTATGGACATGAGATTTCGAACATCCCACACGTGGGTTTCAGTTCTGCTGCAGTGTAACCACACTTAGTACATTGTTAGACCATCCAAAGATCTTTTAAATATTTTTAACATGAGCAGGAACCTCCAAATCAACGTACTCATCAGATCCCAGACTCTGTAGTGTGACAGTACCCTAGATACTTGTCATTGCCATACCATCACACCTCAACATGGAGCTACAGCTGTTGCTCTCTGCACTTGGTGCTGTCCAGCAAAGTAATCATCTTTATGTCATGATATGACTGGGCACGTGATTAATTTTGACAGATCTGCTGACTGTTTTGAAGAGGGATGTCTCCATGGAGAGAAACAGAGTTGACGTTTTGAGTCAGTGACCCTTCATCAGATGAAAGGTCATTGATCTGAAACATTAACTTTAACCCTTTTCCTCTCTCCATAGATGCTGCCTGCCATGCTGAGAATCATGGAATTGTACAACACAAATAGGCCCTTTCTGCCACCTCATCATGTCGACCCTGATCCCTATCTACGCTAATCACATTTGCCTGCATTAGGCGTATTCCTCAAATCCTTTCCTATCAAAGTACCTACCAAAATGCCTTTCAAACATTGTAATTGTATCTGCCTCTACCGTCTCATCTGGCAGCTCATTCCAGATAACCACCACCTCTGAGGAGAACCCTCACCCTCAGATATCCAGGATGAAGTTTCAGGGTACTTGGAAGCACATGATAAAATAGGCTGAAGTCAGCATGGTTTCCTTAAGGGGAAATCTTGCCTGACAAATCTGTTGGGATTCCTTGAGTAAGTAACAGGCAACATAGATAAAGGAGAGTCAGTGGATGTTGTTTACTTGGATTTTCAGAAGGCCTTTGACAAGGTGCCACACATGAGGCTGCTAAACAAGATAGGAGCCTGTGGTATTACAGGAAAGGTACTAATGGATAGAAGATTGGCTGACTGGCAGAAGGCAAAGAGTAGGAATAAAGGGGGCCTTTTCTGGTTGGCTGCTGGTGACTAATGGTGGTGCACAGGGGTCAGGGTTGGTCAGGGGATGCTACTTATCGCGTTACATGTTAATGATCTGGGTGACGGAATTGACAGTTTTGTGGCCAAGTTTGCGGATGATAAAAAGATAGGTGGAGGGGCAGGTAGTGTTGAGGAAGCAGGGAGCACTTGGGCAGGTTGGGAAAATGGGCAAAGAAGTGGCAGATGGAATACAGTGTAGGGAAGTGTATGGTCATGCACTTTAGTAGAAGGAAGAAAGATGTAGACTATCTTCTAAAGCGGGAACGAGCTCAGAAATTGAATGTGCAAAGGGACTTGGGAGTCTTAGTGCAGGATTCCCTAAAATTAACTTGCAGGTTGAGTTGGTAGTAAGGAAGGCAAATGCAATGTTAGCATTCATTTCGAGAGGACTAGAATATAAAAGCAAGGATGTAATGCTGAGGCTTTATAAGGTGTTGGTCAGAACACATTTGGAGTCTTGTGAGCAGTTTTGGGCCCCACATCTTAAGGAAGGATGTGCTAGCATTGGAGAGGGTCCAGAGGAGTTTTACAAGAATGATTCCAGGAATGAGGCGCGTTTGATGGCTCTGGGCCTGTACTCGCAGAGTTCAGAAGGATGAGGAGGGATTTCATTGAAACCTACTGAATATTGAAATGCCTGGATAGAGTGAATGTGCAGAGGATGTTTCCATTGGTGGAAGAGTCTAAGACCAGAGGGCACAGCCTCAGAATAGAAGGCTGTCCCTTTAGAACACAGATGAGGAGGAATTTCTTTAGCCAGAGGATGGTGAATCTGTGGAATTCATTGCCACAGACGGCTGTGGAGGTCAAGTCGTTGGGTATATTTAAAGCAGAGGTTGATAGTTTCTTAGGGTCAAAGGTTACGGGGAGAAGGCAGGAGAATGTTGAGGGGGAAAAATAAATCAACAATGATCAAGGGCAGAACAGAATCGATAGGCCAAATGGCCTAATTCTGCTTATTTGTCTTATGGTCTTTTATTTCAGATTTTCCAATATCTGCAAGTTTCTAAACCCTTTAATACTTTCTCTCTTACAATGTTTATTGCGTCCAATATTTTACACTCTCCCTCTAGCTGCAACACCAGCATCATCCCACTCTCCTCTGAAGGCATCCACTTTGTGTTCATGAAGAGAATACCCACATTCACTGTCTCCATACACGCTAAGTTTTTGGATCAAAGTAGGCTCTTTAATTATTCACTGGTCTTTATATACCGGTTTTTCTTTGATTTTACTTGCTGCTTTATCCTCTCTTTGTCATTAGGACCAAAATAGATCCATATCCACGCTGACCATCAAGTGCCCATCTGTGCTAATCCCATTTGCCAGCAATAGATCCACAGCCTTCTAAGTGTTGGCGATTCAAGTATTCATCCAGATACTATTTCAACCATCTCCCTCAGCAAAAACAAAAGCTAATGTTGTACTAGTTTTATCCTTGGAGTGAAGAAAGCTGGGGAGGGGGATGGGGGCTTGATTTGATAGAGGTATACAAAGTTATGAGTGGCCTGGTTAGGATGGATATTGGGAAACTTTCTCCCACAGCAGAGATATCTACAATTGGAGATCATACATATAGGGTTGGGGATAAGAGGATTAGTGGCAATCTTGAGGATGAAATTTCTCACCCAGAGCGTGGTTGGAATCTGGATCGCATTCCCTATTCAGTGTAGGGATAAGAGAATTAGGGAGTGTGATCCAGATATGACTATTTTATTTTCCTTATCTTGCCCTCGCCACATCTTGTCACATGGTGGCTGTATCTTGGCCTTCCCACCCATTTTATTTGGAGAGCTCTGCATTGGAGAAGATCAGAACATTATCACTTTAGCACATGTGGGCAGTCACACGTGTACTTGAGCCACTGGTCCAAAGATCTGCCTTAATAAAATACTTTGAAAAAGGAAGACTTACACTTAATTAAAAAGAAATCCACTCAGTTTCACTACATTAGAATGAGTTATTACCATATTCAGATTAGCAAATGGTGGATGAAACTTTTTTTAAATCCCAAATGGGTTTGATGGGTTTCAAATATAAATAAAAAGAAAATGCTGGAAACACTCAGCAGGTCAGGCAACATCTGAGGAAAACAAAACTGGTAATGTTTCTGGTCAGGGACCCTTCATCTGGAACGTTAACTGTTCCTCTCTTCACAGATTCTCCCTGGCTTCCTGTGTGTATCCAGCATTTTCTGTTTTTATTTCAGATTTCCAACATCTGCGTTTTTTTGTCGTGATGAGTTTCAAACTCAGCCTTTGATGTTTTTCTGATAGTGAGGGAAGATTCCAAAGTAGACATCCAGTCTTTGCTGAGGTTAATGAATTTCGCTGGAACAGCAATTTTAAGGGACTTGAATTGACTTCAGTTCTTTTGTTCTATGGAGAGAGCGCATGTTGGTGAAATCTCCTATTTCACTCTGGAGGGTGTGAGTGTGTATGTTGGATGAGGAAAGGATTGAGCTAAGCAGAGATGTGGCTAAAAGGTCCAGATCATTAGGTTAACACTTGGAAAGTGAAATTGTTGATAAGTTGTGTTAGTCAGTGGCCTCCAGAAGTGGTAGGGAAGAGAAGAAGTAATATATTTTTCATTCATTTCAATTTCAGCAGAATTGCTCACTAATGGATCTTCGGGATGGCTACGTTTCATCTCTGAGGCAGTTAGAACAGGAAAACCAACGGCTCCAGCAAGAACTGGCCGACGTAAGAAGCAAACTGGAGATGTCAGTCAAAGTGTCTCAGGACAGATACGAGATGCTTCTGCTTCAGATACAGAACAAGCTGACAGACATCAGAGAGACTGAGGACAGGTATGGATGCTTTGGCAGTAAGGATGTGTCAGAAAACCTTTGCTGGGGGCTTATGATAGATCCAAAGTAGACGGATTCATTCTTTCGGTGTCGGTTGGGTCACATCAACCACTCTGTGTGTGTGTGCTGGCCTCTAGTAGGACATGTCTACCAGAGGTGGATGCCCAGTGTGAATAGCTTTGGAGGTCCTCAACATTGCCATGCCCCTGAAGTGTCAGATCAAACGTAGGAAAGAAACTTCCTCTTGTTTACTGCCAACTGCTGTCCTTCAGCTGCTGAGTCACTGCCAACTATAAGTTGAACTTGGAGGAGTAGCAGAAATATAGAGTGTACTCTGGATGGAGGACTTTGCCATATATCCCTAATGGTACCACAGCTAGAAAGTCAGCAGCTGGGGTAATGTCTTTGACTGCATCGTTGTTCATCACAGATGCTTCTGAATAGACAGCTTCAGAGCTTCACAGTGAGGGTACCCTGCATCCTGTTGTGTGGCACTGGCACTGTCCTAAATGGGATAAATTCAAACTGAGCATCTATAGGGCAATGTGGGGATTTCAGCAGCAACATTTTATTCCATTGCAGCCTCTAATGCCAGCACATCCCTCGCTCCCTGCCCTTCCTGTCAAGCCAGGGAACTAAATGTGGAGCATGCCAGAAATATTACAAGGCATACCAAGGAAAGTAATGCCAACCTGGTAAAGTTGCAGCACAGAACTACATGTGCGCTAAATAGCATGAGAATTATGTCGTAGACAGCAGTGTGATACCATGGTTGAGGTGATTTTGTTCATTTTGAACTGATCACTGGCAAGTAACCCTCACCACACAAATTCTGGGGAATAACTGTCGTTGAGAAGAAAGTCCAACAGCCCTCCTTTAACATTCAGTGGTTCTACCATTGCTGAGTGCTCGGCCATCAACATTCTGGGGGTGGAGATCACCATGGTCTAGAAACAGTATTTATACCTGCTGCAAAAATAATTTGGAGATAAAGGCTAATTTTCTTACTCTCAACACCCAGGGCACCTTAAAATTTGCTCCCTCTGGCTGCATTGTATATGACAGAATGCATTGCATCAACAGAGAGAGATACAACACTTAAATGGGCCCTTCAGCCCACTGGCCACCACCTATTTACACAAATCCTACATTACTCCCTTTTTTTTTGACAGCTTCAACAGCATCTCCTAAACCCATGAGGTTTTATCACTTAGATATGCAGGAGAAGAGACTGGTTTATAAATTACAAAAATAAATAGTGCAAAAAAAAGGAATAACGCGGTAGTGTTCAGGGGTTTTATGGATTCAGAAATCTGATGGCGGAGGGGAAGAAGCGGTTCCTGAATCTTTGTGGGTCTTCAGGCTCCTGTACCACCTCCCCAGTGGTAGTAACGAGAAGAGGGCATGTCATGAATGGTGAGGATCCTTAGTGATAGATGCCACCTTCCTGAGGCACTCCTGAAGATGTCTTCGATAGTGGGCAGGGTTGTGCCGTGATAGACCTGGCTGAGTGTATGACCCTCATCATGTCAAAATCTTAGAGCTGCTTACTGAGCAGTCTGTAGGAGTACCTTCACACAAACTGCAGTATTTCAAGGAGCTGCCCCAGCACCACCACTTAGAACAATTAAAACTTGCCTTGCCAGTAAAACTCACTATACAAATTAAAAAAAAAACTGATTGGGCCACAAAGTATCTAAGCTGCAACTAGAGTCTCAAACATCAAACACTACCTCATGTCCTTGACTTCTTATGAGCAATTACACAAGAGCTCTAATTACAGAGTACGTGGCATTGATTTCACAGTTTTTGTACCAGGGTGCCAGAATTACAGCATTACACTATTTTCTATTTTGTTTCATGTTTTCCTGCTGTCTGCCTATTATTCCCCCTCTCGCCCCCTGTGTCATATGTGTTTTAATACTAGATTTTTAATTATGCTTGTTTTTGTATCTTCATCAATGAGCGTCATTATATTGATTTTTAGTATTAAATGTTTGTCATACCAGACATGCCATGTGGTGGGCAGGGAATTCACACAACCAGTGTTAAACCTGTGGATGCAAGATGGCGCTGCAGCATGGCGGCAAGTTGCTCTCTGCAGATCCACTCATTACTTATAATATAAAATGTTCCCTATGTCTGTGAGATAAAGGAGCTATTTATTGTGACAGCAGTAGTCCTGGGTTTGTTAACTTAATAGAAGCAGAATTTTTCTTCATGATGTGAATGATACTGGCAATGATGTGCTTTTTACTTTTTTTTTACAATGTGTTTATCATTAGCAATGCCAGCTTTTATTATCCATCCCTCATTGCCCTTGAGGTGTGAAGCCAGAAGTTGTGGTACATGTTGGTGCCAATGACATAGGTAGGAAGAGGGATGAGGTCCTGAAAAGTGAGTTTAGGGAGCTAGGCAGAAGGCTGAAGAACAGGACCTCAAGGGTAGCAATCTCAGGCTTGCTGCCAGTGCCACGTGATAGTGAAGGTAGGAATAGGAGGAGATGGCAGATGAATGTGTAGCTGAGGAGTTGGTGCAGGAGGGAAGGTTTTAGATTTTTGGATCATTGGGATCTCTTCTGAGGAAGGTGGGACCTGTACAGAGAGGATGGGTTACAACTGAACCCGAGAGGGGCCAATATCCTTGCAGGGCAGGTTTGCTAGGGTGGTTCAGGAGGTTTTAAACTAGTTTGCAAGGGGAATGGGAACCAGAGGGGTAGGTCAGAGGAAGAAGTGGATGTGGAAAAGTCAGATCTAACATGTAGAGAGGCTTTGAGGAAGGAGAAGCAGAGTACAGGGTATAAAAGTAGAAAGGTGGATGGGCTAAAGTGTATTTACTTAAATGTAAGAAGTATCAGGAATAAGGGGGATGAACTGAGAGCTTGGATAAGTACATGGAACTATGATATTGTGGCTCTTACAGAGACTTGGCTGTCACCAGGGCAGGAATGGATATTGAATATTCCTGGATTTCAGTGTTTTAAAAGGGGTGGGGGGGAGGAGAAGAGGTGGTGTTGCTGGTCAGGGATACTATTACAGCTGCAGAAAGGGTGGATAAAGGGTGGATAATGTAGAAGGATCCTCTCTGGAGTCAGTATGGGTGGAAGTTAGGAACAAGAAAGGAGCACTCTACTGGGAGTATTCTATATGCCCCCCGGTAGCAGCAAGGATACTGAGGAGCAGATTGGGAGGCAGATTTTGGAAAGGTGCAAGAATAACAGGGTTGTTATCATGGGAGACTTCAACTTCCCAAACATTGGCACCTGCTTAGTGCCAAAGGTTTAGACGGGGCAGAGTTTGTTAAGTGTGTCCAGGACAGATTCCTGTCACAGTATGTTGACAGGCCGACTAGAGGGAATGCCATATTAGATCTACTATTAGGTAATGTACCGGGTCAGGTGACAGGTGGGTGAGCATTTGCGGGACAGTGACTACCGCTCCCTAACCTTTAGCATTGTCATGGACAGGGATAGGAGCAAAGAGGACGGGAAGATATTTAATTAGGGAAGGGCAAATTATGAGGCTATAAGGCTAGAACTTGAGAGTGTAAATTGGGATGACATTTTTGAAGGGAAGTGTACTATGCAGATGTGGTCATTGTTCAGGGATCTCTTGCAGGACGTTAGGGATAAATTGGTCCTGGTGAGGCAGAAAAAGAATGGCAGGGTGAAGGAACCATGGGTGACGAGAGGTGGAACAACTAGTTAGGAAGAAGAAGGCAGCAAGGATCAGATAGGGCTCATGAGGAATATAGAGTAGCAAGGAAGGAACTTTCTTCTTCTTTTTCAATCTTTTTATTAGTTTCCAAATTAATACAGATTAATATATAACATCAATGTTTGTACATGTAATACAAAGAGATCAGGAGAACAATCATGGCATAGATAATCATAAAGAATAGTAAAATATAGTAAAAAAATCTGAAGATCCCACGATCTCTTAGTAAATGAATATAATATAAAAGGAAGGAAAGAAAAAGATTTATTGTGTATATAAAAGAAAGGAAAAAAAAATCCCCAAACCAATAAGAAAAATTATAAACAATATATCAAACCAAACTGGAAAATTTTTTAAAAAAAAGACAAAAAAAAGACTGGACTGAAATTTCTCAATAGAAACAGAGCAGTATTATGTCATCAACTCCGTTCCTCTAAATTGGAAAGTTATTGAAAAGGGATCTATATCATGTGAAAATATTGAATAAATGGACTCCAAATATCTTCAAATTTAACCGAAGGATCAACAGTACCACTCCTAATCTTTTCCAAGTTTAAACATGATGTAGTTTGAGAGAACCATTGAAAAATAGTAGGGGGTATTGGATCCTTCCATTTAAGCAAAATGGATCGTTTGGCTGTTAATGTAACAAAGGTAATCATACGGTAAGCAGAAGCAGATAATGGCCAGCCTCTATCCTGGTAATCTAAAAATTGCAGTGTTAGGGTGAGGTTGTAAATCAATATTCAGTACAGTTGAGATAATGTTAAAAATGTCTTTCCAATATTTTTCCAAAAGAGGACAGGACCAAAATGTGTGTCAGAGAAGCCACATTTGATTTACATCTGTCACATATAGGATTTATATGGTGATTAAAAACAGGCTAGCTTATCTTTTGATATATGGGTCCTGTGAACTACCTTGAACTGTATCAAAGAGTGTCTGGCACACATTGAAGATGTATTAACTAAATGAAGAATTTTCTTCCATGTCTCTGTAGGTAAAGATGTCTGGAGTTCACTTTCCCATTCATTCTTAATTTTGTCCAGTGATTCTGGATGTATTTTCATAATTAAATCATAGATTATTGCAATCAAGCCCTTCTGATAAGGATTAAGACCTAAAATTTTTTCTGTAATTTCAGTTTTGTATGGTGTCGGAAAAGAGCTTTTAAAAAATTTCTAATCTGCAAATATCGAAAAAAGTGTGATCTAGACAAATTGTATTTGTTAGTTGTTCAAAAGATGAAAAACAGTTATCAATGAATAAATCATGAAAACATACTATTCCCTTCCTTTTCCATATAGAAAAAGCTGAGTCAACTCTGGATGGTTGAAAGAAAAAATTAGATTGAATGGGACTTGACAAGTTAAATTTATTCAATCCAAAAAATTTACGAAATTGAAACCATATTCGTATTGTATGTTTAACTATTGAGTTAGTCATATGTTTACTTAATTTGGTAAGTGCAAAAGGGAGTGAAGCTCCTAAAATAGAAACTAATGAAAATCCAAGTACTGATTGATGCTTAAGGTGTACCCATTTGGGACATTGAATTATATCTAAATCTTGTATCCAAAAAATTAAATATCTGATATTAGTTGCCCAATAATATAATCTAAAGTTAGGCAGGGCCATACCACCATCCTTTTTTGGTTTTTGTAAATATTTCTTACTTAACCTTGGGTTTTTATTCTGCCAAATATATGAAAGAATTTTAGAATCAATAGTGTCAAAAAAAGATTTCGGGATGAAAGTTGGAATTGCTTGAAATAAGTATAAAAATTTTGGTAAAATATTCATCTTAATCGCATTAATTCGGCCTACCAATGATAGAGACAGTGGGGACCATTCAGTAAATAATTGTTTAATGTGGTCAATTAAAGGCAATAGATTAGCTTTAAATAAGTCCTTATGTTTCTTGGTAATCTTAACACCTAAGTACATAAAATAGTCAGTTACTAATCTAAAAGGTAATTGCCTGCAAATTGGGGTTTGCATATTTAATGGAAAAAATTCACTCTTATTAAGATTTAATCTATAGCCAGCAGAAAAAACACTAAACTGATCTAGTAGTGATAGTACTGCAGGGATAGATTCCTCTGGATTAGAAATATAAAGTAACAGGTCATCTGCGTAAAGGGATATCTTATGAATTTTCTGTCCGCGAGTAATGCCACATATATTTGAAGAGTCCCAGAGTGCAATAGCCAAGGGTTCCAAAGCAATATCAAACAATAAAGGACTTAAAGGGCAACCTGGTCTAGTACCTCGAAAAAGCCTAGACAAAGGGGATCTTTGATTATTAGTAAGTATTGAAGCCATAGGTGTATAATAAATCAGTTTAATCGCAGATATAAATTTGGGGCTAAAATTAAATTTTTGAAGTGTAATGAATAGATATTCCCATTCGACTGTCAAACGCCTTTTCAGCATCTATTCAGCATGTGAGACAACACATTCTGGAATTTGGGATGAAGGGGTATATATAATATTCATTAATCTCCTAATGTTAAAATGTAAACGATTCTGAATAAATCCTGTCTGGTCTTCAGAGATAATTTGTGGAAGAACCTTTTCCAATCTAAAGGCCAATAATTTGGAAAATATTTTTGAATCTACATTTAATAAAGAAATAGGTCGATAAGATGCACATTCAGTGGGATCTTTATCCTTATTAAGAATTAAAGAAATAGTTGCTTCATAGAAGGATTGTGGTAGTTTACCCACTGATAGGGCATCTTTAAAAATTTTTGCTAACCAGGGAACAAGAATATCAGAAAAGGATTTAAAAAATTCGGCTGTATATCCGTCAGGGCTGGGTGCTTTACCCGAGTTCATTGAAAATATTACTTTCTTTATCTCTTCCTCCGAAATGGGTGCATCTAATTTAGAGCGTTCATTTAAAGATAATTGGGGAATCTTCAAATCTCTTAGAAATTCATGCCTTGATGTAGAATCCTCAGGGGATTCTGATTGGTATAAAGAAGAATAAAATTCTTGAAAGGATTTATTAATTTGAACATGATCTATTGTGCAGGTACCATCTGTTTTACGAATTTTGTTAATCTGACATTTAGATAAAGTAGCTTTCAATTGGTTGGCCAATAATTTACCAGATTTGTCACTATGTATGTAAAATTGACTTTTGGTTTTAAGTAGTAGATTTTCAATTGAAGATGTTAGTAATAAACTATGCTGTAATTGGAGTTCTGTTCTCTTTTTATAAAGCTCCAGATTAGGAGTATCAGAATATTTTTTATCGATTTCTTTAATCTTGTCAACTAATATACGTATTTCATTATTAGTTCGTTTTTTCAATCCAGCGGAATATGAAATAATTTGACCACAGGTATATGCTTTAAAAGTATCCCATATTATCCCACTAGAGATTTCTTCAGTTAAAAAGAAAAATGAAATCTGTTCTTTAATAAACTGGACAAAATCTAAGTCTAGTAATAGAGAAGGGTTAAATTGCCATTGACATCGAAGGATACATCTGCTGATTTAATTGATAATTTCAATGGTGCATGATCAGAAATGGCAATTGCATCGTATTTACAGTCAATAAGTGGAGCTAGTCTAGCATCAATAAACAAAATAATCAATCCTCAAGTAATTATGGTAGACATGAGAAAAGAATGAAAATTCTTTATCATATGGGTGTAGAAATCTCCAAACATCTAAAATTCCGGATTCAACTAAGGAGTTAATAAAGGCAGCAGATTTGTTTGCAAGTGCAGGATTTGACACAGATCTATCCATTGAAGGGTTTAAACAGCAGTTGAAATCTCCACCCATAATCAAAGTGTGTTCATTTAAATTAGGAAAAAATGCAAAAAGATGTTTAAAAAATTCAGGGTGATCTACATTGGGTGCATAAACATTAAACATAACAACTTTTTTTTATTATGAAGTAAACTGGTAATTAATAAAAAAAAATCTACCATTTGGGTCTGATATTGTCTCATGATGGACAAACACAATTGAGGAGTCTATAAAAATAGAGACTCCTTTCACCTTCGCTTGTGAATTTGAATGAAACTGTTGACCCCTCCAAAATCTAAAAAAACATTGATTATCTTTTTTCCTGATATTAGTCTCCTGGGCAAAAATGGTCTGAGCAATAGCAATTAATCTGTGAAAAACTTTAAAGATCTTCTTGCGCTTAATCGGATTGTTTAAACCGTTAATATTCCATGAGATAAAATTAATAGTCTTATCCATTTTAACAGATTAAAAAACATATGGTATGTAAAGGGTTAATCTTGCTATACAAGAGTCCCACTAGCAAGAAGTAGTAAAAAAGTTCAAAGAGGAAGTGGATATGATGGCAATTTAGACATATTTGTAGTTCATCAGTCCAGAAGAAAAACCTAAAAACAGCCTCACCCCCCTCCCCCAACAGCCCGAAAACTGGCCAATACGCAGCCAGAAAGCTAATCGCTAATTGAACTAACCCCAGTTCTATTGGTGGCAAAAGTCCAAGTTGGAAAAAAATATATAAACCACTCATGGTTAGTCTAAACAGGCTATTGACATAGTTAAAACAAAGTTATCAAACTGACAACAGTAGTTGTGAGATTGAAACAGAGCCAAAGGGAGTTAACAGTCGACATTTAAAAAATACAATTTTATAGTTATTTCTAAAAGAAAGCAAACGATCAGTCATTTTGTTAAATACTTAATTATTATTAAAACAAAACATTAAAAGAAAGAAAAGGAGAGGTTTAAATCTAAAAATTAATTGCATAATAAAGCAAGTAGGTAGTAAATCAAAGGAAAAACACTGTCTCTTCCACATTTCTTAGCTTCTAAAGTTAAAAGCTAGTTCATAAGAAATTCTTCGCCCTCTTGGACAGATTTAAACCACTTGCGAGATTTATCAGGTAGTGTAATTCTCAGCCTTGCTGGGAATAATAATGCAGGATGATAATTGCTTTGATAGAGATGAGCCATAATTGGTTTGTAGCTCAGCCTTCCTTTCATAACTTCTGGGGTGTAATCTTCAACTATTCGAAACTTCCATTGTTTAAATTGAATCATTCCACGTCCACAAGCAGTACGAGTCAAGGGTTCCTTGATGTTGACATAGTGAAATCTCAATATTACTGGCCGAGATTTTTGGTCCGGGGCAGGTTTGGATCTTATTGCTCGATGAGCTCTATCAAGAATAAGCTGAACAGGAAACATTTCGGAACCAAACACATTGACCAGAAGTTTAGAAAAAAAGTCCATAGGGTTACCAGTCTCGGTGTTCTCTGGAAAACCGATGATTCTTAAATTTCTTCTCCTGCTGCGGCCTTCCAGGTCGCTGATCCTCTGTTGCTTTTCCCGGTTTTGCTTGGTCATAATTTAGGCTTTTTCAAGTGAGTGGAGTTTGGCATCTCTCTCTTTACCAGCTCAGTCGAGTTCAGCAATTAATTGCTTTTGTTTGGTGTTTTCCTGGATAAGTGTATTTCGTCTGTCTTCAAAGTCCTTTAAAATGGACTTCAATTCAGCAAAGCTCCAGTCGAACTTTTTATCCAGATTAGAAATAGCTTCCAAAGTAGGTTGGTCTCCATTACCTTTGCCATTAGCTAACGCTTTAGATCTGGTGTTCATTTCAACAGTTAAAAATCAAAATTAAACTTGTGCCAGTATTGTAAAAGACTTATTAAAGAGTGGTAAATGGAAAATTAAAAAGTGACTGGAACAAAGCCAAGTTATGACTTAGTCCATTGAGCGGCACCAATAGACTCTGGAAGGAACTTAAGAAGGGGCTGAGGAGAGCAAGAAGGGGACATGAAAAGTCTTTGGCGAGTAGGGTTAAGGAGAATCCCAAGGCTTTTCTCACGTACATGAAGAGCAGAAGGATGACGAGAGTTAAAGTAGGGCCGATTAGAGACAAAGGTGGGAAGATGTGCCTGGAAGCTGTGGAAGTGGGTGAGGTTCTCAGTGAATACTTCTCTTCAGTATTCACCAAAGAGAGGGGCCTTGATGACACTGAGGACAGTGTTGGTAAGGTTAATGTTCTAGAGCATGTAGATATCAAGAGAGAAGATGTGTTGGAGCTGTTAGAAAATATTAGGACAGATAGGTCCCTGGGACCTGATGGAATATTCCCCAGGCTGCTCCGCAAGGCGAGGGAGGAGATTGCTGAACTGTTGACTAGGATCTTTGAGTCCTTGTTGTCCACAGGAATGGTACTGGAGGATTGGAGAGTGGCAAATGTTGTCCCCTTATTCAAAAAAGGTAGTAGGTATAGTCCAGGGAATTACAGACCAGTGATCCTTACGTCTGTGGTGGGCAAGCTGCTAGAAAGGATTCTAAGAGCATTTAGAGAATCATGGACTGATTAGGGACAGCCAGCATAGCTTTGTGAAGGTAAGATCATGTCTCACAAGACTGACAGGGTTCTTTGAGGAGGTGACCAGAAAGATTGATGAGGGTAGTGCAGTAGATGTGGTCTACATGGATTTTAGTAAGGCGTTTGACAAGGTTCCACATGGTAGTCCTCTTCAGAAGGTCAGAGGGCATGGGATCCAGGGAGGCTTGGCCGTGTGCATTCAGAATTGGCTTGCCTGTAGAAAGCAGAGGGTTGTGGTGGAGGGAGATTGGAGGGCTGTGACTAGTGGTGTCCCACAAGGATTGGTTCTAGGACCTCTACTTTTCATGATATTTATTAATGACTTGGATGAGGTGATAGAAGGGTGGGTTAGCAAGTTTGCAGACGACACAAAGGTCGGTGGTGGTGTGGATAGTGTGGAGGACTATTGAAGCTTGCAGAGGGACATTGATAGGATGCAGAGCTGGGCTGAGAAGTGACAGATGGAGTTCAATCCAGAGAAGTGTGAGGTGGTACACTTTGGAAGGACAAATTCCAAGGCGGAGTACAAGGTTAATATCAGGATTCTGGGTAGTGGGGAGGATCAGAGGGTTCATATACACAGATCACTGAAAGTTGCCTCACAGGTGGATAGGGTAGTTAAGAAAGCTTATGGGATGTTAGCTTTCATAAGTCGTGGGATCGAGTTTAATAGCAACGAGGTAATGATGCAGCTCTACAAAACTCTGGTTAGACCACACTTGGAGTACTGTGTCCAGTTCTGGTCGCCTCATTATAGGAAGGATGTGGAAGCGTTGGAAAGGGTGCAGAGGAGATTTACCAGGATGCTGCCTGGATTGGAAAGTATGGATTATGAGGAGAGACTAAGGGAGCTTTAGGGCTTTACTCTTTGGAGAGTAGGAGGATGAGGGGAGACATGATAGAGGTATACAAAATATTAAGAGGAATAGATAGACAGCCAGCACCTCTTTCGCAGGGCATCATTGCTCAATAGAAGAGGGCATGGCTTTAAAGTAATGGGTGGGAAGTTCAAGAGAGATATGAGGGAGGTTTTTCACCCAGAGAATGGTTGGTGCATGGAATGCACTGCCTGGGGTAGTGGTGGAGGCAGATACATTGGTCAAGTTCAAGAGATTGTTAGATAAGCATATAGAGGAATTTAAAGTAGGGGGATATGTGGGAGGAAGGGGTTTGATAGTATTAGGCATGGTTTAAAGGTCAGTACACATTGTGGGCCGAAGAGCTTGTATTGTGCTATGGTTCTATGATTCTACTGATGAAGGTACTTCCACAATACTCTTGGTGAGAAAGTTTCAGAGTTTAGATCCAGTAACAGTAAGGACTTGCGCTATATTTCCAAGTCAGGGTGGTATGCAACTTTGAGAGGAACCTGTGGACAGTGATGTACCTAACGCCTCTTCTGCTCTTGTCCTTCCTAGTAGTAGAGGTTGTGGGTTTGGGAGGTGCTTGTTGAGTAGCCTGGTTGAATAACTGTAATGTACTTTGCAGATGGTATTCACTGTAGCAATTGTGCACCAGTGGTGGATGGGGAGGGAGTGAACGTTGGATAATCATGCAGACAGGACAGCATTCAGCTTGTTTGAGTGTTGTTAAATGCACTTGTCAGACAAGTGGAGAGTATTCCATCATTTCTTGATATTGTCCTGTAGATGGTGGAAAGAAGGTGAGTCACTTGCCTTTGACCTGCTTTTTTTAGCTACAGTAGTGATATGGCTGGTCTAGTCCAGTTTCAGTTGAGTGAAGTCCCCAGGGTATAGATGGTTGGAGACTCGGCAATGGTAATGCCATTGAATATCATCTCCCTCTTGTTGGAGGTGGTCATTGCTGATTTGCTGTGGTAATTAGCCAGGTTGGATGTGTCATGCTTTTGTGAACATGACATATCTGGGCAGTTTACATATCATCAGGCAGAGGGTTTCGGCACTGCTAGCTCTGGGGTATAGATCTTTAGTATTGTAGCCAGGATGTGGTCTGGTCCTTATGCCTTTGCTGCATCTGGTTTTGTCAGCTGTTTCTTCACATCACCTGGAATAGAGTCAAAGGGCATGGAAACAGGCCCTTCGTCTTAAATCATCCGTGCCAACTGTATTGCCCATTGAGTTAGTCTCATCTGCCTCTGTTTGACCTATAGCCCTCTAAACCCCTCCTTTTCTTTCTTTTTCAATCTTTTTATTAGTTTTCAAATTAATACAGATTAATATATCAATGTTTATACATGTAATACAAAGAGATCAGGAGAACAATCATGATGTGGATAATCATAAAGAACAATAAAGTATAAAAAAGTTTGTAGATCCAATGATCTGTTAGTGAAATTAATATAAAAGAAAAAGATTTATTATAAAATATAAAAGAAAAAAATCCCCAAAACAATAAGAAAAATTATAAACAATATCAAACCAAACTAAGCTAAAGAAAAAAAATTCAAAAAGAAACAAAAAAATCTTGACTAAAATTTCTCAATAGAAACAGAGCAATATTACGTCGTCAACTCCGTTCCTCTAAATTGAAAGGTTATTATAGGGGGATCTATATCATGTGAAAATATTGAATAAATGGACTCCAAACTTCAAGTTTAAGCGAAGGATCAACAGTACCACTCCTAATTTTTTCCAAGTTTAAACATGATATAGTTTGAGAGAACCATTGAAAATTAATAGGGGGTATTGGATCCTTCCATTTAAGCAAAATGGATCATTTGGCCATTAATGTAACATAAACCCCTCCTATCCATGTACTTATCTAGATGGCTTTTAATGTTGCTAATGCGCCTGCCTCAACCTCTATTTCTAGCAGCTCATTCCAAATATGCAACACCTTTTGCATCAAGAAGCTGCCTCTGATGTTAAACCTATGCCCTCTTGTTTTTAGCAACCCCTCCCTAGGAAAAAAACTCTGTGCTATCACCCTGTCTATGCCCTTCATTGATCTTACATACCTCTATCAGGTCACCCCTCAATCTCCTATGTTCCAAGGGATAAAGTCCTAGTCTATGCAACCTCTCCTTGCAACTCAGGCCCCCAAGTCCAGGCAACATCCTGCTATATCTTTCCTGCACTGTTTCTAGTTTAATAACATCTTTTCTGTCATAGAGTGATCAAAACTGTACACAGCACTCAAAGTATGACGTCACCAACATCTTATATAATTGCATCATAACTTCCCAGCTCCAACACTCAATGCCCTCATTGATGAAGGCCAGTGTGCCGAACGCCTTTTTCAAAATCAAATTTGAGTTCAATGTCATATGCACAAGTACGTGTATGTACAGGTGCAATGGAAAAACTTACTTGCGGCAGCATCACAGGCACACAGCATCATATAAGCAGCATTAACAAGAAAAACAAATTATATGCAATTTTTACAAGAGAAAAACACAATTAGTCCATTTTAATGCAAAGTGATAAGGATGGTCATAGTGTTAATAAACTGTCATGATGAGGGTTTTGTTGGTTGGGGAACCGAATGATTGAAGGGAAGTAGCTGTTCTTGAACCTGGTAGTGTTGGACTTGAGGCTTCTGTACCTCCTGCGAAAAGATGGCATAGCCTGGATGGTGGGGATCTTTGATGGTGGATGTCGCCTTCTTGAGGCAGTGCTTCCTGTAGATACTACTGATGGTAGGGTTCACCACTATCTACCTGTGACACCACTTCCGGTAATCTATGCACTTGCACTCCTAGGTCCCTGTTCCATACCACACCCCAGGGTCCTACCATTCACTGTATAAGTCCTACCCTGGTTTGTTCTCCCAAAATACAATACCTCACATTTACTTGGATTGAAAGTCATTCGCCAATCCTCAGCCCACATACCAAGGTGATCAAGATCCCCCTGTAATTTTTCATAACCTTCTACATATTCTACAACACCACCTATTTTAGTATCATCCACAAACTTACCAACCATTCCTTGTACATTCACATCCAAATTGTTTATTTTACAAACAACAAAGGTCCCAGCACTAACCCCTGTGGCACACGACTAGACACTGGCCTCCAGTCTGAGAAACAACCCTCGACCATCACCCTCTGCTTCCTATCACTGAGCCAATTATGAATCCAATCTGCTGTCTCCCCCTGGATCCCATATGATCTAATCTTCCAGATTAGTCTGCCATGACGACATCCACTGCCCTACCCTCATCTACCCTTTTGGTTACCTCGAAGAACTCCAAGAAATTTGTCAAATACGACTTGATGGGTCATTATGGGTGGGAGGTTCAGGGGAGATGTCAGGGGGAGGTTTTTCCACCCAGAGAGTGGTTGGTGCATGGAATGCACTGCCTGGGGTGGTGGTGGAGGCAGATACATTGAACAGGTTCAAGAGCTTGTTGGATAGGCACATGGAGGAGTGTGGGATGGGGGGATATGCGGGAGGAAGGGGTTAGGTAGTGTGAGGGTGGTTTGATGGACGGCACAACATGGTGGGCCGAAGGGCCTGTTTTGTGCTGTATGGTTCTATGGACTTCCCACGAACAAAGCCACGTTGACTGTCCCAAATCAGACCCTGTCTCTCCAAATATTGGTAAATCCTTGTTCTCAGAATCCTCCAGCAATTTACCCATCAGCAATGTCAGACTCTCTGGCCTGTAGTTTCCTAGCTTGTTTTTGCTGCCCTTTTTAAACAATGGTACATTAGCCACTCTCCAGTCCTCTGGAACCTCACCTGTGGCCAGAGATGAAGCAAAATCTCTGCAAGGGCCTCCACAATTTCTTCTCTACTTCCCACAAGGTCCGAGAATGCACCAGGTCAGGCCCTGGGGATTTATACACTTTAATGCACTTGGAGGCCTCCAATACCTCCTCCCTGCTAATCCATATGTGGTCCAAGACATCACCACTCATTTCCCCCATTTCCTTAACTTCCATCGTTTTCTCCATAGTAAAAACTGAAGAGAAATAGTCTTTAAAAAATCTCACCCATTTCCTTTGGTTCCACACACAGACGGCCATGCCAATCTTAATGGGGATGTATTTTCTCCCTAGCTACCCTTTTACTCTTAATATATCTATAGAATCTCTCAGGATTTTGCCTCACCTTGCCTACCAGATCCTTCTCATATCTTTTTTGCCCTCCTAACTTTTCTCTTAAGTGTACTCCTACACTTCTTGTAGTCATCAAGAGATTCACTAGTCCCCAGTTGTTTATGCACAGTGTATGCCTCCCCTTTGTTTTTTTAACTGGAGCCTCAATATCTCTTATCAACCAGGGTTACCAAAACCTACAGCCTTGCCCTTCACCCTAACGGGAACATGCAGGCCCTGAACTCTTGACATCACACTTTTAAAGGCCTCCCACTTGGCAGACACTCTTTTCCTTGCAAACAATCTCACACAATCAACCACTGCAAGGTCCTGTCTAATGGCTCCAAAATTTGCTCTGCCCCAGTTCAGGACCTTAACCTGTGAACTGACCGTATCCTTCTCCATAGTCACTTTAAAACTAATAGAATTATGGTCACTGGACCCAAAGTGCTCGCTGACAGACACTTCTGCCACTTGCTCTACCTTATTTCCCCAGGAAGAGGTCCAGTGTTGCACCCTTTCTAGTAGGTCCCTTTATATATTGACCAAGGAAGCTTTCTTGCACACACACTTCACAAATTCCACTCAGTCCTAGTTTTTCACTTGATGGTTGGCCCAGTCAATCAGGGAAGGTAAAATCTCCACAACTACAACATTATGTTTACAATTACCTGGAATCTCTGCTCCTCCAATTCCCACTGAATATTAGGGTGCCTGTAAGGCAATCCCATCAGAGTAACCATCCCCTTTCTATTTCCAAGTTCTACCCATATGGCCTCACTGGATGATCCCCCAAGAATATCCACTCTAAGGCCCATTGTTATGTCTTTCATCAAGAAAGCAACTCCCCCTCTTACCTGCACCTCTGTCATGCCTGTAGCATCTGTATATTGGAACAATAAGCTGCTAGTCCTGTCCTTCTCTCAGCTACGTTTCTGTTATGGTTATGATATCCCAGTTCCCAGAGATAATCCATACTCTGCATTCATCCACCTTACCTGTCAAGCCTCTTGTATTAAAATAAAGGCAGTTTAAACCAATGGTCTTCCTTCTCCTTTTACTGTGTTCCTGTCTATCCTGACGACTAAATTTACTCTCATTGGCTACAGCATTATCCCCTGATTTCTCATCTACCACTCTACAGCTCAGGGTTCCCGAGCAGCACAGGCATATCTCCCAATCAGGATAGTGGTCCTCCTCTAGTTCAGGTGCAACCCATCTCTCTTGTACAGGTCACCCCCTACCCCAAAAAAATCCCAATAGTCCAAGAACTTAAATCCCTGCACCAGCTCCTCAGCCGCACATTCATCTGAGCTGTTTTTCTATTTCTACCCTCACTAGTATGTGGTACAGGGAGTAATCCAGAGATTACTGTCTGTCCTTTTTTGCCTCTCTCTTAACTCCCTAGGTTCACTGTGCAGGACCTCATCCCTCATTGGTACCAACATGCACCACAACCTCTGGCTGTTCACCAACCCCCTTGAGAATGTTCTGCAGCCACTCCAAGACATCCCTGACCCTGGCAACTGGGAGGCAACACCATCCTGGCATCTCTTTTGCAGCCACAGAACCTCCTGTCTGCCCCCCTAATGATCGATTCTCCTATCTCTGCCATCATGCCTGACTTCTCCCTTACCTGCTGAGCCTCAGAGCTGACTCAGTGCCACCAATCTGGCTACTGCTGCTGTGCCAAGAAAGGTGGTCTCCCCAGCAGTATCAAAAGGGGTATACTTGTTGCTGAGGGGAACGGTCACAGGGGGACCCTGTACTGTCTGTCTCTTCCCCTTGCCTCTCCTAATGTCACCTAACTACAGTGGCATGCAAAAGTTTGGGCTCCCCTGGTCAAAATTTCTATTACTGTGAATAGTTAAGCGAGTAAAAGATGACCTGATTTCCAAAAGGCATAAAGTTAAAGATGAAACATTTCTTTAATATTTTAAGCAAGATTATTTTTTTATTTATGTCTTATAGTTTCAAAATAACAAAAAAGGAAAAGGGGCCGAATCAAAAGTTTGGGCACCCTGCTTGGTCAGTACTTAGTAACACCCCCTTTGACAAGTATCACAGCTTGTAAGCACTTTCTGTAGCCAGCTAAGAGTCTTTCAATTCTTGTTTGGGGGATTTTCACCCATTCTTCCTTGCAAAAGGCTTCTAATTCTGTGAGATTCTTGGGCCGTCTTGCATGCACTGCTTTTTTGAGGTCTATCCACAGATTTTCGATGTTTAGGTCAGGGGACTGAGGGGGCCATGGAAAAACCTTCAGCTTGTGCCCCTTGAGGTAGTCCATCGTGGATTTTGAGGTGTGTTTAGGATCGTTATCCTGTTGTAGAAGCCATCCTCTTTTCATCTTCAGTTTTTTTTTTACAGACGGTGTGATATTTGCTGGTATTTAATTGAATTCCTTCTTCCCTCCACCAGTGAAATGTTCCCCACGCCACTGGCTGCAACACAAGCCCAAAGCATGATCGATCCACCCCCATGCTTAACAGTTGGAGAGGCATTCTTTTCATGAAATTCTGCACCCTTTTTTCTCCAAACATACTTTTGCTCATTGCAGCCAAGAAGTTCTATTTTAACTTCATCAGTCCACAGGACTTGTTTCCAAAATGCATCAGGCTTGTTTAGATGTTCCTTTGCAAACTTCTGACACTAAATTTTGTGGTGAGGACGCAGGGAAAGTTTTCTTCTGATGACTCTTCCATGAAGGTCATATTTGTGCAGGTGTCACTGCACAGTAGAACAGTGCACCACCACTCCAGAGACTGCTAAATTTTCCTGAAGATCTTTTGCAGTCAAACGGGGGTTTTGATTTGCCTTTCTAGCAATCCTACAATCAGTTCTCTCAAAGTTTTCTTGGTCTTCCAGACCTCAACTTGACCTCCACCGTTCCTGTTAACTGCCATTTAATTACATTACGAACTGAGGAAATGGCTATCTGAAAACGCTTTTTATCTTCTTATAGCCTTCTCCTGCTTTGTGGCATCATTTATTTTAATTTTCAGAGTGCTAGGCAGCTGCTTAGAGAAGCCCATGGCTGCTGATTGTTGGGACAAGGTTTGATGAGTCAGGGTATTTAAAAAGCTTTGAAATTTGCATCACCTGGCCTTTCCTAACGATGACTTTGAACAAGCCATAGCTAATGAGGGTCTGAGACCTTGGTAAAAGTTATCTGAGAGCTCAAATGTCTTGGGGTGCCGAAACTTTTGCATGGTGCTCCTTTTTTCACTCTACAATTGTACAAAACAATTGTAAAATACGTATTGTATAATATGATTAGGAATAGCATGGCTTTGTCAAGGGCAGGTCCTGCCTTAGGAGCCTGATTGAATTTTTTGAGGATGTGACTAAACACATCGATGAAGGGAGAGCAGTGGATATAGTGTATATGGATTTCAGCAAGGCATTTGATAAGGTACCCCATTGCAAGGCTTATTGAGAAAGTGAGGCGGCATGGGATCCAAGGGGGCATTGCAATGTGGATCTAGAACTGGCTGGCCCACAGAAGGCAAAGGGTGGTTGTTGAAGGGTCGGTGACCAGTGGTGCACCTGGGACCCTTACTCTTTGTGATTTTTATAAACAACCTGGATGAAGAAGTGGAGGGATAGGTTAGTAAGTTTGCAGATGACACAAAGGTTGGATATGTAGTGGATAGTATAGAGGGCTGTCAGAGGTTACAGCGGGACATAGATAGGATGCAAAGTTGGGCTGAGAAGTGGCAGATGCAGTTCAACCCAGATAAGTGTGAAGTGGTTCATTTTGGTAGGTCAAATATGATGGCAGAGTATAGTATTAATGGTAGGACTCTTGACAGTGTGGAGGATCAGAGGGATCTTGGGGTCCGAGTCCATAGGACGCTGAAAGCGGCTGCACTGGTTGACTCTGTGGTTAAGAAGGCATATGGTGTATTGTCTGTCATCAATCGGGGAATTGAATTTAGGAGCTGAGAGGTATTGTTGCAGCTATATAGGAACCTGGTCAGACCCCACTTGGAGTACTGTGCTCAGTTCTGGTCACCTCACTACAGGAAGGATGTGGAGGCCATAGAGAGGGTGCAGAGGAGATTTACAAGGATGCTGCCTGGATTGCAGGGCATGCCTTATGAAAGCAGGTTGAGGGAACTCGGCCTTTTCTCCTTGGAGCGACGGAGGATGAGGGGTTGACCTGATAGAGGTATATAAGATGATGAGAGGCATTGATCAGGTAGATAGTCAGAGGCTTTTCCCCAGGGCTGAAATGGTTGCCACAAGAGGACACAGGTTTAAGGTGCAGGGGAGTAGATATAGAGGAGATGTCGGGTAAATTTTTTTTTACTCAGAGGGTGGTGAGTGCGTGGAATGGGCTGCCGGCAACAGTGGTGGAAGCGGAAACGATAGGGTCTTTTAAGAAACTTTTGGATAGGTACATGGAGCTGAGAAAAATAGAAGGCTATAGGTAAGCCTAGTAATTTCTGAGGTAGGGACATGCTCGGCCCAGCTTTGTGGGCCAAAGGGCCTGAATTGTGCTGTAGGTTTTCTATGTTCTGTAAAACAAAAATACACTAATCTTGCTTAAAATGTTGAAAATAATGTTTCATCTTTAACTTTATGACTTGGAGATCAGTTCATCTTCTACTCAACTATTCACAGTAACAGCAATTTTGACTAGGGGCCCAAACTTTTGCATGCCACTGTATCTGCAGTTAATCTCCTTAAGTGTGACCACCTTACTAAGCTCTTGTCTATGATGCTGTCAGCATCCTGGACGATCCCAAGTATGTCCAGCTCCTTCACACAGTCAGTCTGGAGCTGCAGTTGGAGTTGAATGAATTGAATTGGCTGAAAAAAATAGCTTCTGGGGGTCACAGGAGGAAGCACTTCTGGCTGGACATGGTTGTAAATGCATCAGCCTTTAGCACTGATGTGTATGGCCCTGCCATTGTTGAGGATGGGGATGTTATTAGAGTCTCCTGTTAACACTTGCAACTATATGTGGGAGGACTGTAGAGTTTGATCTGGTGGTTGGAGATCCCTCAGCTCTATCTATTGCATGGTGTTTTTACTGTTTAGCACCTGTAGTTCTGTGTTGCATCTGCACCAGGTTGGCACCTAATTCTTGGAATCCCTGATGCTGCTCCCAGCATGTACTCTGCACTCATTGAACCAGGGTTGAGCCCCTTGCAATCACTGGTGGCCACAGTACCTCTTGCACACCCAGCTTTGAGCTGTCAGCTGTTCTGAGTCTGTTCCATGTAGCATGTTTGTAATGTCACATGATGAGATGGAGGGTATCCTCGATGTGAAGGTGGGACTTTGTCTCCACAAGGACTTTGCGATGCTCACTCACCATGGCAGATGTGGACAGGTGCATCTGCCCCAGGTAGTTCAGAGTGGAAGAGGTCACGTAGGTTTATCTCTCATGTTGATTCGCTCACTTCCTGCTGCCTATCCAGTTGTGGTGCTGAAGTCCCCACCCATAATACATTCTGTGTTCTGCTACTTTCAGTGCTGTTTCTACATGATCAACGTAGAAGAGCACTGATTGATCAGCTGATAGAGGAGGTTTTCTTGTCCATGTTTGACCTGGTCCCATGAGACTTCATGGAGACTGAAGCCAGTGACTATCGCTTGAGGCCATAGAGATACCCCTGGGCTGAGAAGAGTTGTGGAGCCACACACACACGGAGACAGCAGATTGTCATGATAATCAAGACTGCACAGCACAGTAGTGAAGTGGTTAGCATGACGCTATTACAGCGCCAGCGATCGGGGTTCATTTCCCTCCGCTGTCTGTAAGGAGTTTGTACGTTCTCCCCATGACTGCATGGGTTTCCTCCAGGTGCTCCTGTTTCCACCCACATTCAAAGACGTACAGGTTAGTAGATTAACATGGGTGTAATTGGGCAGCGCGGGTTCTCTGAGCCGGAAGAGCCTGTTACCGTGCTGTATAAATAAAGTTTTAAATAAAGTTTTAAAGAGGTAATGGGAGAGGCCGTAGGGTCCAGCTGGTCTACCAAATGTGGAGCAGTTGCTGCCAGTCCCAGCTGTGGCCACAGTGTACAAGGCATGGTTAGTATGTTTGCAGATTATACTAAAATGGGTGGTATCTTAGACAATGAAGGTTATCAAAAATTACAGGGGGATCTTGATCAGCTGCGTTTTCCTGGGTCAGTTTTCCTGCTGTATTTCTCTACAGCTTGCTGCACTGGCCATGTTGCATCCAAGCTCCAGATGACAGTGTGAGCCCCAGCACGCCCAATGCCAGTCCTCACTGGTAGTCTCAGTGCCTTACTCCGTACCCAGCCAGGTGTCGATTAGACCTCTTTAACCATTTCATTGCTGTAGGAGTGTAGGACTGAATGCACAGGTTCCTAGTCCAGCTCTATAATGACCCATTTTAGCACTGATTCCACGAGTGCTGTTGTTCCTGGGACCACATCCTGAGTGAGGTACTGGTGTTGAGGTATTGGTCCAACTGAGTGACTTGCTCATGGTCATGGAAGACAGTTGATGAACCTTGGATAGGATGGCAAGTGTCTTTTTTATTTAATAACCTGGTCAAAATTCTCTGGAAACTATGATATGGAACTGTTGACTGATTTGCAGTGCCCTTGGGAAAATATTCAGCCTTTAGTACATATAACCCTGCAGTGTATTTAAGTAATTCAAGCATGAAAACTCTGGTGAATACTTGCAGGCGAGTGGAAGAGCTCCAGCTTGAACATCAGAAGGAGCTGCGAGGGCTTCAGAAGCGACTCAGGGAGATGACTACAAACACCAAAGAAGGCAAGCAGCTGAAACAGAGTCAGCATCCACTGTCCAAGTCTGACTGCAGCAATTTAACAGATGGCCCAGGCCAAGCTGGTGAGAGTGACCATAGCAATGCACATCAAAGGGACTCATGTGATGTTTCGCCATCTGACTCTCTGCATGGGATCACATCTTGCATCACCTTGTCTGCAGAGGAGAATGAAGCGGATCTTTCTGACAGTGTGTCAGTGCAGTCTCTCCGTTCACTTCACAGTGACCAACTTCTGCCTCTGGTATGCCAGTTTTATTGCACTTTTGTCAGTATAAAGCATTTGGATTCTGAGCAACAAAGGAAATTTCCACATTCAGAAATGCATATTCAGAATGTGAATGTAAATTGGAGTTTTAATTGAAACTGATTCTGTTGGTTAGATGACACACATTGTCCAAAAAGCAAGTAGAGTTGTGCAAAATACCTACACCAAAAATTATGATCATGGATGCATTGCCTGAAAGCAGATTCACTAAAAACATTCCAATGTACAATGTCATAGAGTCATACAGCATTGGAAACAGGCCCTTCAGCCCAACTAGTCCATGCCAACCAAGATTCCCACCTAAGCTGGTCCCATTTGTCTGTGTTTGGCCCATGTCTCTCTAAACCTTTCCCATCTATGTAGCTGTCCAAGTACCTTTTAAATGTTGTTAATGTACAGTACCTGCCTCAACCACTTCCTCTGGCAGTGCATTTCATATACAGACCATCTTCTGGGTGAGAAAGTTGCCCCTCAGGTTCCTATTAAATCTCTCCTCTCTCACCTTAAACCTATGCCCTCTAGTTATTGATTCCCCATCCCCAGGAAGAAGCCTGTGCATTCACCCTACCTATGCCTCTCAATTTTATACACCTCTATAACATCACCCCTCATTCTCCTACGCTCCAATGAAAAAAGTCCCAACCTGCTCAACTTCTCTCCATAATTCAGTCCCTCAAGTCCCAGCAACATCCTCATAAAACTCCTCTGCACTCTTTCCAGCTTAATGGCATCTCTCATAGTCGGGTGACCAAAACTGAACACAATATTCTAAATGTCTCCTCACCAACATCTTGTACAACTGCAACATAACATCTCAACTTCTGTACTTAATACCCTGACTGATGAAGGCCAGTGTGTCAAAAGCTTCCTTCACCATCCTGTGATAGAGTGGACAGCCAGCGCCTCTTTCCCGGGGCACCAATGCTCAATAGAAGAGGGCATGGCTTTAAGGTAATGGGTGGAAAGTTCAAGGGAGATATCAAAGGGAGGTTTTTCACCCAGAGAGTGGTTGGTGCATGGAATGCGCTGCCTGGGGTGGTGATGGAGGCTGATGCGTTGGTCAAGTTCAGGAGATTGTTAGATAAGCATATGGATGAATCTAAAATAAGGGGATATATGGGAAGAAGGGGTTAGTTAGTCTTAGGCATGGTTTAAAGGTCGGCACAACATGGTGGGCCGAAGGGCCTGTATTGTGCTGTATGGTTCTATGGTACCTGCAACGCCACTTCCACTTTCATTGTGATACTAAAGAGTCACAAGGAAAGAACAGGAGTGTGAGTGTGATTGAATTGCACAACCAAATTCCCTCACTGACTCAATGCTGGATGGCACCTTCCAGTGCTATACAATTTGATAGTTACTAGGTTCTTCAAATATTTAAAAAAATGTCAGTAAGTTTTCCTGGATTACTTTAGTCATTTCCTGAATGAAATATCTTGCATTTCACTTCAGCTGGATCAAGAAATAGATTTGATTTCGAAGTTAATATTTTAATTTCTTGATCTGAGGTGAGTGCAATCAATTACTAGAATGTTAGTGTGACTAACTTGGTTCCTAAATTTAATATAACTTGTGTGTCTGTAATATCAATGCTGACTAGAGTCAGAGTCATAGAAACATACAGGACTTGACTAGCATAATGTGATGAGGTTACTGGGGAGGGGGAGTTTTGCAACATTCTGTTTGGTGTGTAAATGCAGTGTAAAGGCAAACCAAGTGTGTAGGGTACTCTGCATTGTTATTGAAGGGGACATAAAGAACGGAGTGAGTAGGAGCAGCCATTCAGTGGGATTCCAGATCTGATCATTGGCCTCAATTCTGCTTTCCTACTTATCCTCATCCTGCCTCCTTTGAAGCCTAAAATCTATCCATTGCAGCTTTGAATGCATTCAATGACATATTAAACAATCATCCCAGCAATCAACCTAGTGAACCTTCCTTGCATTGCTTCCAAGGAAGATATTGTGGGGTACTCTATCATGACCCACCCTTTTTGGACCTTCAAACTCTTGTAATAATAGCCAACATTCCTAATTGGTAATTATGACAAACATCAGGCCATCATCTCCTGCTCTGTCACAGATCTCATTACATCAGGAGATCTCCCCTCCACAGCCTCTAACCTGAGTGCCTCAGCCCCGCACTTCCTGCTTCTCTTACCCAAGATCCGCAAACAGGACTGTCCTGGTAGGCACATTGTTTCTGCCTGCTCTTGCTGCACTGAACTTATCTCCTCTTCTTGACTCCATCCCGTCTCCCCTTGTCCAGTCCCTTCCCCCTTACATCCGGGACACCTCGCATACCATTGGACAACTTCCGATTCCCCAGCCCCCACTGCCTCATCTTCATTATGGATGTCCAGTCTTTATACTCCATCCGGCATCAGGAAGGTCTTAAAACCTTCTGCTTCTTTCTGCAATAAAGATCCAACCAGTTCCCCTCCACCAACACTCTCATCCACCTGGCTGAACTTGTTCTTACTCCTCTCACTTTTCACAAATCAAAGGTGTAGCCATGGGCCTCAGCTATGCCTGTCTTTTTGTTGGCTCCATGGAACAGTCCCTGTTCCAAACCTCCTCTGGTACCACTCCCCAACTCTTTCTCCATTATATTGGTGCTGCTTCCTGCAAAGATGTAAAGATGCCATTCCTTTCTCCCAGTTTCTCCATCTCCACCACTTCTGCCTTCAAGATGAGGCTTTCTGTTCCAGGACATCTGAAATGTCCTCCTTTTTCAGGAAGCGTGGCTTCTCTTCTGCTGTTGTTGATGGAGCCCGATCTCGCATCTCCTCAGCTTCTTGTACTTATGCTCTCACCCCGCTTCTTCCCAGAGATAGAATTTCCCTAGTCCTCGCCTTTCACACAATGAGCCTCCGCATCCAGCATATCATCCTTCGTCATTTCTGCCAGCTGCAACAAGATCCCACCACCTGCCACATCTTCTCCTCCCCACCCCTTTCTGCTTCTGTGACTTCCTGGTCCACTCATCCCTCCACACCCATCCCTCTCTTACCCCTGGCACTTTCCCCTGCCCTCACAGTAGATGTAACACTAGGCCTTACACCTCCTCCCTCACAACCATCCAGGGTCCTAAACTGTCCTTCCAGGTGAGGTAAAGATTCACATGCATCTCCTCCAACCTCGTCTGCTGCATTTGGTTCTCCCGATGTGACCTCCTCTACATCAGCGAGACCAAGCACAGACTCGACGACTGTTTTGCAGAACACCTACACTCTGTTTGCAATGGCCATCCCGAGTTCCCAGTTGCAGACCATTTCAACTCCCCTTCCATTTCCATACTGACCTGTCCATCCTTGGCCTTTTCTGCTGCCAGGATGAAGCCCATCACCTGGGTAGTCTACAAGCCAATGGCATGACCATTGAGTTTTGACTATTGAGTAACACCCCCACCTTTTTTCATCTCTTCCCATCCCCACCTTCCTTCACCACCACCCCTCGCCCCCCCCCCCGGTTGTCCCATTTTTGTCCCCTTTCACACACTTCTCCCCACCAGCCACCCCCCCCCCCCCCCCACCCATCTTCGTCCCCCTTTCCTGGTTGCATCTACCCACTTCATACACAGGTCCTCCCCCCACCCCACCCATTTGGTTCCACCTGCTCTTCATCTCTCCCCTAATGGTTCCCATTCTCACCTTCTTTGCTTTGTGTTCCTGCTTATCTCCCTCCAGCAGCTGTCTCCAACCTTCACCCTCCCTTCCCCTTTACTTTGCTCCATCTTTTTTTTTACCCCTTTTTCCTCTCTTTGTCTGCAACTCCACCCCTGCTCACCTCCCCTACCTGGCACTACCTGCCTGTCATCTTACACCCCTCCTCAGTCCACCAGTTGCCTCGGAATCTTTTCTCGTCACTCCCCTTCTCCTCTTTAAACTGGCCACCTCCTCACCTCCCCACTTTCAGTCTTGATGCAGGATTTCAACCCAAAACGTCAACATTTCCTTTCCTCCCACAAATGCTGCTCGACCTGCTGAATTCTTCCAGCAGATTGTTTGTTGTTCCTACCTACTTGCTGTACTTGCTAACTTTGTTATTGTATGCAGGAACCCAGATCTCTTTCAGTGCCAGAATATTAAATAATATTTTGCTTTTCTGTTCTTCCTACAAAAGTAGATGGCTTCATATTTCAACTAGTCTGGAATTCCCTCCATGAACTTCTCCACCTCTGTCCCCTGCTTCCCCACTTCAAATCGCTCCTCTTTGACTATCTTTTGACCCTGTCTCCTAATATCACCTTATATGGCTGTCTTAGACATTTGCTTGATAAAGCTGCTGTGAAGTATCACAACATATTTCACGATAAAGGTACAGTATGAATGCAGGTTATTGCAAAAGATCATTTCAGATGATAACACTGTTCAGTATCCGCTATGTTTCTGGAAATTTGACTCTCTCCCCTCTGAAACCAGCAACCAGTGTGTGCTGTCACTGCCCCTTTGGAAAGAAAAGCCTCTGCCTTTACATAACATGTACCTATTTCCCACATTTCTGCCTAATTCTAAATCACATAATCTGTCCACATGTAGAGTTGTTTTTAAATATATTTGTAAATCCTTCAATTAAATTTTCCCAATGCATGCTTTACCTGAATAAAAAAACTCAACTGTCCAAGACTGTTATAATAACTAAGTGTCTTTAAACTAGGTATTAGTCTTGTAGCTCAATGATTTGAATGAGAATCTATCATGGTTAGCAAGTTTGCAGATGACACCAAAATAGGTAGTGTTGGAGATGGTGAAGATGGTTATCAGGATTTACAGAGGAATCTTGATCAGCTGGGTAAGTGGGCCGAGGATTGGCGAATGGAGTTTAATTCAGATAAATACGAGGTGTGGCATTTCGGGAAGACAAACGAGGGTAGGACTTTCACAGTGAAGGTTAGGGCCCTGGAGTGTGTTGTGGAACTGAGGAACCTAGTACATCGTATCACAGGTGGGGGTTGGGGGGGGTTGGTGGTGGTGAATAAGGCTTTTGACACAGTGGCCTTCATCACTCAGGGCATTGAGTATAGAAGTTGGAATGTTATATTGGAGCTGTACAAGACAATGGTGAGGAATATGGGAAAATTGCCATTTAGTATTTTGTGTTCAGTTTTGGTCACTCTACTATAGGAAGGATGCCATTAACCTCAAAAGAGTGTAGAGGAGATTTACATGTTGCCAGTACTCAAGGGGCTGAGTTTTGGAGAGAGATTGAGCAGACTGGGACTTTGGAATATAGAAGAATGAGGGGTGATCTTATAGAGGTATATAAAATCATGAGGGGCATAGAAAGGGTGAATGCACACAGTCTTTCCCACAGTTAGGGAATCAAGAACTAGAGGGCATAGGTTTAAGATAGGAGGGGAAAGATTTAAAAGGGACCTGAGGGTGGTGAGTATATGGAATGAGGTGCCAGATGAAGTGGTTGAGACAGGTGCATTAACAGCATTTAAGATATTTGGGCAGGTACATGGATAGGAAAGGATTAAAGAGATATGGGCCAAACGCAAGCACATGGAACTAGCTTAGATGGGAATCTAGGTTGGCATGGGCTGAAAGGCCTGTTTCTGTGCTGTATGAGTCTATTATTTTCCTTGAACTATCTTTGAAATGCTCATCTCCCATCGTGTGGAGACTAGAACGAGAAATGTGACGTTGCTGAGGCTGACACGTTTAATTGGGACATTTGGCTTCTGCAGGAAGGTGCTGTATTTTGATGTAAGTGTCTTCCTCAGTTAAGGATCTCAATTGGTGGTTATTAACACACAAGATGAATAGATTCACACTGGTACTGATGTACCTGGCCAAGTGAAATGGCAATAATCCTCCCTTTTGCTGTTTTATTTCAGAGCCTAGCAGCTGAATCTCCCAATATGTCGATAGCAGCCAAGTTTCTTGAGGAGGAGGATAAACGGTCACAGCAGCTCTTAAAACAGCTGGACATGCATATTGAGGAACTCAAAATTGAAAGTGAAAGAACTGTTAATATGTACGGATGACCCACAGTACGAAGGGCAGCTTATAGGCTTCGTATGGTGGAAGTTCCACAGTGTGAGACTGAGTAACTTGGTGCTATCGTGTAGATTGATGAGTCTCGATGATTGTCCCATATGATTCCTTGAACTACATCTCATGTATATTAGAGTATAAATTTGCCATCATTATCCATCTCCTGGTTTCTTAATGGTTCCAACACTGTTGCTTTTTGTTCTCTCTGCCCTAAATTATACTGGAAAGGTGAGACACTGTAGCCAGAGCACTGCTGACACCACACTTGGAGATGTGGTTCAAACTCCCATGCTGTGCCCCCTAAATTCATCATTGGATTTGTCCATTGTGCTAGGTCAAGGATTTAATATTGGAACTGTCAAGCTGCAAGCCTTAACTGTATTAGTATTGTATGACCACAACACCGAACATTGGCTAACGTTATCTTATTGGTGCTATGCTAATAGTGTTCACCAGACTACCTAAAATGCAAGAAATATGTCTTGTATCTAAAATCATGGTGCATTTTGTTTGCTACATTGATGTAAACTAATGAATGAAAAAAATCTCCAACTCCTGATAACATTCTTTGGTGTAAACAGAGTAAAGAAACACTGGGCTCTGCTTTACATCGTCTTTAGATTATTTTATCCATAGCCTGCCTTGTGCAGGTGGCAGGTTCTCACCCTATAATGTCTAGTATTTTACAGAGAATCAGCATTGTACTGCAAAGACAAATCTGTGAAGCTGGTTTTGACCAGAACCTTCCAATACTAATGTGTTTTTATTTATTTACAGAGATTTATCAATAAACTTTATATAGAATTGAAGCAGCTGTTTTTTTTAAAATTCATTTTAGGGATGCTGGCTGCAAGCTGATCCAGCACTTAATCACCCATCCCGAGTTGCCCTTGAGAAGGTGGTGATGTACAGGAGTTGGGATGTTATTTATGTTGAAGTTGTATGAGATGTTGGTGAGGCCAAACTCAGAGTATTGTATACAGTTCTTGTCACCTACCTACAGGAAGGATATCAATAAGCTTGAAAGAGTGCAGAGAAAATTTACATGGATGTTGCTGGGACTTGAGGACCTGAGTTACAGGGATATGTTGAATAGGTTAGGACTTTATTCCCTGGAGCACAGGAGAATGAGGGGAGATCTTATAGAAATGTGCAAAATTAAGAGGGGTATAGATAGGGTGAATGCATGCAGGCTTTTTCCCCTCAGGTTGGGTGAGACTAGAACTAGAGATCATTGGTTTAGGGTGAAATATTTAAGGGGAATCTACTTCACTCAAAGGGTGGTGCGAGTGTGGAATGTTGCCAATGGAAATGGTAGATGCAGTTTCAATAATTGTAACATTTAAGAGAGGTTTGGATAGGTGCATGGATGAAAGAGGTATGGAGGGCTATGGTCTGGGTCCAAGTGGATGGGACTGGGCAGAAAACCAAGCTGGCATGGACTAGGTGGGCTGAAGGGCCTTTTTTCTGTGCTGTAGTCCTTGAGTTGTGGGTATACCCACAGAGCTGTTAAAGAGGGAGTTCCAGGACTTTGACCAAGTGACAGTGAAGGAACAGCGATATATTTCCTCGTCAGGATGGTGTATGGATTGGAGGGCAACTTCCAGGTGGTGGTGTTCCCATGCTCATGCTGCCATTGTCCATCTAGCTGGTGTTGTCTAAGGAGTTTTGGTGCATTGCTGCAGTGCATCCTGCAGATGGTTCAAACTGCTGCTACTGTTGTGTTGGTAGTGGAGTAAGTGATTGGTGGATGGGATGCCAATCAAGTGGGCTGCTATGTCCTGTGTGGTATCTAGCTTCTTGAGTATTGTTGAAGCTGCACTCATCCAGGCAAGTGGAGGGTATTCCATCATATTCCTGACCTTGACTAACTTCTAAGTCTGTTTGATAAGATATAGTATCTTTACACTAATATAATATCCACATGTTAGTGATATTTTACTAATTCTGAAATGCTGCCCTTGCCCAGGACAGTGCAGTGGTTAGCACTGCTATTTAACCATCTAGCCCCCCAATTTCAATCCTGACCTTGGACACTGTCCTTGTGGAGTTAGGATATTTACCCTCTAACCATGAGTTTCCTCCTGGCTACTCTGATTACCTCCCACATCCCAAAGTTAATTGACTACTGTAAATTGTCCTAGCGGGGGGCAGATGAATCTGGAAGGGAGGTGTGGCAGTTATAGGAATGAGGAAAAATGATGATTAGTACAGGATTGGTGTTCATGGGTGTGTAATGGTCTGTGTGGACATGGTAGGCCAAAGAACCTGTTTCCATGCTGGATGATTGTGACTATATAAAACATCCCTGTTTTAATTTAGCTGATTTCATTTTTTAGTATCAGCTGATCATTGAACAGATAAGTTCGCATGTGTTTCTCCAGACTGAAACATGACCTTGGTTGGATTGTTCATGGGAGACATTGAATGGAAGATGTACATAGAAACAGAAAACCTACAGCACAATTCAGGCCCTTCGGCTCACAAAGCTGTGCCGAACATGTCACTTTCTTAGAAATTACTAGGCTCTTTCTCATCTCCATGTACCTATCCAAAAGTCTCTTAAAAGACCCTATCGTATCCACCTCCACCACTAAGTAAAAAAAACTTACCCGACATCTCTATACCTACTCCCCAGCACCTTAAACCTATATCCTCTTGTGGCCACCATTTCAGCCCTGGGGAAAAGCCTCTGACTATCTACCCGATCAATACCTCTCATCATCTTATATATCTCTATCAGGTCCCCCCTCATCCTACATTGCTTCAAGGAGAAAAGGCAGAGTTCCCTCAATCTGCTTTCATAAGGCATGCTCCGCATTCCAGGCAGCATCCTTTTAAATCTCCTCTGCACCCTTTCTATGGCTTCCACATCCTTCCTGTAGTGAAGTGACCAGAACTGAGCATGGTACTCCAAGTGGGGTCTGACCAGGGTCCTATATAGCTGCAATAATACCTCTCAGCTCCTAAATTCAATTCAACGATTGATGAAGGACAATACACCATATGCCTTCTTAACCACAGTCAACCTGTGCAGCTGCTTTCAGCATCCTATGGACTCAGACCCCAAGATCCCTCTGATCCTCCACACTGCCAAGAGTCCTACCATTAATACTATATTCTGCCATCATATTTGACCTACTAAAATGAAGCAGTTCAACCCAGATAAGTTTGAAGTGGTTCATTTCACACTTATCTGGGTTGAACTGCATCTGCCACTTCTCAGCCCAACTTTGCATGCTATCTATGTCCCGCTGTAACCTCTGACAGCCCTCTATACTATCCACAACACCTCCAACCTCCAAACTTACTAACCCATCCCTCCACTTCCTCATCCAGGTAGTTTATATAAAAAAAAATCAGAGTAAGGGTCCCAGAACAGATCCCTGAGATACACCACTGGTCACTGACCTCCATGCAGAATATGACCCTTCAACAACCACTCTTTGCCTTCTGTGGGCCAGCCAGTTCTGGATCCACATTGCAATGTCCCCTTACTTTCTCAGATAAGCCTTGCATGGTGTACCTTATCAAATGCCTTGCTGAAATCCATATACACTACATCTACTGCTCTCCTTTCATCAATGTGTTTAGTCACATCCTCAAAAAATTCAATCAGGCTCATAAGGCAGGACCTGCCCTTGACAAAGCCATGCTGACTATTCCTAATCATATTACCCCTCTCCAAATGTTCTGCCTCTCAGGATCTTCTCCATCAGCTTACCAACCACTGAGGTAAGACTCACTGGTCTATAATATCCTGGGCTATCTCTACTCCCTTTCTTAAGGGAACAACATCTGCAACCCTCCAATCTTCTGGAACCTCTCCTGTTTCCAGTGATGATGCAAATATCATAGAGGCTCCACAATCTCCTCCCTTGCCTCCCACAGCAGCCTGGGGTACATCTCATCCAGTCCCAGCAACTTATCCAACTTGATGCTCTCCAAAAGTTTCAGCACCTCCTTTTTCCTAATATCTACATGCTCAAGCTTTTCAGCCTGCTACAAGTCCTCACTACAATCACTCAGATCTTTTTTCATAGTGAATACTAATGTAGAGTGTTAAGTACCTCCGCTATCTCTTCTGGATCCATACACTTTCCCAGTGCTGCACTTGATAGGCCCTATTCTTTCGCATCTTCTTGCTTTTCACATACTTGTAGAATGCCTTGGGGTTTTCCTTAATCCTGCCTGCCAATGCCTTCCCATGTCCCCTTCTGGCTCTCCTAGTTTCTTTCTTAAGCTCCTTCCTGTTAGCCTTATACTCTTCCAGATCTCTAACATTACCTAGCTCTCTGTACCTTTTGTAAGCTTTTGACTAGATTTATTATAGCCTTTGTACACCACGGTTCCTGTATCCTCTCTTGACACCCGTCTCATTGGAACATGCCGATGCAGAACTCCACCCAAATATCCCCTGAATATTTGCTACATTTCTTCTGTACTTTTCCCTGAGAACATCTGTTCTCAATTGTGTATCTCCTCAATTAGAAATCTCTAATTAGCCTTGAATCATCAAACGTGTGATCGCTTTTAGTATTGATTTAATGCAAATGAATTTTCCAATCATTTATGCAATGTGGACATCCCTAATTGCCTTGAAATTATGGTGGTGAGCTGATTTGCTAAACCACTACAGTCCTGGTCAATTAAATCTGCCCTCAATTTCCTTTGTTGAAAAAATCTAAACCAGTTTAGTAATCTTTCCCCATAATGATCATTCACCATACCTGGCAAGGTCCTCATAAATCCTCCCTCCTGCTTCATGTCATCTTTCCTAGTGTAGTGTAGGTACACATCTGTGTCTTAACTAGTGTTTTAGACATTTTGAGCATTACCTTCTTTGCTTTGGCAAGTAATGGCAAATACCCTTTGATACCCTGAGTAAAATAGAGGGCTATGGGTAAGCCTAGTAATTTCTAAGGTAGGGACATGTTCGGCACAGCTTTGTGGGCCAAAGGTCCTGAATTGTGCTGTAGTTTTTCTATGTTCTATCATATTTATATTTCCTTATGACATAGAACAAGGCCATTTCAGCCCATTGTGTCTATGCTGGTTTACAAAGCAATCCTACTCACTAATTCTCCCCAGAACCTGTTCCCCCCCCATTCTCATCAACTCCCCCCAGATTATATCACCCACCTACACCCAAGGGGCAATTTACAGTTGCCAGTCAACCCACTGATCTGCATGTCTTTGGGATGTGGGAGGAAATCAGAGCACCTGGAGGAAACCCACATGGTCATAGGGAGAACATGCAAACTCCACACAGAGTACCAGAGGTCAGGATTGAACCCATGTCACTGGACCAGTGAGGCAGCAGTTCTGCTAGCTGTGCCACTGTGTCGCCCAATGTGGCTTCAAAGCCATCAGACCAATCTGTCCTGCTACCTTGAGGAATCCAAGGCATGCTCTGTTCCTCTACACTTGATATTCTACCAACTCTTGCATACTTCCTTGTCGTGTTCTCTGTCCACAATTGCATTGCCACACACTCCTCCAGATTGAGTTCCATTTGCCACTTTTGTTAAATAGTCACAATGTCATACAGCACAGAAACAAAACTTGAACTGTCCACTGAAATTTTCCTATGGTCCAGAATTTCCTTCTTCACGATCAAGTTTGTGGCCAGTTGTAGTATCATTAGCAAACGTCATCCTCTGAGTTCAGATCATTCACACATACCACAAGTGACCAGTGCTAAGCCCCATAGAAATCCACTGCAAACAGACTTCAAAACAGCTGATCAATTTTTTTCCCCAAACCATTACCCTTTATGACACTTAGCCAACTTTTAATCCAGTGTACCAATTACCTTGAATCCAAAGAGTTTACTTTTTTGATTTATCTACCATGCAGGGTTATGTCAAACACCAAGCTCAAATCCATGTACATTAGCCAAGTGCTCTACCCTTATCAGCAATTCTGGTACCACCTCAAAGAGTTCAGTTGAACTGGTCATTTACACCCTTCACATTACAAATCCACACAGGCCATCCTACCTCTCTAAATGCTGATTTATGCTGCTGCTCTGATATTTTTCCAACTATGAACTCATTATCAGCTGACTGACCTGTAGTTACTTGATTTTTGCTTTTCTAAACAAACTTGGCACACATTGCAATTTTCCAGTACGGCACCTGTTGATGAAGAACATTGGAAGAACAAAGGTAGAGGGCTCTGGATAGTCTTTGGATTTGGAAAACAATTTATTCACAAAGACAAATACAGGAACAGAATGAACAGAAACAGATGCACACTCACACATGGGTGATCGCGAAATGTGGGGGAAGTCGCTATGGGGGTGAAGTATACACATACACAGCAAACTAGTTACAAACAATCAGGGAAAACACAATACAGTGCCTGAAACCCCTGACTCTGGACAAGCATCGGCTCTACACCACCAGGAATCTACTTAGGACGCTCCTAAACCCCTGTGGAAGTGCACACTCTTACCAATAGTCCCTCAGCGCAGTTTCGACTCCTGCAACAATCAAAAGAGAGAACCATGCACATGTGGCATTCTTTATAGTGCTGGAGAGCTGGATGGAGCCAGCTGAGTTAATTCAACAGGTCCAATAGGTCATGGCCAGGTATAAAATGTGTGCATGGGAACCAATGGTCAAGAGTGTGTACTAATGAGTGGGTGGAGCCAGACCTTGATTGGCAGTGGTGTTGCTTTCAACCAGTACTCGATGGTGTCACATGACAGCCATGACCTTTCACACTACACCCTCCCTCCTTTTAAGTGCCAGTAATAATTTTATCTGCGCCTATCAATTTATGCTCTTGAAATCCTAGAAACCTTACGTTGTCCTTTCTCTCTTTGCTAGCTGTTTAGTTGTTCACTACTATACATGATTGCAGAGCCTGGGCACTCTCAATCCAGCCGGGTTGACAATAGATTTTCTTCCTTGAGAAATGGTTCTGAACCAAGTGGTTTTTAAATGATAATCCATTTATGCTGCAAAGTGCCAGAACACAACAAATCTAAGTCAGTGATAATAAATCTGACTCTGATTATCCATGGTCACCATCATTAACATTAGTGTTTTTTTATGCAGATTTTGATTTGAATGAGTGGAATTTCTCATCTGCCATAATGTGATTTGAGTCTAGTCTCTGGACCTTAAGCCCAGGCCCTGGCCAGTCCCTGGAGAAATGAAGATCCTGGAACGTCATTGGGGCTGGAAAATAGTGGCTCTGAGGAAAAACTGGCTGTTTTGTTATTTTCTTTGGAACACAGATGGCTGCAGGAAGAATTAACTGAGGTGTATGAAGTTATGAGGGGTGGAGATAGAATAAATAGGTGGGACCTAATTCCCTCAACAGAGAGGCCAAACCCCAGGGGCAGAGGTTTAGAGTAATAGGATTAGAGAGGAAATGACAGATGTTTTCACCCAGAGGGTGATGGGGTATGGAACTCACTGCCTGAAAGGTAGTGGATGCAGAAACCCTCACCACATTTAAACAGTACTTAAAGAGGCATGATGTGCAGGGCTATGGATTGAATGCTCAAGGGTGGGGAACTGTTTCTCGACCAGTGCCAACATGCTGAGACCCTTCTCGACATTGTTGCCTACAATAACTCCAAGCAGAGATTGGATTGGGTTGCAAAGTTAACTTTTGAGGTTTTCTTTAAAAGGCTAGCAGGCCAAAGGTTCTGGTAAAAATTCATCAACCTGAATCATTATCTGTATTTCTTCCTCCACAGACACTGCCAGACCTGCTGAGTATTGCCAACATTCTGTTTTCATACTACATGGTACTTGGACATGTCTGCACCTTGAGGGAAATGCTGTAGAAGAAACCATATGCCTTCTAGCATAGCTCTCTAATGTTAACTGTTTCTCTTCTCACAGATGCAGCCTGACCAGCTGAATGTTGCCAGCGTTTTCTGATGATATTTTAGGCTCTTCAGCATTATCAGGCCTCTGTCAGTAGTTGCCCCAGAGAACACTGATCTTAGTGTGATGTATGAGCAATGATTCTTAAGAGGGTGAAAGTGCAAAGAGAATTTAAGAATGTCTTTCTGCCTTTCTTTCCTTTTCTTTCAAAACACCCTATAAACAGGATCACTAGCTTTGAAAATAGAGACAGAAATTGCAAAACAAGGCAGTTATACTAAACCATGTCTGATCAACCCCAGCTGGAATAACAGAGCCACTGCTTCTTAAGAAGGACATCAAGGTTTTGGAGGTTCTACAAAATAAATTCACCAGAATGGGGAAATTGAATAACTATATGAAGTATCCAGTGCAGTAGCAGGCCATGTGATTCAACCAGTCTCTGCTGCGGCTGTCTTCCACCAATATCTCCCATTACATCTAACCATTGTGTAAAAACATTTATTACTTTTATTAGTCTTGTATTTAATGTCTCCCAGGTGAAATACCCCCTCCACAACTGTCCAAGCATGCATGTCTCAACAGACTCTATCAAGTCATGTGTCTTCTCTCTCCCGATGAAAATTGCTCTGACCTGTTCAAACTCTCACAATAACACTCTTATTTATGGAACCATCCTTGTGAATCATTTTTGCACTTTTTATTACATTAAGTATCCATCTATACTAATCCCATTTACCAGCACTTGGTCTGTAGCCCAATATCCCTTGACAAAGTATTCATCTAGATACTACTTAAATGTTGAGTATACCTGATGGTCACCATGGACATGATGGGCTGAAGGGCCTGTTACTGTGCCGCATGACTCTGTGACTTTATACAGTCAAGAGCAGCAGGTTAGCATCTGCAGACCCATGCTTGTCAGAGCAAGAAGATGTAGGGCCAATTCCTTCTGTGGGCATGGACAAGGAATGAGCCCATTGAATGGGTTGGCAGCATGGTTGAGATATGGATGGTGAAGGGGAAACCCACAGGTCAGGTGATGGTAAAGGCAGGAAGGCCACAGGTCACGTGGAGAGGAGGTGGAGACCTTGCCATGGAGGACCAGTCTCAGGATGGCCAGTTGTGAAGTTGACCAGAGGACAGGTCACATTGCAAAAGCACAAGTCATTGAAGAAGCTAGCAGCTGAGAGGACAGCACAGTAGTATGGCAGGTAGAGTCTGTCTCACAGCTCCAGTGATCCACGTTCGATCCTTTGGTGCTGTGTGGAGTTTGCACGTTCTCCCTGTGGGTTTCCTCTGGATTCATCCCAGGCAGGTTGTAAGTTAATTGGCTACTGTAAATCGGCCCTGGTGCGTAGGTGGATGTAGGACGGGGGAAGTGGGGTTGATTGGTATGGGAGAGAGAATACGTTACAGGGAAATGTGGAAGAATGGGATTAATGGTTTAAAAGACATTTGGACAGTTACATGGATAGGAAATGTTTAGAGAGGCCAAATGCAGGCAAATGGGACTAGCTCAGGAAGGTAACTTGGTTGTCATGGACAAGTTGGGACAAAGGACCCGTATTTGTGCTGTAAAACTTTTTGACTCTATGGAATTGCTCTGAGAGGTTTCTGTATGGCTAACTATGTTGTAATATAAAGGTAGTCACTGCAGGCATAGGGAGGTAATGGACCCACCTGTGGTGTGAGGTGGTGTCAGAGGATGGAAATGGGAATGCTCCCTGGAATAGTGATGATGATGACAGGTGTGAGGCAACTATGTTGAATGAGAGAGCAGCAATAAACACATGTATTTACTGTAGTGAGTCAGTCTGTGATGAGACAAGATTTTAAATAAAAGTATTTTCATCATCTTCCCCTCAGGAGACCTGGGCCGTGTGATACACCTTGGGACACACACTCGTATCCCGGGGGAGATGGACAGCTAGTGTCTGGCAGGGATTGTTAGGTCCCTTTACTGTAGTTTTGAGCTGTAAGTGGGTATGGATGGATGGAATGACTTGGACTGAGTGATTTGGAGAGGATCACAGCCTGGGGCACTGAGGAAATCCAAGAGCTCTTCGTGCCTGTGCAGGTCACCAATCAAGTGGGCAAGGGAAGCACCACCAGGTGACGGATACAGGAGAGACCAGAGGTACAGGCTGCAGCTCAGGTGAGCCAGCTACTGAAGCAGTGAGTCAATAACTACAATGAAATGGCCTGAGGAAGGAAATGAGATTGAGGATTATTGTGAAGTTGTATCTCACTGAGTGGAAGGTGAAGTTCAGAAACCACATGAAACATGGTTGACTACTTAATGCTACTGGAAGAAGAAAAGCTATCTGTCGTTAAGATGTGCAACCTAACTAAATGGAGGCATGAGATGAAGCTGGATGTTTCACAGACACAGAGATTGTCTTGGGAAAAGACTGGGACAGAAATCAGCTGGACGGGAAGTGTCAAATAAGAATTTCCAATTGCATGTTGGAGGACCCTGCAAGGTGAGAGGTCTTGTAGAGAAGAAACTGCTCAAGAGGAAGTTCAGTTTGCATTACAGACAGAGAGATATTGCAGGAGGCAACTCACTGAGGATGCAGAAGGATTTGTTATAAATCTCTCTCACAAGACAATGCTGGCTGACCTCTAGTCAGTCTTTAAGGTGCAATAGGTATTAAAGGTAAAACATGTTCCTTTGAACCATGCCAACGACGCCAAACATTTTCTGTTGACATTTCAGGGAGCCTGGGCCACTTTTAAAGCAGAATGATAGCAGTGGAGTAAGTAAAGGAGGAAAAGCACGATGCATGTATGTGACCCTCAGAGTGATTTGGGATGGTTTGCTGGAGTTGACACTCTTCACTTATTGGATCTGGTGCCTTGCTCTGTCCATGACAGAGTTCTACTGCTGGAAAAGTTAATGGAATAAAACATTGCTTTTGGCTTGGAGGTTTATGTCCTGATTATGTCGGTGGTTATTATCTGACACTGGTGAAGTACTTAGTCTGCCATATGATTTAATCTCTCAACACATTCACCTCAAATTCCAGTGTTACAAAATCTCCCAGATGTGGCAGACTATTCTTACTGTTTCAGGATTACAACAAGCCTGTGTATTTAATCCAGCACAACGGTTTAATCAGCATTAATGCAGAAAGGATCGAGCTAGACTGCAGACCACGCGACACTTTAAATGACACAGAACTTCCAGTACATCAGTTTATGATCGGCAGTGAGAGGCGAAGGAACGGAGAGAGTCGAAGACTAATGAAGCGATAATTGCTTTTTATCTTAGCGTTCGAGGATAGCGGGGAGTGACTGCGCAGGCATGTGACGTCACTCGGTAGCGCACGAACAGTTTAAAAAGAAGACAGCCATATCCAGCGGGCAGCATCAGAGTGGGCAGCTGAGTGAGAGGGAACAGAGTGGTTGGGCTTTGGCTCAACAGGCTTAGGTGAGAACGGGGTAAGAAGCGAGATTTATAGAGCGGGGGTAAGTTACGTTTATTTATCGTAGTTGCATTAGACAGTGCCATAGCAGTATGCATCTGGGATTAGTGTTATGTTTGGAGTGTCAGAAGTGGGCACCCTGGGAGACTACCAGCCTCCCCGAGGACATCTGCGCAAAGTGCATTGAGATGCGGCTCCTCAGGGACTTGGAGCTGCAGCTCGATGACCTTCGGTTGATTAGGGAGAGTGAGGAGGAGATAGACAGAAGCTATAAAGAATTTGTTGAGAGTACCTCTGTGGCAGTCCCCCTCAAAAATTGGTATCTCATTTTAGATTCTGTTGGAGAGGATGACCTGACAGAGGAAGACCATGGCAAACAGGAGTTTGGCACCGTACCTGGTGCCGTGGTCCAGCGGGCAAGGAGAAATACAGTGGTCATTGGGGATTCTATAGTGAGGGGAACAGATAAGAGATTCTGCGAGCCTGACAACAGTACCCGGATGGTGTGTTGCCTCCCTGGTGCCAGGGATGTCTCGGACAAGGTCCAGAATATTCTGAGGGGAGAGGGTGATCAGCCAGAAGTCTTGGTACATGTAGGTACCAATGACATAGGTAGAAAAAGAGGAGGTCCTGACGGAAGATTACAAGGAGCTAGGAAGAAGGTTGAGAAGCAGGACCTCCAGGGTAGTAATCTCAGGATTACTACCCATGTCACATGCTAATGGAAGTAAGAATAGAAAGATCTGGTAGATGAATGTGTGGCTGAGTGACTGGTGCAGGGAGTAGGGCTTCAAATTCTTGGATCATTGGGACCTTTTTTGGGAGAGGTATGACCTATTCACAAAGGATGGGCTACACCTGAACTCCAAGGGGTCCGATGTCCTGGCAGGAATGTTTAATATAGCTGTTGGGGAGGGTTTAAACTGATTTGGCAGGGGGAAGGAAACCAGGATGTTAGGATAGAGAAAGAGGTATATAGGAGCAAGTCCAAGACAGTGTGCAGTGAAGATGGAAAGAAGGACAGGCAGGTGAAAAGACAGGATAATTTGCTGAACAATAGAAATGCAGCAAAATTGGTAGCAGATACACGTCTAAATGTACTATATTTAAACGCACGTAGCATTAGAAATAAAGTGGATGACCTAGTGGCACAGCTACAGATTAAAAAATATGACATTGTAGCGGCCCGTACACACAGGACTCGAACCGCCATCGGCGGCCATGGGCGGACGCGCGGGAGCGCGTTGTGAGCGAACCGCAGGGCAGGCCTTCCGGCAGGAACCTTACGTCACGTCCACCCCACGTGGGCCCGGAGAGGCTCTCTGGTACTTCGGCGCGTGCGCATTTTGTCTGAGTGAGTAAAGTGTGTTTTGAATTCAACCTCACCGTCTCCGAGTTTTTCTTCGGAAACGTGCCACGTCCGGCTATATTTGGTGACCCCGACACTTCCAGACGGCATCTGGAACCTGCGACATGCATTCCAACGACTCACTCAACGCAGTCTCGCTCAAGCTCCCGACTTTCTGGGCCGCTCAGCCCCACGTTTGGTTTAAGCAGGCTGAGGCCCTGTTCAGTCTCAGAGACATTACAGCCGATGCCACATGGTACTACTACATGGTCAGCGTGCTCGACCAGGACATGGCAGGCCAGATTATTGACTTCCTGCACCAGACACCAATAGAGGAAAGGTACGCTAAGATCAAGGCAATCCTAATCCATACTTTTGGACTCTCCTGCCATGACCGAGCCGTGCAGCTCCTGCACATGGATGGCCTGGGCGACCACAAGCCATCTGAGCTGATGAACAATATGTTGGCGCTCATGGACGGCCATAAGCCGTGCCATCTATTCGAACAGTTGTTCCTCAAGCAACTGCTAGAGGACATTCGCCTCCTCCTCGCGGCTGAAGATTTCAGCAACCCACGCAGGCTCGCGGCCAGGGCGGACATTCTGTGGCAGAGTAAACAGCGGGGAGCAGCCTCTATCTGCCTAACCACGACCGCACAGCCCAAGGCCAAGACCCCACAACTGAAGCCGCTGAGACTCACGGGGGACAAGGATGAGGTTTCGGACCACTGGTGTTTTTATCACCGGAGACGGGGATTATCCGTTGCTCGGACAGCCCGTGGGCATCCCCGCTGCACATGGTGCTCAAGTCCGCAGGAGGTCGGAGGCCCTGCGGGGACTACAGAAGGCTCAATGACGCCACGACCGCTGACCAATACCAAGTGCCTCACATCCAGGATTTCATGGCGAACCTACACGAGGCGACCATCTTTTTGAAAATCGATCTGGTCCGGGGGTACCATCAGATCCCCGTGCACCCCGATACTGTACCCAAGACAGCCATCATCACCCCTTTCGGGTTGTTCGAATTCCTGAGGATGCCTTTCGGCCTCAAGAATACCACCAAGACTTTCCAGAGGCTCATGGATTCAGTGGGGTGAGGCCTGGATTTCGTCTTCATCTACTTAGACGATATCCTGGTGGCCAGCAAGTCACACCAAGAGCACGTGGCATATTTGCGCCAACTCTGCCAACTCCTGAGCGACCACGGACTGGCAATCAACCCGGTGAAGTGCCAGTTCAGGCGGACGGAGATTCACTTCTTGGGCCACAGAGTCAATCGGCATGGCGCCGTCCCTCTACCGGACAAGGTCCAGGCCATCTGCTGGTTTCCCAAACCCAGCAGGGTCAAGGACCTGCAGGAATTCGTGAGGATGGTAAACTTCTACCATCGTTTCGTGCTGCCGGCAGCACGCATCATGAGGCCCTTGTTCGGTCTAATGGCCGGCAAGGCCAAAGAGGTGGCATGGGACGCGGAGTCCACGGAGGTTTTCGAGCGGGCCAAAGAGGCATTGGCGAAGGCGACCCTCCTGGTACACCCGAGAGTCGATGTATCCACGGCGCTCACAGTCAACGCTTCTGACACGGCAGTCAGCGGAGTCCTGGAGCAGCTCGTCGAGGGCCAGTGGTGACCGCTCGCCTTTTTCTGCCGACACCTGCGACCGCTGGATGTTAAGTACAGCGCTTTTGACAGGGAGTTGTTAGCGCTCTACCTGGCTATCCGGCATTTCCGGTATTTCCTCGAAGGAAGGGATTTCACCATGTATACAGACCACAAGCCCCTCACCTTCGCCCTTGCAAAGGTATCGGACCCATGGTCGGCTCGGCAGCAGAGGAACCTCTCCTTTATTTCGGACCTCACCACAGACGTCCGCCACATCGCAGGGAAGAACCACATGGTCGCTGACACGCTGTCCCGCTCCCACATTCACTCACCTTCTCGTCCCCAGGGATCGACTACACGGTGCTGGCGGAGGCGCAACAGGTGGACACCGAGATCCCGGCTGACCGTACCGCCGTTTCGGGACTCCAGTTGGAGGACATACCTGTCAGCCCGACAGCGGCTCGGCTCCTGTGCGACACGTCTACTGGCAAAGCCCGGCCCGTGGTACCAGCAGCATGGAGGCACTGTGTGTTCGACACGCTACATGGTCTGGCCCACCCGTCCATCTGGGCATCCATCAAATTGGTAGCAGACAAATTTATCTGGCACGGTTTGCGCCATCAGCGGCCGTGGACAGACGCGTGGGAGCGCGTCGTGAACGAACCGCGGGGTAGGCCTTCCAGCGGGAACCTTACGTCACGTCCACCCCACGTGGGCCCGGAGACGTTCTCGGGCGAGTTTTGTCTGAGTGAGTAAAGTGTGTTTTGAATTCAACCTCCCCGTCTCTGAGTTTTTCTTCGGAAACGCGCTGCGTCCGGCTATAACATTGTGGCAATCACTGAGTCATGGCTTAAGGAAGGCTGTGAGTGGGAACGAAATGTCCAGGGGTACACAGTGTATAGGAAAAGTAGGCAGAGGTGGTGGTGTGGCCCTGATGGTTAGTAATGATATAAAATCAATAGAGAGAAGGGACATAGGGTCAGAAGAAATGGAATCCTTATGGGTGAAGCTAAGAAATGGCAAGGGTAAAAGGACAATAATAGCAGTTAAATATAGGCCCCCTAACAGCAGCTGGGATGTGGACTATAAGTTACAGCTAGAAATAGAAAAAGCGTGTCAGAGAGACAATGTCAAGATAATTATGGGGGATTTTAACATGAAGGTGGATTGGGAAAGCCAGGAAGCCAGTGGATCTCAGGAGAGCGTGTTTGTGGAGCATCTATGGGATGGCTTTTTGGAGCAACTTGTTGATGAGCCCACCAGGGGATCGGCTGTTTTGGATTGGGTGCTGGGTAATGAACCGGAGCTGATTAGGGAACTAAAGGTAAAGGGACCATTAGGAACTAGTGATCACAGTATGATTGAGTTCAGTTTCAAATTTGAAAAGGAGAAGCTGATATCAGATGTGTTGTAGTGGCTAGCTACACGCTACGAAATGAAGACACAGAGTCGCTGGTTTCAAAATCAGAAGTCGAATATCGACCGGGGCGCGGTGCGCCTTTAATAGCCGAAAGCTTCCCACGCTACAGTTCCCGCGCTGACATCATGCGCGGGTCACCTGACCTTCCCGCGCACGGGCATTCCCAGCCCAACGCTGGGGAAGAAGAAGGGCCCCACGCCATCTTGGATCGGGGCCTCCAACAACGTCACGATGTCGGGAGCCAGTTCGATGCCGGTGCGGTGAGTCGCTACATAACCCTCCCCCCCAACCGGCAATACCGTCGCGAAAACCAGAATTAAATAAACTATGACTTGGGTGGCCTGCCCCTGCGCCACGCTTGCTGTACCACCATGGGTTGGTCCAAGTCTAAATGAGCCAGCTTCAGCCGGTCAACCATAAACACCTCCTCGCGCCCCCCAGTGTCCAGCACGAACGTAGATCCATTGTTCCTGACAACCCGGAATGGCCCTTCGTATGGCCGTTGCAGCGGTGATCGGTGCGCACCCCTCCTGACGAAGACAAACTTACAGTCTTGGAGGGAAGTCGGCATACGGGTCGGGACCTGTCCGTGTCGCGATGTGGGAATCGGGGCCAGGCTTCCAAGGAAATTACAGTGACATAAAAGAGGAACTAGCTCAAATTGATTGGAAAAGTAAGCTAGTTGGAGGGACAGCAGAGCAGAACGGAATTTCTACAAGAAATAAGGAAAATGCAGGATAGATATATTCCAAGAAAAAAGAAGGTTATGAATGGAAAAATGGCACAAATGTGGATAACGAGAGAGGTTAAGGCTAAAATAAAAGCAAAAGGGAGGGCATACAAGGAAGCAAAAGTTAGTGGGAAAACAGAAGACTGGGAAACTTTTAAAAACTTACAGAAAGAAACTAAGAGGGTCATTAGGAAAGAAAAGATGAATTATGAAAGGAAGTTGGCAGATAACATTCAAAGAGATACTAAGTTTTTTTTAAACATATGAAGAGTAAAAGAGAGGCACGGGTTGATATAGGACCAATTGAAAACGGTGCGGGAGAGATTATAATGGATAACAGAGAGATGGCAGAGGAACTAAATGAGTATTTTGCATTGATCTTCACTGTGGAGGACATCAGCAATATACCGGATAGTCAGGGGTCTCAGGGGATAGAACTGAATTCAGTTAAGATTACTAGAGAGAACATGCTCAGGAAGCTAAATGGACTAAAGACAGATAAGTCTCCCAGACCAGCTGAGGTGCACCCGGGTTCTGAAAGAGGTGGCTTCAGAGATTGAGGAGGCATTAGTGATAATTTTCCAGGAATCAATAGACTCCGGCATGGTTCCGGAGGACTGGAAGGTCACAAATGTAGTTCCGCTGTATAAGAAAGGTGGGAGGCAGCATAAAGGAAATTACAGACCTATTAGTCTGACATCGGTGGTGGAAAAGTTATTGGAATTGATCCTCAAGGATGAAGTTATGGAATACCCAGAGGTGCAAGGCAAGATAGGCCCAAGCCAGCATGGTTTCGTGAAGGGAAGATCCTGCCTGACCAACCTATTGGAGTTTCTTGAGGAAATCTCAGGTAGGGTGGATAAGGGAGAGGCTGTGAATGTTGTGTATTTAGACTTTCAAAAGGCCTTTGACAAGGTGCTGCACAAGAGGCTGATTAATAAGATGAGAGCTCATGGAATTACACGTAGGATATTGGAATGGGTGGAGCATTGGCTGGTAGGCAGAAAGCAAAGGGTGGGAATAAAGGGATTCTGCTCTGGTTGGTTACCAGTTACTAGTGGTGTTCCGCAGGGGTCGGTGTTTGGGCTACTTCTTTTTACCTTGTACATTAATGATTTGGATGATGGAGTAAATGGTTTTGTGGCTAAGTTTGCAGACGACACCAAGATAGGTGGAGGAGTAGGGATTATTGAAGAAACAGGAAGGTTGTAGAGAGACTTAGATAGTTTAGGAGTATGGGCAAAGAAATGGCAGATGAGATTCAATGTTGAGAAATGTGCCATTGTACACTTTGGAAAAACAAAGAAACGGGCAGATTATTATCTAGATGGGGAGAAAATTCAAAGTACAGAAGTACAAAGGGACTTGGTGGTACTTGTGCAGGATAACCTAAAGGTTAACTACCAGGTCGGATCGGCGGTAAAGAAAGCGAATGCTATGTTGGCATTCATTTTGAGAGGTATAAAGTATAAAAGTAAGGAAGTGTTGATGAGGCTCTATGGGGCACTGGTGAGGTCTCATTTGGAGTACTGTGTGCAGTTTTGGGCCCCTTATCTTAGGAAAGATGTACTGATGTTGGAGTAGGTTCAGAAAAGATTTACGGGGATGATTCCTGGAATGAAAGGGCTTACTTATGATGAACGTTTGTCGGCTCTTGGACTGTACTCAATGGAGTACAGAAGAATGAGAGGGAACCTCATAGAAACATTTAGAATGTTGAAAGGACTGGACAGAGTAGATGTGGCTAAGCTGTTTCCCTTGGTGGGTGAGTCCAGGACGAGAGGGCACAATCTTAGAATTAGAGGGTACCAGTTTAAAACAGAAATGAGGAGAAAGTTCTTTAGCCAGAGGGTAGTGAAATTATGGAATTCTTTGCCATGTACAGCTGTGGAGGCCTGATCATTGAGGGCGTTTAAGAATGAGATTGATGGGTATCAAGGGATATGGGGATAAGGCTGGAAATTGGGGCTAGATAGGAATAGTTTTAGTTTAGCTCATGGAGCAGACTCGATGGGCCGAATGGCCTACTTCTACTCCTTTGTCTTGTGATCTTGTGATCTTGTGACATCATGAATACATGGTGTGCATCACAACAAAAAGGTCAGAAAGTTGCAGCATCTGAAAAAGCCCTCGCTGTTGGTTTGACAGGTGGTCACTGGTGACCATATACTCCCAAGACCTGACACCATAGGGTGATGCGTAGGCACTGCATCATTTAACAGGATCATATACTGAGGGAAGATCCATTACTGAATCACACGCAGAGCACATGACAGAACCGTAGGGAAGTACGCCACAGAAACAGGCCCTTTAGCCCACTGAGTCTGTGCTGACCACCAACTACCCATTACACTAATCCTACATTAATCCCATTTTTTTCCTCACAAACTCGACCAGATTCTACCACTCACGTACACACTAAGGACAATGTACAATGGCTAATTTCTACCCACCTGCACATCTTTGGGATGTGGGAGAGAGAACATGGAACTCCACACAGACAGTATCCGAGGTGAGGATTAAACCTGTGTTGCTGGAGCTATGAGGCAGCAGCTCTGCTAGCTGCACCACTGCACTGCCCACAGTGGGTGCACTGTGGGTGTTGCAATTGGATGGGATGTCAGAGGAGGAGGAGCTGGTGAAGTACTGCCAGTGCACATGTTAGTGCAGCAGCCCTGGGTCTTCTGAACACGTGCCTCGTAGTTGCAGTGCACCCGGCAGTGCTGTCAGTGGGTGGAGAGGGGTTAATGTGTTGGGGCAGTGACCAGTGGCATCCCAATGCATCAACATTCACTTCCACCGAGCCCTTGGTTACAAGTCACTGGGCCATTGGATGTTGGCAGATACTGAGGGAGAAGGGTCAGCAGCAGAGCTGGGGAAAAGGATGGGGACAAGAAGCACCAGGGACAGGAGGGGGGGGGGTGTCAATGTGGCCAACAGTGGCGGGGGCACGGGGTCTCCGGCAGGGCATAGGGTTTCGGAATGGCAGCCCAGTTGATGGAGGTGGTGGGGGATGGCAAAGGGGCAGGGTCATAGATTGGACAGCTGAAGGCAATCAGGCAGCAGAAGGCATTGAGGGGTCTGTTCAGAGTGGGGTGGGAGTGAGGGGGGTGAGGAATTCTTGTCATGATTATCCTGGGTCTGACTATGGATGAAGACCATGCTGTCTCACCAGGGGTCTCTAAGAACCTCCACAGGACAGCAAGTCCAGGGTCCCCTCCAGTTAAAAGTGACTGATCTGGAAGTCATTCTGAGGTCACCAGGAAGTCTAACAGCCACAAACCTCTGGTCAGAGTGCAGAAACCAGATCCTTCCCAAGTCAAGGGTTCCACCAACTGATGCTCCGCCCGTGCTGCCGATAAATTTCCTATTACAGCCGCAGAGCAATCTCAGTGCACGCCCAGACAGCTCACGAGGTTGATCGCTGAAACTGTGCCTAGCGCTTGTCCTTGCTCCACCAATCCACTCCCTTCTCCATTCACTGTGTCCAGCCCTCCCTCCGCCCACTCACCATCCCTCCCTCTGCCCTCTCTACTCATCCCTCCGCCCTCTCACTCCATCCCTCCCTCCGCCCTCTCTCCCCATCCCTTCCTCTGCCGTCTCCATCCCTCCCTTCGCCCTGTCTCTGAGGCTGGACACCATTCACAGCTTTGCTGTTCCCTCCATCCTGCCCACCATGTGTTGCCCTTCCCTCACACAACCTGCCCCCGGTTTGGTCACCCGCTCTATGTTTTTGTTTCCTCTGCTGTCTGCAGTTCCATCCTCCTCCTGGTGGGTTCTCGCCGTGTGCTCTTCACGTAGGGATCATCTCATCCCTTGCTGCTTGACTTCCCAGTGTGTTACCCCGTCCCCACCACACCACCCCCCAACCCGTCCTCCTGTCCTCCACCACCCTCACCCTCTTCTTCCCCACCACCCTTCACCTTCCTGTACCCCTACTGTCACTCCCTTACCCTCCCGTCCCCCACCACCTCTCACTCTCCTCTTCCTCACCATCCCTCACCTTCCTGTTCCCCCACTGTCCTGATTTAAATGTTCCCTATGTGGCCTTGTTCCTGTGCTCCTCCGGTCCTGACCCTTGCCTTGCTCAACTTCCCTCCCCAAGCCTCTCTCCGCTGGTTTACGATGCTCCGTTTCTTGGTCACCAGTCCGAGTATCTCCTCACGGGACCTCAGTGACCAACCCCTGAACTCCCTCGGGCAGCTTCAACACGCCAAGGGCAAACTCTCACTTACGTTAATTGGCCGCATTGTTCTCCACACCACAACATTATAAAACATTTCAAAAGTAATTTATTAGCTCTGAAATATCTTTGGATATTCTGAAGACATAAAAGGCAAATTCAATTTCTAATTCTTTCTTTTTTGAGGGTCCAGATGTTAAATGAAGAGCTTGAATGTAGTCTCCAGTCAGCTGTAGTACCCCGTAAAGTTTCAGTGAAGGGGAGACCACACCACTAAACATATTCATTACCTTCAGACAGACTAATATTTTTAATTTTTTTATTCCAACCGGCCTCGCTTTTGCCACTGATGGTAACTGTCAGCACCGTTGTAACGCCACTCAATGTTATGTGCCTCTCACTTCATACTGAAGGGCAAATGTAATCTTGTTGTCAAACATTTTGTCCGACACCCCCACGTTGAGGTGCTTGACGTCCTCGGTGTTGCAGACGCCCTCCCAGTAGCCGTCTTTGCTCATGTTGAGTGGGCACGGTCCCTTCCCATACACCTGAACTTTCCTGACATGGGGGATTTTGAGCTTGAACTTGACCATCTGGTTTGGGGGTAGGGTGCCAGACAGAGGCTCCACCAGTTCACACCCGTCCGTCCAGGAGCTGAAGATCTTGGGGAAGCCCGGCCAGTGGACATTGCGGTTGGCACAGGAGATTAAATATTCGCAGACGTGGTCATGTGTGGGGCTGCGGCTCGCCTTGTCCTTGGCAAAGATTGCAAACACATAGAGGCCGGACTGGGGGAGTTGGATCTTGAACTCCACCCAATTGCCGAATTGGGTTTTGAAGACATGGTTCCTCATGACCTCATCTGACAGCTTGACCTCATCGCAGGAGAGCTTGCTGGCGAAGCTCAGCTCCTTGTTCACCAGAAAGCGCACAGCGCACTGGCCATCGTTGCAGTAGATGAGGGGCTCGGGGTGTGAAGGCTGGAGCAGACCTTTGGTCTCCGTGAGCCAGCTGGGACCCATCGGGTTGTGAAACGCCTTCGGCAGCTTGAAGTTTTCATCCACCGACTCGCATTTAACTAAATAGGAACAAATGAAAGAGTACGTCTCCTCTTCGGAGTCCCACAGTTTAGCGTACACCTTTAACTTGTGGTCTCCTGTCTTCTGGGGCAGGACCTCCAGCTTCATGCCGTACCTGGTCAGGGTTATGATCGCACAGTCCTTCCTGTCGTCCAGGCTGTACATGAACAAGGTTGGGGAGTGCCCTTCCACGTTGATGATCACTCTTCCGTTTACTGTTTGAAATGAGTTAAAATTAGTTAAACATGTCTGCACCGATGACCCCTCTTGCCTTTCTGGTGGGTTTTGAGTAAAGTGGTAGGCAGGTTAAATCAAATCGTGTTTATTGTCATGTGCACAGGTAGGGTGAGTTCCATGACTAGTTGTGTGCCTCAGGGGTCAGTCCTAGGCCCATTGCTGTTTGTCATCTATATCAACAATTTGGATGAGAATGTGCAAAGCATCGTCACAAGGCGTCTCACTTTAAACCTATGACCTCTAAGATTCCCCAACCCTGGGAAGAAGACAGAATGCATTCACCTTATCTATGTCCCTCATGATTTTATACACCTCTATAAGATCACCTCTCAGTCTCCTACACTCCAAGGAATAAAGTCCAAGCCTGTCCAATCTCTCCCTATAAATCAGTCCCTCAAGTCCTGGCAACATCTTTGTAAATCTTTTCTGCACTCTTGCCAGTTTAATAACATTTTTCCTATAGCATGGTGACCAAAACTGAACACGATACACCAAATGTTGCCTCACTAGTGTCCTGTACAACCACACCATGACCTCCTAGCTTCTATGCTCAGTGCCCTGGCTGATGACGGCCAGTGTGCCAAAAGCCGTTTTCACCATCCTGTCTACCAAAGACTCCACTTTCAGTGAACCATGTACCTGAACTCCAAGATTCCTCTGTTCTACAACAGTCCCCAGGGCCCTACTGTTCACTGTAAAAGCTCTACCTTGATTTGACGTTCCAAAATGCAACACCTCACACTTATATAAATCAAACTCCAATCCTTGGCCTACTTACTCAGCTGATCAAGATCCCACTGTAATCCTTGATAACCTTCTTCACTGTCGGCGATATCACCTACTTTAGTGTCATCTGCAACCTTACTAACGATGCCTTGCACATTCTCATCCAAATTGTTGATATAGATGACAAATAGCAATGGACCTAGGACCGACCCCTGAGGCACACAACTAGTCATGGATCTTCAGTCTAAGAAACAACCTTCTGCTTCCTACCATCAAGTCAATTGTGTGCTCAATTAACCAGATCTCCCTGGATTCCATGCGATCTAACCTTCCAGAGCAGCTGACCATGTGGAACCTTATCAAAGGCCTTAATGAAGTCCATATAAACCATGTCTACTGCCCTGCCCTCATTGACTATCATGGTCACATTATCAAAAAACTCAATCAAGTTTGTAAGACATGATTTCCCATGCACAAAACCATGCTGACTAACCCTAAACAACCCATCTTTCCAGATGTACGCACATCTTATCCCTCAGAATCCTCTCCAGTAACTTACCTACCACAGATTATTATTCTATAGTTCCCAGGGTTTTTTTGCCACCCTTCTTAAATAAAGGCACAAGATTAGCCACCCTCCAGTCTACCAGTACCTCACCCGTGGCTAACGATGATGCAAATCTCTTAGCCAGGGCTCCTGCAATTTCTTCTCTAACCTCCCAAAGTGTTCTTGGAAAAGATGTGAGAAAAGAAAACAGTCTCTTGGATGAAACACCAAGGCTTTGACTCCCTTCTCAGAACATACAGTATTGATATACAGTACAGAAGCAGGCCCGTTGGTCCAACTGGTCCTTGTCACCCAAGATGTCTGTCCAAGTCAGTTCCACTTGCCTGCATTTGGCCCATATCCCTCTAAATCTTTCCTATCCATGTACCTGTCCAATTGTCTTTTAAATGTTGTTATGTTACCTGCCTCTTCAACTTCCTCTGGCAGCTCGTTCCATATACACTTCACCAGGTGAAGAAGTTGCCCCCCAGATTCTTATTGAATCTTTCCCTTCTTACATTAAACCCATGCCCTCTAGTTCTTGATTCCCTTTCTGTGAGAAAAAGCCAGCATGCATTCATTCTATCTATTCTCCTCATGATTTTATAAATCTCTCTAAATTCTTCCCTCATTCTCAAACACTCCAAGGAATAAAGTCCTAACCTGCCCAACCTCTCCGTATAACTCAGGCCCTTGAGTCCTGGTGACATTCTCATAAATCTTCTTTGCACTCTTTCCAGTTTGATATCTTTCCAATAACAGGGTGACAGAAACTGTACACAATATTCCAGGTACAACCTCACCAACATCATGTTCAACTGCAAGATAACATCCCAACTTCTATACTCAATGTCCTGACATGAAACATACCATGGCAGTGTTATGAAGAACTCCCCTCTCCCCCCACTCCCCCACTCCCCTGTGTCCTGTGTAATATTTTTTTTCCTCCATTAACATCACTTTGATATTCTGGTCATTTATTTCACTTCTGCTTCTGCATAAATTGGCAGCTGTGTTTCCTACGTTATAACAGTAACAAATCCCTTAAAGGCTTTGGGACATCATTCCGTTGGGAAAGGTGCTCTAGAAGGGCAGTCTTTTTCCGTTCTCAGATTGTCATTCAGTGTGGTGTACAGGTGGGGAGTGTTTACATAGCTTGTGGGCTCGTTTTTCCTGAAAACTGGCACTGAAATAGCAGCATAACTTAACGTTTCTCCCTGAGCTTCCTTAATCTTCTCTGTTAAGTCTGCAAAACTTTCACTGAAATCTTGTGCACCCTCAGCCCCTCCTTGCAAACCACAGAAAAATGTCTTGAATTTGTCTATTGTAAACAGGCTAAAACATGATGCTCAAATTTTTGGTGCAACGGAATTTGGATTTGTGCTTCTGATGAATTTTTTGAATTGCTTGTACAGATGTAATATGTAATATTTGTGCCTTCGAAGGAATCTTCCCCGAAGAAAGTGCTGCGTTAAACGGTGGGAAGCCTCCACTGTTACTTTTGCTTAAAAACACCATTCCTGAAGTGTGAATGGAGAAAGGACTTCCAACCAAACAGAAGCTGAAATGTGAGGATCTAGTACAGAAAGTCATACACTGCTTGTCTGAGGAAATAGATGAGCTTCCGCACAACTGCTTTGACTGGTCCAGGTTCAAAGACTCAGCAGCCAACCTAGATGAGAACGTTACAACTGACACGGATGTTATCAGCAAGTGTGTAGAGGACTGTGTACCAAAAAGAGGTCAATCTGGGTGTTCCCAAACCGGAAACCATGGATGAACCAGGATATCCACTCCTTGCTGAAGTCCAGGTCTGCACTGTTCAAATCAGGTAACCCTGACCTATGTAAGAAATTGAGATACGACCTCCGAAAAGCTATCAGGGATGCCAAGAGACAATATGAGTCCAAAATTGAGTCCCAGAACAGCTGTCACTTGTGGCAGGGCTGACATGCTATAACGGGCTATAAAACGAAGTCGGGCAGCATCACCGACAACAGAGCATCGCTTCCCGATGAGCTTAATGCATTGAATGCACGTCTTCAACAGAAGGGGATTGGAACGTCACCACCCACCCTGTCAGCACCTAAATCCACATTCGCAATTGTGGACATAAGATCAGCCTTTCAGAGAGTGAACCCACAGAAAGCAACTGGCCCGGATGACGTCCCTGGCCTTGTCCTTAGATCCTGAGCAGATCAGCTAGCAGGGGTACCTGCAGACATACTTAACCTCCCCCTACCTCAATGTGAGGTTCTCACCTGCTTTAAGAAGATCTCTATCATCCTTGTACCTAAGAAAAACAAGGTAACCTGCCTTAATGACTACCGTCCACTGGCTCTGACATCCACCGTCCTGAAGTGCTTTGAGAGGCTGGTCATGGCATGCGTCAACTCCAGCCTCTCAGACAACCTCGAGCCACTGCAATTTGCCTACCACGGAAACAGGTCTATGGCAGATGCCTTCTCTCTGGCTCTACACTCATCTCTGGAGTATCTGGACAGTAAATACACCTATGTTAGACTATTGTTTATTGACTACAGCTCCGCCTTCAGTACTATAATTCCAAGCAAACTCATCACCAAACTTTGAGACCTGGGTCTCAACACCTCCCTCTGCAACTGAATCCTTAACTTCCTGACCAACAGACCGCAATCAGTGAAGATAAGCAGCAACACCTCCGCATGATTATTCTCAACACTGGCGTCCCACAAGGCTGCGTCCTCAGCCCTCTACTCTACTCCCTATACATTCACGTCTGCATGGCCAGATTCTGCTCTAACTCCATCTACAAGTTTGCAGATGATACCACCATAATGGGCTGTATCTGAAATAATGATGAGTTGGAGTACAGGAAGGAGATAGAGAACCTAGTGACATGGTGTCATGATGACAACCTTTCCCTCAATGTTCGCCAAACAAAGAGCTGGTCATTGAATTCAGGAAAGTGGGGGGTGGGGGGGGGGAGGTGGTGCACACACTTCTGTTTACGTCAACAGTTCTGTAGTCGAGAGGGTTGAAAGCTTTAAGTTCCTTGGAGTAAACATCACCAATAGCCTGTCCTGGTCCAACAATGTAGACACCACAGCCATGAAAAGCTCACCAGCACTTCTTCTTCCTTATTGGCATGTCCCCTTTGACCCTCACCAATCAAGTTTCTAGGAGTGAACATCACCAATAGCCTGTCCTGGTCCAATAACGTTGACACAATGGCCAAGAAAGCTCACCAGCACCTCTATTTCCTCAGGAGGCTCAAGAATTTTGGCATGTCCCCTTTGACCCTCACCAATTTTTATCATTGCACCAGAGAAAGCATCCTATCCCAATGCATCACAGCTTGGTATTACAACTGCTCTGTCTGAGACAGCAAGAAACTGCAGAGAGTTGTGGACACAGCCCAGCACATCATGGAAACCAGCCTCCCCTCCATGGACTCTGTCTATACTACTCGCTGCCTTGGTAAAGCAGCCAGCATAATCAAAGATAATAATATAATAATAATATTTATTTATTAATCACATGTACATTGAAACACTCCCACCCACCCCAGACATTATCCCTTCTCGCCCCTCCCATCGGGCAGAAGATATAAAAGCCTGAAAGCACGTACCACCAAGCTCAAGGACAGCTTCTATCCCGCTGTTAAAAGACGATTGAATGGTTCCTTGTTATGATAAGATGGACTCTTGACCTCACAGTCTACCTTGTTGTGACCTTGCACCTTACTGTCTACCTGCACTGCACTTTCTCTGTAGCTGTGATCACTTTATTCTACACTCCGTTATTGTTTTACCTTGTACTACCTCAATGCACTGTTGTAATGAATTGATCTGCATGAATGGTATGCAAGACAAGTTTTCACTGTACCTCGGTGCATGTGACAATAATAAACCTATTTCCCATGTGTTTATAAATGCCATCGATGTTCTATAAGGGCTGTTTTATTCGCAGCTCTTTATCAGCTGGAGAGGGGATTAATAACCAAATATTTTAAAAAGTAATCTCTAACCAGAATATTCTTTCACTGACCCATCTACAAGGCCCATCCCAGAAGAGACAGGTCCTAGGTATCTACCTATCTAATCTTTTGGGTAGCTACTGATTCACACAGTTTCTTCATCCTATATTTCTTTGATTTTCTCTCTTTCTGTCCCCTCCCCCCTTTCTTTCTACCTGTTCCATATCTCTCATACTCACAAGTTCACTCTCTTGCTCTCACATGAACAATGTACAGTCTCTCTGTGCCTCTGCTTCTCTGTCCGTGTCTCCCTGTCCCTGTTTCTAGGTGTCCCTCTGTCTCCACTTCTTTGTATCTTTGTGACCCTGCATCTCTGTGCCTTTGTGCCCCTGTGTCTCTGTCTCGCTGACTCTATGTCCCTGCATCCCTGTCTCCATGGCCCCAGTCTCTGTGTTACTGTGTCTTATGGAGTCATAGAGTCATAGTTATACAGCACAGTAAACAGGCCCTTCGGCCCAACTCATCCATGCCGACCAAGTTGCCTTTGTGAGCTAGTCCTATTTGCCCACATTGGCTCATATCCCTCTAAACCTTTCCTATACATGTATCTGTCCAAACGTCTTTTGAATTATGTATTTGTACCTGCCTCTACTACTTCTTCTGACAGCTTGTTCCACTTACCCACCATCCTCAGTGAAAACCTTGCCCCTCACCTTGTTTTTAAATCTTTCCCCTCTCACCTTAAACCTGTGTCCTCTAGTTTTAGACTTCCCAACCCTGGGAAAGGAGACCATTTTAAAGGACAGGTGTTTTTACACAGAGAATGGTGGGTGCCTGGAACAGGCTGCCACTGGTAGTGGTAGAAGCAGATACAATAGTGGAGTTTAAGAGGCTGTTAGACAGACACATGAATATCCAAGGAATGGAGGGATATGGATCATGTACAGGCAAAAGAGATTTAGTTTAATTCGGCATCATATTTGGTGCAGACATTGTGGGCCGAAGGGCCTGTTCCTGTGCTGTACTGTTCTGTGTTCTACAACACTCTCCAGGGCCCTGCCATTCACTCTGTATATCCTGCCCTGGTTTAACTTCCCATTATGCATCACTTAACACTTGTCTGAGTTAAATTGCGTCGACCATTCCTTTGCCCACTTTCCCAGTTGATCTAGATCCTGTTGTAACCTTAGACAACTTTCTTTCCTGTCCACCACACCACCAATGTTGGTGCCATCCACAAACTTACTGACCGTGTTAACATTGTCATCCAAATTATTAACATATATGACAAATGACAGTGGACCCAGCACCGTGCTCTGCAGCACAGGTCATACGCTTCCAGTCTGAAAAACAACCGTCCACGACCACCCTCTTTCCCCTTTCACCAAGCCAATTCTGTATCCAACTGGCTAGTCCACCCTGGATCCAATGTGACCCAACCTTCTGGATGAGCCTACCATGTGGGACCTTGTCAAAAGCCTTACTAAAGTCCGTGTAGACAACGTCTACTGTCCCACCCTCATCAATCCTCTTGGTCACCTCTTCAAAAACTCAATCAGTTTGTGAGTCACAATTTCCCACACACAAAATCATGCTGTCTATCCCTGATCAGTCCTCGCCTTTCCAAACGCAGATAGATCCTGTCTCTCAGAACCGCCTCCAGTAACTTACCCGTCTCTGTGTCTCTGGCTCTTTCTTTTGCACTCTCTTGGTCTCTCTCCCTTTCTCATTCACCTTTACTCTACAATGATTTCTTGTTCAAACTAACCAACATGGAGAACTTTAAAATGATCATATTGTCTCACTGTACCTGTGGATATCACCTGCACATCTGGGTGGATGTATGTCAGACCCATATTAAAAAATTCACCAGTTCTGAACACCATATTTTCAAATATCTTGAGGGAAATCCTTGGAGAAATCAGCTGCCACTTTTCTTCCATGGGGAAATGATTATTGATGAAAAGTGATGGATGTGTGAAGAAATAAAATTCAACGTACCTGTAAAAGAAAGGCAGGGTGTCTTTGTATGATGTGAATTAAATCCCTGAGAAGCTGGCAAAATGGCACCAGTTCATTTTGCAGTGTGGTTGGTTTAGAATGTCTGTGTGAGCTTCCCCAGTCAATTCTGTTGACAAGAGAGACTGCAGATGCCAGAAATCTGGAGCAACACTCAAAATGCTGGAGGAACTCAGTGGGTCAAGCAGCATCTATGGAGGGAAATGTCAACTGTCCGTTTCCCTCCATAGATGCTGCCTGACCCACTGAGTTCCTTCAGCATTTTGTCTGTTTCTCTAGTCAATTCTGTCTCCAGTACAAATGAGACCACATCCTCTATTAATAAACACTTCACCTTCATCATTGTGGAAGGAAAACAAAATTCTCCAGCACAATTATAAAAACTGAAAATGCGGGAAATACTCAACAGGTCAGGTCAATTCTGATGAAGGGTCTCGGAACTGAAATATTACCTGTTTCTCATCCCACAGATGCTGCCTGACCTGCTGAGTGCTTCCATTTCTGTTTTTGATTTGTTCTGTTTCAATTTCTGCTTTTGATTTTTATTCTGGTATAATTCATAGGCTCAGATGCCAATACAATGCGATGTTTCCTTGCATGGTTGGGCCTGGGTAAGGAAGCATCCTGCTGCTCCTGTTAATACTATCCCTCGGCTGGTGAATCATCACCCCCTCCATGTTGAACAACACTTGGAAGAAGCAGTGAAAGTAGTAGGGACACTGAGTGGGTACCTCCTTAGGGTGGGGGCTGTAATCATATAAACTTACATTGTGGAATGAGACCCTTAGCCACCCCCAGCCTAAAACAAATTATCCAGCATACCTGTGCTCATCCGCGATTATGTTACATATGACCAGGGCATTCCTTGCAGTGGTGAGCTCCACACACCCGAATCCCATATTCTGCCCCACTTGTGAAATGTTTCTTCCTCACACACCAAATACTCAATCATACTCCCACATTTAAGTAATTGATGTGCAACACATAAAGTAAAAGGCTGACCCCTCCAGTAAACACTCATCCACCCTTTGTTGGATCCAACCTGGCATTACCCTTCAATCTTAAAGTTGTTTATTCGTTGAAAACCTGCAGATGCTGGAAGTCTGAACTCAGAAAATGCTGGTGAAGGCTGTCAACTTGAAATATTAACTTTGCTTCTCAGTTCACTCACCTGTTGAGAGTTTCCAGCATTTTGGAGTTTATTTTTTTAATCAGTTTATGTTAAAATCCATGCGTCTGTGTCAAATGCACTCCCCTTATCAACCGTTGTTATATCCCCCAAAATTCATTCAAGTTAATCAAACATGACCTTCTCTTAACAAGCCCATTTTAACTGTCCCTAATCCCTGGTTAATCTGTGCCTTTCCACTGATGATTAGTACTGTCCCTCAGAACCTTTGCACAGCAGTGATGTTAGGCTGACTGGTCTGTAGTTCCTCAATCAAACCCTTTCTCCCTTTTTATACTAAGTACCAGATGAGCCACCTTCCAGTACATCGGCAGTCAGAAAACATTTCAAAACACAGGCCAACGCCTCCACGGCCTCCGACCTCTTAACAGCCTGGAATATTTTCAATCCTCCTTTTATTCCCTCTCTTGCTTTGTATAACTCTTTCACCAATTCACTCACCTCTTCACTCAGCAGCATTGGAGGCAGTCCATACTTTGTGAAGACAGATGCTCTGTCTCTGCTGACTTCTTGATTTTTGTCAAGCCCTGCTCTTCCTTGTCTTTCATGTATTTCTATATCATGAGTTTACTTGCAAATGTGTTTCTCACTGCTTCTTTTTCCTTCCCTTATTTCCTTTTCATTTCCTTCTTGACCTTCATCTATGCATCTCAGCTTTCTGTAGCACTGAGCTCTTCGATATCTCACATAAATTCCTTAGTTTTGCCTTACACTAAAGTAGAACTATTCTGCAAACTAGGGACTAAAGGCTAACAAGTCCCTCGGACCTGCTGGCCTGAATCCTGTGGTCTTATAAGATGTGGCTGCAGAGATAGTAGTTGCGTTGGTTGTGGAAACTTTATCAGGGCTTGACAAGCTGGATACAGGGAGGATGTTTCTCCTGGCCAGGGGTAGTCTAAGATCAGGGTCACACTGTCAGAAGGGGACTGAGATAAGGAGAAAATTCTTCATCCAGAGGATAGTTAATCATTGGAATTCGTTACCTAGGAGGGTTGTGGAGGCTCAGAAACTGAATTTGTTCATGATTTCCAAATCTCCGCGGGTTTGGGGTCAGGAAAATGATACTGAGGTAAAAGATCAGCCATGACCTTGTTGAATGGTGGAGCAGGTCCAATTTCTTATGTTCTTGGTTCTTAATCAAGATCCCAGTAAATTGGAAAATGCAAGGGAGTACTTGAAGGGAGTGAGAAAGTAGGAAAATACAGGTCAGGGAAATGAAAACCTGTCATTAGCAAAATGCTGGAGTCCATTACTAAGGAAGCAGTAAGAGGACATTTGGAAAATTGGAAGGCCGTCAATCAGCATTAACTTTACAAGAGGGAAACTGAGTTCGACAAACTGGCTGAGAGAGGCTGGACTGGGAGCAAGAGACAGGGTAAAAAGGTAAAGGGGTAATTGGCAATATTGGTTCAAGAAACAATCTTGGCTGTAAGGATGGTTATGAATAAGCATCATCAAATGAGGCTGTGTGGGATGAACTACAGAACAAAAGAGGGACAATCTCCTCATTGGGAATGTACTGTAGATTTCCCAATCGCCTGAGGAAACTAGATCGGCAAATCTAAAGGCAAATTTCTGACAAGTGCATAAATACGAAGATGGAATTGTGGGAATTTCAATTATTCTAAAGACTAACTGCGATAATCTGTGAGAAAGGTATTAAAGGCACAGAATTCCTAAACTGTATCCAGGAGAATGTTTTTATGCAATATGTAGCAGGCCCAACAAAAGCTGTGGAGGGGGTGGTCAATTCTGTATTTATTTTCAGGGAATGAAGCTGGACAGATGGAAGGAGTATCACTGCAGAGCACTTTTGTTGCAGTGATCATAATACACTCAGATCTAGCATCGTTATGGAAGAGGACAAAGATAAAATAGAAGTAAAGATTCTAAACAGCCATAAAATCAATTTTTCTAGATGGAGAAGAGATTTAACTAAATTGGATTGGAAACAGCAATTTGAAGATACATTAGTCTCGGAGCAATGATAGGGGAGTCTAAAACTAAATCTGAAGAGCACAGGTTTAAGGTAAGAGGGGGAAGATTTAAAGGTGACATGTGGGGAAGGTTTTTCACACAGAGGGTGGTGGGTATATGGAACGAGCTGCCAGAGGAAGCTGTGGAGGTGGGTACAATTATGATGACTAAAAGACATTTGGACAGGAAAGGTTTAGAGGGACATGCGCCAAACACAAGCAAATGGGACTAGCTCAGATAGACATCTTGGTCGGCATGGGCCACTTGGGCCGAAGGGCCTGTTTCCATCCCTTATGACTCTATGACTCAATGGGGGTCATTCAGAAGCAGATACTAGGGGTTCAGTGTAAACATTTCCACGTGTTCAAGCAGCAGCAAGTAAGAGGTAGAGAGATGTCAATAACCAGAGAGAATGCAAGAGAGTTAAAGACAGGAGGATTGGACATGGTGTCGAGAAGCTGAGTCCAGCAGATCAGCAGAAATGGGACAAAATGGTGGCTCAGACACAGACAGGTTATGCAGGCAGCCTGCTGGTGTACAGTCAAGAACACAAGTTAGTCACTGTGCACATGCACCGGATGGAAATTTTGATGACTGCAGGTAATATTCTGGGAGAGTAGGATCATATTGGAATTCTGTAAGCACTGAATATTGCCATGAGAGGGCACAAGAAGCTCTCTATGGACAGAGACAGGCTCTGAGACCTGCTGCAGCTCACTGATGTGGGAGCTCCACAGAAAGTGAAGGATGTTCGGTTCACTGAAGTAAGGAGGAAACCGGAGGATCATTTCAATCCACAGCCAGGTGAACCAGCAAACAAAGGCACGTGGAATATCAGAGCAAGAGGGACCACAGCAACTACATGGTGTCACTGAGGGATCCATCCAGACCTTGAACCTTTGGTGAATTCTTAAACCATGCAGTGCGGAATAAGTTTTACTATATCATAAAAAAAAACTATATTCAGTCCCAAATAATGAAGTACACAAAACCTTAGATCTTACAGAACACAAACAAGTCCTTTGGCTCACTGGGCCCACACTGACCATCAGGCACCCACTTACACTAATCCTACGCTAATCTTATTTTGTTCTTCCCATATTCCAATCCTACCACTCAGCTACACAGTAGGGACAATTTACAGCAGCTAATTAACCCACCAACCAGCACACTTTGGGGTGTGGGAGGAAGCTGGAGCACCCAGAGAAAACCCATGTGGTTGCAGGGAGAAGGTGCAAACTCCACACTGACAGCACCCAAGGTCAGGATTGAACCCAGGTTTCTGGAGCTGTGTGGCAGTGGCTCTAACAGCTGCACCACTGTGTTGCTTTTATGTTTGACCTGGATTGCCAATATGTAATCTGGATAGAAATGGCAATGGAAAATGCTGAGAAATTTCTGCCAAGGACAAGGCCGCACATGAGTGCAAGTGGAACGAATTCTTTCTGCGAAGGCAATGGCCACCATTCACCACATGTCTATTCTGTGAAGAGGCAAAGCATTTAGAGCATAGAACAGGACCAGCATAGGAACAGGATCTTTGACCCACCATGTCTGTGCCGAACACAATGCCAAATTAAACTAAATCCTTTCTGCCTGCATATCCCTCCATTTCCTGCATATTCATGTGTCTATCTAAAAGCCTCTTAAATGCCACTATTGTATCTGCCTCCACCACTCCCCCTGGCAGCCTATTCCAGGCAGTTACCTCTCTCTCTGTAAAATACTTGCCCCATGCACTTTCTTAAACATTCTCCCTCTCACCTTAAACGCACGTCCTCTAGTATTGGACATTTATACCTTGGTAAGTAGATTCTGACTGTCTACCCTGTCAATGCCTCTCATAATTTTGTAAACTTCAGTTCTCCCTTCGGCCTCTGACACTCCAGAGAAAACAACCCAAGTCTGTCCAACCTCTCCTTATAGCACATGCCCTCTAATCCAGGCAACAGCCTGGTAAACCTCCTCTGTACCCTTTTCAAAGCTTCCACATCCTTCCTGTAATGGGGTGACCAGAACTGCACCCAGTACTCCTAGTGTGGCCTAACCAAAGTTTTACATATCTGCAACATGACTTCCTGACTCTATTACTCATTGTCCCGACCAAGAAAGGCAAGCAAACCATATGCCTTCTTTATCACCCTATCTACTTGTATGGCCGCTTTCAGGGAGATATGGATGGACTCCAAGATCCCTCTCTACATCAATGTTGTTAAGAGTCCTGCCATAACTGTATACTTTCCCCTTACATTTGACCTCCAAAAGTAAAACACCCGACACTTGCCCGGATTAAACTGCATCTTCCATTTCTCCACCCTTATCTGTAACTGATCTGTATCCTGATGAATCCTTTGACAACCTTCTTCACTGTCCATAACTTTACCAATTTTTGTCCATCTGTAAACTTATTAACCCACCCATCTATATTTTTATCCAAGTTATTCCTATATATCACAAACAGCAGAGGTCCCAGTATGGATCCCTGTGGAACACCACAAGTCACAGACCTCCAGCCAGAATAACACCCTTCCACAACTACCCTGTCTCCTAAATCCAAACTGCCAAGTCATCGCAGATCCCATCCATGAGCCTACCATGGGGGACCTTGTCAAACACCTAACTAAAATCCATGTACAGCTCTCCCTTCATCAATCACCTTCATCACCTCCTTGAAAAACTCAATCAAGTTAGTAAGACAGGAGACATGACCTGCCTCACACAAAGTCACATTGACTGTCACTAATTAGGCCATGGTTCTCCAAATGCTCATAAATCCTATTCCGAAGAATCCTCTTCCATAGCTTCCCTATCACTGATGTGAGACTCACTGGTCTATAGTTTCCAGGATTATACCTATTTCCTTCTTGAACAATGAAATAACATTAACTACTTGCCAGTCCTCCAGGATCTCACCTGTGGTTAGAGAAGACACAAAGATCTTGGTCAAGGCCCCAGTAATCTCATCTCTTGCCTCTCTCAATAGCCTGGGGTATTTCTCATCAGGCCCTGGGGACTTTTCCACCTTGACATTCTTCAAGAGACCCAACACTACCTCTTTCTTTATCTCAAAATGCCCTATACATTAGCATGCCTCACACTGATCTCGCTATCCTCCATGTGCTGTCTGTTGATGAATACCAACATAAAGTACTTGTTTAGTACCTTACCCACACTCTCTGACTCCAAGCATAAATTCCCTCCTTTATCCTTGAGTAGCTCTACCATCTCCCTAGTTATTCTCTTGTTTTTAATGTAAGCATAAAATGCCTTGGGTTTCTCTTTAATCAACTTGCCTTGGCCCCTTTTGGCCTTCCTCATCCCCTGCTTGAGCTCTTGCCTGCTGTCTCTATATTCCTCAAGGGCCCTGTCTGATTTTAGCTTCCTTTCTTTTTCAATCTTTTTATTAGTTTTCAAATTAATGCAGGTTAATATATAACATCGATGTTTGTACATGTAATCCAAAGAGATCTGGATAACAATCATGGCACAGATAATCATAAAGAACAATAAGATATAAAAAAATCTGTAGATCCAACGACCTCTTAGTAAATGAATATAACATAAAAGAAAGGAAATAAAAAGATTTATTATGTAAATTAAAAAAAAGAAAGAGAAAAAAAACCTAAATCAATAAGAAAAATTATAAACAATATAAACTAAACTAAACAGAAAAATTTAAAAAAAAACAAACAAAAAAAGAAAAAAAAGACTGGACTGAAATTTCTCAGTAGAAACAGAGCAATATTATATCGTCAACTCCGTTCCTCTAAGTTGGAAAGTTATTGAAAGGGGATCTACATCATGTGAAAATATTGAATAAATGGACTCCAAATATCTTCAAATTTAAGCGAAGAATCAACAGTACCACTCCTAATTTTTTCCAAGTTTAAACATGATATAGTTTGAAGATTTTAGCTTCCTAAACCTGGCATCTGCTTCCTTTCTCTTTTTAACTAAATTCACAATCTCTCTCGTCATCCAAGGTTCCCAATCCATGACTGTGATAATTTTATACGTACCTCTATCAGGTCACCTCTCAGCTTCCTCTGCTCAAGGGAAAGCAAGCCCAGCCTATCTAATTTCTCCCATAACTGAAGTTCTCCAATCCAGGCAACAGCTGAGTGAATCTCCTCTGCACTCTCTCCAGCACAACCACGCCCATAGACATTATTACTGTCAAAGATTAGTTGTATCTAACTACATAGCTTGACTGACCCAAGACATCAGCTCAGCTAGAGCGATGTGTTTAGTGATACTGTGAAACCGTGATCGTAGACTCCAGTACACAAATATGTACAATGCCACCTTCACCTTAGGATTCACCCAGATTCCGAACGTGTTTGTGTCCAGCTTGGAGGAAAGACGAGGTAAACAGCAAGTGAAGCAAAATCAAAAGCACAGTTCAAATACTAACACCTGGTCAGTAAGGGGCAAAGAGAAGCAGTTCAGACAGTACGAGAACATGGGAGCAGTGAGCCCACTGAACAAGCACGACACACAGAAGTGGGATGCTGGTGAAGTGGAATGAGTCTGCAGGATGTGTATATTGGAGGAAAGGTCGGAAGTCCCCACACTGAGCCAGCGAGGGACACTCCAGGACATGCTGGAGGAAAGTGTCATGATAAATTTATTCAAGCAGTGGGTGTAGAACAAGCTACAGAGGAGGAAATACAGGTCAGTCATGAACTGAGCCACGTGTCGGTCACGCATTCTTCAGATGAAGAAACAATTATAATGCCAGAGACCCAAACACGGTTAGGGAGGTGTTAGTGTCTGAAAAAGCTAGTTAATAGACTCAATCCGTAAATGTCATGCAGATAGATAGAGCTCAGAGACTCACAGTGTCATGGAGCACAGAAACAGACCCTTCAGCCCACCATGTCCATGCCCACCATCAAGTACCCATCTAAACCAACCCCATTTACCAGGGGTTGGTCTGAAGCCTCCTATTCCCTGGATATTCAAGTGCTTGTCCAGATACTTTTAAAATGTTTTGACAGTATCTGCCTTCATCACCTTCTTGGGCAGTGTGTCCACGTACCAAACACCATGGGAAATAAAGTTTCCTCTGTTTCCCTCTGACACACCTACTCCTCACATTAAATCTATACTCTCTGGTTTCCAATGTTTCTGTTATGTGGAAGTTTCTCACTATCCACACAATCTTGGCACCTCATCATTTTGAAAACCACTGTATCTACCTCTAGGTGGGACATGGTCTCAAAGAGAGAGTAGTGCAGTATATTTGTATGTAAACATGTACTGACTCAAGTGTCTGATAAGATGATGTAATTGCAGTGGTATCAGCACATGTTCTGGATACAGTTAGTCTTCAGTAGAGAAACTATACACATTCTGAGGCTCCCTGTGTCTCCTGGAATGAATGAACTCCTCATGAGATTTTCAGTTGGTGCACACAGTACACACAAACCACCCAGTACACACAGAACACCCAGTACACACAGACCTCCCAGCACACACAGACCTCCCAGTACATATAGACCTCCCATGCACACAGACCACTCAATACACACAGACCTCCCAGTACACACAGACCTCCTATGCACAAAGACCACCCAGCACACACAGACCACCTAGCACACACAGACCTCCCAGTGCAGAGGGACCACCTCCCAGTACACAGACCTCCCAGTAAACACAGACCTCCCAGTACACACAGACCTCCTAGTATACCCCAGGAAAAGAAGGGAAACTACAATCCCATGGCCCTAAAAGTAAAAATATGTAGGTGTTGTGTTATTTTGTTCCTTCTGTCGATGTGGAACAGATAAAGTAGGAACGTGACTTACTTGCGGGTAAACTTGGTGCAGGTCTCGTTAACGTGACCCGCTCCCCACGTACTGTCCAGGAGATGCCACTTCCCTTCCAGAAACACGGCATTCCATGCATGGTCCGAATCTCCTTTGAACTTCTTCCCAACATCGTAATTATAGCCTTTGGAGTATCCTGAGATTTCAGTACACTCCACAGCTGCAAAACTAATTTGTGGTGGTTAATGCACATTTGATCAGCAACCACTTCCAGTTACAACTTTGATAAACTCATCTGATATAAGCTGCTATCTCTTCCAGACGTTAATGGCCAAAAATAGTGTGTGCGGAGTAAGGGTGAAGGAGCATAAGATCAGTCACCCAAAAGAGGGCAGGTGGTGTTGGGGCTGTGTGAGGACAGGGGGTGGGGCTGGTGGGGTTAGAATGAATATGCCACATAGGTCCTTAAACATCAGAAACTGTTCACTGCAACTTGATCTCAAAGCACCAAACAGAAAGCAGCGGAGGACAGCTTGAAAATGTGATTGGTCTTCTAGATGAAATGCAAACAAAGAATTGTTTAATGGACACAGTCTCCATTTGTTTAATGGAGAGTGGTCCCTGCTGGAAGTAGAAAGGGAAGATGTGACTGCTGGTGGGATCACATTGTAGCTGGTGGAAGGGTCGAAGGATGATGTGCTGGATGCAGAGTCGGGTGGAGTGAGGATCAAGGAAACTCTATCTTTGTTCTGTCTGGGGGATGGGGTGAGGGCAGAAGTGCAGGAAATGGAGAAGATGTGGGTGAGGACTCCATCAACCACAGTGGGAGGAAGCCACGTTTCCTAAAAAAGGACATCTTGGATATCCTGGAGTGGAAAGCCTCATCTTGAGAATAGCATTGTTTTATATTCTTCTCTTGGTCTGGCTTTCTGTTTGTAGCAATGCACAAAACAGATTGCCTACTTCCCTCTCTCACAGGACAAGCTGGGTCAGAACCAGAGGCAACAGGAGCCAGCTGGGGAGGACAGTGTCTTCATGGCCAAGCCCCATGGAATAGTAAACGCTGGCCATTATCGGTCCCTCACTGCTGAGGACATGACCAGCAACCAAACACAATGACCGTAACCTCGAGGATGATCCTCCTCCTCATCCATCTCAAGCTACAATCTCTTCTACAGCCAAGAGCAAAGAACACAAGAAAACCAGAGCACAACTAGGCCACTCGGCCCCTCAAATCTGCCCCACCATTCACTGTCATCATGGCTGATCTGCCCTAGGCTTCATCTCCTCTTCTGTGCCAGTGTTCCACAGTTGTAAATAACCGGATCTTTTAAAAATTTATCTACCTCTACTTTAAATACCCCCAATGACCTAAACTTCATAACTCCAGAGATTCACTATTCTCTGTGAGAAAAAGTTTCTATACACTTCAGGTTTAAATGATTGGTTTCTAATCTTGAAAACATGTCCTCTCATTGGAAACTCTCCCACTAACAAAAATATCTTGACATCTACCCTGTCAAGCCCAGAATCTTACGTTTCAAAAAGGTGACCTCTCATTCTTCAAAACTCCAATGAATACTGATCCAAAGGGAGTCTTACAATGAGGGAAGATGATTCTGCAGCATGCAATTGAGAATGTGGTCATGTTTATGTGTCTGTGTCAGTCTGTGTCAGTGACAGGGTGAAATGGAACCCAGATCAGGTACAGGGATTTGTCCCTACTTGTCCCTAAATACAATGTCCCTTCAAATGATCAGAGGGACTGCCATGGATTTGTAAAGGATAATTAATGCCGAGAAACCTGATTGAAACTTTGGGTGAGGTTGTACAGACAGAATATTGCCCCAAATTCCACTAGGAGTGTCAAAGGTTCAACATGGAACTGCTGGCACTTCTCAGCATGTCTAGTAAGTTTCGAGGCTGAAGTCCTGGATTTCCCGCAGCGGCTCCACAAACCATTTCCCAGTCGTGTCCTGGGATGGGAGCTGTCTGGGAAATCTGCCCTCAGATCCTGGCCAGAGTCCACGAGCCCACTCATCAGAGAGCTGACTGTGAGGTGTGTCACAGAAAGGGGAAGTTGTATTCACAAAATTAGTCACACTTTGCTTCATATTTTTAATTTTTAAGTGTTTTTAGTTGATTTTAAAAAAGTCAATATTTTAATTATTTTGCAAGTGATTTATTTAATTCTTGTGGTTTTTTTAAGCATTTCTGAAAGTCAGAAACAAAAAAGTCTTGGCAGCTTTGACAGCTGACAACCTTCAGGACAGGGTTTTACTGGTTGCCAGTGGCCTTTATGGGTGCAGTTTGTTCTGGCCTATTCATGTCATTCCATTACATCATTTGAGGCCTTCTCATTGGATAAGAGAAAAGATCTGGCTAATGATTTATACAGGCTGCTGGAAGGCATTTGGTGCAAGACACTCACGGCTCAAGTTGAAGGTTAGGGGACTGAAGAAGTTATTGAGCTGGTTATGAGGGAGATAATGGGTAGGCTTCCACACTTTCTGAATGTAACTGGTGCTTTCCTGCAAGGATTTATTTTGGAGCTGTGATTATTCACTTACATGATTTAGAAGATTGGTCAGAGAGCCTCCTATCCAAGTTTGTAGATGACACAGAGACAGCTCTGTAAGCACTGCAGCTGGACACAGCAATTAAAAATTAACAGATTATTGTGGGAAATGGAATTCAATTTTTGGCAAATGGTGGCGGGGGGGGGGGGGCGCGGGGAGGTCACCCACTACGTATCTAAAGAATAGGGCAGAGCACTTTGTAAATGGTGAAATGCTAGAAGCAGCAGACTTGGTGGGATGGGATGGGATGGGATGGGGTGGGATGGTTTGGGATGGAATGGGGTGGGGTGGGGTAGGGTATTGGGTCCATGGTCCCAGATCAGTAAAATATCATGAACACAAAAGGTCATCCCAAAAGCTGACAGCCTACTGCTCCTTCGATGTGAAGGAGGAGTGTACATGGGATAGGCCGGGACTATTTTACCCAGAGTGTAGGAAGTTGAGGGATACTTTATGGAGATACATAAAATCACGAGGGCATAAATAAGGTGGATGGTCACGGTCTTTTCCACAGGGTAGGGGAGTCTAAAACTAGAGGGCATAGGTTTAAAGTGAGAGGGGAAAGATTTAAAAGGGACCTGAGGTGAAACTTTTTCCACACAGAGGTGTGGTGGGTATGTGGAATGACCTGCCAGAGGAGGGAGTAGAGGTGGGTACAATAATAGCATTCAAAGGACATTTGGACAGGTACATGGATAGGAAAGGTCTACAGGGATATGGGCCAAATGTGGGCAAATGGGACTAGCTTAGATAGGCATCTTGTTCGGCATTGATGAGTTGGGTCAACGAGCCTGTATCCATGCTATATAACTCTATGATGTCATGACTCATATGCCCCCACTACAGTACCAGTAGGCCCAGCCCAGTCCACCATCCATCAGGTGGGCCATCCTGACATTGGAATGTCTATACTGTTCTCTACTATTGGAATGGGGGGGGGGCATAGAACAGGAGTGGCCAGGAGTGGAACAGGAGGTAGAACAGGAATGGCCAGGCAGCAGGGGCTCCTGCAAGGACATCTGATACCATCCTGAGCAAGGCCAGGAAATTCATGCTTCATGGAGCTACTGCCCTCCCATTCTATTGGACAAGAGATGGCTGGCCTGTGTACAGCCCACAAGTCCCACCAATCAGTGTGCCAGTCTGACATGGCATCTGTTGATGCTTTGGCTACTATTGTACAAGGGAGATTAGACTGATAGGATTAATGACCCTGTGGGGCAGAAGTCTGAGCTTCCTCTACGCTCGAAACTGAATGATTTCTGCAATGTGACAATGGAACTGAGCTGGAGTTGTGCTGGAGTCCAGAAGAGTGCTGACGTAATGCGAATGGAAGGGATGGATTGCAAGCTCAAGCTCCTTTGCCTGGCAAGTTCCCCATTGTGCAAATCCATTGGTCTTCTGTTGTAGCCAGACCATCAAGGCGCTTAGTGGGTACATGTATCTTGGCTGTGCTTTAAGTCCAACTGTTAAAGGTCACCTGTGCCACCAATATCAACACTTGCAATTTCTTCTTTGAAGTGTCCTTTAATCTATGGCTGTGTCGGTATCTCAACTGCTGGCTAGCAAGAGCTGTGGTCAAACCAAAGTCAACTGGCAACAAGGGTAAAAACACTCTAGTGGTTGGAATCATACTTTGCACGAACAAAGGTGGTTGTGGTTGTCAGATGTCAATCACCCCAGCCCAAGGACATCACTGTTCCTCAGGTCAGTGTCTGAAGCTCAACCATCTTCAGCAGCTTCATCGCTGATCTTCCTTCCATCTGTAGGACATAAAGGAATTAAAATCTGCAAAACATCTAACTGGAATGAGTCAAGGACAGTGGAAATAGACAAACCAAATGTCTTTGTTCTTGACATGTGGCAGAAGGAATGGAAGCTGCCATTTTGTGAACTGTTTAGTGAACTGGTTCTTGGTCAGGGAGAACAAAGAAAGTGACATGAGGCACAAATCTGGTGGAATAAAGTAATACTGCCTGTAGCCTTAGGCCAGATTCAACGAGAAGCTGACACAGGCTACTCAGATAAGCCTAAGCCAATGAAATCGAAACACAACAGTTCGATCTGATAAGAGAGAGGATAAGAATGGAGGGTTTTGGGTGTAGAAGCAGCGAAAACACTGGAGGCTAATCATCGCAGAAGTGGATGACCCCACGTCGGAACTGTCGAGATTACGTCAGGATCAAGAGGAACCCCTGACCAGCATGAATTCCTATTCCCGGGTATTACCTTTCCTATTCTTTGACTGTTCAGGGAGGGTCAGAGAAACCTAGTGGGTGTGCGCACAGATAGTTTTGTACGACTTGCATGTTTGTTTTTAACTGAACCAATAAAGATAATTGTCACTTAATACAGGAGTGAATACCTGCAACACATCATGAGGTGGGAAATGGGGATGTTTGTTGATGATTTCACAATATAAAATTCCATTAAAAACTCCTCAGCACATGAAGCATCCGGCCTGAGTAAGGACCCGGACCCACTGCAGTTAGCTGACTGCCATAACAGATGCAATCTCACTGAGTCTCCACTCTGCTTTGGAGCACCTAGACAACTGGAAGACATATGCCAGTCTGCTATTTATCGATAGCAGCTTGGTATTCAACACCATCATCCCCTCAGTACTTAGGCCAGCCTTCAAAACCTGGGCTTCTGTATGTCCCTCTGCACCTGGATCTTCAACTTCCCTATCGGGAGACCACAGTCAGTGAGGATCGGTAATAATATCTCCTCTTCGCTGACAATCAACACAGGCGCACCTCAAGGATGCATGCTTAGCCCACTGCTCTACTCTCTCTACACTCATGTCTGTGTGGCTGGGCACAGCTCAAATGCCATCTATAAATTTGTCAATGACACGGCTATTGTTGGTAGAATCTCAGATGGTGATGAGGTGGCATACAGGAGTGAGATAGATTGACTGGTTGAGTGGTGTCACACCAACAACCTCACACAAAGTCAGCAAGACCAAGGAATTGATTGTGGACTCATTAAGGGGTCAGCGTTGGAAAGGGTGAGCAGCTTCAAGTTCCTGGACGTCATCATCTTGGAGGATCTGTCCTGGGCCCAACACATTGATGCAATCATGAAGAAGGCACATCAGCGGCTGTACTTCGTTAGGAGTTTGAGGAGATTCTGTATGTCACCAAAGACTCTTACAGATTTCTGTAGATGTACGGCGGAGAGCATTCTGACTGGTTGCATCACCACCTGGTATGGATGCTCCAATGCATAGAATTGCAAGAGGCTACAGAGGATTGTAGACTCAGCCAGCTCCATCACTATTTATTTATTTTTGTAATTTATAGTAATTTTATGTCTTTGCACTACCAATACCAATACCAATACTGCTGCTGCAAAGCAACAAATTTCATGTCATCTAAGTCAGTGATAATAAATCTGATTCTGATTCTGATTCTGATGCCTGCATATGTCACTCCCTGGACAATAATCAGGCAAAGTGATGAGACATTTATGCCACAGAAGTGCTGAAAATGACCATCTCCAACAAGAGTCCATCACCTATCTTTAACATTCAATGGCATTACCCCACTGTCAACATTCTGGGCCATCATAGACAAGGCACTCAACAGGACCAGCCACATTGCTACAAGAGTAGGTCAGATATTGGAACTTTGATTTTGTTCTTTTTGTTCTAATTGTGTTCTTTCTTGTAAAAGTTGTGTACAATTTATATTTAATTTATGTTTTTTTTATGAATGCTGCTTATCTAATACTGTGTGCCTGTGATGCTGCTGCAAGTAAGTTTTTCATTGCACCTGTGCACACATTATGTGCATGTGATAATAAACTCGAATTTGACTTTGATTTGGACTTTGGGTATCCTGCAGCTCGGGAATTAACACTCCAGACCTTTCCACCACCTGCAAGGCACAAATTGGCATGATGGAACATCGCCACTTGCCTGAGTGAGTGCAGCTCCAACAACTCTCAAGAAGCTTGAAACCATCCAGGACAAGGCAGCCTACCGCATTGGCACCCCATCTACCACCATCAGCACTCCCTCCCTCCACCGCTGGCACACTGCGGCTGTAGTGTGTAACAACTGCAAAAATCATTACAGTTACACACCTCGCTTATTCTGACAGAACTTGTGATACCCATGACCTCTACCACCAGAAAGGACAAGGGTGACAGGCACCACCACCTGCAGGTTCCCCCCAAGTTGCACCTCCAACCTGACCAGGAAATGTATCACCGGACCTTTTCCGTCGCTGGAACTTCGTGCCCAACAGCATTGTCGGAGCACCTTCACCAGAAGGACTAGTGTGTCTTAAGGTAGCTCACCACCACTTTCTCAAGAGTAACAATAGGGGGCCATGGTAGGCTGGTCTGGAAGGTTAGATCCCATGGAATACAGGGAGACCTAGTTGGGTGGATTCAAAATTGTCTTGGAGGTAGGAAGCAGAGGGTGGTGGTTGAAGGTTATTTCTCAGAATGGAGGCCGGTGACTAGTGGTGTGCCACAGGGATTGGTGTTGGGACCACTGTTCTTTCCATAAATGATTTGGATGCAAATACACAAGGCTTGATCAGTAAGTTTGCAGATGACACAAAATTAGGAGTTGTTGTTGATAGCGAAGAAAGTTATTGTAGATTACAGGGGCATCTTGATCAGTTAGGGAAGTGGGCTGAGGAGTGGCAAGTGGATTTCAATACAGATGAGTGTGAGGAAAGTCAAACCAGCATAGGACTTATACGATGAATGGTAGGCCTTGAGGAAGTTTAATGGAACAGGGGGACCTGGGAGTACAGGTGCATAGTTAGTTGAAAGTGGCGTCACAGGTAGACAGGGTGGTGAAAAAGAGGTTTAACACCCTGGCCTTTATCTGTCAGGGCTCTGAGTATGGGAGTTGGGACATTATGTTGCAGTTGAAAAAGTCATTGGTGAGGCCACACTTGGAGTAGTGTGTACAGTTTTGGTCATCCTGTTACAGGAAAGATGTAGTTAAGCTGGAAAGAGTGCAGAAAAGATTTACGAGGATGTTGCCAGGGCAAGAGGGCCTGAGTTATAAGGAGAGGTTGGCCAGGATAGGTCTTTATTCCTTGGAGTCTAGGAGAATGAGGGGCAACCTTATGGAGGTGTTTACAATTATAAGAGGCATAGATAAGGTGAATGGTAGGGGAGTCCAAAACAGGGGGGCATAGGTTTAGAGTGAGAGGGGAAAGATTTAAAAGGGACTTGAGGGGCAACTTTTTCACACAGAGGGTGGTGAGTATATGGAACGAGCTGCCAGAGGAAGTGGTTGAGGCGGGTGCAATAGTATCATTTAAGAAGCACTTGGATAGGCACATGCAGGGGCAGAGCTTAGAGGGATATGGGCTGAATGCAGGAAATTGGGACTAGCTGGGTGGGCACTGTAGTTGGCATAGACTGGTTGGGCCAAAGGGCCTGTATCTGTGCTATATTGATCTATGACTCTGTGACTTTAATAAATGCTGGCCTGGCCAGTGATGCCTAGGTCATGGAAAATGTATAAATGACAGCAAAAGTGATGTCACTACCACCTGGTCAGGTTATACAGGTCAGGATCTTCTATGAGGGAGGGACCATGTAAACACATTCTGCAACAAGTAAACTGTAAAAGTTGAGGGAGGTTGGCATAAGGAGGGTTAGGTATAAACACACTATAGTCTGGAACAGACTTGGAGTGAGATGCTGTGCTGCTGGGGAACACAGTGATGCAGCCATAACTCTCCCCACCAGTTAGCCATGTCTTTTGGGTACCACATTCAGATACTCCCGGCTTCTTTGGAGAGCTTGTCTGTTGGTCCTCAGTGGACACAGCACATTGCCCCTCCTCTCCATGTGTTCCACCGAGGCCAACAGGGTAGTCTGCAATCGTTACCACTCTCTCCTGGGGAACACTACTTGCAGCTACCCTTCAGGAGTTGCAGGCTGGCTTTAAGTGGTGCAGGCAACTTTGGGGAATTACACTGTCTCTGAAGCCTGCACAGTTACCACTGTCACATGCAGCAATTGTGCACATGAGCTGAATCCTGTGTTTCAATTGTAATTTCAAATGAGATAGTAGAGGAGGGCAAGGGCAGCTGCTGAGGAAAAGAGCAGATTTTATCATGAAACTGCCTTACCTGCACATTTGACAAAAGAGTCCCGAATACCCAGCACACACTGCTTTTCCAGTCTTCAATACGTCATCTGGGCCAGAGTGTAACTGCTCCTTATTGTGGTATCCCTTCACATCGTACTCTGCCAATACATGGAAACACTATCTGTTACATTCTGCTTTACAAAAACCGTCGCCACTTACTGAGTGCCGTAAAAGTCTGAAAATATTAAAAAGCAGGTAAAAACATGATGATGCTGGAGGAACTCAGCAGGCCAGGCAGCATCCGTGGAGAAAAGCAGGCAGTCAACGGTTCGGGTCAGGACCCTCCTTCAGGACTGAAGATAGGAAAAGGAGGGAAAATATATAGGAGGGAAAAACAGAGCAGTGATAGGTGGACAAAAGAGGGGAGGCGGGGTAGGCACAAGATAGTGATAGGTAGATGCAGGTAAGAGATAGTGATAGGCAGGTGCGAGGGAGGAGGGGAGAGCAGGTCCACCAGTGGTCAAAGGTAAGGAGAGAGAGAAAAAAGAGGCTAGGAGAGGGAAGAAGAGAAGAAGCATGGTGGGGGGGGGGGGGTGGTGAGGGGATCTTGTGGGGATTATCTAAAGTGGGAGAGTTCAATATTCATACCGTTAGGCTGCAAGGTTCCAAGATGGAAAATGAGGTGCTGTTCCTCCAGTTTGCGCTTGGAATTCTCCTGGCAATGGAGGAGGCAGAGGACTGACATATCAGTGATAGTGTGGGAGAGGGAGTTGAAGTGACTGGCAACGGGGAGATGCAGGTAAGATGCAGGGAGGTAAAAAGCAGGTAACTGGACTCCTTGCTACAACTGCAGAAAGATGGAGAGAGGAAGGGATAGTGAATGATAAATACTCAAACACGGAACCTATCCTTGGAAGTGACTGCACAGAACACATTAATGTATGATTTATGGGGATTAACTCTGAATAAGCAAATAGACAGGACTTTTACATTCACATGTTATTTTTGAAGTGGGTACACTTGATGTTGACATTTATAACAGGCAATGGACACACAGTGAGATTCAAGAAACATCAGTCTGCCAACCAGACAATGTCCCTGCTCATTCTGAGATAACACCTCATGGGGCAGTTGGGACAATGGCTTCACAATCCTTCCAGACCATGATCCAATAGGCTTCTCACAATACAATTCACAACTTTAGCAGAAAACATATTAGTTGATCAATGGTTTATCACTGGGCACTCTGTTTACATTATGTGAAAATTGTACTTATGAAATATTGCTAAGATCATATGTATTAATATACCTACATAAAATACATGTGATGTTTTAGCATTCTGCAGGGAACGATGCAGCTGTCAAGAAGTATGTTATGTGGTGGACAATGTCCTCTCCTCTGCAGAAGATACGGAAGAAGGGAAGAGGTCACCCCTCTCACTCTGTCAGTCCAGTTGTTCATAGAAACCTCCAGCCAAACCAGGAAATTATATAACACACACAAGATGCTGGAGGAACTCAGCAGCTCAGGCAGCATCTATGGAGGGAAATAAACAGTCGATGTTTCGTGTCAAGACCCTTCATCAGGACTGGAAAGGAAGGCGGCAGAAGCCAGAATGTTGGGGGAGGGGAGGAGCACAGGCTGGCAGGTGATAGGTGAGTTCAGGTGAGGGGGGAAGGAGGGTGGGATGAAAACAAGTGAAGTAAGAAGCTGAGAGGTGATAGAAGAGGCAAAGGGCTGAAGAAGAAGGAATCTTGTATGAGAGGATGGTCGGCCATGGAATGAAGGGAAGGAGGTGGGGAGTCAGAGGCAGGTGATGGGCAGGTCATGAGGTGTGGGGAGGGAAACAGAAAGGGTGAGGGGGCCACAGGAATGAGGGAAAACATCGTCTGGGTCCTGTGGCCCCCTCATTCCTTCTCTTTCCCCTCCCCTGTCCTCATGACCTGCCCATCTATTGCCCACCTTCTTTCCTTTATTCCATAGTTCACTGTCTTCTCCTACCTGATTCCTTCTTCTTCAGCTCTTTGCCTCTTCTATTACCTTTCAGCTTCTTACATCACTCCCTTTTGTCCTCCCTTCTTCACCCACCTACCTTCCCCCTCTCACGTGGACTCACCTTTCACCTGCTAGCTTGCGCTCCTCCCCCTCCCCTGACCTTCTTATTCTGGCTTCTGCCCTTTTCCTTTCCAGTCCCAATGTAGGGTCTCGACACAAAACGTTGACTGTTTATTTGCCTCCATAGATGCTGCCTGACCTGCCGATTTCTCCAGAATTTTGTGTGTGTTGCCCCAGATTCCAGCATCTGCAGAATCTCTTGTGTCTCCAGGAAATTATGTATCTCAAGGGTGGTTAAACTGCAGGAATTCCTCAATTTATGTAAAGGGTTACGTTTCTGGAAAATGATTGGTTAATTGAAGTTTTAGAACATAGAACAATTACAGCACAATTCAGGTCCTTCGGCCCACAAAGCTGTGCCTAACATGCCCCTACATAAATTGACAAGACTGGTTGAAGTGCACCCTGGATAGCTTGGTATCGTCTATTGTTACATGCTAAGGGTTGGTGCCTGATTCATTTTTGTAAAAACTAGCTTTGGAAGTGGAAGTTACACACCCAAAGAGTCAGTGGCATTATAGTGAAAATGAGTAAACTGAATGTCTGTTAATCGGGGAATTACTGGGTGCTTCACCCCCAGCCCAATGGATCAATGTTATCTTTTGAGATCTTATCAATGTCTATCTTACAAGGATAGGTTGAGTGAACCAAGTCTTTTCTCTTTGGAGTGAAGGAGGATGAGAGGTGACTTGATAGAGGCGTACAAGATGATAAGAGGCACAGATCGAGTGGCATTCAGAGACTTTATCCCAGGACGAAAATGGCTCACACGAGGGGGCATAATTTTAAGGTGATTGGAGGAAGATATAAGGGGGATGTCAGAGTCAAGTTTTTTACACAGAGAGTGGTGGGTGCATGGAACGCACTGCTGGCAGAGGTTGTAGGGGTAGATACATTCGGGACATTTAAGAGATTCTTAGATAGACACACGAATGATAGAAAAATGGGGGCCCATGTGGGAGGGAAGGGTTAGATAGATCTTGGAGCAGGATAAAACATCGGCACAACATTGTGGGCCGAAGGGCCTGTACTGTGCTGTAATATTCCATGTTCAATGTTATGCTAAGAAGCCAGAATCAGCATCCAGATAAAGCTGTTGCAATCTTTGAGGTAGGTTTGAGACTGATTACTGAGCACTGCAAGCATAGAGCAAGTTTGGATCAGATGTTGAGGGGTTGCATTGCTTGTGAAATTCTACACCTGTAACTTCAAAAAGGTTGCAGAGCAAGACATTGCCCAGTAGGTTGAGACACAGTGTCCAGGTGCAGGGAGTCTCCTGCTTTTCCACACCAGTAACTCCCCAATTTACAAACAATTAGTGTAAAAAGTTTTCACCATAATGCTATTGGGTGTGTGATTTCCATTTACAAAGCCAAGTGCAGGAGACACTGTCTGGGAGTGGAGACAGTGTCTAGGGCATGGAGACAGTGTCTGGGGGTTGAGACAGTGTCCTGGGGGATGGGGACTGTGTCTGGGGGTGGAGGCAGTGTCCTGGGAGTGGAGACAATGTCTGGGGAATGGGGCAGTGTCTGGGGGATGGGGATAGTGTCTGGGGGTGGTGACCATGTAAGTGCAGGATTCACAACATCACCCAGTGAAGGCTCACTGTGTTGCAGAGTTAGAGCCTGGCTCTATTACAACGACAGGGAAGAACTGCCTGAAGGGGAAATGGTGTCGATGTGATAACACACATCTGGCTAGTGAGTACAGGGACAAAGAATATGATGAAGTGCCTCTGACCTGAAACGTTAACTCTGCTTCTCTCTCCACAGATGCTGCTTGACCTGCTGATTGTTTCCAGTATTTTCAGTTTTTATTGGATCCTTTCAACAGCTCAACATCCTCTCTCCTCCTGGTCCCGTGAACTGTATCTCCCCCTCTGGCTCCCATAAACCATATCTCCCCCCCCCCCACCACCTCTATGAGCCACATCGCCCCCTGCCCCTGTCAACCATATCTTTCTCTACTGCTCACTATGGTAATGTGTAAAACAATTAATTTGCATGTTAAGGGACTGATGCCAGAAAAAATAACCAATTTGTTATAAAACATAACAGGTTCAATGTTGTTCTTCAGCAAAAGGACTTTCCATGCTGTTGACCTGGTGTGCAACACAACCAGTTCCAGCCAATGCAATCAGTCTTTATTCTGGATTAGGTACCATGCCGTTCTCTTGGTTTTGCCATGGTGTACCAGCTGAGATAATGCGCTCAAGTCTCGACAGTGTGGCTGGAATCTGTAACCTCCTCACTCTAACTCAGTGATGAAAGGACTGCCATATTACTTCCAACAATTGGCATCAAAGTCTCTGCAACAGTAAGGAAGAGTTGGTGCCAGTGGCACTCGAGGAATGCCAGCAGACAGCAGTGTGAAGGTAATGTCAAGGTTTCGTGGGTTTCACTTCGGCAGACGTCAGGACTTCGGGACAGGTAAGTTTTTCTTTTTTTTATAGGGTTTTTATCATAAAGTTTAGTTTTATAAGGTTATTTTTAAAAAGTTTTTATATGAGTTTTAATCCAGAATAGTGGGGACTGGACTGTGCAGGTGCATGATGTCAGCAGATAAGGCGCGGGCAGTTTAAAAAGCAAACCACCATATCCGGCGGGCAGCGTCGGAGAGGGCAGCGGAGTGAGAGGTAGCAGAATGTTTTGGGCTTTGGCTCAAGGGGCTTCGGCGTATAGGGGCAAGGAAAGGTAGGTGACTTGAGTTAAGGAAGGGGTATGAGTGAGGTCTCCTGTACTCGGTGTCAGGTGTGGGTTCTCAGAGTCTCCTTGCCTCTGGGAAGGCTACATCTGCACCCGGTGTGTTGAGCTGCAGCTCCTGAGGGACCGTGTTAGGGAACTGGAGATGCAGCTCGAAGACATTCGTCGGGTCAGGGAGAATGAGGAGGTGATAGAAAGGAGTTATAGGCAAGTGGTCACACCGGGACCACAGGAGTCAGGCAAGTGGGTCACAGTCAGGAGGGGGAAGGGGAAGAGTCAGGTACCAGAGAGTACCCCTGTGGCTGTATCCCTTGACAATAAGTACTCCTGTTTGAGTACTGTTGGGGGAGACAGCCTACCTGGGGGAAGCAACAGTGGCAGTGTCTCTGGCATAGAGTCTGGCCCTGTGGCTCAGAAGGGTAGGGAAGAAGAGAGGAGGGCAGTAGTGATAGGGGACTCTATAGTTAGGTGGACAGACAAGCAATTCTGTGGATGCAGGAAAGAAACTCGGAAGGTAGTTTGTCTCCCAGGTGCCAGGGTCCGGGATGTTTCAGATCACGTCCAAGATATCCTGAAGGGGGAGGGAGAACAGCCAGAGGTCGTGGTACATATTGGTACCAACGACCTAGGTAGGGAAAGGGATTTAACTAATCCCACCTACCTACCCATGGTCTATATTCCTCCATTCCCTGCCTGTTCATGTTCCTGTCTAAATATCTCTTAAACTGTCACATCTGCTTCCACCGCTTTCCCCTGGCAGCATGTTCCAGGTGCCTACCACTCTCTGTGTAAAAACCTTGCCCTGTAAATGTCCTTTAAACTTTCCCCTCTCACCTTAATGCTACTGTATGCTCTCGAGTATTTGACGCTTCCACCCTGGAGAAAAAAGACTCAGACCATCTACCCTATCCATGCCTTTCATAATTTTATAAACTTCTATCAGGTCTCCCCTCAGCCTGCTCCTGCTCCACTTCTTGTTTTTGTATTTGCTAAGACCGTTAACTTACTCCAGATCTGACCAGCTATGGATCAGTCTTACTGCCAGGGACACAAGGCTGGCGGTTCAAATCCCACCCTGGAGACAAGCTCAAAATCTATTGTCTTTAAAATGAATTGTTAACCAGAGACCCTGTCTCCCCACAGAGTATCTTAAAGCCCTGTATTGCGGAGGGTCCTGGCTGTCACGTGACAGCACTGCCCACTGCCTGGTCAGAAGACACACCACTGCCAATCAAGGTTTGGCCCCGCCCCACCCCACCCCACCCCACCCCACCCATTAGCTCACACCTGACCATTGGTTCCTTTAAGTACCTTTGTACTTGGCCTTGGGCCATTGGCCTTTGTAATCGATTAGTCCTTGCTGGCACTGAGCCATTGGCCTTTGTAAATTACCTGGACTGGACCCCAGCCCTCCAGCACTATAAAAGGCGCCACATGTGCTCGGCTTTTTCTCTTTGCCAGCTTCGAGGGATCACCCTGCTTCACTCCAGGCCGAGTACTGTGGAATGGCGCTGGAGAAATCATTGGTGAGGTGTGCACTGTTTAAGGGTTGGGAGCGTTTTCGTTAGTGTCCCTAGTAGCAGAGAGCTGTGCCTGCACTGAGTCAAGGGCTGGCAGGTATTGTATTGTTTTTCCTTGATTGTGTGTGCCTAGTTCGTTTTGTGTGTGTGTTTTATCCCCGGCGTGATTTTCCTCTGCTCGCTATAACTTGTGCACATGTGTGTGTGTGTCATTCCCATTACCATTTTTCCCACACTTGTCTTTTGTAAATAAATCATTTACTGCCAGACTGTGCTCAGAGTCCTTGCCTTTGAGATCCTGAATCTGTTTCCTCACTCACAACAAGTGCCCTTGTCTCTTATTTCAGAGAAGAGTTTGGATGCTAGTCATCTGCAGTCCTGGCCATAATTTCCCTGTAATCTTCATCATTAAAACAGATGTCTTGGCCTTAGCTGCAATGCTGTTAGTGGGAGGTTGTGATGCACTAATTGGATGACACACTTCTAATGTTACACTGAAGGTTCATGTTACTCTAAGGTCTACATTTCAAACATCATATTAATAACTATACATCATCACTACATCATTTGTTAAAGATCACATTAAAATTGGAATTGTTAACCCTGTATCTCTCACTACCTGATCTGACTGTTTCAACTCTTCAAGGGTCCAACGTTTAAGAAGTATTGACACAAGCACTTCAATTGACAAGGGATAGAAACTATGGACCACGTGTTGGTAAATGGGATGAGTATTGATGGGTATGTGATGATCACCATAGAGATGGTGGGCCAAAGGGCCTGTCTCTGCATGACTCTGATTATACAGAATATTTTACACGAGGTTATTTCCACCAGATAAAGTACAATTTTAAGAATTCAGAGACTGCTGCAAAGAACCAAGGCAGAGTGGTGCCAGAGCAGCTGCCAGCTGAGCAGAACCCTTTCTGTGACACTCCTGAAGGGAAGAAGCCCAAAGCCCATTCAGTTCCCTTCTGGGGATCTGGTGAGCAGATTTTGATTGATGGCACATACTGTGCACATAGGGATATTTCAGGTAACTAAACTTACATTTCATTTGTGTTGCAAATAACTCCTTACAGAATAGTTAAGATAATTTAACTGCAGATTTACCAATATGACAACAGATCCACATCCATATGGCTCGAATTTTCTCCAGATTTGTGCTTGCATACTGCAACAAGTCCTGTACCAGGGCAGACACAGAACTCCTTGGAGGAACCTATTTGACATGAGATAGAGTGATTTATTCACCATTACCAATTTGCCGAAGCTTCTCTTTAGTCAAAGAGCGCTACTGGCAGGTTTTTGAGAGGTGCAAGTGAAATGGTTTCAATATTTTCAGCTTCTCCCCAAATCCACACATCACCTCTGGTACTTTTGCCATTCAACAGAAGTCTGGCCTCTCTGATCACTGGTAAACATTAGTCACAATTTTAACAGTTCTCCTCTTCTGTAAGGAGGACAGTGGGTGGGGGTGAGGTGGGAAGGAGAAGTATGGGTGAGTTGGGCATGGGAGGAGGACTGGGTGGGGGTAGGGGAGAGGGAGCACTGTGGGTGTGGCTGGTCAGTGGGGGACCATGGGTGGGGGCAGGTTGGTGAACTTAGCTTCCATTTCCAGATACAGTGATACTGCTTCTAGATTCTGACAGCAATGCTCTGGACCACTTGTATCACATCCTTCCCCGGGATTCTTCTGAACCACTCACAGTGTTTCCCTGGACAGACAACAGAGGCACCACAGCAGACCCTGGTTCCTGCTCCCGCAGACAGAGCCCCATCACAGGAGCACTCAGCTGCTTCAGGAGAAGGTCATGTACCGTCTTCACAGCCCCACCCGGAATGGGCAGTAAAGCTTGTTGTCCATATTACAGCGATAAACTTTGGGCACTGTTGGGGTAGAGGGGGAGTGTGAGGGATTGTTCAGCTTGGGACATCTTTCAGGTATTATGGAGCCAGCAGCCAGTTAATACAAATCTAGAGCAAGGATAGATAGCTTCATGAGTACACACCATTGTTTGCAGAGGGCCATCTCTCTCAATGCAATGATAAAAGAAGGCAGTTCTGGGTGAAACTGAAGAGATGTTCTTGTCAGTTGTGCTCCCATTGTAAACATGTAATTCTACAGATCCACTTACCTACACCCAATGTGTTGGAGTAAACTATGTAATTCTATATTGAAATTGTATTTTAATCATCTGCTGTTTTATCTTTGTGCTTAAAGGGTATAAAACCTCAATGTACTTTGAGTTTGGAGAGAGATTCTCCAGAACCTTCCAAATTGCCTGCATGTTGTGCTGAGTAAATATCTTTTCCATCTACAGCTCTGGTCTCTGTGTGAATCTTTCACAGTCACAACAGAGGGGATTGACAGGGGCAGGTGCTGTGTGAATGCAAAAAGCCAGTCTTTATAATGGGCCCAGGAAAGAACAGTGAGGTTGTGGCAAGGTCCAAGTATCTAAACAAAGGGGAGTGGCAGAAACCACAGACAGTAAGTTAACAGTGAGGGGGCATCACTCGGGTTTATTGGAACATCACCGTGGAGACATTTCTTTGAGCTAATGCTAGACTATTTGGGAATTTCTCGTTTGGTTTTAGCAATCAATTCCAGTGAGCTCTTGTATCAGGTTGGGTCTGATGTTGGGGAGGAGAAAGCCCAAGTGAAAGGCTGATCTGAACTTGGTCAAAAGCTATCAGAAGGAAGAGATGAAAGAGTAGCAGCCATTGTAAAAATCATAGATAAATGGTGATCCTTCTGTGAAAACAAATGATCAACTGAAAGTTTCTAGCATCTTCTGTGGTTTCCACTATGCATATTAGTTTGCTTTTGTAAAAAAGAATTGTTTTGGAATGGGAGTGATGGAAGGATTTGAGTGGGCTGGGAACTCAGCATGTGCCTTGGTGTGTCACACAGCACTGACTTCTGTGCACGCTGTTTCAAAAAACAAAATGAAATGTAATGGAAAATCACAGACCTCATGCAAAGATCTACCAATCTGCAACTTCCCTCCCACCACTCTGTGAGTCTTTTATGCTGCAGTACAGAGGGAAACAACTGTGCAGCCCCTGGAAATTTGAAACATGAACAGAAATCCTCATCAGGTCAGGCAGCATCTGTGGAGAGAGAAACATTAACCTTTCATTCGCCATCAGTTCCGATAAAAGGTGGTCATGGACCTGGAATGTTGAACCTGTTTCTCTTTCCACAGACGCTGCCTGACATGCTGAGTGTTTCCAGCATTTTCTGTTTATATTTAATATCTGAGGGAAGGTGGGCTTGGTACAATACCGTACAACACAGGCCTGTAATTCCCAGCAGCCACTCGCATGGGATCCCAGCAGGTCCCAGGTGGTGCTGGGATCCCAGCTCAGTTTGGATAACTTAAATGTGGGTACTTAGCTAGCTTTCTTTCAAATCTCTTTGGGTGGACCTCATTACACTATCTCCCTGCCCAGCTGACCATCACACCCCCCAAAAAAATCTAAATCAGGCCCCTGATCACCAAGCCCACCCTGAGAACCATCCCCCAATCACCACTTAATCACATTTCAATCACTAACCTCCACAGCTTCCACCAACACCAGTCTACTCCAGTACTACTTAACCCCTACTTTACACCTGACTGTCAATCTCACCGTCCACCCCCTTCCCACTGTGAATCCTACTCCCTGATCACCAGCCAGACATCCTGACTCAACCTCTGACTACCAACAGGGGGCTATGTAGGAGGGATGGATCTTAGAGCAGGATAAAATGTCGGCACACCATTGTGGGCTGAAGGGCCTGTACTGTGTTGTAGTGTTCTATGTTCTGTGTTAACACCACCACACCAGTGCTGGCTACTGGCCCTGGCTCTTACCCTTTGAATCTCCCAACCTGAGCCTGATTCTAGACTGACCTGACATGGTTCAGTCACTCTGCAGGAGTAGAGCATAGCTGACTGAGCAACAAGCCACCCCGTGCACTACTGGATTTCCGGGGCCATGTCTGCTGTTGGCTACTGAGAACCTAGTATTTAACGCAGCTTTACAGGAACCAGGCAACGTTCTGACGTTTGATTTACCATTTAGTCAGAGCAGAGTGTGGAAATGCAGGAGCTCCCCTACTCTATTTGATACTTACTTTGCAAGCATATGCATCAAGAGCCTCAAATTCTGTCAAGTCCATTTTCATGGACTTCAGGTTGAAAATGTCATCTGAAAAATAAAGCAATTATTTTTGTTATGTGGTTGATTTACTAATGCTAACTAGTATTAGATTCATTCATAAACTTTTCAATCTCTAAGCACCATACATAGTCTTTTGCCATGGAAGAGCTTCTCTGGTTTGTGCATCCACCATGACCTTATTTGCTTTATTAACATGCTAAACTGTTTTTCCTTTCCAATGGCCATGCATCCTTAACCCTGGATATTTATCAGGTGCTGATTTCACTGAGGCTGAAAAGTATGGAGCTCCAGTTGTAAATTAAACTGATGACTGTTGATTGCAATGCAGGAATTATCAATGATTTCACTATCCAGTTGTCGCTAACCACCTTGTTCAGTAGCTGCCAATATCATGAGCAGCCACAACCACTTAAAACTAACTGATACCTCTAAAGGGACTGTTCTGAGCACCACACTTACAGAAAGATATCCTGACTTTGAGAGAGGTATGATACGGGTTTGTCTCTTGCTTAAGGGTATGTTGGACTTGACGGGAAACAGTACATGCTTGTCTTTACTTCCAGGGATCAGTTACAAGGGCGATTAGCTTTGTACTCTCTTGGGTGTGGGGGTAATTGGATTGAGGTTTCAAGATATTAAGGGGAGCTGGTAGGGTCGATAGAGAGAAACCATTTGTGCAGACTGCAGGATCAAGGATCACAGGTTAAAAGCTAGAGTCTGGTTTTTAGGAGTGAAATTCGCAAACAGTACATCATATGAAAGACAATGATAATTCAGAAAGTTCTTCTGCAAGCAGGAATAATTGGTCAGTGGATTGTTAACAAGGATACAGAAAAGGGAAGAGTTTGAGTTAGCTGAGATAAGCCATGATCTCTCTGAATGGTGGAAGAGGCTCAAAGGGGTAAACAGTTCACTCCTTCCCCAGTACTCCCGTGGCAAAGCTTGGGATAGGTTGTCTCGTTCTGGAGCCTGTTGTCAGACATGATGTGGCTTGCCCATTACAGCTGGCTGCATATAGCTAGGGCTTCAATGCTGGGGATGTTGTCTTGGGACAGAACATTGACATTGGTTTGCTCATCCTATGTAGATCTGAAGGATTTTGAGGAGACAGTTATGATAGCATCTCTCTAGTGGTTTGAGGTGCTTTGCACAGGAATTGCACAGGAGGGTAGAGATCACTGTTGCCTGTTGGACCATCAGCTTTGTACTGGGTTTGACATCTTGGTCTTTGAATACTCTTCTCCTCAGCAGGTGAAGACTGTTGGTGCACTGGAGGTGATGGGGAATTTCACCATCTGTGTCTCCTTATGTTTGGAAAGTGACCATTGTGGACTTTGATGATCAAGGATTAGTGTGGTGCTCTGGGGGCAGGTTGCTAGAGCAACCTCATCTTCCTGATGTTCAGTTTAAGGCCCGTCCTTTAGTAAAGAGTGACGCTCAGTCTCCAGAAGTGCCCATTTGTAACTGTCATCTGTATACTGTGTGCTGATCTCTGAGTTTGGAGTGGTATTACTTCTGAAGAGAGGGTGACGTTGGTTAAACAGTTTCCCATTCATCCTGCAGATTAGCTGCACTCCAACGGGAAGCTTGTCAGAGGTGAGCTGCAGCATTGTGGTGAGGAAGATTGAGAAGGGTACGGGGGCCACGATGCAGGCTTGTTGCATTAGGACTGGGTCTGTAGAGGAGGAACCATTGGTTGCGATTAATGTGTAGCAAACGTAGAACAGGAACTTGTTCCTGAGCACAGTCAAACTGGAAAAGGATTCTCCATAATATCTCTTGCTTGATGGAATCCAAGAACAAAGAAAATAGGAGAAGGAGTAGGCCACTCGGTCCCTCAAGCCCACTCCACCATTCGACGAGGTCCGGGGTTCATCTGCCCCAGACCTCATCTCCCTTTCTGTGCCAGTTCATCATCGTCCTCAAAGCCCTGGTCTTTCAAAAACTAATCTACTTCCTCTTTAGCTTCCCCCCAATGATCCAGTCTTCACAATTCTCTGGAGCAGAGAGTTCCAAAGGTTTGTGAGAAGAAGTTTCTACACACCTCAGTTGTGTAGAAATGACCACCCCCTAATTTTGTAACCTGTCCCCTCAATGTGGAATCATCTCGATATTTATCCTGTCAAGCCTCCTAAGGATTTTATATGCTCCAGTAAGATCACCCTAATTCTTCCAAGGAGTATAGATCTACTTATTTTGCTGCTTGTGATGGAACAGGGTTTTATCAGTTTGAGAAAGCCCATTAAGTAGAGAGTGTGATCATTACTTTCCTGTTATCATTGGATGCAGTGGCTGCTAACATGGCACTGATGTTTAAACGGGGAGAAGGGGATAGGGCAAGTAACTGCCGGCTGGTCAGACTAACAACAGCAGGGGAGCAAATCATTGGAAGTAAAGCTGAGAGGAGATTTGATAGAGGTGTGTGAATTCATGACTGGCTTAATGTCACATGGAGGAAGCTGTTCCCAAGTAGTTCAAGGATCAGGGAGACTGATTTAAAATTTTGTGCAAAGGATAAAAAGGGGAAGAGAATGGTTATGATCTGAAATACACTGCCTGTGGGTGGGCAGGAAAATCCTGATTGACTCTGTTTCCCTGCCCGCCCACCCACAGGCAGTGAGTTTCGGATCATAACCACTATCTTCCCCTTTGTATCCTTTATGGGCACCGGAGAGGGAATAACTTACAGAGCTCTGAGGCATTTGTGCGGAATAAGACTTATGGGATTGGGCTGCTCGGAGGTAGCACAAACTTAGTGGGTAGAATGGCTTCCTTTTGTGCCATCTATGATTCTGTAAAAATATTTTAGGCAACGATATTTAGAAAGGCAAGGATTAACAAAGCAGTAAGAAAGTTTGATTGAATCTTCTGACAAATAGCAAGGAAGGAAGATTTCAAGGAAGGAATCAAATTTGGTCTGGACAATATAGATTTTTAGTAAGGTGCTTAACAAAGTCTGACATGGGAGGTAGTCAGAAAGGTAAATACCCATGGGAAGCTGGGAACATGGTGTTGGATTAAAAGTTGCCTCAATACAGAGAAAGAAAGGGTAATTGTTGAGTGTTTGAGTGACAGGAGAGTTGTACATGGTAGGGTTCTGCAGTTAGCAGTACTAGGTCGCTTGTATATCTCTGATTTGGGCATAAATCTGGGGACATGATTAAAAAGTTTGTGGAGACAAAAATTGTCTGTGTGGTTAAGTATGAGGAAGAAAGCTGTAGGGTGTCAATGGAACTGAAATGGTCACAAGGGGCAAATGTATTCCCACACACCAATAAGAATATGCATTTTGGGCAGGGTAAACAAGGCAAGGTAATATACAACTTAACAACTAAGCCTGTGGATGTACATCCTGGAAGTGTGGAGGACTTTGAAATGCACATCCACAGGGTCAGTTGTTAAGTTGCTTAAGAAGGCTTGCAAGATATTTTCATTTATTGATCAAGCACAAGAAAAGGGAGGATGTGGATGAACTGTATTAGGTAAAGTTAGAGAAAGAATAATTCATAGTTTCATGATCACCACTTCACACGGAGCAGGTAACACTATTGGAAGGGACAAATGATTTACAAGGATGTTTTTAGGACTGGAGGATTTAACTCAGAGTAAAAACTAGGCAAGCTGTTTTTGCTTTGGAATAGAAGAAGTTGAGGGAAGAGTTAATGGGCCAATGTTATGAGGAACCTGGAAAGAGTGAAGAAGGAGGATGTATTTTCTTTAGCAGAGACATCAAGAACAAAGAGCTCATGGATTTAGAGTATTTGGTGGAAGAATTTGAGAGAGGATAAGGAGATCTTTTCCCAGTCAGAATTCTCCATCTTCAAGAGTGAGTTATTGAGTGCATTTAACTTGATGTGCTGTAACCAATAAGGTCTCAGACCAAGAGTGTGGATGTGAGGTTAGGATGCTTAGGCTGGCAGGGACACAGTCCACGGAACCATTCTGTGCTGTAAGTTTCAGTGAGTCTGTGATTAAAAGCCACTGACAAGATGGTCGTTGCCCCAACTCTGTGGGTAGCAGCCGGTGACAGGTTTCTATCAGTGAGGATGGCCTTACTGGAGTGCAGGTGTCCCATGCACTTTATTGCTGAGTCTCTGGTATGAGAGATGCTCTGTGAGGTCCCTGGGTAGATAAAGCTTTCTGGTCTTGTCCGTCCTCCTGCACCCTCTTCAGCAGCTTGTCCTGTCCGTTCCTCCAGTCAGGTCATACTGAGAGGGGAAATTGCATTCATCTTGAAATGCAAGTATTTGTATCAAACTCTTGAAGGCAGCAAAATCTCCACTGCCTGTAGACTCATACCTTGAAATGATTATTGGAAGTATCAACATCTGATGAAGTCCCCTTGCTGCTGAAAGTGCTTAATGATCCCTATTAATAGTACCGCTGGGTGCCTTTCCCGTTGCTGTTCAGCTGTATGGCCTTAAACACGGTCATTGGCAGGAGCATGAACCTCCATGTTGGCAGCGTGGGCATTACAGCTGCATTGAAGTGCAGTGCAGGTATTCCCCGGTACATTACACTTCCCAATCAGTGGAGTAAAGAATCTCCACTGAAAGAGTTCTCTGCACATTCTGTTGATTCAGTTTACAGAGTCATGGGGGGTGGGGAGCAGGAGGTAGAAAGGCCATTCTGCCCAACTCATCTGTTCCAGAAAACCTGTACACCCCCATCACAGCATCCAGCTCAAACTTCCCACTATTATGATCCTGTGTCATCTGTGTAGTCTCCACGTGTTGGCTACTTTTGACACACATGGCTAACTGCCATCAGTCCTAAATATCCTCCCTTGGAGTACTCGTTACTATTTACAGTATAGCCTTGTTTATATTTCACCTTCCGGGGCCTGTCTTGTAATTAGCTCTCTGACTGTAAACGATGATGTTGTGAGTCTGCACTATCAGCTCTTCTATCCCCACAGTCATCACAGGGCACTGTACTCACACTGTGACTGCGCAAAGTCTTGGTGTGACAAGGCAGGTCTGAACCAGAAATACAGTTCAGCTTTGCTGATTGTGGCTATTCCCAAGGAGCCTGTCAGTTAGCTGAGAATGTTTATATCTCTTGACTTATGTTGCTCGGCCGGCCATTGTATGTTATGGATGTGATAATTAGCATGAAATGAGGCTCGGGAATATGATTGACAATGGGACTACTGAACCAAATGTGTCTATATCAGTATACAGTTCACCAACAGCTTGCTTCGAATTTCTCCCTGTGATATTATAAATCTTTTCATAGACTGGCAACACTGCTCTTAACAGTGCACTTGCTTGATATGTACTTGGATTGGCAAAGAGTAGCTTCATTCAAAATCTTTCAAAAGAGCACTAGTTCTAGATGTAGCTGCTGCTTGTTAGTGCACATTCACTTACACCGAATTCTCTGAGCTAAGAATGCACTCAACAGTCATGGACTCATAGAGAGATACAGCAAGGAAACAGACCCTTTGGCCCACTGAGTCCCCATTGACCATCATGCAACCATTTTTACACTGATTCTACACTAACCCATTTTATTCTCCCCACATTCTCATTAACACCCCTCGATTCTACTACTCACCTGCACACTAAGGGCAATTTACAATGGCCAATTAACCTACCAACCTGCACAGCTTTGGGATGTGGAATGAAACCAGAGCACCTGAACAAACACATGTGGTCACAGGGAGAACATGCAAATTCCGCATAGACGACACCCAAAGTCAGGAGCAAACCCAGGTTGCTGGAGTTGTGAGGCAGCTGCTCTACTAGTTATAGTCACTGTGCTATATAGAGGGGGACAGTACTGACAGTACTTTTTAACCCAGCACATTTCTTTCCTGTCTCTCAGCAGCTTTAATTGTCCTTACATACATTTTGCAAATGTAAATAAAATGAGATGTTTGAAGAGTGAGAACAAAATGAAATCTATCACAAAGGATGCTTACTGAGAATACAGACATGAGAAAGTATTTCAAAGAGTGAAATTTCCAAATTATTTGACAAAACTCTTGGGATAAGGTGAGAACAAGGGTAAAGGAAGAACCTTGGGGGCGGGAGGCAGTTCTGAAATCAGAGGAGTGAACTTCCTTGCTCAATATGTTCCTAGCCCAAGGAAGAAGGAAGCACAGGTAGATCTGGTGCTGGAGGCTGAGGTGGCCATGTGTCAGAGTGATCATCATGTCAAGGTTTAAATTAGTAATGGAGAAAGGCAAGGAACAATCTGAATCTTCTGAATTGGAAGAGAGATGGGAGGGGATCCAGCAGGTCAAAATGGAACTAAAGATTGACCTGGAGAAGTGTAAATGAGGATAAGAGGTAAAGGCTAGATACATTCCCACAAGAGGGAATCCCAAGAGTTTTGACACAGAGAGTGGTAGCTTCCTGGGACCCACTGCCAAGGGAGGTGGTGGAAGCAGGTACGATAGCAACATTTAAGAGGCATTTAGACAGACACATGAACAGGCAGGGAATGGAGGGATATAGACCATGTGCGGGCAGATGTGCAGTTTAAATTGACATCATGACATCGTGGTCGGCACAGACATGGGCCCAAGGGCCTGTTACTGTATTGTTCTACGTTTGATGTTCCATGAGTCATCAGTTAAAGGGACTGTGGTAGGGGGATATAAAAGTCTTGAACACAGCACCTGCTAGCCTCAGTGTAATGTAATGTGTAATAAATGTAGTGTAATAGTGTAATATAAAAAAACCATCAACGCTTAGCGTAACTGGCACTGCATCACTTGTTTCCCCCTTTTTAACATGACCACATCAGACTTGTCCCTTGAGATCTCTGCCTCCTATATCATCCCACACTGCTCAGTGACATGGAACCTGTGGGGTGGGGTGTGTGGGGTGTCTCAACACACGAGGTCACTGTGTCCCCTTCCTGCCTTTGTTTTCACCTCCATGGCAGCAGTCTATGGGAGAGATCCTTCAACCTCTGGACTCCTTTGCAGTGATCAGTGCGGCAAAAGTGCAGGAAGATGCAGCAGTTGTGAGCTTTCCAGCCTGTTGCCTATGGGAATGGCTGCACTCCCATTCTAGGTCACTCAGTGTAAACCACCATATGAATCAGTGTATTTTATAGGGGATTTATTTGCGTACTTGCACATGTTTAGCACACCGACAGAGAATGAAATCCATTTCCTGGGCATCTCTGTGTGATATAGCTCAAAAACACCAACCGTATTGCTGAGATTGTTGCAAGTAAACTTCCCCCAGGGATTTTCTTTAGAGAGGTCTTAACTTTCTGGCAAGGATGTGTTCGGTAAGTGGAAGGCCTTCAAAGGCGAAATTTTGAGAGTGCAGAGTTTGCATGTTCCTGCCAGGATTAAAGACAAAGTTAACAAGCAAAGGGAACCTTTGTTTTCAAGGGATATTGGTGATCTGGTTAAGAAAAAGAGAGAGGTGTATAGCAGGTATAGGCAACTAGGAACAAATGAGGTACTTGAAGAGCATAGAAAATGTAAGAAAATACTAAAGAAGGAAATCAGGAAGGCAAAAAGAAGACATGAGGTTGCTTTGGCAGAAAATGTGAAGGTAAACCCGAAGGGTTTCTACAAGTATATTAAGAGTAAAAGGATAGTAAGGGACAAAATTGGTCCCCTAGAAGATCAGAGTGGTTGTCTATATGTGGAGCCTCAGTTGACGGGGGAGATCTTAAACAGTTGTTTTTGCATCAGTATTTACTCAGGAAACTGGCATAGTGTATATGGAAGGAAGGGAAACAAACAGTAGTGTCATGGAACACATAGAGATTAAAGAGGAGGAGGTGCTTGCTGCCTTACAGTGAATAAAGGTAGATAAATCCCCCGGGCCTGACAAGATATTTCCTCAGACCTTGAGGGAGACTGGTGTAAAAATGGCAGGGGCCTTGGCAGATATATTTAAAATGTCCTTAGCCATGGGTGTGGTGCCAGAGGACTGGAGGGTAGCTTGTGTTGTTCCATTGTTCAAAAAGGGTTCTAAAAGTAAACCAGGTAATTATAGGCCGGTGAGCCTGACATCAACAGTAGGTAAATTATTGGTAGGTGTTCTGAGAGATCGGATATACAAGTATTTGGACAGCCAAGGGCTGATTAAGGATAGTCAGCATGGCTTTGTGCATGGTAGATCGTGTTTAACGAATCTTGTAGAGTTTTTCGAGGAGGTTACCAAGAAAGTAGATGAAGGAAAGGCTGCGGATGTTGTCTACATGGACTTTAGTAAGGCCTTTGACAAGGTCCCACATGGGAGGTTAATTCAGAAGGTTCATATACTAGGTATCCATGAAGAGGTTGTAAACTGGATTCGAAATTGGCTGTGTGGGAGAAGACAGAGAGTGGTAGTGGATGATTGTTTCTCAGACTGGAGGCCTGTGACTAGTGGTGTGCCTCAGGGATCTGTGCTGGGACCATTGTTGTTTGTTGTCTATATCAATGATCTAGATGATAATGTGGTAAATTGGATCAGCAAGTTTGCTGATGATACTAAGATTGGAGGCGTTGTGGACAGTGAGGAAGGCTTTCAAAGCTTCCAGAGGGATCTGGACCAACTGGAAAAATGGGCCAGAAAATGGCAGATGGAATTTAATGCAGACAAGTGTGAGGTGTTGCATTTTGGAAGGACAAATCAAGGTAGGACATACACAGTAAATGGTAGGGCACTGAGGATTGCGGAGGAACAAAGGGATCTGGGAGTTCAGATACATAATTCCCTGAAAGTGGTGTCACAGGTAGACAGGGTTGTAAAGAAGGCTTTTGGCATCCTGACATTCATAAATCAAAGTATTGAGTATAGGAGTTGGGATGTTATGGTGAGATTGTATAAGACATTGGTGAGGCCAAATTTAGAGTATTGTGTGCAGTTCTGGTCACCTAACTATGGGAAGGATAGCAGTAAGATTGAAAGAGTGCAGAGAAGATTTACTAGAATGTTACTGGGTCTTCAGGAGTTGAATTACAGGAAAAGATTGAACAGGTTAGGGCTTTATTCCTTGGAGCGTAGAAGAATGAGGGGAGATTTGATAGAGGTTTACAAAATTATGAGGGACATAGACAGTAAATGCGAGTAGGCTCTTTCCATCTAGATTAGGAGAGATAAGTACGAAAGGACATGGCTTTAAGGTGAAGGGGGAAAGGTTTAGGTGGAACATTAGGAGGAACTTCTTCACTCAGAGAGTGGTGGGAGTCTGGAATGGGCTGCCATCCGATGTGGTAAATGCAGTGTCACTCTTAAGTTTTAAGAATAAATTGGATAGATACATGGATGGGAGAGGTCGGGAGGGTTATGGACTGGGTGCAGGTAAATGGGACTAGCGGAATAAAGTTTTGGCACAGACTAGAAGGGCCGAATGGCCTGTTTTCTGTGCTGTGGTGTTCTATGGTTCTATGACCCCAGATACAGTGTTCTTGCCCCAGCACGTAGTTTAGTGTTCTTCGAATCATTTTGCAGCAAATGAGAGAGTTGCTTGAAACAAAAACAGAAAATTCTGGAAACACTCAGCAGGTCAGGCAGCCTCTGTGGAGAGAGAGATGGTTAATGTTTCAGGTCAAGACCCTTCAGAACCAGACCAAAAACATTAACTGTTTCTTTCCCCACAGATGCCTCCTGACCTGCTGAGTGTATTTGCTGCTTTTGTTTCAGGTTTCCAGCATCTGCAGCTTTTAAAAAAATTTTCATTTGATATTTGCTTCTCCGAGCAAGTTAAAGGTCCTCATTGCCATAACAGGGAGCTCAAGTGGCACAAATGAAGAAGAGAACAGCCCTACCTCCACAATACCCACCTTTAATTTCTTTTAGTTTATATTTTTGGCCATAGGTAAAATCTGCAATATCAAGATAATGTTTTTCAGTTGCAGGGTACCTTTGTGACATTGCGTGCAGCAGCACAGTGTAAGAGAACACTTTTTAAACTATTTTATATAAAAATACCCTTGGCAGATTTGCCAACTTAGAGTTCATACTGCATGGAAACAGGCCCTTTGGCCCACTGAGTCTGTGGCAACCATCAACCACTTCATTGCACTAATCTTCTAATCTTGCACTAAATTCTATTTTCTTCTCCCACATTCCCATCAACTCCCCTCTCCCCACCCCTGATTCCACCCCTGAATGCACACTAGGGGCAATTTACAGCAGCCAATAAATATATCATCATGCAGTCACAGAGGGAATGTGCAAACTCCACACAGACAGAACCGGAAGACTGGGTTGAACCTGGGTCTCTGGAGCTGAGGCAGTGGCTCTACCAGCTGTGCCACTGTGCCTCTCAATTCCAGTCATTACAGTGACCTTTCTACATTATTCCTCTCCGCTGTGAAGTGTGAACATTAGATGTGTGGCGTTCACTGTATGAGCAGTCTTAGGGGAGGACTTTTTTATTTGTTCACAAAACCATGGCAGGGGATAGTAACCCCAGAAAGATGTCTCATGTTCTGGGGTGTCTGCAGATTATTTGGAGAATTCTTGGAGAAATCATCGGGGAGTCTATTTAAGTAACACCCCTGCAGCATACTGAGATGATCACATCGACCACTCAGACAATGATTATTTGCCAAGCACAAAAACTGTGAGTAAAATTAGGGGAGGCTGAGGGCAGGCCACAGTCTAATTCTGATGGCTTTCAGCCTACTCCCACCCCAGTATTCAGCACTTAAGGTGGGAGTTATTTTATAGCGTGACTTAGTTGTGTTTTCACTGGAGTGTCTTTCTTGTCTTGGTCACCTCAGTATCAACATCAGGCACTCCCAGACCAGACTGAAAGCAGAGAACATGAGAATGAAGGAAAGAGAAGCAGCAGGAGGCCACTCAGCCCCTCGTGCCTGCTCTGTAATTCAATCAGATCACAGCTGACCATTTAGCTCAGCGCCATTTTCCTTCTCTAATGTCAAATCCCTTGCTTCTCCTGAAATCCAAACATCTACCGAAGCCTGTCTTGAATATATTCAGCGACTAACCGTTCACAGCTCCCTTGGGCAGAGAATTCTAGATTCATTCTCATCTCTGTCCTGATGGCCCAATTCTTATTTTGAGATGGCAACCCTTGGTTCTGAACACCCCAAATAGAGAAAACATCATTCCTGCAACTACCCTCTCAAGCCCAGTAAGGATTTTGTATGCTTCATTGACATAACCTCTTATTCAAGGAAATACAGGCCCAGTCTACTTAACCTCTTCTCAAGGGACAAACCAGCCATCCCAGGAATCAATCTGGTGAACCTTCACTGCACTCCTGTAGTACAAATATATCGTCCCTCAGGTGGGGAGAGCAGAGCTATACAGGTGGGGTCTTGTCAGGGCCAGACATATTTGCAGAAAGAGCAACACACAAAGGACCTGGAGGAACTCAGTGGGTCAGGCAGTATCCATAGAGGGAGATGTACAGTTGATGTTTTGGGTTCAGACCCTTCATTAGGAGTCATCAGGACTTGCAGAAAGACATCTCTGCTCTTGAAATCAAATAGTCTTGCAATAAAGGCTGACACACCACTTGCCTTCCTAATTGCTAACATACTTGCAGGTTCAGTGATCTGTGTACAAGGATACCCAGGTCCTTTTGAATATCAGCATCTTTCGATCTCTCACCATTTAAACATACTTTGTTTCTCTCTACTTTCCACCTCACATTTTTCCATGGTATATTCCACTTACTGTGTCCTCACCATTCACAAACTTTCTACAACCCCCTAAATCCTCCACACAGTCCACACTGTCAATCAGCTCAGTATCATCAGCAAACTTACAGCTGCTTCCCTCGTCCAGATCCTTCATCCTCTGGGTATAGATTGTGAACAGCTGATGCCACATTGCTGATCACTGCAACAGCCCATGTTATTCCCTCCCAACCTGAAAATGACCCCTTTATTCTTGCTCTCTGTTTTATTGTTAACCAATTCTCAATCTACGCTGGTATTTTACCCTAAATTTTATTTAGTAATTTTTTGTGCAGATTGAAGGCCTTCTGAAAGTCTACATACACCAGTGGTTCCTTCATGTTCAAGTTATTTATGTTGTTAACTACAATCTCAAAATGTGTCAAACATGGCATTCCTTTCATAAATTCAGACTGGATCTTCTCAATCCTATTAATATTTTCCAAGTGCCCTGTTACCACTTTTTTAACAATAAGTTCCAGCAGTTTTCCTTTGACTAAAGTCAGGCTAATTGGTCATAGCTCCCTTTTGATCGAACTGCTCCATGGCTCCTTGTTTTCTCCCTCCCTCATTTTGTAAATAATGCAGTTGCACTTTCTGCCTTTCATTCTGTGGAAACTGTTCTAGAATCTATGGAATATGGAAGATGACATCCACCCTTCTAATTCCCAGGATGGAGGTTATTAGGTCCTAGGGACGTGTCTTCTCTCAGCCCCATTAATTTATCTGATAATAATTTTTTACTGATGATAATTTCTTTCAGTTCCTCATTCACTTGAGACCTATAGTCTTTTCTCCCCAGGGGAGGCGGTACTAAAAATAAGAGGGCATAGTTTTAAGATCAGAGGCGAGAGATTTAAAAAGGACATCAGGGGCAGCTTCTTCATGCAAAAGGTGGTGTGTATTTGGAATGAGCTGCCAGAAATAGTGGTTGAGGTGGGCACATTAGCAACATTTAAAAGCCACCTTGATAAGTATGTGGATAGAAGAGGTTTAGGGGGCTATAGGCCAAATGCGGGCAGATGGGACGAGCTCACTGGGCAATACAGCAGCAGAAGGGAACAGTAGGGGAGGGGAGGGGATAGGGGACCCAGTGGGAGTATTGTGTGGGTGATGGGCAGATGGAGTAGGCGGGAGAGGGGAAAGAAACTGGGTGATAGGGGGCTGGGGTGGGGTTGTGTGTAGGAGGGCCCAGGTGGGTCAGAAGGAGAGAGAAAAGGGACAGAGGGGGAGCAGGGTACCTGAAATTGGAGAAGTCAATGTTCATGCTGTCAGGTTGTAGATGACCCAGGCGGAATATGGGGTGTTGTCCCTCCAGTTTGCATTTGGCCTCACCCTGGCAGTGGAGCCCCAGCCTCACCCCTCCCTCTCACTGCTTTATACTGACTATCACCCTCTAAACTCTCAGTCCTGATGTAGGGTCTTGACCTGAAACGTTGACCATTCCTTTGCCTCCGCAGATGCTGCTCGACCGTCTGAGTTCTTCCAGTAGTTTGTTTTCTGCTCTGGATTCCAGCATCTGCAGTCTCTTGTGTCTTGGGTCCAGAAAACCATCTCTTATATGGTCCACAAATTCATCCCTCACTACCTTGGCTTGCTCAGTCTATATGTGGACTAAAATCTTCCTGGTTTATTGTACTACCCTTGTTACATGCACCTCGAATATCCTGATCCATACTATGCCTTGCATCACCCCCACCATCTGTAGAAAACTTCCATCAACATTTTGTGCTCCTTCCTGTATTTTAGCTCAATCCAAACTGATTCCATTGTGTAAAACCCTGGTTTTACCTTATTAGCGACACCCCCTCCCTGCAGCTTAACTAGCTTCTTGTGTCTCCTTGCCAATTCTGACGAAAGGTCTCTGACCTGAAATATTAACTCTGTTTCTCTTTCCACCGATGCAGCCTGACCTGCTGAGTATTTCCAGCATTTCCTGTTTTGGGTTTTAATTGCATTTCTTGGCTTTCTGAGCTAAGACCCTTCTTCTGCCTTTATCCCATCTTTACTCCCATTCCCTTCACCCGCCCCTCCCCCCCCCCACCATGATCCCCACCCTGATCCACACCTACTAAGCTGTTTCTTTAGTCCATTACTCTATTCACAAGGACACTTGTCCTAGCCCAATTCAAATGAAGCCTCTCCTCATGGAACAGCTTCTTCTTTCCCCATCACTGATGCCAGTGTGCCATGAGCTCAAACCCCCTTCTCCCACACCAAAGCTCCTTTACATTCAATTTTATGACCTTATGACCCTTTGACAATTTGCATCTAGAGCATAGAACATAAAATAGTAGAGCACAGGAACAGGCCCTTTGGCCCACAATGTCTGCGCTGCACACTATGCCAAATTAAATTAAGTTGCTTCTGCCTGTACATGATCCATATCCCTCCATTCCCTGCACATTCATGTGCCTGTCTAACAGCCACTTAAATACCAATCTCAAATCACACTTCTATGCCTGGCAGCCCATTCCAGGCACCTACCGCTCTCTGTGGAAAAACTTGCCCCACACATCCCCTTTAAACTTTCCCTTTCTCATCTTAAATGCATGCCCTCAAATATTTGACATTTCCACCTTGGGAAAAAGATTCTGTCTACTCTATGCCTCATAATTTTATAAACTTCTATCAGGTCTCCCCTCAGCCTCCGACGCTCCAGAGAAAACAACCCGAGTTTGTCTAACCTCTAGGTGAGGAGTTATTGCAGAGATCATCAGCTCGTGGTTCTGCTTTCCTACCTGGACACCAAAAGCTCACACATTCCTTTGGCACAATGTCCTTCAGAGTCAGATCCATGTCATTGGTTCTACATGGACCACAGCCATTGAGTCATTCCTCTCCCACTCCAGGTTCCACTGATGCTCTGAATTAATGCTCTTAACTCTTGCACTGGGCTGACATGGACCATGACTCACAGTCATGGTTGCACCACACAGTGTCTCACCCCTCTCTATGCTCTCCTTTATCACGGCTACATTTCCTTCCACTCCCTCAACCAGCATGGTTCCCTGTACCATGGTCATGTGGTCAGTCTGTTTGTCCTCCCTGTACTCTCCGCTCTCATCCAGGATTTCATACCTATTGGACGTTCAAGGGCTGAGGCTCCTCCAACCTTTCCTTCTCAATTTTTGTGCCTTCCTCAAATGAACAGGCAAATGCCACTTATCCCCTCAAACCTGCTCTGCCATTCAATAAGATCATGGTGGCCTCATTGGTAGTCACATCCATCATCCTTCTTGACTGTCCATTCTCCAGTGAGTGACCTATGGGTGTGTGGCTACCTCTCAGACCAACATCTGGGAAATCTTCCTTTAACAATATGCAACCTCAGAAGAGCATTCCTCACTGCAGTGCCGTGCAAGGTTTCATTTCCCTTGCAGCCATCCGTTTGAGTGAAGTTGGCGGTACTTGTAGAACCACACTCCACTTGATGCTCCTACGCCTGAACAAATGGGCTGATGTTCCTGAAGACTTTTACCTTAGTCCAACAGATGATGGAAAGCTGATCCCACTGGCTTGTGTCATTGCTGGTACCAAGCTCACCTTTGTGTCAAAAGTTGTGTGTTCAAACACCACTGTCAAGTGATTGCCTAATGTTCACAAGACAAAGGAGCAGAAGTAGGCCATTTGGCCCATCAAGTCTGCTCCATGAGCTAAACTAAAACTATTCCTATCTAGCCCCAATTTCTGGCCTTATCCCCATATCCCTTGATACCTTGACTAATTAGATACCTATCAATCTCCTCCTTAAATGCCCCCAATGATCGGGCCTCCACAGCTGTATGTGGCAAAGAATTCCATAAATTCACTAGCCTCTGGCTAAAGAAATTTCTCCTCATTTCTGTTTTAAACAGGTACCTCTAATTCTAAGACTGTGCCCTTTAGTCCTGGACTCACCCACCAAGGAAAACAGCTTAACCACATCTACTCTGTCCAGTCCTTTCAACATTTGAAATGTTTCTATGAGGTCCCCTCTCATTCTTCTGTACTCCAGTGAGTACAGTCCAAGAGCCGACAAATGCTCATCGTATGTAAGCCCTTTCATACCGGGAATCATCCTCGTAAATCTTTTCTGAACCCTCTTCAACATCACTACATTCTTCCTAATATAAGGGACCCAAAAATACACAGTATTCCAAATGAGGCCTCACCAGTGCTTCATAGAGCCTCATCAACTCTTCCTTACTTTTATGTTATACCTCTCGAAATGAATGCCAACATAGCATTCGCTTTTTTTTTACTGCCGATCCGACCTGGTGGTTAAACTTTAGGGTATCCTGCATGAGGATCCCCAAGTCCCTTTGCACTTCTGTACTTTGAATTTTCTCCCCATCTAGATAATAATCTGCCCATTTATTTCTTCTTTCAAAGTGTACAACCGCACATTTCTCAACATTGAATCTCAGCTGCCATTTCTTTGCCCATACTCCTAAACTATCTAAGTCTCTCTACAACCTTCCTGTTTCTTCAATACTCCCTACTCCTCCACCTATCTTGGTGTCGTCTGCAAATTTAGCCACAAAACCATTTACTCCATAATCCAAATCATTGATGTACAATAATGTTGGCCCACCACTGAGGGAGTGCTGCATGTTTTAGATGTTAAACTAAACAGAAGCCTTACCTGGTCTCTTAGAGGACATAAAAGATCACACTGTGGATGTCAAAAAAGAGGAATGGAATTCTTCCTGTGATTCTTTAATCAGTATTAGTCCTTCATTTTCTTTCCTTTTTATGGGATCAGACTGTGCACAAACTGACAGCTGAATCTCCTTAGTAACAGTAATGATATTTGAAAGATAATTGAAGTAAGGCACTATGTAAGTGCAAGTGTCAATTCTTTATCTTTCAGGTGCAGTCAGATTCCTTCAGCAAGAACCAAAAGTTGATCAAGAAATTGACTGAAGTTCCTATCTTAAAGTGTTGTGGGGTACCCAGTGTCAGTGCTGAACTTTACAGTCTGTAAGCTGAAACAAGTCCTAAAGTAGCTGTTTATGCTAACACAAGCTATTCTCTCGGGCCCCTGTCACCAAAATAACAAGTCATTGCTTAAGTAACAAGATGGCTGCAGTGTGTCTGGCTCTGTCCTCAACTCACCTTGTTGTGATCTTGCACCTTATTGCACTGCACTTTCTCTGTAGCTGTGACACTTTACTCTATACTGTTATTGTTTTTACCTGTACTACATCAATGCACTCTGTACTAACTCAATGTAACTGCACTGTGTAATGAATTGACTAGTACAATCGGTTTGCAAGACAAGTTTTTCACTGTACCTCGGTATAAGTGACAATAATAAACCTATACCAATACCAACTGTGTTGGCAAGTGTTAACATCAAGGCAAATATCCTTAAGTTTAAAACCGCTGATAAATTCAAACTTTCCTCCATCGAAGCATTCTGTTTGTGCTAATAGTTGGACATCAAACATTGTAATGTTGGACAAGAGGATGGAGATGGTACAATTAAAAGGGATGGCTTTATCAATTAAATTGTCATTGGTGTGATATTTGGATTATATGTAAAGAGGGCTCAGAGAAATGAGGGTCAACCTGCAAGGAGTCACAGACAAAACATCCTGAGTAGTTGCTGTGGTGAGTCTTGTCTAAAATCATCTAGAATTAGAGAATAGGAATGTTTATTGTCAAGGGGTCGCCTGCAAGAAAACTGCGGAGTTAACCAGCCGTAGGGGAAGAGAGGAAAACCAGGAGGGGTGGTTAAGGGGTAAAGCAGTGTGAGGTGCTAAATATTCAGGTTCTACTAAAGTGTGACTGTTTGTGATATTTTGTACCATATCTTCAAAATTTCATATAACCTCTTATGTCATGTTGCTTGCTGTGTTGGCATTTATTAGGTTTTGCTAAACTTTTTAAATGTGTTGTGAGTAGGTGGCTCTGTGAAACTTAACTGGCTTCCCAACCTGAATGAGTCCAGCCCAACTCAGAGAATAACAGTAGGAGAGATTACCTGTACAGGTAGGTGCTACATCAGTCCAGTGCCTGACCTGGCCTGGGAAGAATTGTGAGTATGATCGATGCAACAATGGTTCCTTGGAACTAAAGTAAATATTCTAGTTTGTCAATGAAGTAATTTCAGGTAATAATTCTTAAACTGAGTAGTTAATGGACTAAAAGTCTCCTTGGAATCTCTGAAACTGGAATGGGAGTTATGAAGCATCAAGTCCATAAGGAGGATCAAAAAAGATCTGGAAGTCCAGCCCAATTCCCAGTCAGCAGGGGCAGATTGTTCAAAACTCCCTGATACTCAGTGGGAAATTTTAATGTCATTCACAAAAGGCAATGCAGGGTGAAATTTTGGAGCCTTATGACTGAACAGAGAGATCTTCCCTTGGACATCCACTGAGTATCATTACCTTTTAGAGACTGTCGATACTGAACATAAAAAGTGGGAGAAGCTTTACATCCTTAAACTCATGACTAAAGAAAGAAATATTCCAGGGTGTAAAACCTTTATATTGCTCCTTTCACACCCTAGCACCCTGGGAAGGAAAGAATGGAAGGATGTGTTGACAGATTTTGGGAGGAGCCTCATGTGGGCTTGGATTCCAACTGTTGGTGCCAAGCTCCTGTTTTATGCTCAGCATAATTTCTCAGTAATGCGGGAAACACAGCAAGCAGCCTCCCAGTGAAATCATCCCTTCCTCCAGTAAGTGTTGACCAGGAGGGGAGAGTGACTGCCTTGCACTTTGATGGATCTTTTACTTCCACCTGAGAAGGTGAACAGGGTTTTGATTTCACATCTCTCCTGGAAGGTGATCATTGACAGTGCATCATTCCCCAATGGTTGTATATTTTCAGCCTGTAAGTGCTTATGTCTCTAGATTGGAGCTTGAATTCATAAACTTCTGACTCAGGGGGGTGAGATTACCCCGCCCAAGCCCCCCGTGAGTCAAAGTTGACACCTTCTAAGCTTTTACACCAATAAGCACAAACACTTTTTAATCCCTGTAATAATGCATTCTGATATCACTTGGAAACTCCAACAACCCTAGTTTCATCCTGACCTCGAGTGCTGTCCATGTGGAAATTGCATGTTCTTTCCTTGGATGCCTGGGTCTACCCCAGGAACACCGGTTTCCTCACGCCTTCCAGAGATGTGCCAATAGATTAATTATATACTGTAAATTATCCCAGTGTAGGTGGGTGTCAGAAAACTCAAAGGGGATGGACATGTGAGGGAAAATAAGTTGCAGGGGTAGAGAAAATAAGAAGCAGGGGGATAGGACTGATGGGATTGCTCTGTTGGGAGCCAGCATGGACCCAATGGGCTGAATGGCCTCTTTCTGTGTCATAATGTTTAAGAAAGCAAGAATGTAAGCTACCAATGCATTGCTCCTTGATACATGTTTCCAAAAATCTTAGAATGCAATGAGCAATCTGCTGGAGGAACTCAGCAGTCAAGCAGCATCTGTGGGGGGGGGGGGGGAGAGAGGAATTGTTGACGTTTCTGGTTTTTTGCTTCAGATTCCAGCATCTGCAGTCTCTTCTGTCTCCAGTCTTAGAATGTACTTCATTAATGTTTGTTCGATATGCTTTGTTTCTCATTAGCCAATGAACCACTTGTAATTCTGCTCTAGAGAAGTTCTCTGATCTGGAGAGCACCATCATTTTCACACAGCAAGTGTGATTATGGAGCTCAGCTCTCTGCTGAGCAGCAGGTTTACTTCTTTTTAATAGAAGGCTATTTCTGTTGTAAACATAACTTGGTACAAGCTGGTCATGAGATGACGTGAGGCCAGGTGCAAAGACCACCTGTGTTTCTTCCATCATGGTGAATTTATATATAACTCATACAACAAGTCCCCAAGTAAGAAAAATGGAAGTTTATGGGCTGTGTAGGAGGGAAGGGTTGGATTGATCGTGGAGTAGGTTTATATAGGTCAGCACAACATTGTGGGCCGAAGGCCCCATACTGTGCTGTACTGTACTATGCTCTATAATACGTAAATGAGTCCAGTTGGGAGGCTATGGCTAATGGGGTGCAGTGGGAATTGGTGTTTGGGCCCCAGCTGATCACAATCTATAGCACAGATTTGGGCGAGATGATCAAGTACAATAAATTCAAGTTTACTGATGATACAAAGCCGGGAGACAATGTGGGTGGTGAAGAGGATGCAGGGATATTTCAGGAGATATAGAACATAGAACAACAGGCACCTCAGGAACAGGCCCTACGGCCCATGATGTCTGTTCTGCCCATGATGCCAAATTCAACTAAACTTATCTGCCTGCACACGACCCACATCCCTCCATTCCCTGCATGTTCATGTGCCTGTCTTAAATGCCACTATTGCATATGCCTCCACCTCCACCACTGGCAGCCCATTCCAGGCACTCACCACTCTGTACAAAATGCTTGCCCTGCACATCCCCTTTAAACTTACCTCCTTTCCCCTTAAACCTATGCCTTCTAGTATTTGAAATTTCCACCCTGGGAAAAAGATTCCAACTATCTACCCTATCTATGTCTCTCATAATTTTATAAACTTCTATCAGGTCTTCCTTCAGTCACTGCTGTTCCAGGGAAACAACCCAAGTTGGTCCAACCTCTTGAAACTATGAAGTTAACGGATAAGGAAATGGTAGAAGAATATAATGTAAATATGTGAGGACATCCAAATTGTTGAGAAAAATAGAAAAGCAGATAATCTGAAAGGTGTTGATGCTCAGAGGGACCAAAATACCCCTATACACAAACCAGCGAAAGTTAACATGGAAGTCCAGCAAATAATTAAGAAGGCAGATGGTTTGTTACAGGAGGCTTGAGTGGAAACATAAAGATTTCTTACTGAAATTACAAAGATTCACCAGTTTGATTTCTGCAATGGCTTATGTTAGAATCAAGCAAACACCCTTGTTTCACACTCCTTTATCCTGTCATTGTTCTTCTAAGGTTGAACTTGCAACTGTATCCAAGGTCCACATATATTACAAGTGCTGACAAGGATCAGCAAGAACTGGGGTAAAGAAAATATTGGTGTGAAGAAAGGGAAAATAACCCTATTTTTTGGGCTCTTATATGGTACATTCTTTCCATGGACCATCTGTGAAAATTCTAAGTTTCAAAGAAAATGGTTCAACAATAAACAGTGGAAACCAAACCCCGGAGCTGGAGCTCTGGACTGCAGGCTCAGTAAATCCCTTCATTGTGGGCCCCATGGGGCAGCTAAAAGTTAGGCAGGAGAGCTCTAGGCAGTGCTCCGGGCCACTGCTCCTGAGTGTGGGGTGCCAGCACATTCTTAAAGCCAGGAGGCAGAGGGAGTGGGTAATCAGTGGAACACACTGAAGGTGAAGGTGCACACCCTTGGTGAAACCTGAGAACCAACACATACCTCAGGTGTCAAAGGAAACTGCCGCCTCAGGCAGAGATCCATAGGCTGACCGCAAAGGAGAAAAACAGCTGGAAATCGGGAATGAAGATCATTCAGACTCAGAAACAGGGTGAACACTTCAGAATAATACATTTCCATCAAGTCATCCAATATAACCAAGGTGGCTTAGATGTTGCAAGTGCTGTGGATGGTAGCACGAGTGGCTGAGAAAGAAAGATCCATGCATGGGAAAGAGTACATACCATGCGGAGCAGAGAAGCGATGCAGAGATAGCGACAAGATTAGATTCAGAGTAACAGTTGAACATGATGAGGCTGTTGCCAAATGAAGGCAACTCAGAGAATTGAGCACCCAGTAGGTGTAGCAACACCAAGGTCTAGGGACAAGGGTAAGTGTAACCTGTGACATTTCAACTTGGCTTGGGATCAAGCTGTTATGTGCTCCTGAAGCAAGCCATCTAGTTCAAGGCAGTGCATTTAATACTAGCAGTGTGAGACTCATTGAAGGCTGCTTAGTGATGGTGGTGAACCTAAGGAATCTAGAGAGCTATGACTTGGAGTTCATCGTGGTGATCCAGAAGGACATCAAACCTATCACTTGGAAGTGTTACAGTACAGCAGGTGGGACTGATGAAGGTAGACATGACTGATATTGAAGATGCCTCAACACAGGCAAACATTTCCTCTCTGCTTAGTGACAGCAGATATTGTTTCCAGATGAGGGAAATCAGCTGTGCAAATTAGGAAGAGAACTGGAGGTGGACACACCATTACAGCAGAGCTGCCAAAGATCCGTCACCACTCAGAGTCTGAGACACGGTCAGGATGAAGCCCCCATCAGGCTGGACGTCAGGCGCCTGAGGGCACATACCACCAGGCTCAAGGACAGCTTCTATCCCACTGTGATAAGACTTTTGAACGGTTTCCTTATACAATGAGATTGACTCTGACCTCACAATCTACCTTGTTGTGACCTTGCACCTTATTGCACTGCACTTCCCTGTAGCTGTGACACTTCACTCTGTTCTGTTATTGTTTTTATCTGTACTACCTCAACGCACTCTGTACTAACTCAATGTAACTGCACTGTGTAATGAATTGACCTGTATGATCGGTATACAAGACAAGTTTTTTACTGTACCTCGGTACAGGTGACAGTAATAAACCAATACCAATACATGGCCTGACACACACCATATCCTGAGCACGTGAGGTCCAAGGGAAGAGGACATCCCAAGAACAAGCAGCACTTCAGGTGATAAAATCTCCTGGAGGTACTGGACAGCGCACCACTAACCCTGCAGAGTGTGAACACCACAGCTCAGTGTCCGGTCCCAGGGGAACTGCAAAAGTTCAGACCAGATCAGGAGAAATAGTCTGATGGTCCAAGCATCTGGAAGCATTGAGCTAAAGATAAACAGTTAGTGTGGATGTTTGTTCTCTGTTTTCATTATTAAAGAGAATTGTTACATGTGGTGATTGTGGTAGTGGCTGACTGAACCACTTTGGTTTGTTATCAGATGGCTGGCTGCTGTCTGTGTTGTGGCAACAATATCTGGGTGGAAAATTCTGGATAGTGTCGATCTCTGTGGAGAAAGTGTCAGAGAGAAGTGCAGCGCTGGTACTGTAGGCCTCTACTTCATTGAGTAAGATCCCCATGGTGTTAGTTTTCATTAAGGACTAGTTCCCAATATCTGACAGAGGGAGATACTGACACAGTCAGGTTTAAGAAGGACCTGGATTCCCTCTACAGAATGTTACCTAGAGGGCCAGGGGAAGTAGACTCGTTACTTATTGTCTGGATGGCACAGATTCAGTGAGCTGAATGCCCTCTGTTTGTGCTGTTAACTTGCAGGATTGCATGAATTTACAATCAGTGATTCTAGCAGCCACATGTCAAATCTGTTCCATAATTCGATTAGATCCTGACTGATCGATATCCCACCTCCATGGTTCTGTAACCGTGAACTAACAACAATCCATCAGTCTCAGTTTTGGAGTTTTCAACTGGCTCTGCTTTCCACAGCTTTTGGGAAGCGACAGTACCAGATTTCCCCACCCACTGTATGCAGAACACTTCCTTGTGTCAATACCTATGCTCTGATTAAAAGTTGATGCCTACTTGTATCAGACCCTCCCACCCAGATAGTCACCTATGTCACTGTTCCACCTGGTCAAAACCTTTTACCTTCTTAAACATTTCATGCAACCTGGCCTCTGAGTTAACCCTTTAAACCTTGGTAAAATTTTGGCAAATCCGTGCTGCACTTTTTCCAGTACACCTGTCCCAAGCTCTGGTACCCTGTACCGAACACTGTTCCAGTACACCTATCCTGAGCTCTGGTACCCTGTACTGAACACTGTTCCAGTACACCTGTCTCGAGGTCTGGTACCCTGTACCAAACACTGTTCCAGTACACCTGTCCTGAGTTCTGGTGTCCAGTACTGAACACTGTTCCAGTACACCTGTCTTGAGCCCTGATGCCCAGTACTGAATGCAGTTCCAGAACCTGCCCCCAATCTCTGGTACCCAGTACTGGACACAGTTCCACGGATGGGTTCTAACTAGATCTGAAAGCAACATTAGCATAATTTAGCTGGGCTGGGCTGGTAATAAGGAAGGTCGTTTTCATACTTAAGTAAGAAAAGTCCATGAAATGTATGACAAGTAAATATTCCAAACCTTTTTGGTCTTTGTATTCTGGGGAAGGTTCAGGCTGTCTTTCCAAGGTTTTGTTACCTGTGGAGAGTTTGAATCATCAAGTCAGGTTTAGCATTCTCATTAACTGGAACTGATAGCATTTATAACTTAATGTTTATGTTGTGGCGACTCACCGTCTAGTCGGGCGAACCGGCTCGGCAGTCAGGTCGCGCGGCGTCGGAGCGACGGGGCCCAAGGTGGCGGCGGGCCTCGTCTTTCCGAGCGACGGGGAGAACCCGCGCGTGGGAAAGTCCTGATGACGTAGGACTTACGTCATTGTCGGTTGTTTTGGGCGGGAACATTCTCCCTTAAAGGGCCCGCGCAAGGCGGGAAAATAAACCAGTTCTGTTTGGCAATCCTCCGAGTAGAGTCTTGTTTTATTCCGCGGTAGCAACCGCTACAATGTGCAGATGTATCTCAGAGTAGTGTGTATATTACTGTCAGATATTCCTTGCAGCCATTAACCTCTCTGGTGTTCTTCACAAAGTATCAGCCAAGGCTCAGTGGTGGCACTCTCCTTACTGGTTCTGAGTGAACAGGGACAGGCAGAGGTGGTTCTGGGAGAAGATGACAGGCGTTGGATGTGAGAGAGCCGACTAATGTTACTGAACTTCACTCTTTGCTTGGGATGATTCAGTTTCAACAAAGTCTGGGCACTTCATTAAGATTCCTTACAAGTTCATAGGGTCTTGGAGTACCAATTCTACAGCAATCTCGTTTTATTCTCCCCACATTCTCATCAACTCCTCCCAGATTCTACCACCCAGCTGCATACTAGGGGCAATTTACAGCGGCCAATTAACCCACCAACCTGCACTCCTTTGGGATGTGGGTGGAAACCGGAACACCCGGATTAAACCCACAGTCACAGGGAAAACATGCAAACTCCATGCAGATAGCACTGAAGGTCAGAAGAGAACCCGTGTCTCTGTTGCCATGAGGCAGCAGCACTACCCAGTGTGTCACCGTGCTGCCCAAAGTTAATGCCCAGAGCAGGATACTGGCTTCAAGCTGAGAAGCTGCAGATGGGTGTAAACTGTGATCAAATCCCAGTGGAAAATTGGTCCTGGTCCATCATGTATGGAAACCATTCGGACTGTCAGTTGTTGTCTCTGGCTGTGGGTGGGTGCTGTTATTACCATAGAACCATAGAACAATACAGCACAATACAGGCCCTTCGGCCCACCATGTTGTGCTGACCTTCAAACCACTCCTAAGACTTTCTAACCCCTTCCTCCCACATATCCCTCTATCTTAAATTCCTCCATATGCTTATCTAACAATCTAACAATTATTACCCATAGGATGGAGTCATGGCATGATTGTACATGCTTCCCCCACTCTCACCCCCAGTGAGAAAGCTGTGCACAGGTTGAGAAGGATGCTCTGGCCAATATTTGGGGTTTACTTGATTCCTGCTGTACCTGGCTTGCAGCATTTTGCTCTGGTCATAGTGATTTTTGGTGATTTTTGGGCCAGTCTGGTGCAGGTGCCCCAGGAATGCATCGGCAAGTCAACCTGAAGTCACAGCTGGATGTCCATGCTAATTACTGCTCACTGAACCAGAAAGTTACAGTGGGTGAACCGTCACCTCTGTCCAATGAGGAGCATTGGAGTGAGGAGCATTTCCCCATTGGAAGTTGTTGGGGATGATTTTCCAGCGATAGTGGGCGTGATTGCTGGGGCATACATATGTTCCTTCGAGGCAGATGTAGAGTTGGGCTGGAGCTGAGGGTGAATGTGGAGGTTGGACATTCTGGAGAAGGTGATCACACAATGTCCATGGGAGCCATCCACAACAAGGTGGTAGCTGGGGACTCTGTGTCCTTCTCTGGGCTTGATCAGGACACTGAAGATGTGGTGAGGTAGGACTGTAGCTTACAGCTGCCCATGGCCCCAGAACACACATAGAGGGGCTGGCTCGTCCCTCCACCAGGCGCACGATGACTTTCTTCAGCTGGGATGACAAGAGACACCTTTGCAGTTGCAGAGACTTCAGAGGCTAAAACTGCCACTTAATGATGTAAACATGTGGACTGCTGTGTGACTTCATATGTGTACATGTTTGGTCATTCATTTCCTTTTCAAAGGGGAGGCAATGTAGTGTGTAAGTGTAAGGAAGCCTTCAGGAACCATGTGGAATGAGTTTGATACATTACTGTACCAGACACCGTAGTTTAGTTGCTGCCTTCAATGAAAAATGTTCTGTTCCTCTGTCTAATTACAGTAACACAGAAGCAACCTGCTTCCCTCTGACTGAAGGAAGGCCTTGCTCTATCCCTGACTCCCTGTAAACATTGGGGTCATTCTTTCAGTAGATTAGTTTTATCCAGGCGGTGTCCTCAAGGGTTCTGTATAAGCTTGTCCCGGTTCACCATCTAATCATATCATCAATTAGTCACCTTTCTCTTTCCAGTGAGACTGTAACTAATTCAAATTACACAATATCTCTTCAGTTTCCTTTATCACCGAAATCTCCACAGACCAATCCAATCCTCTATTCAAACGTGAAACATCGATTACACCTAGTAGTTTCAATGTAATATAATGACAACTTTTCCCACCCCATCGCCAACCCCATCACTACTAAGTATAGAAAATATTAGTCGCCATTACCTTTTGCTTCCAAGTCAGGCTTCCTGTTGGTCATGGGATCCTCCCGTCCTTGTCTTGCTTCCTTTCCTGTACAAAGTTTTATTCTCATCAGTGACATTGGAATTAGGAATATTGCAAGGAGAACGTGAATTACCAGTGCTGCTGTGTTATTCCATTGTCACATCGTTACAAGATACCGTGGTGAAACCTCTCAACTAATCCTGAACTTTAATTCTCAATCCTACTCTCACTCTGACCTCTCTGTCTTTGGCCTCTGACATTGCTCCAACAAAGCCCGACATGAACTTGAGAACAGCACCTCAGCTTGTTACGAGACATGTTACAGCCAACAGTGAATTCAACAGTTTCCAGCAATCACCTATTACAGCTTGTATTTCATTCTCCAATATCCACTACCTCTTTCTCCTCTTCTGGTACTTCAGATTTCACTCACCCTCTATTCACAGCTCCCCCAGACACACCTTTGCCCCACTTTTTCAGCTGGCACCATCACCTCCTGGTCTTCACCCTGATACAGACCTTATGATGAAATATCTTCAACCTGAAATGATAGTTCTTCTTTTCTCTCCACAAGTGTTGTGTTTTCTGCTTTCATATCTTTCTGCTCATTATCCTAACCTCATGAGTTAATTTGAAGTGAGATCCTTAATCATTACCATATAATAACGCCAGATCAGCTCTTGGCCACTTCCACCATGAACAGATCATTCCTCATGTCTCCTGCCTCCTCTCTGCAAGTTGGGGTGGGGGGGAGAGGGTGGGGGGGGTGAGGGGGTGCGGGGGAAGAGAAGCTGGTCAGGTGAGTGTTGGTAAGAGATTGTGATGGTCATTATAGCACAGTATGAACAGCAAACTGAACCTTTGAACCATAATGGCAGACAAGGCATCCTGAAAACACAGCAGTTCATCTAGCACTGGGTGACCTATTTCCATCTCCCTTTAGATCTCTCCATTGGTCAGTCTGTTGTCTCTGCCCCAAATTGCCCTTCACTCTTTAGTCCCAACTGTTTGATCCTCCCTATGCCCCTATTGTTCTCCCTCTGACTGCTCCTTTTGTTCTTTCTGTACACCTTCTCTGCACCCTCCCTGCTACCTCCTTCTCAGTGGCCCCTCCACTCCCCCTCTCTGTGTGCTTCTCCTCACTGATGCTGACACTGATTTCCTTCCTGGTGCAGTCACTGTAATGTAGCGGTCAGTGTAACGCTATTACAGCGCCAGCGACCGAGGTTCAATTCTGGCCACTGTCTGTAAGGAGTTTGTATGTTCTCCCCGTGTCTGCGTGGGTTTCCTCTGGGTGCTCCAGTTTCCTCCCACATTCCAAAGACGTATGGGTTAGGAAGTTGTGGGCATGATTTGTTGGCGCCAGAAGTGTGGCAACACTTGCGGACTGCCCCCAGAACAGCAAAAAAGATGCATTTCACTGTGTGTTTCGATGCACATGTGACTAATAAAGATATCTTAAGATCATTTAGATTCCACCACTCCTCCCCCACCTCAGTCAACCCCTCTAAGCTGTACAGGTGACTGCACCAAATTGTCTGTAGAGGAAATGGGGAAGCTGGGTGTGAAATGTGCCCTTGGGCTCAGGGTTGTGCACATGGTGAAGTGGGTGGTTGCCTCTAGATTTTTCCAGGACAGATCACACTGGTCACCACATTCTTTTCACCAGAAACATGATGCCAAGGCTGCTGTGGCTCCTGTCTTAACTCACACTATCGTATCCATCTCTCACCTCCTTGCTTGCTGATCTATACGAGATCACTGAGCTAAATTTCTCATCTTTGTTTCAGCTCCCTTCATCGACTTGCTTTCCTTATTTTTGTTGACTGAAACTATTCAAAATGTTTAATGTTTTCTCCCAGACCATCCACAATTAATCCACTACTGACAGCCATGCCTTCAGAAGCTTGGGCCCAAAGCTCGAAGTCCCTCTCTAAGCTCCTTGCCTCTCTACTCCTCTTTCTTGCTTTAAGATAGCATTATCTGAAAGCTGCGTCTTCAACTATTCCTCTTCACACCTCTCCCAATGTCTCTATTTGTGGCTCAGATCACTTTGCTGACTAATTACACTTCTGTGAAGCCCCTTGGAGTGTTTTTTACTTACATTCAATAAATCAGAACCAGAATCAGGTTTATTATCACTGTCTTATATGACATGAAATTTGTTGTTTTGTAGCAGCAGTACAGGGCAAAGACATAAAAAGTTACTACAAATTACAAAATAAATAAATAATGCAAAAAACCAGGAATAATGAGATAGTGTTCATGGGTTCATGGACCATTCAGAAATCTGATGGTGGAGGGGCAGAAACTGTTTCTAAATCACAGAGTGTGGGTCTTCAGGCTCCTGTATCTCCTCCCTGATGGTAGTAACGAGAAGAGGGCATGTCCTGGATGGTGACGGTCCTTACTGACAGATGCTGCCTTCTTGAGGCACCGTCTCTTGAAGATATCCTCGATGGTGGGAGGGTTCTGCCCATGATGGAGCTGGCTGAGTCTATAACCCCCTGCAGCCTCCTGCGATCCTGTGAATTGGGGCCTCCATACCAGGCTGTGATGCAACCACTCAGAATGCTCTCCACTGTACATCTGTAGAAATTTGCAAGAATCTTTGTTGACATACCAAATCTCCTCAAACTCCTAACAAAGTAGAGCCACTGGCATGCCTTCTTCGTGATTGCATCAATGTCTTGGCCCCAGGATAGAGCCTCTGAGTTGTTGATGCCCAGGAACTTGAAGCTGCTCACCCTTTCCACTGCTGACCCCTCAATGAGGACTGGCATGTATTCTCCCAACTTTCCCTTCCTGAAGCCCACAATCAATTCCTTGGTCTACCTCACTCCTGCTGATCTACCTCACTCCTGTATGCCATCTGAGATTTTACTAACAACAGTGGTGTCATTTGCGAATTTATAGATGGCGTTTGAGCTGTGTTTAGCTGCACAGTCATGAGTATAGGAAGAGTAGGGCAGTGGGCTAAGTACACATGCTTGAGGTGCACCTGTGTTTATTGTCAGCGAGGAGGAGATGAGATAGATAAGCCATATATTTTATAGTTTACTATATATATATATATATATATATATATAAATAAACTACATTTTTATATAAAAATTATATAAATGTAAATTCTTGAGATGTCATTATGGTCAACATATCACATCCCCTATAATCACAGTTTTTCTGATAAGAATGCACTTAAGTTGCATCAACAGGCTTTATAATCCAGTCCTTCATCCATTCAGTCCTTCTGATGCTCTTGTCTCTACCTCTGTATCTGTGGCAATGTCCTTCCAAAACATCACACAGTCCAGGTGTCTTCAAGTTTTGTCACATCTGTAGTTTCTCTCTAACACCAAGGCATCAGCTGACCATAAACACTCCCTCCTCAACCCTCCACAAACTTGTGAAGGATTAACCTCCAATACCTTTGGAATCCAAGGAAGGTTTCTTTGTTTCAGGAGAGGATGATTTTTTTGCTTAAAAAAGGCTTCAGTTCCCATTGTCTCTCTTGTACAAAGTTTTATTCTCAAACTTATAACACGACTTTGGAACAGGGAATATTTTCTGTCTTGTAGCAAGCAACTAGTAATTCTCTGCAGCATTATCAGAGTCATAGAGTTATAGAGTCAGAGTCGTACTGCACAGAAACAGGCCCTTTGGCCCTCCACGTCCATGATGCCCTTTTGGCCCATCGACGCTAATCTCATTTATCTGCATTAGGACCGCATCCTTCCATGCCATGCCCATTTATGTGCCTATCTAAATGTTTCTTAACGTACTGATTGTATCTGATTACACCCTTCCTCTGGCAGCACATTCCAGATGTCAACTACTCTGTGTAAAATACTTCTTAAATCCCCTTTAAAATTCCTTCCTCTTACATTAAACTGGTGCCCTCTTGCCTTTGATACCCTCACCATGGGAAAAAGATTCTGTCAACCCTATCTATGCCTCTCTTAATTATATATCCTTCTATCAGGGGCAGGCATGGTAGTGTAACGGTTAGCATAATACCATTACAGCGCCAGTGACCCGGGTTCAATTCTGGCTGCTGTCTGTAAGGAGTTTGTATGTTCTCCCTGTTTCTGCGTAGGTTTCTTCCAGGTGCTCCAGTTTCCTCCCACATTCCAAAGATGTACGGGTTAGGAAGTTGTGGGCATGTTATGTTGGTGCCGGACACTTGCGGGCTGCCCCAAGAACACTCTGCGCAAAAGATGCATTTCACTGTCTGTTTCGATGTACATGTGACTATTACAGATATCTTATCTTATCCTCTCATCCTCCTTTGCTCCAGGTAAAACAAACCAGATAATCCAATCTCTCTCCAGAACTGAAGTCTTCCAATCCAGGCAACGTGCTGGTGAATCTCCTCTGCACTCTCTCCAGCACAATAACATCCTTCCTGTAGTGTCACACAACTGCACACAATACTCCAAAGTGTGGCCTAACCAATATTTTGTAAAATTGCAACATGACTTTCCAATTTTTATATTCTATGACCTGACCTATGAAGGTAAGCAGGCCATACGCCTCCTTCACCACCTTATCTATCCGTGTTGCCATTTTCAGGAAACTATGGACTTGAACCCCAAGGTCACTCTGTTCATCAAAATTCCTCAGTGTCCTACTATTTACTGTATAAGTTCTACCCCTATTTGACTTCCCAAAATGCATCAGTGGCACTTGTTGGGTTTAAATTCCCTCTGCCAATGCATAGCCCAACTTTCCATCTGGTCTATATTCTGCTGTAGCTTTAGATAACCTTCCTTACTATCCACACCATCAACTTTTGTGTCATCAGCAAACTTAGGACTCATTCCTCCTACATTCACATCCAAGTCATTAATATATATTACAAACAACAAGAGTCACAGCACTAATTCACACTGGCCACAGACTTCCAATCGGAAAAGCATCATTTCACCACTATCCTCTGCACCTTATCAACAAGCCACTTTTGCATCCAATTAGCCAGCTCATCTTGGGTCCCATGTACCTTAACCTTCTGGACCAGCCTACCATGTGGGTTCTTATCAAATGCATTACTAAAGTCCTTATAGGCAACGTCTACCACCCTGCCTTCATCAGTCTTCTTAGTTACCCCCTTGAGCTCAATATCCAGTTTTCAATTTAACCCCTGGTAAACACCACAGAGGTAATTTTATTGTATCTTATCGGAAAGATAAGTTCTGACCAACACTTTGGAGACAAAACTTCACAAATTCCTATTTAAAAAAAAACAGTTTTAATGATGACTTTTGGACAATTACAACAAGGGACTATTTTAGCACTGTTATGTCCCAATATGTAGCACTTTGATAAACCAACACTCTCAGGACTTAGGTGGTGCAGGAGTAGCAGATTATTCAGACAATTGGATACTCATACCAAAACCTTTTGGTTTCAATTTTGTGCATGTTACACAGCAGGATAATAAATTTGCTGGTGAACTCAGTGAGTATAAAGAGACCATGAAACATACTCTAGGTTCCAGCTCCCACAGCAAATCCACTCACATTCCAGACTCCTGTTGTTCCGGACCCCAACCCTGCTCAAACTCACACCCGACCAGTCGGAACCCTGGATCTGGCCACACACTGGACCTCCAGCTCACATTGCAGACTAATGAATGAGTCAGATGGTGAACCTTCAGGATTTCCAAACTATCGGATGCTGGATTATCAAAGATTTATTAGGAACGTTCACCCTTGCGCTGATAAAGGAGTATAACCTGAGACTGTGCCTCAGTGCCAATGGAATGGTTTCATTTTGAGCCAAGCATAGCTCAGGGTTTCAGCAGGAAATGAGCTGAAGGAATGTTGGAGATGGGCAACATAAAAGTAGTAAGAGCAGACATCAGCTGAGGATACGAGGCAAAACTGAACTTTTTACCAAGGTCGCAAGTGCTTGGACAGTAGGCACAGAAAGAGGTGAGATCAATGCCTAGGCAAGGGAGTGGACCCTGGGATGGAGCCTGATGTTAATGGGGGTGGGGTGGGGTGGTCAGTCTTCCCAATGTTTAACTGAAGGAAATTTCAGCTTATCCAATAGGGCATAATGGAACAGTGAAGAATGAGGGCTGGGAGTAAGAGCTGTTTATCAACAACAATAATAATTATCTCCATAGATCACCACTTTGCCCAAGGTTTTGTGCACCTCTTCCAAAAGTTCCTTCCAGACTAGGTGTCAATTTTTGATCACACATTTGTGAAATGCACTGGGATAATCTTGAATGTTAAATGTACTTTGTAGATACGAGTTCTGAAAATTAAATGGCCTCCCTCCTTCATAAATGACATTTTCTTGTGAATGAAGCTTGGATTGCTCAAGTGGCAGATGTCCATGTTAGCCGAGGATTTTGTTGCAATTTGTAGTATTTTATAATATGGATGAACACTGCATTACAGGGTGGGGGTTGGGGGGGGGGGATTGACTTCCTAGAAAACTCCAAAGAATACAGATACAACTTTATTAATTGTTTATGACAGAACAACTCTCTCATCCCAGGAATCTCTTTTGAACTGCTTCCAGTGCCAGTATATCCTTTCTTAAATAAGGAGACCAATACTGAGCCCAATACTCCAGGTGTGGTCTCACCAATACCCGGTAAAATTGTAACAATACTTCTCTATATTGAACCTCCCACCTCCTTGCACTAAAGACTAATACTCCATTTGCCTTTTTAAATACTTGCTACACCTATGTGCGAACTTTTTGTCTTTCATGTACTGGAGCATCTCCACCCCTTGTAGTCCAGTCATTTCCAGTCTCTCTCCACTTGGATAACAGTCCGCTTTTTGATTCCTCCTACTGAGGATCTCATCAGATTTTCCCACATTAAACTTGATTTGCCAACTTTTCACTAAACCTGTCTATATCCTGTTGCAGATACCAAATATCCTCATTGCAACATACCCTCCCACCTATTTTTGTGTCTCAACAAACTTGGATACTTCACACTCTGCCCATCCTTTAGCTCATGAATATGAATAGTAAGTAATTGATGGTGATGAAATGTGACTGACTCTGTCTTTTCTGTGATAACCAGTCATTAATCCATGTTAACAACTTTTCTTACCTTACGCACTAACTTTTTATGCGGCACCTCATCAAATGCCTTCTGAATATCCAATCAAATACACTACACGTTCCCCAACATCAGTTCTGCTTGTTTCATCCTTGAAGAACTGTTGCAAATTTGTCAGGTGTGATTTGCCTTTCATTACATTAAGCTTATCTAAATGACGAGCTATTTCTTCCTTGATTACAGACACCAGTGATGGACATAAAGCTGACAGGCTTATAGTTAGCCACTTTTACAACCACTGTCTCTACTATCTCTGCTGCCTCTTCCTTTTAAACTCTTGGATGCAAGCCACGGGATCCTGGTGACTTAGTTTTTCCTGATACTTTTTCACTGATGATGGAAGTTGTTAGAAGTTCTTCCATACTCTTTGAATCTAGCCCATGTGTTATGCTTGGGAATAGGTACACAGCTTTCAGGACTCCCTGTCTTTGGTTTAGACTGAAGTCAAACAACAGATATAAGAGACAACTCCCTGCAAATAGTTTAAACCGAACTACAAAAAACAGGAATCAAATGTAATATAGCAAACCTGCATCTTCACTTCGTGAAGATGAACCCTCTTCATTTGGTGGGCATGGCTGTTTGCCTGTGAATGAGAAATTAATCTCAATTCAGACATTTTGTTAAGTACAGCCCCACATACACCAGGAAGGTGTACCATTAAAGTAATTCTGTGGTCACTCCGAATACAGGCAAATACATGGAGACATCTTGTACGTAATGAGAACGCCAGCACTACTAGATAACTTGGAAACTACCAAGTTATCTACCAGGAAAAGATCAAAAGTGCAAAATTGGGGACATCAGGGGTGGGAGTTTGCAAAGAATTGTAATTGCAAATGGAGCAGATATTTTAAGGGGTAACTTTATTCAAACATAAAAAAATCCTGAGGAGGCTTTCAGGGTAGATGTTGAGATGTTTTCATCAGTGGGAGAGTCACAAACAAGGGAATATAGCTACAAAATAAGGGGCTGGTCATTTAACAGTGAAGGGCATAGAGATTTCTTCTTTCAGAGGGTGGTGAGTCTCAGGAATTCTCTGCTCCCGAGGGCGGTGGAGACCAGATCATTAGGTATATAGGTATATAGGTATAAATAGGTATTTGGAAGATCAGGGCATTTACGATGATGGGGAACTGTCCCAGAAGAAGAGTTGAGGCCAGTGTAGATCAGCCACAATCAGGTTAAATGGTGGGGTAGGATTGAGGGGCTGGGGACCTGCTCCTGCTTCCTTTGTTCTTGTGCTCGAGTGCAAACTGTGCCACACTTTAAACTGAGCAACACATGATGACAATGCTTGACATAGGTTAAGGTAGAAGGCAGTGCCATGGCAGGGGTGATTGCACATCAGGCCCCACAGAGGGGCCATTACCAGGGCCAGGAAAGATGACACAAAATTGACCTGCGAGTATAGTGCAAACAGATATAGAAGGAGGCAGTGCACTGACAGACACACTCAGAGGGGGCAGTGCACCGACTGACACACTCAGAGGGGGCAGTGCACCGACTGACACACTCAGAGGGGGCAGTATATAAGCTGACACACACTCTATGGAGTAGTTCACAAACCAACACACTCCCAGGGAGCAGTGTGCATCTGAGTCACTCCCAGGGCACAGTGCAAAACTCACACATTCCCTGGGAACAGTGTGCAAACTGACAGCCTCTCAGGTACCAGTGTAGACACTGGCACACTTCCAGAGAGTAGTGAACAGGGTAATAACTGACACACTCATAGAGAGCAGTGGGAAAACAGTCACACGTGCAGGGAAGAGTCATGGAGTATGGAAACAGGCCATTTGGCCCACTATGTCCACCCTGACAGTGGGCACTCATCTGTATTAATTCCATCATCCAGCACTTGGCCTGCAGCCTTCTATGCCTGGGTGATTCAAGTGCTCATCTAGACACTTCTTCAATGCTGTCAGCAACTCTGCTTCCACCACTCTGTGTTCCAGGTACCCACCACTCTCTAGTCCCCCTCAGATCCCTCTAAATCCCTTCCCCCTTATCTTATATCTATGTCCTCTAGTTTTATCTACCTCCGATCTGGGGAAAAGTTTCCTGCAATCTACTCCATCTATACCCCTCATCATTTTATATACCTCAATCATGTCTCCTCTTAACCTCCTCCACTCCAGGGAGAACAGTCCCAGCCTCTCCAGTCTCTCCTCATAACTAAAACACTCCGTCCCAGGCAACATCCTGGTGAATCTCCTCTGCACCCTCTCCAGTACAATCGCCTCCTTCCTACAGAGTGGTGACCAGAACTGCACACACTACTCCAGCTGAGGTCTGAATAAGGTTTTATAAAAGTGGAACATAACCTCCCTGTTGTATTTGATGCCTCAGCTAATGAAGGCCAGTATTCCATATGTCTTCCTAACTGTGCTACTTACCTGCTTCCTCCTTCAGGGATCTTTGGACTTGCACACCAAGTGTGTACCAGCTGACACACACCCCACAGAATAGTGCACAAACTGACATTTTAGGGAGCAGTGCACGTCTTGAATTACTCCCAGGACACCGTGCACAATCTGACACCCTTCCTGGAGGTTAGTACAAAATAAGATACACCCTGGAAGCAGTGTACACACAGACACAGATACAGATGCACACGCAGACACAGACACACACAAATACACACAAACACACACACACCCCAGGGATCATCAGTGTACACACACACACACACCCACACCCAGGGATCAGTGAGGAGCAATATACAAACCAATGCACTCCCAGTGAGCAATGAAGAGTGTAATAATGGACACACTCGCAGGGAGCAGTGTATAAACTGACATAATCCCAGAGAGTAGAGCAGATACTTGCACACACCACAGAAGGAGCGTACAAACTGACACACTCCCAGATAGCAATCTCTGGCATTTCAGAATACTCTCAGGAATTTTGATCAAACTCTATTGCTATTGCTGAAACTTCAAAGTGTGTTTTAGGTGAACACGTGAATGCACAAACCTGCTTCGATGTTTTGCTCCAAGATACTTTCATCTTCTGGTATAAAAAAATCTTCTCCTGTGGATCAGGTATTAATACAGTTTCAGAGTTTGTGCTGAGCAATTCTGCTTCATGTAATGCAGCAAAAGGACTGTTAATGTATCCACAATTCTGGGGAGACCTTAGAAATACTGGCATACATCCAGAGACACCATCATTATGGTCATTGTACAACCATGGACTTAATGCTATGAATCAATAAATAATCTGCTGGAAGAACTCAGAGGGTAGAACAGCATCTGTGGGAGGAGAGGAATTATCGATGTTTCAGGTCAAAACTGTGCATCAGGATTGAGAGTGGAGAAGGGAGATGGTCAGCATAAAGAGGAGAAGGGGAGTGGTGAGACAGGGGCCAAAAGTGATTGGTGGACTGAGGGAGGGGGGGTTTGAACGATGATGGGAAGATCAAATCAGGTATGGGATGGGGAGGGGTGGAGCTGGAAGACAAAGACAGATGGGTGATAGATGGAGGCAGGCAAAAAACAGAGGAAAAAGAGCCAGGGTGGGGAAGGGAGTGTGAGGGCTTGTGACAGCTGCTGGAGGGAGATAAGCAGGAACTCAAAGGTTACCAGCACTGGACTCTGGTAGATAAGGAAGATGATAATGGGAAACATTAGGGGAGTGGTGAAAGGCAGATTGAATCAGGGCCAGATGTGGGAAGGAGTGTTCTGCGAATCGGTTGCCTAGTCTGCACCCTGTCCACAGTGGTCATCTCGAGCTGCCAGTTACATGCCACTTCATTTCCTCTCCCCATTCCCACACCAACCTATCCATTGTAGGATTCTCCACTGTCAGGGTGAGGTCCAATGTAAACTATAAGCACAACACCTCATATTCTGTCTGGGTAGTCTACAACCCAATGGTGTGGACATTGAATTGTCTAATTTCAGTTAATCCTCATCTCCATCCCCTGATTTTTCTCTCTCCTTCCAATCCTCTTCCAGCCCTCTATTTTTGTCCCCTGTCCCATAATTCCCACCCCCCACCCCCTTCACCCATTTCACCCAATCCCCTTCCTGGTTCCATCAACTACTCCTCACATGTTTCACCCACCAGTTCCCTCAGCCAACCATTCCATGTGGTTGTGGTTCCACCTGCCCTTCACCTCGCCCCTAATGGTTCCCATTCTCACCTCCTTTACTTATCAGAATCTGGCTCTGGTTGTACTTTGTGTTCCTGCTTATCTCCCTCCAGCAGCTGTCTCCACTCTCACTCTCCCCCTCCCCCAGCTTGCTCCATCTGTTTCTTTCTCCCCTTTTAGAACATAGAACAATTACAACACAATTCAGGCCCTTCAGCCCACAAAGCTGTGCCAAACATGTCCCTACCCTAGAAATTACCAGGCTTACCCATAGCCCTCTATTTTATTCAGCTCCATGTACCTATCTAACAGTCTCTTGAAAGACCCTATCGTATCAGCCTCCACCACCATTTCCGGCAGCCACTTACACCACTCACCACTCTCTGAGTAAAAAACTTACCCCTGACATCTCCTCTATATCTACTCCCCAGCACCTTAAACCTATGTCCTCGTGGCCACCAATTCAGCCCTGGGGAAAAGCCTCTGACTATCTACCTTATCAATACCTCTCATCATCTTATACACCTCTATCAAGTCCCCCCTCAACCTCCGTGTCTCCAAGGAGAAAAGGCCGAGTTCCCTCAACCTGCTTTCATAAGGCATGCTACGTATTCCAGGCAGCATCCTTGTAAATCTCCTCTGCACCCTCTCTATGGCTTCCACATCTTTCCTGTAGTGAGGTGACCAGAATTGAGCACAATACTCCAAGTGGGGTCTGACCAGGGACCTATATAGCTGCAACAGTACCTCTCGGCTCCTAAATTCAATTCCCCTATTGATGAAGGACAATACACCATATGCCTTCTTAACCACAGAGTCAATCTGGGCAGCCGCTTTGAGCGCCCTATGGACTCAGAACCCAAGATCCCTCTGATCTTCCACACTGTCAAGAGTCCTACCATTAATACTATATTCCGCCAACATATTTGACCTACCAAAATGAACCACTACTCACTTATCTGGGTTAAACTGCATCTGCCACTTCTCAGCCCAACTCTGCATCCTATCTATGTCCTGCTGTAACCTCTGACAGCCCTCCAAACTATCCACAACACCCCCAACCTTCGTGTCATCTGTAAACTTACTAACCCACCCCTCCACTTTCTCATCCAGGTAGTTTATAAAAATCACAAAGAGTAAGGGTCCCAGTATAGATCTTTGAGGTACACCACTGGTCACCGACCTCCACTCAGAATACGACCCTTCAACAACCACTCTTTGCCTTCTGTGGGCCAGCCAGTTTTGGATCCACACTGCAATGTCCCCTTGGATCCCATGTCTCCTCACCTTCTCCATAAGCCTCACATGGGGTACCTTATCAAACGCCTTGTTGAAATCCATATATACTACATCTACTACTCTCCCTTCATCGATGTGCTTAGTCACATCCTCAAAAAATTCAATCAGGCTCGTAAGGCAGGACCTGCCCTTAACAAAGCCATGCTGACTATTCCTAATCATATTATACTTCTCCAAATGTTCATAAATCCTGCCTCTCAGGATCTTCTCCATCAGCTTACCAACCACTGAGGTAAGACTCACCGGTCTACAATTTCCTGGGCTATCCCTACACCCCTTCTTGAATAAGGGAACAACATCTGCAACCCTCCAATCTTCCGGAACCTCTCCTGTCTCCATGGACGACGCAAAGCTCATCGTCAGAGGCTCCGCAATCTCCTCCCTCGCCTCCCACAGCAACCTGGGGTACATCTCATCCGGTCCCGACGATTTATCTAACTTGATGCTTTCCAAAAGTTTCAGCACCACCTCTTTTCTAATATCTACATGCTCAAGCTTTTCAGGCTGCTGCAAGTCCCCACTAAAATCACCCAGATCTCTTAATGTGGTGAATATTGACGTAAAGTATTCATTAAGTACTTCTGCTATTTCTTCCGGATCCATACACACTTTCCCACTGCTGCACTTGATAGGCCCCATCCTTTCACATTTCATCCTCTTACTCTTCACATACTTGTAGAACACCTTGGGGTTTTCCTTAATCCTGCCCGCCAAGGCCTTCTCATGTCCCCTTCTGGCTCTACTAATCTCTTTTTTAAGTTCCTTCCTTTTAGCCTTGTACTCCTCCAGATCTCTAACATTACCTAGCTCTCTGTACCTTTTGTAAGCTTTTCTTTTCCTTTTGACTAGATTTATTATAGCCTTCGTACACCACTGTTCCTGTATCCTATCATGACTTCCCTGTCTCATCGGAACATGTCTGTGCAGAACTCCACACAAATATCCCCTGAATATTTGCCACATTTCTTCCGTACTTTTCCTAGAGAACATCTGTTCCCAATTTAATCTTCCAATTTCTTGCCTGAGAGCCTCATAATTCCCTTTACTCCAAGTAAACACCCTTCTAGCCTATCTGTTCCTATCCGTCTCTAGTGCTAATGTAAAGGAGATAGAATTATAATCACTATCACCAAAATGTTCACCCACTGAGAGATCTGATACCTGACCAGGTTCATTACCCAATATCAAATCAAGCACAGCCTCTCCTCTTGTAGGTCTATCTACATACTGTGTCAAGAACCCTTCCTGAACACACCTAACAAACTCCACCCCATCTAAACCCCTCACTGTCTGGAGATGCCAGTCGATGTTTGGGAAATTAAAATCCATCACACCAACTCTGTTATTCTCACACCTTTCTAGGATCTGATTCCCTATCTGCTCCTCAATAACCCTGTCACTATTGGGCGGCCTATAAAAAACACCCAGCACTATTATCAACCCCTTCCTGTTCCTAACCTCCACCCACAGAGACTCCGTAGACAATCCGTCCACAGCGTCCACCTTTTCTGCAGCCGTGACACTATCTCTGATCAACAGTGCCACTCCCCCACCTCTCTTGCCTCCCTCCCTGTCCTTCCTGAAACATCTAAAACCCGGCACTTGAATCAACCATTCCAGCCCCGGAGCCATCCAAGTCTCCGTAATGGCCACCACATCATAGCTCCAAGTATCGATCCAAGCTCTAAGCTCATCCGCCTTGTTTACAACACTCCTTGCGTTAAAATAGACACATCTCAAGCCTGTCTGAACACGTCCCTTCTCTATCACCTGCCTATGGTACTTACTCCTAGCCTCCTCTATTTGAGAGCCAAACACCTCTTCCCCAATCTCTCCAGTATGGATCCCACCCCCCAACAATTCTGATTCTAGTTTCCCTTTCTTTCTCTATCTGCCTCCATCTATAATTGACCTGCCACTGGCTCTCATCTTCACCTTCACTCCTCTCCCCTACCTGGCACCACCTGCCTGTCATCTTACACCCCTCCTCAGCCCACCAAATTGCCTCAGATTCCTGTCTCGTCTTTATACCTGCCATCTCACCCTCCTACTCTCAGTCCTGATGCAAGTCTTTGACCCGAAACATTGACAGTTCCTTTCCTCCCACAGATTCTGCTTGACCCGCTGAGTTCCACCTGCAGTTTGTTTGTTGCTCTGAGGCTGCCAGTTCTTGGCATTAAAGAAGTGTATGGGACCAAGGTGCTCTGCATCGGAACAGGGGAACAGGAGTTGGCTGCTTAGCCCCTTGAACCTGTTTGACTACCCATGGCTGGTCTCCTCACTCATTCCCATACTCGCTTTCTCCCCCATGTCCCTGAATGTCTTTAGCTGCCAAGTATGAAGCTTAGTTTTTAACAATGATCTGGACGATAATGTGGTAAATTGGATTAGTAAGTTTGCGGATGACACTAAGATTGGAGGTGTAGTGGACAGCGAGGAAGGCTTTCAAAGCTTGCAGAGGGATCTGGACCAAATGGAAATATGGGCCACGAAATGGCAGATGAAATTTAATGCAGACAAGTGTGAGGTGTTGCATTTTGGAAGGACAAATCAAGGGAGGACATACACAGTAAATGGTAGGGCACTGAGGAGTGCGGAGGAACAAAGGGATCTGGGAGTTCAGATACATAATTCCTTGAAAGTGGTGTCACAGGTAGACAGGGTTGTAAAGAAGGCTTTTGGCATCCTGGCATTTATAAATCAAAGTATTGAGTATAGGAGTTGGGATGTTTTGTGAGGTTGTATAAGTCATTGGTGAGACCAAATTTGGAATATTGTGTGCAGTTCTGGTCACCGAACTACAGGAAGGATGTCAGTAAGATTGAAAGAGTGCAGAGGAGATTTACAAGAATGTTGCCAGGTCTTCAGGAGCTGAGTTATAAGGAAAGATTGAGCATGTTAGGACTTTATTCCTTGGAGCGGAGAAGAATGAGGGGAGATATGATAGAGGTTTATAAAATGATGAAGGGCATAGACAGGGTAAATGCAAGTAGGCTCCTTCCACCTAGATTAGGAGAGATAAGTACGAGAGGACATGGCTTTAGGGTGAAAGAGGAAAAGTTTAGGGGGAACTTCTTCACTCAAAGAGTGGTGGGAGTGTGGAATGGGCTGCCATCTGATGTGGTAAATGCGGGCTTGCTCTTAACTTTTACGAGTAAATTGGATAGATACATGGATGAGAGAGATCTGGAGGGGTATGGGCTGGGGGCAGGTAAATGGGACTAGCAGAATAATGTTTCAGCACAGACTAGAAGGGCCAAATGGCCTGTTTTCTGTGCTGTGGTTTTCTATGGTTTTTTCTAAGTATCTATGAATGGCTGTGACAGATATAGCTTCTCTCCATCTAACCTGTTAGTTCCCCTGAAAGTTACAATCCAACCACCACCTAACTTTCTAAATTCCATGGAAAACATGCAACAAAATAAAATTCTGGACACACCTAGCAGTATCTGTGGAGAGTCAGTACTTCAGGTCAATGAAGATCTGATGAATGGCCTCTGACCTGAAGTGTTGAGTCTGTTTCTCTCCCTACAGCTGCTGCTTGACCTGCTGAATGCTTCCAGCATTTCTCTTTTGCTTTCCGATTTCCAGCCTCTGCAGATTACTTACTTCAATTTCAGTTTGGGTAATCTCTCTCTATAACTTAATTGCTGGAGTCCAGGTATATTCTGGCAAATCAACCAGTACTCCCTCTAGAGCCAATATATCCTTTCTAAGGTGCAATGCCAGAGCTGTCAACAGTTTTCACAAGTGAGCATTACTTCTCATTCCGTGTATTCCTGCCTCCTGAATCTAAAGGTCCACTACCTTGTCTTATTGTTTGCCTTTTGTCCCTCTTTGTATGGACCTTAATACATGCTTCCCCAAGTCTCCAGGGATTTCCACCACTTCTGCCCACAATGAACTTCACTGAATATAGTTTAGCCTATTTATATTACATTGCCTTACAAAGAGAAGGAGGTTATTCAGCCCATCAAATCTATTCTGGCTCACAGAACAATCCCATCCCTCACTATTCTCCTCACATTCTCGTTGACAGCCCTAGGTGAATCTACACACTAGAGTTAGTTAAGAGTGACCATTTAATTTAACAGTGAGATATTGGAGAAAACCGGAGAGTTGGAAATCTCACATGGTCACAGGGAGAACATGAAAACTCCATGCATCAGCACTAGAGGTCAGGATCAAACCCAGGTCACTGGAGCTGGGAGGGAGCAGCTCTACTGCTGTTCCACTGTGCTACTCTTATTCTATTGATATGCTTGTAGTTTAGTGGTTCCATCTGCACTGCTCACCAAGACTGGCTCTCCCTGTGCCAACAGCAACGTTGGAGTGGTGGTTTTCTACCCCATAATTAACATTTATAAATATGGTAATTAGCTGGAACTCAACAGAGAGCTGTGCGGGACCTCACCAGTAACATCCTGCCAATTCCCAAATCATGATTTTTCCTGCTGTTCAACCTGTTTCCATGCCAGGTTAATGATCCATCTTCAATTCTTGTTAGCTTCAACTTCACCTCACAGTTCCTTATGAAAGATTTTGTCAAAAGCCTTCTGGAAGCCCATATAAACTACATCGAGAAATATTACACATTAACCCTTTTCCACTATTTCAATCAACATGAACAAAAATGTAACCAGGATTGTCAAGCATGACCTCCCCTTCACAAATCCACACTGGGTGTCTCTGTTTCAGTAATTCTCCAGTAACAGATACTAGAGTAATTGGTCTGTATTTCCCTGGTTTTTGAATAACAGAACACCATATTTTCCAGAATAAAAGTAACAATGCCAAATCAAAAAACATTTGGAAGATTATTGCCAGGGTATCTCATGTGCAGTGTTCTTCCTTCAAAGCTGATTGGCTCCTGGGTTTATACACTCCTAATGCCATTATTTACTTCATTGATGTTGTTTTGCTTATTTTAATATTCATGCTTCCTTATCCTTGTCTCTGTATTAGTTTGCTTACGATATCTGGACTTCTGTCCTCTCATGTAAGTCTTGCTGGAAAATAATCATCTTCCTTATTCCCATTCACAATATCAGCCTTTGAACATACTCCAGGTCCAATCTGGTGCAAGAAGAGTGGGCAGATTCCTGAGGATAATTGCTGGGAAACGGCTGGTGGCTGGTGGCTGGTGGCTGGTGGCTGGTGGCTGGAGTCCATAAGATAAAAGAGCAGAATCTGCTCCACCATTCAATCATGGCTGATCTTTTTAAACCCTATTCTCTTGCCTTCTCCCCATAACCATTAACCCCCTTACCAATCAACAACCAAAGTATTAAATTTGGGGAGGGCAAATTATGACAGGATAAGAGGAGCTAAGGGGAGTTGATTGAGAGCAGCTTCTTTCAGACAAGCCCACGGCTGACATGTGGGAGTTGTTTAAAGACCAGCTGATTAGAGTTCAGGATTGGCATGTAAGGAGTAAAGACAAGGATGGTAAAGTAAGGGAACCTCAGATGACCCAAGAGGTCCTAAATTTTGTCAGGAAGAAAAAAGAAGCACATGTAAGCTTTAGGAAGCTGAAACCAGACTGGGCCCTTGTGGGGCTAAAGATAGCTATCTTCTGCTAAAGATTGCAGGAAAGTGCTCAAGCAGGTGATTAGGAAGGCCAAAAGAGGCCATGAAATGTCCTTGGTGGATCTTAAGGCATTTTATACGTATATTAAGAGAAAGAGGATAACTAAGGAGAGGGGAGGCCCACTCAAGGATAGAGGGGGGAATTTGTGCTTGGAGTCAGAGCAAGTGGCTGAGGTACTAAATGAGTACTTTGCATTGGTATTTACTGAGGAGAAGAAATTGGAGGATAGTGAAAACAAAGTGGAGCATGCTAATGTGTTGGGACATTTTGAGATTAAGGAGGATTTGAGATTGTGTTTTCTGAAAAGCATTAAGGTGGATAAATCCCCAGGGCCTGATGGCATATATCCCAGAATATTGAAAGAAGCAAGTGAGGAGATTGCTGGAGCTTTGACAAGTATCTTTGTGTCCTCACTGGCAGCAGGTGAGGTCCTGAAGGACTGGAGAGTAGCAAATGTTGTGAGTTTGTTCAAGAAGGGAAATAGGGATAATCCAGGTAACGATAGGCCAGTGAGCCGCACATCAGTGGTAGGGAAGCTATTGGAGAGGATACTGAGGGATAGAATTTACGTACATTTGGAAAGGCATAGCCTGCTTAGGGACAGTTAGCATGGTTTTGTGCAGGGCACATCATGCCTTATAAACTTGTTTGTTTTTTTGAGGAGGTGACAATGGTGCTTGATGAGGGTAAGGCAGTGGATGTTATCTACATGGACTTTAGTAAGGTATTTGACAAGATCCCTCATGGTAACTTGATCCAGAAGATAAAGATGCATGGGATTCAGGGTGAGTTGCAAGTTTGGATTCGGAACTGCCTTGCCCACAGAAGACAGAGAGTAGGGGTGGAAGGTTGTTATTCTGGCTGAAGGTTTGTGACCAGTGGTGTTCCGTAAGGATTAGTACTGGGACCTCTGTTATTTGTGATATATATCAATGACTTGGATGAAAATGTAGAAGAGTGGATTAGCAAGTTTGCAGATGACACCAAGATTGGTGGAGTTGTGGACAGTGTAAAGGACAATCAGAGAATACAGCGGGATATAGATCAGTTACATATATGGGCAGAGAAGTGGCAAGTGGAGTTTAATCCGGGCAAGTGTGAAGTGTTGCACTTTGGGAGGTCAAATTAAAGGAGAATGCTTAAAGTTAATGGTAAACCCCTTAATAGCATTGAAGTACAGATGGATCTTGGGGTCCAGGTCCATAGTTCACTGAAGGTGTGCATTCAAGTAGATAATGTGGTAAAGAAGGTGCATGGAATGCTTGCCTGCATTGGTAGGCGTGTTGAATATAAGAGTAAGGAAGTCATGTTGCAGCTACATAAAACTTTAGTCAGACCACACTTGGAGTATTTTGTGCAGTTCTAGTCACCCCATTATAGGAAGGATGTAGAGATTGTGGAAAAGGTGCAGAAGAGGTTTACCAGGATGCTGCCTGGATTGCAGGGTACGAGCTATAAGGAAAGGTTGGATAAACTTGGGTTGTTCTCCTTAGAGTGTCTGGGCATAGATAGGGTAGACAGTCAGAATTTGTTCTCCAGGGTAGAAATGTCAAATACCAGAGGACATGCTTTTAAGGTTGAGGGGGAAGTTTAAGGCGATGTGAGGGGCAAGTTTTTTCTGCAGAGAGTGGTAGGTGTCTGGAATGGGTTACCAGGGGTAGTACTGGAAGCAGGCAGTGTGGTGGAGTTTAAGAGGATTTTAGACAGACACATGAATATGAAAGGAATGGAGGGATATGGATGCTAAACAGGAGGAGGACACTTAGTATAAATCGGCATCAAGATCGGCACAACATCGTGGGCTGAATGGCCTGTCCAGTGCTGTACTGTTCTATGTTCTTGGAGCTCTTGTTAAAACTGCAATCTCCTGGGGAGGTGTAGAGACACACTCCAGGTGGCAAACAGTAAATAATGTAACACTCACTGATACCTCTTGCAAACACTGACACACTGCTGGTGGTTCACTCCAGGCAATTGCAAGCTCTCGAAATACCCCCAGTGCCAGACGTGAGCATAGATAGAAATAGGAAATTGTATCAGATGATAAGTGGCTGGAGAATGGTGTGGTTTGGGGTGGGGGGAGGTGGTGTGCAGATTCAGAGTCCTGGGACATTGGCACATTCTCTCAAAGATAGGATCAGTACCTTTTGTGTGTGTTACACATAGGCAAGACTGGGATCAATGCCCTAGCTTGGCAGTGAGAAGGTGTTCGGAGGACTTTGGAGCAGCTAAGTGTTTTCTCTGTTTATCACTTTTATTAGGGTTTTTAAGTGTAAGGGTTAGTTTTTGTTAGGGTTTTTAGTGTAAGGGTTAGATTTTTATAAGTTTTTTCTAACTAGTCGAGTGGGGGCTGGACTGCGCAGGCGCGGTGCGGGCAGCTTAAAAAGGAAACAGCCTATAGAGCGGGCAGCGTCGGAGCGGGCAGTGAAGTGAGAGGCAGCAGAGTGTTCTGGGCTTTGGCTCAAGGGCTTCGGCGTGAGGGGGCAAGGAGGGTAAGTAGCTGGTAAGTAGGTAAAGTTAAGGTTTACCTGTTGTTCATTATAGATTTGTAGGTGGGACTAACTAGGGAAAAAAGAAAGGTAGTCAGATGGAGGACATGGTGGTGTGCTGCAGCTGTTTGATGTGGGAACTCGTGGACCTTGCTGCGGTCCAAGATGGCCACATCTGCAGTAAGTGCTTGAGGCTGGAGGAACTTTGGCTCAGAGTTGATGAGCTGGAGTCGCAGCTACAAACACTGTGCAGCATAAGGGAGGGAGAGAGTTATGTAGACACAGTCCATCAGGTGACAGTCACCTCCCTTAGAGCAGGTACATCTGAGGTTCAGGAGGCAGATAGAATGGTGACCCTCAGGGGAGGGAAGAGGAAGAAGAAGTCAGGCAGGCAGACAGACCAGGGAACCCCGGAGGCTGTTCCCCTCAGTAACAAGTTTTCTGCCTTGGAAGCTGTTGAGGGGGATGACCTGCAGGGGCCTAGCTGCAGTTACCAGGTCTCTGGCACTGGGACTAGTACTGCTGCTCAGAAGGGAAGGGTGGGAAAGAGACATGCGGTAGTGATAGGGGACTCGATAGTTAGGGAAACAGATAGGAGGTTCTGTGGCAGTGAGCATGAATCCTGGATGGTATGTTGCCTCCCAGCTGCCAGGGTCCGGGATGTCACTGATCGGGTCCACAGGATTCTTGAGCGGGAGGGAGAGCATCCAGAAGTTGTGGTCCATGTTGGCACCAACAACATAGGTAGGAAGGGGGATGAGGTCCTGAAGAGTGAGTTCGGGGAGCTAGGTAGAAAATTGAGGAACAGGACCTCAAGGGTAGCGATCTCGGGATTGCTGCCAGTGCCATGCGATAGTGAAGGCAGGAATAGGAGGAGGTGGCAGATAAATGCGTGTCTGAGAAGCTGGTGCAGGAGGGAGGGTTTTAGGTTTCTGGATCATTGGGATCTCTTCTCGGGAAGGTGGGACCCGTACAGAGAGGATGGGTTACACCAGAACCAGAAGGGGGCCAATATCCTTGTGGCGAGATTTGCTCAGGTGGTTCGGGAGGGTTAAAACTAGTTTGTGAAGGGGAAGGGAACCAGAGGAGTAGGTCAGAGGAAGAAGGGGATGGGGAAAAGTTAGATCAAACAGGTAGAGAGGCTTTGGGGAAGGAGAAGCAGAATACAGGCTATGAAAGTAGTAAGGTAGATAGACTGAAGTGTGTTTACTTAAATGCAAGAAGTGTCAGGAATAAGGGGGATGAACTGAGGGCTTGGATAAGTATAGGGGACTATGATATCGTGGCTATTACTGAGACGTGGCTGACGTCAGGAGAGGAGTGGATATTGAATATTCCTGGTTTTCGGTGTTTTAAGAGGGATGGGGGGGGAGAAGAGGAGGAGGGGTGGCGATACTGGTCAGGGACACTGTTACGGCTGTGGAAAAGATGGATGTTGTAGAAGGATCATCTCTAGAGTCCGTATGGGTGGAATTAAGGAACAAGAAAGGAGCAGTTACTCTACTAGGAGTATTCTATAGGCCCCCCGGTAGCGGTAGAGATATAGAGGAGCAGATTGGCAGGCAGTGTTTGGAGAGAAGCAAAAATAACAGGGTTGTTATAATGGGAGACTTCAACTTCCCAAATATAGACTGGAACCTGCTTAGTGCCAAAGGTTTAGATGGGACGGAATTTGTTAAATGTGTCCAGGAGGGATTCCTGATGCAGTATGTTGACAGGCTGACTAGAGGGAATGCCATGTTAGATCTAGTTTTTGGAAATGAACCGGGACAGGTGAAGGATCTATTGGTGGGTGAGCATTTGGGGGACAGTGACCATTGCTCCATAACCTTTAAAATTGTCATGGACAGGGACAGGTGCAGAGAGGACAAGAGGATTTTTAATTGGGGAAGGGCGAACTATGAGGCTATAAGGAGAGAACTTGGGAGTGTAAATTGGGATGTCCTTTTTGAAGGAAAAGGTACCATGGAGATGTGATCGATGTTCAGGGATCTTATGCAGGATGTTAGGGATAAATATGTCCCGGTGAGGCAGAGAAGGAATGGCAGGGTGAAGGAACCGTGGGTGACGAGAGAGGTGGAACGACTTGTTAGGGAGAAGAAGGTAGCGTACATGAGGTATAAGCAGCAAGGTTCAGACAGGGCCCGTGAGGAATATAGGGTAGCAAGGAAGGAACTTAAGAAAGGGCTGAGGAGAGCTAGAAGGGGACATGAAAAGGTGTTGGCTAGTAGGGTTAAGGAAAATCCCAAGGCCTTTCTCAAGTACGTGAAGGATAGGAGGATGGCTAGGGTAAAGGTAGGTCCGATTAAGGACAAAGGTGGGAGAATTTGCCTGGAGGCGGCAGAAGTGGGAGAAGTTCTCAATGAGTACTTCTCTTCGGTATTCATCAGGGAGAGGGTCTTGATGACGTGGAAGGGAGTGCTGGTAGGGGTAATGTTCTCGAGGTTGTAGATATCAAGAGAGAGGATGTGTTGAAGTTGTTAAATAATATTAAGACAGATAAATCTCTGGGGCCTGACAGGATTTTCCTCCGGCTGCTTTGAGAGGCTAGGGAGGAGATTGTTGAACCGCTGGTAAGGATCTTTGAGTCCTCGTTGTCCACGGGGATGGTGCCGGAGGATTGGAGGGTTGCGAATGTTGTCCCCTTGTCCAAAAAAGGTAATAGGGATAGGCCAGGGAATTATAGACCAGTGAGTCTCACGTCTGTGGTGGGTAAGCTGTTAGAAAGGATTCTAAGGGATAAGATTTATGAACACCTAGAGAATCATGGACTGATTAGGGACAGCCAGCATGGCTTTGTGAAGGGAAGATCTTGCCTCACAAGCTTGACAGAGTTCTTTGAGGAGGTGACCAGGAAGATTGATGAGGGCAGTGTGGTGGATGTGGTTTACATGGATTTTAGTAAGGCGTTTGATAAGGTTCCACATGGTAGGCTTCTTCAGAAGGTCAGAGGCCAAGGGATCCAAGGAAGCTTGGCTGTGTGGATTAGGAATTGGCTTGCATGTAGAAAGCAGAGGGTTGTGGTGGAAGGAGTGCCTTCTGATTGGAAGGCAGCGACTAGTGGTGTCCCACAGGGATCGGTTCTGGGACCTCTACTTTTTGTGATATTTATAGATGACTTAGATGAGGGGGTGGAGGGCTGGGTTAGTAAGTTTGCAGACAACACTAAGATCGGTGGTGTTGTGGATAGTGTGGAGGGCTGTCGGAGCTTACAGAGGGATATTGATAGGATGCAGAGCTGGGCTGACAAGTGGCAGATGGAGTTCAATCCGGAGAAGTGTGAGGTGGTACACTTTGGAAGGACAAACTCCAGGGCAGAGTACTGGGTGAATGGCAAGGTACTTGGCAGTGTGGAGGAGCAGAGGGATCTGGGGGTTCATATTCACAGTTCATTGAAAGTTGCCTCACAGGTGGAAAGAGCAGTTAAGAAGGCCAATGGGATGTTGGCTTTCATAAATCGCGGGATTGAGTTTAAGAGCCACGAGGTGATGATGCAGCTTTACAAAACTCTAGTTAGGCCACACTTAGTACTGTGTTCAGTTCTGGTTGCCTCATTATAGGAAGGATGTGGAGGCGTTGGAGAGGGTGCAGAGGAGATTTACCAGGATGCTGCCTGGATTAGAGAGTATTGAATATGAGGAGAGGCTTAAGGTGCTAGGGCTTTATTCACTGGAAAGGAGAAGGATGAGAGGAGACATTATAGAGGTATATAAAATATTGAGAGGAATAGATAGAGTAGACAGTCAGCGCCTCCTTTCCAGGGCACCAATGCTCAAGACGAGAGGGCATGGCTTTAAGGTTATGGGTGGGAGGTTCAGGGAAGATGTCAGGGGGAGGCTTTTCACCCAGAGAGTGGTCGGTGCATGGAATGCACTGCCTGGGGTGGTGGTAGAGGCAGATACATTGGACAGGTTCAGGAGCTTGTTGGATAGGCATATGGAGGAGTGTGGGATGGTGGGATATGTGGGAGGAAGGGGTTAGGTAGTGTGAGGGTGGTTTGATGGACGGCACAACATGGTGGGCGGAAGGGCCTGTTTTGTGCTGTATGGTTCTGTGGTTCTATGGTGTTTACTAATGTTGCCCTATAATGGTAGAGGAACGGAAATTTGAGCAGGGAGATGGTAGAGTGGGAAACAGGGAAAGGAATGGCAGTCAGAGAAGGAGGGTAGCACAGTGGTGCAGTGGGTAGAGCTGCTGCCTCACAGTGTCAGAGACTAAGGTTCAATCCTGACCTCGGGTGTTGTCAGTGTGGAGTTTGCACATCCTCTCTGTGACTCTGTGGGTTTCCTCTGGGTGCTCCAGTTTCCTCCCGCATCCAAAGACGTGAAGGTTGGTAGGTTAAATGGCTGCTGTAAGTTATCCCTAGTATGTAGGTGAATGGTAGAATCTGAGGAAAGTTGATGGGAATGTGGGGAGAATAAAATGGGATTACTGTAGGATTAGTGTGAATGGATCATGATGGTCGGTTTGAACTTGGTGGGCTGAAGGCTGTTTTTCATGCTGTGACTCCATAAGTGAAAGGGAGAGAACATAAGGACAAGAGGCAAATGGGGCCATAGCACAGAAAACTTCAGAGGGTTAATAATGCTAAAAATACAAGTCTAAGGACTTGTGCCTTAATGTACAGAGCACTGTATTTACCTAATTACCTTAATTACATTAAGGCAATTTGCAAAGAGCTGAATGAATTGACAGCACAAATAGACATAAATGGATATGATACAGCTTCTGTTACACAGACATGACTACAAAGTGACCAATGCTGGGAAATGAACATTCAGGGGCATTCAATATTTCGGAAGGACAGGCAAAAAGTGAGAGAAGATGGGGTGGTGTTAGAAAAGGAGGAAATCAATATGATGGTGAGGATGGATATTGGTTTGGACAATCCTAATGTTTACTCTGAATGGGTGGATCTAAGAGATTCCAAAGAGCATGAAGTTAGTTTGTCTGCAGACCCTCTAACAGTTGTGGAGATGTAGAGAATGGAATTAAATGGGTAGTAAGGGCACAACTGGAATCATGGGTGACTTTAATCTACACATAGATCGGTCAAACCAAATTAGCAATAGTAATGTGGAGGAGAAATTCCTAGAGTGTGCATGTGATGGTGTTTTTTTACTGATACTTGGATGAAAACCTGGATTGATGGCTTCATAAGTTGGCAGACAATACAAAGGTTGGTGGTGTTGTGGATATTGTAGAAGATTGCCAAAAGATACAGTGGGATATACACAGTGGGATAGGTGCTGTACTTTGGAAGATCAAATGTAAAGGGAAATTACGCCATTAATGGCAGGAACCTTAACAGCGCTGATGTACAGAAGGATCTTGGGGTCCAAGTCCTTAGCTCTCTGAAATTGGCCGCATAATTCGATAGGGTGATAAAGAAGGTGTATGGCACGTTTGCCTTCATTAGTTGAGGCACTGAGTTCAAGAGTCAGGAAATTATGTTGCAGCTTTATATAACTCTGGTTAGACTGCATCTGGACTATTGAATTCAATTCAGTGTTGCATTCAATTCTGGTCACCCCATTATAGGAATGATGTGGATGCTTTGGAGAGGGTATTGAAGTGGTTTACTAGGTTGCTGCCTGGATTAGAGGGCATGTGCTATAAAGAGAGGTTGGACAAACTTGGGTTGTTTCTTCTGGAGTGGCAGAAGCTCGGGGGAGACCTGATAGAAGTTTATCAGATTATGAGAGGCACAGATAGAATAGACAGTCATTATCTTTTTCCCAGGGTCGAAATGGTAGGAAACAGAGGGTGATGGTGGAAGGATGTTTCTCAGACTGGAGGTCTGTGACTAGTGGTGTTCCCCAGGGGTTGGTGCTGGGCCCATTGTTGTTTGTCATCTCTAACAATCTGGATGAGAATATATGAGGGATAGTTAGTAAGTTTGCAGATGACATTAAAATAGGTGGTGTCGTGGACAGTGAAGAGGAGTATCAAGAATTTCAGTGCAATCTTGATCGGCTGGGTAGGTGGGCTGCAAAATGGCAAATGCAATTTAATTCAGATTAGCGCAAAGTGTTACATTTTGGAAGGACAAATCAAGGTATGACTTTTATATTGAACGGAAGGGCCCTGGGTACTGTTGTAGAACAGAGGGACCTTGGAGTACAGGTGCATTGTTCTCTTAAAGTGGGGTCACGGGAAGACAGGGCAGTGAAGAAGGCTTTTGCCATGCTGGCCTTCTTCAGTCAGGGCGTTGAATATAGAAGTTGGGAGGTTATATTGTGATTGTCCAAGACATTGCTAAGGCCACACTTGGAGCTTTTTTGTTCAGTTTTGGTCACCCTGTTATATGAAGGATGTGATTAAACTGGAAAGAGTGCAAAAATGATTTATAAGGATGTTGCCAGTACTTGAGGCACTGAGCTATAGGGAGACAGGCCTTGCCTTTAATCCTTGGAGCATAGGAAACTGAAGGGTGATCTCATAAAATCATGAGGGGCATAGATAGAGTGAGCGGTCTTTTTTCCAGGGTTGGGGAATCGAAAACTAGAGGACATAATTTTAAGGTTAGAGGTGAAAGGTTTAATAAGAATCTGAGGGGCAACTTTTTTACAAGGCAGGTGGTAGATGCATGGAAGGGGAAATGGTTGAGGCAGGTACTTAAGAAGTATGTGGGCAGGCATATGGAAGACAAGAGTTTGGTGGGACATGGGCCAAGTGCTGGGGAATCGGATTAACTTGAATATACATCTTGATCGACATGGACATGTATGGGACAAAGGGCCTTTTTCTGTGGTGTACAATTCTATGATTCTATGAAATGTCTAATCCTCGAGGGGATGGATTTAGGCTGAGAGGGCGATAGTTGAAAGGAGATGTGTGGGGCAAACTTTTTACATAGAGAATGGTGGGTGCCTGGAATGTACTGCCAGGGATTGTGGTGGAGGCAAATACGATAGAAGTTTTTAAGAGGCTCTTAGGCTCACGAATACACTGAGGATGGAAGGATATGGACCATGTACAGGCAGAAAAGATTAGTGTAATTAGGTGTCATTAACTTAATTATTTTGGCACAACATCGTGGGCCGAAGGACCTGTCCCTGTGCTGTACTGTTCTATGTTCTACATTGAGGAATTGGTCAGAGAACAGGTGATCCTGTTACACTGGGTATTGTGTAACAAGAAAGGAATATTAACACTCTTGTGAGTGGTTTCTTAGGGAAAAGCAACAAAAAGATGACAGAATTCTTTGCTAAAATGGAGAATGACACAGTAGAATTAGAAAATTGGGTCCTGAATCTGAACGGAGGAAACTGAGAGTATGAGGTGTGGGTTGTCTATGCTAGACTGGGAAACTTTGCTAAGTGGGTTTATGGTGGGTAGGTGATGGATAATATTTAAATAGTGTGTACGTGAATGACAATTAATCATACATGTCTGGTGTAAAAGTAAGTCATGCAAGAGGACTCAACTATGGCTCAGGAAGGAAATTAGGGATAGTATTAAATCTAAAGAGGAGACATATAAAATCGCCAGTGAAAGCTGTAGGTTTGAGGATTGGGAGCAGTTTAGAATTCAGCAAAGGAGAACAAAACAATTAAGGGAGGGAATCAGACAATGAGTGTAAAATCTTCTATAAATGTACGGGCAGAAAAAGTGAATTCTATATAGGTCCCCTACAGTTGGAAACGAGGGAAATTATAACTGGTAACTTTTAAACACAAACTCTGGCTCAGTCTTCACAAAGAAGGACACAGATAACCTCCCAGATATGTCATGGAACTTACTGAGAGGGAGTGATGGAAGGAAATCAGTTTTAGTGAAGATATGTACTAAACTATATGTAGCAAAGATTGGTGCTAGGCCCATTGTTATTTGTCATCTATATACATGATTTGTATAGGAGCATAGTTGGTAAGTTTGCAGGTGACACTAAAATAGGTGGTGTCGTTGACAATGAAGATGGTTATTAGGATTTACAGAAGGATCTTTATCAATTGGGTAAGTGGGCCGAGGAACGGCAAATGCAGTTTAATTCAGAGTTTAAGCTCAAAGTGTTGCATTTTGGGAAGATAAATCAGGATAGGACATTCGCAGTCAATGGTAGCGCCCTGGGGAGTGTTGTAGATCTGAGGGACTTAGGAGTACAAATACATGGTTCCCTGAACTTGGCATTACAGTTAGATAGGATGGTGAAGAAGGCTTTTGGCACACTTGCCTTCATCAGTCAAACATGGGCAGATGGGACTAGCTTAGGTGGTAACTTTGGTTGGCTTGGACCAGTTGGGCCAAAGGGCCTGTTTCCATGCTGTATGACTCTATGACTCTCTGAGATCACCAGGGCCTGATAATCTACACCCCAGTATACCAAAGGATGTAGCTCTGGAAATAGTAGATGGATTAGTGGTCATCTCCCAAAATTCTTTGGACTGAGGAGCAGTTCCTACAGATTGATGGATGGCAGGTGTAACATAAGAACAACAAAAACACAGAAAAATAGGAACTGGAGTAGGACACTCCACCCCCAAACCTGCCCCACCATTCAATACGTTCATGGCTGATCTGCCCCAGGCGCTCAAATCACTGATTTCCAAAAAAAATTATCTGCTTCCTCTTTAAATACCAATTATCTGGCCTTAGTAACCTTCTGGGGTAGAGCAATCACCACGTTCTGTGAGAAGTTGCCGTGCACCACTCCATTAAGTGACCACTCCATTAATCTTGTACCTATGTCCCCTCCTTCAAGATTCACCATTTGCGGAAACATCTCGACATCAATCCTGTCATGCGTCCTCAGTATATGTATCATTCTTCTCTACTCCAAAGAATATAGATCTAATTTATTGAGCTGCTCATTACAGGATAACCCTCCCATCCCAGGAATTAGCTTAGTGAAGTTCTCTTGGATTACCTCCAGCATTAGTGTATCATTTCTTAAATAAGGGGATCAAAACTGTGCACAGGGCTCAAGGTGCGTCCTCACTTGTACCCTGTCCAATTGTAACAAGATTTCTAAGCTCCAATCCTCTTGCAATAATGGCCAATATGTCATTTCCCTTCCTAATCACTTGCTGTACCTGCCAGCTATGTTTGGTGATTTCTGAGCAAGAACATTTTGATCCCTCTGTACTTCACTTATTTGCAATTTCCCTCCATTTTGATAACAGCCTGCCTTTAGATTCCTCTCACTGGTGCATGACCTCACACTTTCCCACATTAAACTCCATTTGCCTGGTTTGTGCCCACTCACGCAATCAATGTTACAACAGTACAACTCCTGTTCCCATTTGCTTTGTTTCTATGTTTCGTAAAATGATACACTCACAAAATTGACATGTCTGGGGGTGCTGACATTTCCTCCCCAGAAATAACATGTATTGCCAAAGACAGACTCTGAGGACCCCTTGACATTACTAAGGAAGTGCTGTTAATGCGATAGGTTCCCAAGGATCTCTGTAAATATAGACATATTCCCATAGATAACTGTAAACACTGGAGAACTCCAGACACTGGTACGATCAGGGAGATGTGGGCAGACTCTGAGACACACCCTAGACTCATGCCTACTCTGTATTTGTCCATGATGTACCATAATGTGCCAATGAACTTGATAAATGGCAGTGCCCCAATAAGACTTGGAAAACTAGGAGGTTAAGTGCTGTGTAGGACAAACCTTTCTGACTGGTGTGGTCGTAAGATGATCCTTGAGGTTTTCTCTTGGACTGTTTTCCTGCAAAAGATTCCATCATCAGCGGAAGTCTGGAAACTGTGTGAGGCAGCAATGGGACATATTATGGGTGCAACATTTCAATTAGGTCGCACATGTATTTAAAAGAAAACGTCTCTGAGGGGGAAATGGACTCAGTGAAGTTGTCAATCCATTTTACACCATGCTAGCTAAAGAGCAAAAAACTGCTGGAAATCCAAAATAAAACAAACAATGCTGGAAACACTCAGCAGGTCAGGCAGCAGGTGTGGAGGGAGACGAAGATTCAGGTCAATGATCTGTCATCAGATCGGAGAAATGAACAAACAGGTGTGTTTTAAGTTGCAGAGAAGTGGATGTTGATTGTCCTATCACATACATTCCTTCTGTTCCCTCAACCTCTCCCCCTCTTGTATAGATTAAAACATCTACAGCCAGTCTAGTTGTGAAGAGGGGTTATCAACCTGGAACACTAAATCTGGTTCTCTCTACACAGTTGCTGTCTGACCTGCTGAGTTCCCTGGCATTTTCTGTATTTAGAGACACAGAGTCATATAGCCCGGCAACAAGCCCTTCAGACCATTGAGTCTGTGTTGACCATCAACTACCCTTTTACACTAATCCTATAGTGATCCCACTTTTATTCTCCTCACATTTTCTCAGCTCCCCCCAGATTCTACCCCTCACCTACACACTAGTGGCAATGCACAGCATTGATCTGCACATCTTTGGCATGTGGGAGAAATTGGAGCACCTGGAGGAAACCCACATAGTCACAGGGAGAACGTGCAAACTCCACACAGGCAGCAGCAGAGATCAGGATTGAACCGGGATCACTGGAGCTGTGAGGCAACTGTTCTACTTGCTGTGCCACTTTATCCCAATATATTACATCATGTCCCACTGTCCTCACTGGTTTCAATGGAAAATGAACCTGGAAATCATCAACAAGGACGCTGGGTGCAGTATGACAAGAGTTAGTTGTTGCCTGAGACACTGAAACAGCTGTGATAGAGAATAGGCAGTCCTTGCTGGATGGTTCTTCGAGGGCACTTGTACCCAGGCTGATAACTTACATCTGTAACCCAGAAACAGAAACAGAGATCAGGTACAATGACCCCAATCTGGCAGTGGGAATCAACTGAGCACTCAATAAACAAAAGTTGAAGTATGGTCCCATGGAATAAGCAGGAAGTAAGGGAGAATCTGGGGGAGAAAGATTGGGTATTTCAAGGTAGCAACCCACCAAGGTAAAGTCAAAGACATAGAAACAGACCTGCAGACCCACCATGTCTATGATGACCATCAAAGATCTGCCAAAAGGACTAGTCCTGAGTTCCATTGGCAGCTTCGCCATGTTCTTACACTACAAATCCTTGAAGAAATGTTTGTGCTGCTAATGAGATAGACAGGAGCTGGCAAAACCCTTTGGAACGTTAACGATTTAATGATTTGATAATTCAAGGTTGTTGGGGCCAATGTACATTAGGGTTCAGTCTCCCTGGGAAAAGGCCATTCACCCCATCAAGTCCAAACTGACTTTTGAGAACCTATCTATATTAATCCCATTTACCAGCACTTGGTCAGTAGCCTGCTACGTCTTGGCAATTCAAGTGCTCATCTAGATACTTGCGAGAACACCTGCCTCTATTACTTTCTCAGGCACTGTGTTCCATATTCCAGCCACCGCCCCCCCCCCCCCCCCGGGGTGAAAAAAACTATTTCTCAGACCCCCTCTAACCTCCTGGTCCTCACCTTAAACCTATGGTTTTAGATGTCTCTGTTGTGGGGAACAATTTCTCACCATCTACCTTCATTATGCTCCTCATAATTTTGTACACCTCTGTCATGTCCCCACTCAGCCAACTCTGCTCCAAGAAAACAAACCCAATCCATTCAGTCTCTCCTCACGTGAAATGTTCCATCCCAGGCAACACCCTGGTGAATCTCCTCTGCACCCTCTCTCGTGTGTCATGTCATTCCTGGACACAGTACTTCAGCTGTGGCCTAACCAAAGTTTTGTAAGATTGTACCATAACCTCCATGCTGGTATATTCTATGTCCCAGCTAATGAAGGCAAATAGCCCAACTGCAAGGTGCCAGGAGTGCTTTTTGTGTTCAGTCACTTTATTGTACAATTCCAACAATTTTTTATTGACTGGAATGTTGGAATAAGGAATTTATTCCTGGCAATTGACTTTACATGATAAAATTGTGAAGCTGAATTCAGAAACCTTGCTACCCAGTTAGTGTGAGAACAATGTCTCTGTTTCAGATGTTATTGGCTTTGAGCAGAGGGCGTGCTCTGTAGAGGTGTAAAGGTGTAGAGGAGACGACGTCTGTGGAACCCTGGCTTCTCCCGATCCCCAGCTTCACTGAGCAGCAGCTCTGAGTGGCTGTAACAATATCCTGCTGCCTCGAACACAGTGTGGGCTCGGGAAGAGACAGGGGCTTGGTTTTGGATCAGCTGGGGGACATAGACCCTTGCCCATCAAACTACCCCCAAGCCGAGATACACCTGATCCTCACTATCCACTGATAGCTATCCACTGATAGTTGCTCCAAACATTGCCCCCTCAACATACACCCATCACTCAGCCCCCGCTGTCTCTGCCCCCCCCCCCCCCAGTCTTCAGCAACCCATTTTGCTGCACTTGTCACAATCTGCCTGCCACTTCCCAGCAGTGACAGTCTGCAATTCCCACATTGGCCTCATCAGTCACCACAGAACTCACAGGAGTGGAAGCAAGTCCTCTTCAATCCCAGGGGGCCACCAGTCATACCTACAGTGGTCCAACACCCAACCTGTCCTGGCCCTACCCATTGTACACACACTCTTCTTTACAGGGTACATTGTGCATACTGGGCCTTTGCTAAAAGTAACCACAAATATTCCAAACAAAAACTGTCCCGCATCCCACCTGACAAGGTGCTGCAAGTTTTGCTTTTATTATTAAAACTCAGCAAAACCTTTCAAGTTGCAGCTGGGGACCTCTGCAAAAGGTAGCAAAGAATCTCAACAGGTATATAGCTTCGATAATGAAATAGCAAAGTTTCAACAAAAGAAGTAGAGCCAAATGAAGGGATTTACTTTTTACACAGCGATCTGAGAGTGGGGAAGAAGGGTGAATGATGCAGATTAAGTAATTGCTTTCAAAAGTAAATTGGATAATTGTGATGAGGTAGAGGGCTGGAGTGTGACAAATTGGAGGCCATCACCAAAGTGGTTGCAATATACATGGTGTGAGATCCGATATTGTTCTTTAGTCCGCATTCTTACCTGAGCTGAAAAGCTTGTTGAGTGAAGATTTGGATATCTTTCTCGACTGGGCTGTTGGTGCTGAGGAAACAAAGTTTAATGTTTGTTTCAGACAATGCTCAGTGATCGAAGGAGAGAGGAAATTCCCCATCTCATGTATTGGTTCATCCAGGTGCAGCATATGGAGCAGAATAAAGTGGGTGGGAAGCAGACACCACTAAGGGAGCTGCCTCTCCCTTTGCCCACCTCCACCATGTTCTCCGCCCACTGCTCCATCAGTGTCACACTCAATGGGCTTTTCACCACATGCAAAGCGCCCTGGGCACAAAACATGTGTCACACTACCACCAAATTAGCTCAGACATGGAACACAGAAAAGAACTTGGACCTGAGCAAGGAAGCAGCAGATATTTTAAAAGAAACTACTGACCATGTATCTTCAGTCAACTGTTCACAAATGAGAAGACGACAAAGGGTAACCGTTAATTAGTCAGAATATTTTTGAGAATGCTTCCTCTTTCCCCTGGCTTTTACTGTGAGGATACGGTGCTATGTGGCTTATTTTATTGCAAATGAATGCAAAAGCTGAAACAATTTGCGTGTTTGTTCACTGTGCAATAATTTTGCCTGATGTTTTTGTTCTGGAGAGACCTCAGTGTGAAACTCTCCTGACTCTATCTTTGCCTGTGTAGCTTTCTCTCCAACTTCACCATGGATCCCTGCACATTGCTTGCAATATTTTTATTAACACTACATTTTGTTATAAGATAGTAGTGAATTCTAAATGATTCCTGTATCATGCTTGGGAATTTTTAAGTCACCTGGCCAGGCAGAGGTATAATTTAGATAATTGAGAGTCTGACCATAATCCTCCAAGATCAGGGAGTGGTGCCTTAGCACTGAGGGGATGTAAATAATGCATTTATTTGCTTGACCAGACCAAAAGGGAGAGGGATAAATGTGGCAATTTTAGGCCAGTGGTGAGGAAACTGGACAAAATTGACTAGTATTTGGAAAAGTGTGAGCAAGTAACTGAGTTAAAGGGAAATAATGCTGGACTAACTTGATTGACCATAGTGGTGAAGGTACTTTGGGGGTTGATGAAGACAATGTGTTTGGTGTGTGTGTATGAGCTATCAAAGGACATCTGTTAAAGAATCACATCATTGACTTGGTGGCAACATAAAAGCCATGGGAAAAGTGCCATCATGAATATAAAACTGGCAAAGGGATAGATCACCAAGAGTTACACCAAAAGATTTCTTTAGATCAGAAGGATCTGTCCAGTGTTGAACCTTAATGGTTGATATAATGACCACTGTTCTGTCTGAGAAATATTGATGACAATACATAGGTATACAGGACGTAGTTTCAATGGCTCAGATCTTACCCAGCCATACTTGCCACCGTCTTTTCCCATTCCTTAGAACTTATCTTTATTAAATCTCACAAGCCCAGACAGTCCTAAACCAGTGGTAGGTCATTCTTCAACTTACTGAAATGACCAAATTCACCCAGGAACCTTGGCAACAAGAAAAACTCTGCCGGCAGCTTTGTCAGCTGTCAAATCTTTCAAGAAACTTTCAATATCTTTCTCATTCAGAAACATTAAAAGTGAAATTTGAAAGAAATTCAATAAAATGAAGTAAAAACACCAAACGTTTTAAATAATTAAAAATATTAAATATTTCCTTGAAAGTGGCATCATAGGTAGACAGTGTGGTGAGAAGGCTTTTGGCAGGCTGGCCTTCATTGGTCAGGGCATTGAGTATAGAAGTTGGAATGTTATGTTGCAGTTGTATAAGGCGTTGGTGAAGCCGCATTTGGAATATTGTTTTGATCACCCTGTTTTCATAAAGGTACCATTAAGCTGGAAGGAGTGCAGAGGAGATTTACAAGGATGTTGCTGGGACTTGAGGGACTAAAAGGCAAGGCTAACAAGTTTAGGAAACCTTGATTATTGAGGGATATTGAAGCCCTGGTAAAGAAAAAGAAGGAAGCGTGTATCAGGTATAGGCAGTTAAGATCAAATGAGGTGCTTGAGGAGTATAAGAAATGCAAGAGAACATTTAAGAGAGAAATCAGGAGGGCTAAAAGAGGACATGAGGTTGCTCTGGCAGACAAGGTGAAAGAGAATCCCAAGGGTTTCCACAGCTATATAAAGAGAAAAAGGATAGTAAGGGACAAAATTGGTCCTCTTGAAGATCAGTGTGGTCATCTATGAGTGGAGCCTAAAGAGATGGGGGAGATCTTAACTTAATTTTTTGCATCTGTATTTACTTGAGAGACAGCCACAGAGTCTATAGAACTGAAGACAAAGAGTAGTGAGGTCATGGATCGTATCCGGATTACGGAAGAGGAGGTGCTTGCTGTCTTGAGGTGAATTAGGGTGGATAATTCCCCAGGGCCTTACAAGGTGTCCCCTTGGACCTTGTGGGAAGCTAGTGCAGAAATACCAGAAGACCCAGCAGAGATATTTAGAATGTCCTTAGCCACGGGTGAGGTGCCGGAGGACTGGAGGAGAGCTAATGTTGTTCCGCTGTTCAAGAAAGGCTCTAAGAATAAGTTGCGAAATGATAGGCCAGTGAGTCTGACGTCAGTTGTGGGTAAATTATTGGAAGGTATTCTGAGGGACAGGATACGTAAGTATTTGGATAGAAATGGCCTAATTAGGGATAGTCAACATGGCTTTGTGCATAGCAGGTCATGTCTAACCAATCTTATAGAGTTTTTTGAGGAGGCTACCAGGAAGTTTAATCAAGAGAAAGCAGTGGATGTTGTCTACATGGACTTTGCTAAAGCCTTTGACAAAGTCCCGATTGGGAGGCTGGTCCAGAAGGTTAAGTCGCTTGGCATTCAGGATGAAGTAGTCAATTGGATTCAACGTTGGTTTAGTGGGAGAAGCCAGAGAGTGGTAGTAGATGGTTGTTTCTCCGATTGGAGACCTGTGACTAGTAGTGTGCCGCAAGGATCGGTGCAGGGGCCATTGTTGTTTAACATCTATAGTAATGATTTAGATGATAACCTGGTAAACTAGATCAGCAAATTTGCAGATGACATTAAGACTGGGGGCACAGCAGACAGCAAGAAAGGTTATCAATGCTTGCAAAGAGATTTGGACCAGCTGGGAAAATGGGCTGAAAAATGCCAGACAGAATTTGATGCAGACAAGTGTGAGGTGATGCACTTTGGGAGGACAAACCAGGGCAAGACTTACACAATGAATGGTAGGGCCCTGAAGTGTGCAGTAGAACAAAGGGGCCTGGGAATATAGATCCATAATTCCTCAAAAGTGGGATCACAGGTAGATAGGGTTGTAAAAAGAGCTTTTGGCACATTGGCCTTCATAAATCAGGGCATTGAGTACAGGAGTTGGGATGTTATGTTGAAGTTGTATAAGACGTTGGTGAGGCCAAACTTAGACTACTCTGCGCAGTCTGGTCACCTACCTACAAGAAAGATATCAATAAACTTGAAAGAGTGCAGAGAAAATTTACACAGGCTGGGACTTGAGAACTTGTGTTATAAGGAAAGGTTGAATAGTTTAGGGGTGTTATTCTCTGGAGTGCAGGAGAATGAGGGGGGATTTATAGAGGTATACAAAATTATGAGGGATATAGATAGGGTGAATGTCTGCAGGCTTTTTCCCCTTAGGTTGGGTGAGACTAGAAATAGAGGTCATAGACTTAAAAGAGGTAAAAGAGGTAAAAGAGAGACATAGAGGTAAAAGGTGAAATATACTTAAGGGAAATCTGAGGGGGAATGACTTTACTCAGAAGGTGGTGTGAATGTGGAATGAGCTGCCATTGGAAGTGGTGAATGTGGGTTCAATTGTAACATTTAAGAGAAGTTTGGATAGGTGCATGGTTGAGAGAAGTATGGAGGGGTGCAGGTAGATAGAATTAGGCAGAAAACCACGCTGGCATGGATTAGATGGGCTGAAGGGCCCTGTTTCTGTGCTGTAGTGTGCTATGACTCTATGACTGAGTTATGAAGAGAGGTTGAGCAGGTTGAGACTTTATTTCATTGGAGCGTAGGAGACTGAGGGTGATCTTATAGAGGTGTATAAAATATTGAGGGGCATAGATAGGGTGAATGTGCACAGTCTTTTTCCCAGGGTTGGGGACTCGAGAACTAGAGGGCATAGGTTTAAAGTGAGAGGGGAGAGATTTAATGGGAACCTGGGGAGGGGGACAACTTTTTCACCCAGAAGGGCTCAGTATATGGAATGAGCTGCCAGAGGAAGTGGTTGAGGCAGGTACATTAACAGCATTTAATTGGACAGGTACATGGATAGGAAAGGTTTAAAAGGATATGGGCCAAATGCTGGCAAATGGCACTAGCTTAAATGGGAATCTTGGCACCGGGAGGTGCCTTGCAATCGTTTTCTGAGCCGGTTCACCAACACCCTGGCCGCCTGTTATTTCTGTGGCCAGGAAGAGACGGTGTACCACGTATATATGGAGTACGAGAAGTTGCAACCCCTCTTTGCCTATCTGAAGGGGCTGCCCCCCTCAAGTTCTGGCTGCACTTCAGCCTGACGATGCTGATCTACGGTCACCTGGTGCAGCGGGGTTGGGGGGGTGGTCGTTTGGGGGATCTCCTGGTTGGTCTTCTCCTGGGTCTGGCCAAGTTGGCCATCCATAGCTCCTGACAGAGGGCAGTCGAGGGTTCTGGCCGGGCCGCCTGCCTGCCCCTCTTTTGGGCTTATATATGTGCCCAGGTGTCCTTGGAGAGAGAGCACACGGTATCCGTGGGCACCCTCGGTGAATTCCACGGTCAGTGGGCCCCTCAGGGGATCGCGTGTGTTGTGGACGGTGCAAACAATATTTTAATCTGAAGTACTGCATTTTGCGGTCGTTTAGTTAGCATTATCTGCTGCAGTTATGTAGTTAGGATCTGTTTGCATAGTTTTTTCTTTCTTGTGTCAGTTGCTGTAGTTTTGACACTGGATGTCATTTTTAGTGGATTTAGTCAATAAACTTTTGTATGTTCATACAAACAAAATGGGAATCTTGGTCGGCATGGACCAGTTGGGTCGAAGGGCCTGTTTCCATGCTGTTCTCAACTATTCTGAACACTGGTGCCCCACAAGGCTGCATCCTCAGCCCTCTACTCTACTCCCTATACACTCATGACTATGTGGCCAGATTCTGCTCTAACTCCATCTACAAGTTTGCAGATGATACCACCATTGTAGGCCATATCTCAAACAGCGATGAGTCAGAGTACAGGAAGGAGTTAGAGAGCTTAGTGGAATGGTGTCATGACAACAACCTTTCCCTCAGTGTCAGCAAAACAAAAGAGCTGGTCATTGACTTCAGGAAAGGGGGCGGTGTACATGCACCTGTCTACATCAATGGTGCTGAGGTCGAGAGGGTTGAGAGCTTCAAGTTCCTGGGAATGAACATCACCAACAGCATGTCCTGGTCAAATCACATAGACCAAGAAAGCTCACCAGTGCCTCTACTTCCTCAGGAGGCTAAAGAAATTCAGTTTGTCCCCTTTGACACTCACTAACTTATATTGATGCACCATAGAAAGCATCCTATCTGGTTGCATCATGGCCTGGTATGGCAACTGCTCTGCCCAGGACCACAAGAAACTGCAGAGAGTTGTGGACACAGCCCAGCGCATCATGGACACCAGCCTCCCCTCCTTGGACTCTGTCTTTACCTCTCGGTGTCTTGGTGAAGCAGCCAGCATAATCAAAGACCCCACCCACCCGGGTCATTCTCTCTTCTCTCATCTTCCATCAGATAGAAGATACAGGAGCCTGAGGGCACATATCACCAGACTTAAGGAGAGCTTCTACTCCACTGTGATAAGACTATTGAATGGTTCCCTTATACGATGAGATGGACTATGACCTCAGGATCTACCTTGTTGTGATCTTGCACCTTATTGCATTGCACTTTCTCTGTAGCTGTGACAATTTACTCTGTACTGTAATTGTTTTTACCTGTAGTACCTCAATGCACTCTGTACTAACCCAATGTAACTGCGCTGTGTAATGAATTGACTTGTACGATCGGTATGCAAGACAAGTTTTTCACTGTACCTCGGTACAAGTGATAATAATAAACCAATACCAATACCTATACCAATGTATGACTCTGACTCCTTTAAACAAAACCAAAGTAATTAAGAAAATAATTTATTTTTCCCCTTTCTTCCCCTCACCCCTACAATTCCCATTCACATCACCCAGCTGCCTGGAACACGCTGTTACATAATGACTCTCCAGATGGAGTCAGCCCCCTTATGTTGAACAGCTTCGCCCCTCTGTCACTCTGGCAGCTGTCGAACCAATGGGACCCTCAGAGTTGATGTCTACTGGGTCCAATAATTCTCTTGTCAGGTCAGTCCCACGGGTGACAGCCCCTGAGACATGAAGTACTGACACTCTCAGTTCTCTGCTGGGTCAAAGGTCATGCTGAGGGATAATGGCCAATGCTTATCCCTTAAACTGTAACCTCAGCAACTGCACTGGATCACTTATATGAGGTGTTAGGTCCTAATACTTACCCATACCATTTTGACCTCATATTCCATCTGGGTAGTCTGAAACCCAATGGCATGAACATTGAATTTTCCAGTTTCAGGTAACCCTTACCTCTTGTGATTCCCCCCTCTCTCTCCTTCCAATCCACCTCCAGTCCTCTCATTTTTGTTCCCTATCCCATTACGTGCTCCCAGCCCCCCGTCACCCACTTTCACAGTCCTCCTCCTCCTCCTTATTTCATCCACCTATGGCCCACACACTCCATCCACCACATTCCCTCCCCCATCTGCTCCCCCATCTGCTTCCATCTGCCCTTTACCTCTCCCCTAGTAGTTCCCATTATCACCTCCCTTACGTATCAGATTCCAGCACTGACAGCCTTTGTGCCCCCACTTAACCATCTCCAGCCTCTGCCTCCACCCTCACCCTCCCCTCCCCCCATCTTGCTCCATCATCTTCTTTTCTTTGTCTGCCTCCATCTATCACCCACCTGTCTCTGTCTCCCAACTCCACTCCTCCCTCTCCCCCACCTGGCTCCATCCTTCACCCCTCCTTGGTCCACCAATGAACTACTGGCCTCTGTCTCACTCCTCCCCCTCTCCTCTTTATACCAGCTATCTTCCCTCTCTACTCTCAGACTTGATACAGGGTCTTGACCCAAAACACCAACAAGTCCTCTGCCTCCACAGATGCTGCTTGACCTGCTGAGTTCTTCCAGCAGTTTGTTTTAGCGCTATTTTGACCCCAGTGACTGGGAGGTAGACTCCTGGGTGCTGGTGCTGTGAGGAAGTCATGGGGAAAGGGCAATGGACTTTGTATGTTTAAGGCTGATCTCTCAATGGGCACTGGTGTGGGGCCTGGTAACACTGGCATCTGTGCCTGATCCTTCTTTGTGTGAGGATTGCACTGCATTGAGAGTGAAGCCACTGTGGTGACTCATGGACCTCATTGATGCTGAGGCCTGATCTCTATAACCAATGGTTATGGGTTCTACAGATGGGATTTTGTTACCACGGTAAGGATTCTCTCCCTACCAATGGTATGCCAAGTCTTAACTTCAAACAACTCTTTCTTCTTTAGTAAGGATGCATGAGTCTGCCTTCACATTCATACCTTGTGTTATAATTCTTGTAACTCTGATGGACCATTCCCAGTGGGAGCTCTCTGACAATCAAAGACAGAGAGTAAGGCTGAGGGTTTGAATGTAAATGTTTAATTTCCCATTAGAGAGGGCCCAATGGAGTATTGTGGAACAGATAGACCTTAGTGTACAGGCCCAAGGATTGTTGAAGGTGGCTGCACTAGTAGATAAGGTCGTGAAGAAGGCATGGGGGATACTTGCCTTCAGTAGCCAGGGCAGAGAATATATGAGGAGGGAGGTTATGGTACAACTTTTTAAGACATTGGGTAGGCCATGGTTGGAGTACTGTGTGCAGTTCTGATTGCCACATTATAGGAAGAATTTAAAAGAAAACAAAAAATTCTGAAAAAACTCAGTGGGTCAGGCAACATCTGTGGAAACAGTAACAGTTAACGTTTCAGGTCCGGGACTCCTCTTCAAAACTGAGAAAGAGGAAGAACATGATTGGACTGGAGAGGGTGCAGAGGTAATTCATCAGATGTCACCTGGAAGGGAACATTTCAATTATGAGGAGAGACTGGATAGGCTGGGGTTGTTTTCCTCAGAGTGGAGGAGGATGGGGGGTGGGGGAACCTGATTGAGGTGTATAGATAGGGTACAGTGAGAAAATGCCTCTATTGTATCTGCTTCCACCACTACCCTTGGCAGCCTGATCCAGGCACCTGCCATTCTCTGTATAAAACACTTGCCTCACATATCTCCTTTAAACTTTGCCCCTCTTACCTTGACATTTCTACTCTGAGTAAAAGACTCTGACCCAATATAGGTCTTTCATAATTTTATAAACATCTATCAGGTGTCCTCTCAGCCTCCAACACTCCAGAGAAAACAATCCAAGTTTGTCCAACTTCTTCTTATAGCTAATACTCTCTAATCCAGGCAGCATCCTGGTGAATCTCTTCTGCACCCTCTCCAAAGCCTCCACATTCTTCTTGTAATGTAGTGACCAGACTGCACACAATACTCCAAATGTGGCCTGACCAAATTTTTATACAGCTGCAACATGACTTTCCAACCTTTGTACTTAACACCTCGACCGACAAAGGCAAGTATGCTGTATGCTTTTTTTACTACCCTATCTACATGTGTTATCACTTTCAGGGTACCACGGATTTGGATTCCAAGTTCCCTCTGTATAAGGGTCCTGCCACTTACTGTATATTTTCCTCTTACATTTGACCTCCCAAATCACACTTGTCTGGAATAAACTCCATTTGCCATTTCCTTCCCACCCCCCCATACTTCCAATTGGTTTATCCTTTGACAACCTTCCTCACTATCCATAACTGCCAATTTTTGTGTTGTCTGAAAACTTACTAATAAGCTCACCTACATTTTCGTCCAAATCATTTCTACATGTCACAAACATACCAGCTCTAATAGCTACATGACTATGCTACCCATTTGTACTTTATGAGCTCAGTAATATATTGGGTCACATCTGGCCTTTGTATATTTGTATACAGACCATCCCCAGTCAGTCCCCAGCTTATGGCAGGGTTCTGTTCCTGAGATGGTTTCAACAGGATGCAACGGTTGTAATTTAAAGCAGCATTTATGAAAAGAAAATGCCTGTACCATTACACAAGGATTGCAGCTCTAGATCACAATCCCTTGGGAACTTTTGGGATCAGCACTGGCATGATTTTAACACATCAATTTTGGAGACATTTTTGGCATCCTGGCAGTCAATATTTTAACATAGAAAAATGTGAAGTAGTAAAGTTTGAAAAACAGAATGTGAAGATACATTAGCAAACTGCTACAGTTTTGGAGAAGCTATAGGAATGGTGACACCAGAGTGGTTTTTGTGTTCAATCAGTTAATTGTTCACATGCCTGACACCAGACTCCTGAAACAGGCACTCTATTCCAAGCTCTGTCTTGGAAAGAGATTACCAGGTGGATCATGGAAAATAATCAAGGCCTCCTTGAAGAAAAGCAATGCCCCATCTGACCCTTGACGCATGACTGCACAAAGTGAACCAGTGTCTATTTGGGATGGTACTGAGGACCTTGAGTCCATGCATTGGGAGCACACAGGAGCCTTGTGTAATGGTGGAAGGGGTACACCATGCACCACCTCACAAACTATCTGCCTTATCAGCTATCTCCTGCCCCACATGTGGCAGGGTCTACTATTCCCACACCGGTCTCGTCAACCACCCCAGAACTGACAGAACCAGAGTGCGGGCAGGTCACCCTTTATCCTAAGGGACTGCCTAAGGAGGAGAAGATGCACTCTGATCATTGAAATTAGCATTAGGAAGTGTTACGAGCCTCAGAAAAGCATACACATGTGAGGAAATTGCAAGGTAGCAGTGGTCAGGGCCCAGCGACAGGGCAATGTTCAGTCCTGAGCACAACTTAAGGAGAAGGTCACTTCCTTCTCTTTGGCCCATGGCTCAATAAGTGCTATTCTTAATGTCCATGGGACAAGTGAGAAGGACCATGCCAGGCACAACCCCAGAACAAAGGGAGAAATAAACTGGGATGTTAGAGGATAATTCTGGACTGCAAGTCATTACCTTTAGAAGAGACAGTCTGTGCACTTTAAGCCCAACTAAGAATGGGATTGGGGTTGGCTTCAATGATGCTTGAGGTGTGGAAGAGTGTGGGGTCAGTCAGATGATATGGGGCCATTGTCTTTGTAATAATACACAGTCATTGTTTCAAGAAAAGCACACAGGTTAATTTGGTTTCAAATCATCATGTTAGATACGGCTCATTGCTGACATTCTCCAGGAGGAATAAAACTATTAACAACCCCACTGTGTGAATTCTGATTGCAAACAAGCTGAGGTACCAGGTGGTGGATTTTGCTCAGGAAAGTTGCAAAAGTTCTGATTTGATGGTCTTGCAGGGGAAGAAAAGTGAGCCAAAGTGAGGGCAGTCTCACAACATGATAGACAACACTAGTGAACTCCCCATGCACTGCTCACAGTAACTCAGTGATTTTAACAAGGACAAAATCAGCCTATAATATCAAGTGGGACTTCTGACAACATGCTATAATGTAAGAGAAGTGATAATAATTCAACAGTTTGAATAGCAGCTCTCCTCATTTAACTTCTGTAGAAATTGTTCTCTGATTCACTTTCACCACTGGTATACAAACATACAAAGGCTGGATGTGATCCAATACATTTTGAACTAATTAAGTAAAATTGAACAGCACAGTGGCACAGCTACAAGAGGCGCTGCCTCACAGCTCCAGAGACCTGGATTTGATTCTAACCTCCGGTGCTATCTGCGTATTCTCCTTGTGACCCTGTGGATTTCCCCTGTGTGCTTCGGTTTCCTCCCAATTCCCAAAGGTGTGTGGGTTGGTGGGTGAATTGGTCACTGTAAATTGTTCCTGGTGTGTGGATGAGTGGTAGAATTGATGAAAATGTGGGGAAAATGGGTTACAGGAAAAGTTAGTGGGGGAATGGGATTATATGCGAGTTGGCTTACACTTGAGAAGCCAAATGCTCTCCTTCAATGCCAGGAGGAAATATGGCAATACGTAGTAAATTCAGCTGGGAAATATCCTGAAATGTTAACTCTGTTTCTGTCTCCAGACATGTTGCCTGACCTGTTGAGGATTCTCAGGATCTACTGTTTTATTTCAATACCTTTTTTCTTACAAATCTATGTACATTATGAAAGAATATCACAGCTCTGTCTTACCTCTCTGGTTGAAGGTATGAACACTTTCTGTTCTGCATGGTTGCATTCCTGTAAAAATTCAATCATTTTCCATGATTTTATTCTGTGAATTCAACCCAAAAATCTAACTGTCAGAGTACGAAAGAATCCCACTGAGACTCCTTGATCCTCTCAAACTTGGAATCCCTCCCAGAAGCCAAATTCCTGATCCTCCTGAGCTCAGGGCCCGTGAAGTGAGTGATGTTGGTTTATGTCCCTTTAGACAGCTCACTGCATCCTTTCGGCGAACTAAAATTAATCGACCACTAATTCTTTAGTTTGTCTATTTATCAGTGTTAAAATTTATATTGAAAGGTGATAAGTGACCACAGTGCATTTTGTACTCTGTGGTGCACTTTGAACAAATAGCTACAGAAAAATTCAAAAACTAGCAAAAATCAGTTACATTTAAAGACAAAATATTAAAAAGTTTAAAACTCAAATCTCTTAAAAACTAGATACTTTTAGAAAGTGAGATCTGCCCTCCAACACAAGAGGATGTGGTACGATCAGAGCAGGGGTGCCTGGGCAGGCTCACAGTGTTGCACACTCACCTCTGAGAAGTGGCTGTGGGTTCAAAACCCACTCCAAGTATCTTTTGGCATTATCCGGACCAGTGAGGACTGAGGGGGTACCACTCAGCACATGCAAGAGATCCTTAAATGAGGTGACAAACTAAAGTCACATTTTCCCTCCCCGATGGCTGTGAAGGACCCCAAAGCACAATCCAAGGATGAGAAGATATATAAAACACCAATATTAGTATTGGTATTGGTATTGGCTTATTATTGTCACTTATACCGACGTACAATGAAAAACTTGTCTTGCATACTGTCCGTACAGATCACTGAGGTAGCACAGGGTAAAAACCTTGCAGAGTAAAGTGTCACAGCTACAGGGAAGTGCATCCTTGGACAACATCAGTAAAATTACTCATTGTCATGCCAGTGTTTTTGGAAGCTTTCTGAGCACAAAATATTCTGCTGTGTTCTCAACAGCATCTTCTTCTCAAAGCTGGACTCAATTCTACTCCAGTTCAGTGGATTGGGGTGTCTGCTGAGACCACTGTGGGACATGCAGACTCTGCCTCAAGTGGGGCAGGGTGGGTGGTGGTGTAGCTGGATTGGACCATTCACCCAAATGATTCCAGGAATGAGGGTGCTAAGTTATCTGAATGGACTGGAGAAGCTGGGATGGTTCTTCTTGGAACAGGGGAGATTGTAAGGGGATCTGATTGAGGTATGTAGCATCCTGAAAGGTATAGACTGAAACTCATCCCATTGGCTGAAGTATGAGAGTGACTGGGAAATAAAATCAAAAGTGGGCTGAGACATTTCTCTCTTCACTGTGTGTGAGGAAATGCACTGCCAGGGCAGTAATGGAGGGCCACTGGAGCATTCAGAAGGGAGCTGGAGAAATATCCAGAAGGAATGTTAGGGAGAGGGTGGGTAGTGTGACCAGCTGCAACACTCTTGTATAGAGCCTTTATGGAACCCAATGGGCCAAACAGCTCCTTCAGTGCTGGAACCATTCTATGATTCTATGATCATTTGGCAGACACAGAATGGAGACAACATTTTTGAGTGCAGCCAAGCTGGAGATGGATTGTCCAAACTAACCCCTTCATTGACTGGGTCAAGGGTTTGTAAGGTTATAAAAGGCCACATACAGTGGCTGGTGCTGCTCTCTGCATTTCTCTTGGAGTTCTCACGTGGTGAAGATCTTCTCCATTCTGCCTCAGTGTAGACAGAATCCATATTGTGATTTGGGGAGCAGTTCTTCAGCCACTGGGTGGCTACGATCGAGGAAATCTATAGCAACAGTTGAGAGACCCTTCTGGAGTTATCGCAACATAATTTGTCCACTTTCTTGAAGATGGTCATGATTATGGAGTCCCTAGAATTCCCTGACATGTCCTCCGATTCTTAGACATGAGAAATGAGGTTGTGAATTTGTGATTAATGTTCCTCGCCACTGAGTGTTACAAGTACAGCAGGGATTCCATCTGCTCCTGAGATCTAACTGTTTTTCATTTGGGATTTGTTCTTTTCAGCATTGTGTTGTCTGGGGAGGCAGCAAAACTGGATTGGATAACTCGTTGTAGAGTTTTGTCATGAACACTTGTATCAAGGGAAGGGGATTTCCTTCCTGTTGGCACTGAGTGTTTTGTTGTCCTGGACAAGCTCTCGATTCTATGAATCCTTGGCCTGTTAGGCCAGAGAGAGTCTTGTCGTCACTGCAGAATCTGTGCATATTGTACTTATCAGTAAACAACTTCCTTTGCAGACTTTTGGAGTTGGTTTTAATGTGGCAGTGTTCTTTTGTTCTCAGTGTTCTGGGGCCAGGTTGTTGACACAGTGACCACACTCCAAAAAGACACTGCAGTGAGACTTACCGAAGCTCTTAACAGCCCAAAACAGGTGCAAGTCTATTCAAAGCAAGAGAGGTTGAGGTACAGGTCCTCCCCAGGTTACGACAGGTTTCCGTTTCTGAGAACTCTTTGTAACCTTAACAGTTTACAAGTTGAAAATGTGACCACGAGCCGAGTTCACAATCAGCAGAAGATGCTTGCAGCCCCGCAGCAGCCAGCAAATCCATCCAACTGGTCTCCTAAATGCTTGTTTGTATGTACGGGCTGTAATAAGTCAGGCATTTATAAGCTGGAGAGGACCTGTACCTCTATAGAAGCTGCCAGTGTGAGTGAGGGCTCCCAGCTGATTATGGAAGTTCCAGACACTTGTGTCCATCAATATGGACAAAGCTGGAGTTACACAGGTACAAGACCACACTGATATCTATTAAAGTTTCATTGCTATTCAGGATGGAAGTCAAAACCCTCATTTGATTTTCTTGCAAATGCCTTGAGCAATCCCCTTTCACATTCACTGCCCTACAACTCGCTAACTGTATGGGAAAGCTCACAGTGACTATCACAGATCTCTCTTACCTCTCTGATTGGGGCAAGGAGCTGTTTCTGACTCTTGTGGTTGCATTCCTGTAAAAAGTTTCAATCATTTTCTGTTATTTAGTTCCTTGAACTACTCTGTGAATTACTTCTGTGACAGAACACAGCGTCATAAGATAAACTAAATACTGGATTTCTTAGCTCAGAGCTCAACCTCAGTGTGATTGGAAGGTAGGCTCTAGTTGGAAGGGTGTTTTGAGGCAGAATTCATGGGTATGTAGCTATTTTGTGTGGATGGCATATTCTAGAAAGTCAACCTGGCCTTCCAGGGAATGATACACACTAACACCTTCAGGACATAGGGAACCTATGGAGTGATGTCATCCCTAATACAAAGCTCACCTGGAGCACATACATTTTGTTGTTTTAGGATCACTGTTTGGCCCTCCCAGGGCACTGTGGTTACACAGAGCTCTATCTACTGCAGCCCTGCTTGGCACAGAGCCCCTAAAACCCTTGACACTGGACCTGGGAGACTGCCATGGCACTTGAGAGGCCACTGAGTCGGTCCCAATGAAGTGAGTGGAACTGTTACCTATATGTTGTGAAAGCAAAAAATGCTGGAGGGACTCAACAGGTCAGGCAGCACCTGCAGAGAAAGAAACAGAGTTTCAAATGCTGATTCTGTTTCTCTCTTACAGTTAAAAAGTGCTGGAGGAATTCAGCAGGTCAGGCAGCATCTATGTCGACGTTTTGGGTCAAAACCTTTCGTCAGGACTGGGAAGGAAGAGGGCAGAGGCCAGAATGTCAGGGGAGGGGGAGGAGCACAGTCTGGCAGGTGATTGGTAAGTCCAGGTGGGGGGGGGGGGGAAGGTGGGTGGGTGGGGGAGGGGGGATGAAAGGGAGCGACGGAAGAAGCTGAGAGGTGACAGGTAGAAGAGGCAAAGGGCTGAAGAAGAAGTCCTCTTTGCCACATTCCCATCAACTACCCCCAGATTCTACCAGGGACACAATTAACCCATGTGGTCACAGGGAGAATATGTGAACTCCACACAGACAGCACCTAGGGTCAGGATTGAACCCAGGTCACTAGAGTTAGTAGAGTTGCATCACAGCGGCAAGTTTGAGTCCAAAGGAATCTTCATTGGGGAGGGTTGGCTAAATATGAGACATGGTGGTACTTGACCTAAGCAAACTAATATTGCCCAGTCAAGTACCATGGCTTCAATGTACAAACCAGGTGGAGAAAACCTTGCCCACTCCTTCTATACATTGTAAATGGATCTCTGATAGTGATTTAACCAGTGAGACCAAACAGAAATGATGATCTTTAACTGGGAAGACAGTGTAAACTCTTGTGCTCAGCATGCTGTCAGCAAGCCGTCCCCTACCCTTCCCTCTGCTTTGACTCTGTGTCCCAGGTACAGCTGATGACCCAGCTGTCAGAGTGCTTTTTTTTCTAGATCTCTGTTCTATCAACATCTGCACAATACTTTCCAAAAATGTTTCACTAGTGTTTCAGGTCCCAGGGACAACACTGCAGGAAAACCGACAATTCGCTTTGAAAGTAATGAATAGCAGGGAGAAAGTTCATTGGCTCAGATAGCTGCATGTTAAATGTCCTTGCATTGATTACTTCACACACATCTTCTGGAAAGCTCATTTCACCTTGGGCTAATTCCAATGCACTGTAGAAACTGAAAGCCCGGATGACTCTGGAATGTGTGCTCATTGAACAGAACAACGTATCGGGATTTACACATACAGAACAGATGAAGTATAAAGGTTACACAGACAAAGACCAGTGTTCCACCATCACTACATTCACACATCTCATTGAAGTACTTAAATTAGGATGACTGAAGGAAATATTTTAAAAATATATCTCAGACCATTAAAGTCAAAGGAACATACATATGAATAATTCACCCCATGATGTCCCTTTGGTGAATACTGTCCACCTTGGTTTGCTGACCCTACCACTTCTCTGCAATGGCCTCCCATTGATGTAGATAGACTGGTGGAAGACTGCTCTCTTTTGGTTGCCAATGGCTGTGTTGGATGATGGTGACCAATTCAGGATCTGGTATAGCAAGCTGGCACTTGTACTGTCTCAAGATGGGACCTGTAGTCCGGGGTACCTGACTGTGAGACATACATGAGGACTCCGGCGGAGAGTGTGGACTCCTGAGACAGAGCGACACCTTCTAGCTCGAGGATGTCACTGTCTGTCTCCAGGGAGATGGTGTCTAATGGCTGTTGTAACCCAGAACACACCATAGCTGTCATTGGCTCCTGACTGGCACCAACTGGAGAACATCACCTTTCCAACAGTAACTAGGAATAGCAATAAAGGTTGACCTTGGCCGTGATGCCCAAGTTTCCAAGAATGAGCTAGGTTCACCTCCCTGCTCGGTGAGTGAATTCCTGAACCAATCCTTCATATGAGAATTTATCAGAGTCTGAACCCCCTGATAATCTGCCCTCAATACCATTGCCTTTGATATTTAATTATGAAAGAATATTTCCTGAAATATCCCAAGGTTGTATAACTTTAGCAGAAAATTGCAATAAAACTCATCCCTCCATTCCAGACATTTTGTCTTTGCTTGCACAGGTCCAGCTATGCAAAGATCTCCCTCCAGGAATTCATTTTCCTTTGGACAGCTTGGAGTTTCCCTTATGGTGGAGAAGATGAGATGAGGAACTCAGAAAGATATACTCCAAATGAAAAGGATCTCGGCCAGAGGTAATAGGAATCTCCTGATCTCAACTAGAGGAGATGGCCGAGATCAGAGGTGCCCAGGATGAGAGCAATAAAAGGCCAACAAATTTCTCAAGGGCATAGAAGCAGCTGAATAAATATCTCCTGTTTTGTTTAAGAACTGAGATCATCTCTTAATATGTCTTGCCTTAACTGAGCACAAACTGTCTGCCTCTTTCCAATGGTAAACACTGGCCATACTTCAAAGTACTTCCCTGGGTCACTGAGACTGTAAACGGCATGATATGCGTGCAAGTCCTTTCCAGAAGCAGGACATGATGGGTTGTTACTATGGAGTCTATGAATCGTGCTTTCCCATCTGACTGTGGTCATACCAGGTTTCATTGGTTGGGCCATCACTTGGTTGAGGAATTTCCATCAAATGGTTTTGATTAAAAGCTGCAATGACCTGGGTACAAATCTCAGCTACCACCCAGTCAAGCTTCAGTGAGCTTGTTCAAAGCTTGGATGCCAATCAGAATGAAAAGCAGTTACCTCAATTAATTTTCCTGCAACTATTCTGTCTAATTCCCATTTACATTCACTGCTCATTGTACAAGGAAATGTATAAGTGAACACGCAGGTGCCTCTTACCTTTCTGTTCGGGGCAAGGCATGTTTTCTGTTTCCTCTGGTTGCAAGCCTGTAAAACATTTCAATCATATTCCATCATTGAGTTCTGTGAATTAAAATTAACCCTGTAAATGGCAGAGCTAAAGGCTACAAATTGTATGACAAGCAGCACTGTGACTCATGCTAGATACCCAAACCCCACGCATAGGTTGAGAGGAGTAAAGCAACCGTGGTTGAGGAGTTGAACCTTGTCTATGAAACAGCTGGGAATAGAGGGTATGGCAGCATTTGCTGGAAGTTGGGTAGGACTGACGTTCCAGAGAGATCTCAGCTTGGATGGGCAGGTACAGCTCAACAGTCGAGAGGACTAACTCACTGTCAAGCTCACACCCAGAGACCAGATCCAGCAGTGCCCAGCTCACTGTCAACCTTACCCCAGGACCAGAAACCCAGTGCCAGAGATCCAGTGCCACTCGTTGTCAGCCCCACACCCAGGTCTGGAACCCTGGTATCCGAGGCCCATTGACCAGCTGATCCCCGTACACCTTCCATTTACAATTGATCAAATTTGTACTATTTACCATGCCACCAGATACAGAATGTGGTGTAAATGTGATCCTGTGGCAGCCCGCACACACAGGACTCGAACCGCCATCGGGAGCCGCGGACAGACACGCGGTAGCACGTTTTGAACTACCCGCTCGGGGTGGACCCTCCAGGGACAGTCGGACGTCACTTCCGCCCCATGGGTCGCAGGGGCCCTTGGGTAGGGAGTTTTCGCGTGCTTTGTTGAATCAGTAAAGGTTTTTGAGTTCAGTACTCTCTGTCTCCGTGTGTTCCTTGAGTAGTGCGTTGCGTGCAGCTACATTGGTGACCCCGAGTTCCAGACGGCATCTGGAGCCGGCGATTCAGCGACCAGCCATGAGTTCGAGCAACTCGCACAGCGTGGTCTCTCTGAAGCTTCCGACCTCCTGGGCCACTCGGCCCCATGTTTGGTTCAAGCAGGCTGAGGCCCAGTTCAATATCAGAGACATTACAGCTGACGCCATGCGGTACTACTACGTGATCAATGCGCTCGACCAGGACACGGCAGGCCGGATCATCGACTTCTTACACCAGCCACCAATGGACGACAGGTACACTAAGCTTAAGGTGCTCCTGATCTGTACCTTCGGACTCTCCCGCCGCGAACGAGCTGCGCGGCTCCTACACATGGACGGTCTGGGTGACCGCACGCCATCCGAGCTCATGAATGAATCGCTGGCACTCATGGACAGCCATAAGCCATGCCTTTTATTTGAACAGTTCTTCCTCGAGCGAATGCCAGAGGACATTCACTTACTCTTCGCAAGTGAGGATTTCAGCAACCCACGTAGGGTCACGGCTAAAGCAGGCGTCCTTTGGCAGAGTAAGCAATGTGGAGCAGCCTCCATCGGCCTAGCCACAAGCGCGCACCTCAAAGCCCAGGCCTCGCAACCGAAGCCGTCGAGACCCACGGGGGAAAAGGACGAAGGTTCGGAACAATGGTGCTTCTATCACCAAAGCTGGGTTTCAGGTGCACGCCGCTGCCGTCCACCATGTGCTTTTCTGGGAAACGCCGGGGCCAGCCGTTGCTAATGGCTACGACGGCTGGCCACCGAGATAGCCTCCTGTACCTCTGGGGCCGACACTCCATGCGGCTCTTCCTGATAGACACTGGAGCAGAAGTCAGCGTACTTCCCCCTCGAACATGGACACTCGTAACGTGGTCCCAGGCCCCAAACTCACCGTTTCAAATGGCACCAGTATTTGGATGTACGGCTCACGAACTATCCCACTGCGTTTTGGGTCCAGCCATTTCACGTTGGCAGTGGCGTCACAGCCACTTCTAGGGGCAGATTTCCCACGAGCCAACTGCCTCCTGGTTGACCTAAAAGGCCGGTGTTTGGTCCATGCCGAGACTTTCCAGACTTTCCAGCTAGGAGAAGCCAGGCTACTGGCCCTCCACCTGGATTCCGTGACCCTCTCGGGTAACAAATTCGCCAGGGTGTTGGCGGAATTCCCCTCCATAGTCACCCCGCAGTTCTCCATGGCCAACTCCAAGCACAGCGTGCAGCACCACATCCCCACGCAAGGACCACCGCTGCATGCCCGAGCTCGCAGGCTCCCGCCCGACAATCTCCACCTCACCAAGGAGAAGTTCTGTAAGATGGAAGAGATGGGAATCGTACGCCACTCAGACAGCCCGTGGGCATCCCCGCTGCACATGGTGCCCAAGTCCGCAGGAGGATGGAGGCCCTGCGGAGACTACAGAAGGCTCAACGACGCCACAACCACCGACAGATACCTGGTACTCCACATCCAGGATTTCACGGCGAACCTGCATGGAGTGACCACCTTCTCGAAAATCGACCTGGTCAGGGGATACCATCAGATCCCAGTGCACCCCGCGATGTGCCCAAGACAGCCCTCATCATCCCGTTCGGCTTGTTCGAATTCCTGAGGATGCCTTTCGGTCTCAAGAATGCAGCCCAAACTTTCCAAAGGCTCATGGACTCGGTAGGACGCAGCCTGGGTTTCATTTACATTTACTTTGACGATATCCTGGTGGCCAGCAGTTTGCACCAAGCGCACGTGGCACATTTGCGCCAGCTCTGCCAATACCTGAGCGACCACGGACTGGCAATCTATCCGGCGAAGTGCTAGTTCGGGCTGACGGAGATCGACTTCTTGGGCCACAGAGTCAACCGACATGGCGCAGTTCCCCTACCAGACAAGGTCCAGGCCATCCACCAGTTCCCCAAGCCCAGCACGGTCAAGGGCCTGCAGGAGTTTGTAGGGATGGTCAACTTTTATCATCGGTTTGTGCCGATGGTGGAACACATCATGAGATCCTTGTTCAGCCTGATGGCCGACAAGGCCAAAGAGGTGGCATGGGAAGCGGAGTCCACGGAGGTGTTCGAGCAGGCCAAGGAGGCGCTGGCAAAGGCAGCCCTCCTAGTGCACCCGGGAGTCGATGTGCCCACGGCACTCACAGTCGATGCTTCCGACACGGCAGTCGGCAGAGTCCTGGAGCAGCTCGTCAAGGGCCAGTGGCGACCACTCGCTTTCTTCAGCTGGCACCTACGGCCACCAGAGGTGAAGTACAGCGTTTTCGACAGAGAGTTGCTAGCGCTCTACCCGGCTGTCCGGCATTTCTGGTACTTCCTCAAGGGAAGGGAGTTCACCATGTATACGGACCACAAGCCCCTCACCTTCACACTGGCCAAGGTGTGGGACCCATGGTCAGCTCAGCAACAGAGGAACCTGTCTTTTATTTTGGAATTCACCACGGACGTCCGCCACATCGCAGGGAAGAACAACATCATCACCGACACACTGTCTCGCCCCTGCCTCCACTCAGCGGGCACATCGTCCTCAGGACTAGACTACGCAGCACTGGCGGAAGCACAACGGTCGGACACCGAGATCCCGGCACCACATCGCCGTTTCAGGGCTCCAGTTGGAGGTCGTCCCCATCGGCCCGGCAGCGGATCGACTCCTGTGCGACGTGTCTACCGGCAAACCCCGACCCGTGGTACCAGCAGCCTGGAGACGCTGGGTGTTCGACACGCTACACGACCTGGCCCACCTGTCCATCTGGGTGTCCATCAAGCTGGTAGCGGACAGGTACGTCTAGCGCGGTTTGCGCAAACAGGTCGGACACTGGGCCAGGACCTGCGTACACTGCCAGACCGCCAAAGTCCAGCGGCACGTGAAGGCTCCCGTCCAGCAGTTCCAGCTGACGCACAGGAGGTTCCAACACATCCATGTGGACATCGTCGGCCCCCTGCCAGTCTCCCGGGTGCCAGGTATATCTTTACCATGGTAGACAGGTTCACCAGATGGCCGGAAGCCGTACTGCTTGCAGACACGTTCACTGAGTCCTGCACCAGGATGCTCATTGCAAACTGGATCGCCAGGTTCAGCCTCCCAACGGACATCACCTCCGACAGAGAGGCGCAGTTCACGTCTGGTTTGTGGACAGCACTGGCACAGCTCCTGGGCACCCAGCTGCATCACACCACAGAGTACCATCCCCAGTCCAATGGTTTGGTAGAGCGATTCCAGTGGCATCTCAAGTCGGCCTTGATGGTGCTCCTCAGGGGCCCCAACTGGACAGATGAGCTTCCCTGGGTCCTACTGGGCATCCGCACAGCCCCCAAGGAGGACCTGGGCACCTCCTCGATGGAACTGGTCTACGGCGCCCCCCTGACGGTCCCGGATGAGTTTGTACCAGAGGCCCAAGGTTCGGAAGAAACTCCAGCAGCGGTACTAACGAGGCTGTGTGGGAAGGTAGGGACCCTGGCACTGGTCCCAACCTCCAGGCATGGTCCCACACCATACTTCACCCCTAAAGACCTCCGAGACTGTGAGTACGTTTTTATTCGCAGGGGCATGCACAGGTCACCTCTACAGCGGCCGTACAAAGGACCCTTCACGGTGATCCAGCACAACGGATCCACATGTGTCATGGAGGTGGGTGGCCGGGAAGAGCCTTTTACAGTGGACCACCTCAAACCGGCACACTTGGACATTGAGCAACCAGTGAGGGTACCCGCACCGCGCTGGCGTGGCCGGCCACCCAGGCAAGCCACACGGACTGGGGGCTGCACTCCCCCGATGGATGTTTCTGGGGGAGGGAGGGGGGTGGTGTGGCGGGACTCGAATCGCAATCGGGAGCTGCGGGCAGACATGCGGTAGTGCTTTTTGAACTACCCGCTCAGGGCAGACCCTCCAGGGACAGTCGGACGTCACCTCCGCCCCATGAGTCTCAGGGACCCTTGGGTAGGGAGCTTTCACGTGCTTTGTTGAATCAGTAAAGGTTTTTGAGTTCAGTACTCTCTGCCCCTGTGTGTTCCTTGAGCAGCGTGTTGTGTGTGGCTACAATCTCTGCCTAAAAGCAAACATCACAGTCTCTCTCAGTTCTCTGGATGGGACAAGAAATGTTTTCTGTTCCTTGTGGTTGTGTCCTTGTAAGAAATTTCAATCATTTTCCATTATTTAGTTTTGTGAATTGAACGTAACCATGCAACTGGCTGAATTTGTCATTTTTGTATGAGCACAAAATATGATCCCACTGAGACTGAAACAGAACACCTGTCAACAGTGCCCCGATCATCATATAAACTTTCATCAAAGATTGAAAATGCTGGAAGAATTCAGCAGGTCAGGCAGCGTATGTAGAAAAAGAAACAGAATGAATGTTTCAGGTCTGGGACCGTTCATCAGAACAGAAATGGTCGCAGACCAGAAATGTTAACTGCTATTCTCTCTCCGCAGATGCTACCTGACCTGATGAGAGTTTCCAGCATTTTCTGTTTTTTATTTCAGATTTCCAGCATTTGCATTTTTTTAATTTACATCAGATGATCCTTCAATTCAGATTATTCCAAGGAAGGGTATCCTTTACTATTAAGATAACCCTTTGACTATACTGGATTGAAAAGAGCTGGAGCCAACCTTTGAAGATTCAAGCTTCAAGGAGCTAGAGTTCAACAAACACTGGTCTCTGGTCAAAGGTCAGCAACCTGCAATGCAAATGCTGTTTCTCCCCCCACAGATACTGTCTGACCTGCTGAGTATTTCCAGAACTTGCTGCTTTTATTTCAGGTTTCTGTCATCTTCAGGATTTTGAATGTTAGGTAGTGTGTCTCACAGTCCACATTCTTATGTGGAAAGAAGATCAATGTGCATCAACTGAATGAATTAATCTATTAATCCCAGCTCAGTGGATCACCTAATGAATGACCATCACAGGTGTAGTTATTTAGAATGCCTGAGAACAGTGGTGGTATTGTAGAGAGGTGTCAAAGAATCTGAAAATTATAGACACAGACATGGTGGGCCGAAAGGCCTGTTTCTGTCCTGTATGACTCTATGAGGTTGAGAAGCCACAGAAGTAGTGGCAGCCTATTTCCCAGGACTCACCCTGACACTCACGGAATTCTGGCAAAGCACATTCCATGAGAATGAAAGGGTTGTGAGAGATTCCATTCACACAGAGTAAATTTTTGTCATGACTTGGATTTTGAGTTTCTATTCATGAAGAGCTGGGGTTCCCCTTGTATTTCCCCTTTGAGTGCAGTCACTAGCATCCTCAGGAAACAAGTGATGCTGGCCAATCCCAGTGCATGCCATCCACCACCTCCTAACCAGCTTCAAAGTGGATGAATTGTCTTCTCCTTATGTGGAAGATTGGGTGACCTGTCCAGTGCTGTGGTCAGCAGTACACCGTGTAATGTGGAGTGATCACTAGAGTGATCACCTAGAGTGCTGTTGAGGTCAGCAAGCTGTGAGTGATCATGATGGGATTGGATACCATCCCATAGAATGCCAATGAATCTCAGCTAGGACTGCCTTAGAAACCACAATCATCCTAGCCTAAAGCCCCCAAACACTGCCAGCAGTATGACCAGGGAACTATCCATAACATTAGATGATCAGGAGATTATTTGGCTAGAAGCTCGAGACAATATTTTTGATCTCCTTGTAAGGCATAGGAACAATCTCCAGTGAGGTTGGAGTTGGCTTTTGAAGTCTCCCCTTGTTAGTTCAGTAACCACTCAATGAAGAAGGATAACGGAATGTACACCAGCTTGTTTTACTGTCAGAAGATACCCTTTGTCTTAATCCAGGATTTCCAGTTTATGTTGACCTCACTAGGTACGCGTCTGACCCATCAGAAATGCTACTCTGCTCCCTGGTTCAGCTAAATTTTCCTGTTGGTGAGATTTGACTCAGAAGTGGACAGAAGTGCAATTTACTTCCAATTATCTCAACCTTTAATGGCATAGTGCTTTTTTCCCCCTGAAGATACATTTACAAAATGTAGTTACATTGGTTCAAAATTCAATTGATATTAAGTCAATATTCACTGAGTTAGATCAATGCTTAATGCTTACATGGGATGAAAATCTGAACCCTCAACTTACTTTCTTATAAGCGTCCTGTCCAATTCCCTTTTACACCCCATGTTGTACAACTTACTCACTGTATGGGGATGCCTACAAAGAATATCACCGGTATCTCTTACCTCTCTGCCTGGGACAAGGGGCAGTTTCTGTTCTCTGTGGTTCTGTTCCTGTAAAATGTTCCAATCATTATCTGTTATTTGGTTCTTTGAACTATTTTCTGAATGAGTTCTGTGACAGAATATGGCATTAGAGGAAAGCCAAAATGATATTTTTTCCAACTCTGAGCTCCATCTCCACATAATTGAAATATAGTTTCAGATTCAGGGTGCATTAGTCATTTTTTGCAGTTTCTGTATCAAAGATTGTCCTTCAGTTTATAACATTTCAAAGCAGAACACTCCTTATGTCCAGCCTATGAAGTTAACCATTTTATATCTTGGAATATTGACCAACATGATATTGGACAATGTTGTCACCAACCTGAACATTGACACTGTCCCTTTCTACCTGACTCAATGAGTATTTCAGCACTCTCTGCATTTATTTTTGGATTCTGGAGACTGTAGATGAGAGCTTCAATGGATTAGGGCAAAGTGTTTTATAGACTTAAGGCTCTGAATGGCTCCTAATTTTATCCCTTAAAATGAAGCTGTGGATGGTGCAATATTGACGCAGGGCTTTTGTTAAAGCAAGACATGTTGGGGTACGTCTAGCACTGGCATACTTCTGGCTTTCCCATCTGTTTGTTATGGGACCACGTCTTTGCTGGTTGAGTCATACTTGGGAAGGGAGGTGCCAACAACAGCATCAACAAAGCTGCAGCAACTGAGCACAATATCTTACTGACATTAAGTCAACATATTATTCAGTGGTTCAGTTTGCCTTCATTGCTTTTTGTTAGGATAAAAACCATAGATTCACTTGATTTTCTTGAAAATTCTGATCTAATTCTGTCTTACAATCTCTGCAGAACTCACGGTTTGAGGAATCCTAAGTCACACCAGAGATCTCTCTTACCTCTTGGTGTGGGGCAAGGAGTAGCTTCTGTTCTCTGTGGTTGCATTCCTGTAAAAGGTTTCAATTATCTTCAGTCATACAGTTCCTTAAAGATCTTTAGCAAATCAGTTCTGTGACAGAGTGTAGCATTATTGGACAGACAAAAATGGGAATTTTCAATTCAGTGCTTCAGCTTTGCACAGGAACCAGCCACTGATCAGAGGGGCATTGATCTCTGCAGTTTCTCTATCATACATCAAAGACTGCCCTACAAGTCAGAATATTCTAAAACAGAACATCCCTTAATAACCGGTCTGTAAAGACAGCTTTACTTTATATTTTAATAATGGCTTAAAATGAGCGACAAACCAACAAAAGAGCTGGACACCCAGGTCATTGAATCAGCTTCCTTTTCCACAGACACTGCCTGACCTGTGGAGCACCTTTCTCTTTTTTTCTGCATTCATTACGGGACTCTGGTTGCTGGAGATTTGAAGCTCCAGTGTGTTTGGGGTAAGGGTTCAACATATCTTTGCTCTGAATGTCAGGTTGTTGTTTGGAAAGGACAGTAGTGATGTGTGAAAGGGTCTTATGGGAAATGGCTTCAGAAATAATAAATGCATAAGTTGTAATCTAGCAAAATTCCCTGGATTCAGAGAGGTCCCAGAGAATTGGAAAATCATAAATGTAACACCATTGTTCAAGGAAGGTGGGAGATAAGGTGTATAGCGAGAGAGTGGGGAAGTGATGTTGAGGTCAGTATTGGATCAGCCATGTTCTTATTGAAAGATGGAGCAGTTACAAGGGACCAGTTGACTTACTCCAGCTTCATATGTTCTTATATCCATCCTTTATTTCATTTAACATTTGTTCTTCAAAAAACTTTATTAACATGATGATGAAGTTAACAAAGTGATTACCTTTTTATCAAATTGGAAGCTTGCTGAGCACAAGACTGCCTGTCTTGTTTACCTAATTAAGGTAGTGAGTACACTTCAAAAGTACTTTGTTGGGACTTTCCAGGTTGTGCCCAGCCCCACAGAATTGCAAGTCTTTCCTTAAAGCAGGAACTGTCAGGGTGTTTAGGGAACCTCTTTGCATTAGTGGGGGTCACCCTTCTCATCTACAGTAGTATGGGTCACCCTTCTCATTTTACATTAATGTGCTTCACCCTTCTCATTGACATTAGTGGGGGGGTCACTCTTCTCATCTACATTAGAAATCGAAGCAGGAGCAGACCATTCAGCCCTTTGTGTGTTCATTACTATCCAATAAGATTCTGGCTGATCTTTTATCTCAGCACCACTTTTCTGCATTAAACTCATATCTATATACAGGAGCATAATTTTAAGGTGATTGGAGGAAAATATAAGGGGGATGTCAGTGGTAAGTTTTTTTGCACAGTGAGTGGTGGGTGCGTGGAACGCACTGCTGGCAGAGGTTGTGGAGGCAGATATATTAGGGACATTTAAGAGACTCTTAGATAGACACATGAATGATAGAAAAATGGAGGGCTATGTGGGAGGGAAGGGTTAGATAGATCTTAGAGCAGGATAAAATGTTGGCACAACATCGTGGGCCGAAGGGCCTGTACTGTGCTGTAATGTTCTATGTTCTATTCGTTCCCTTAACATCCAAAAATCTGTCTTGAATATACCTGAGAATTTCAAAGGTCCCCTGCTTGGGTATAGGAAAATACTCATCTTATCTCAATTCTGCATGCCTTTAGACTTCTTACATTCCTCCATTCTACTCTCCAATCTTTATCAATTCCTGCTCCCCTTTTGCTGAAATTTGAAATGTTCCCAACCCTCATAATTGCTGCACTATTTGGCAACTTCATGAGCCTTGTCCTGCTTCTGAGGGCATCAGGCTGAGTTTCTGTAACAACATCAATGTAATTGGCCTTAAACTATTGCAAAATCCAAATGATATCAAGTCAACTTTGAGTCAGTTTGCTCAAAGCTCACTTGCTGCTTCAGATGAAAACCAGAACCCTTAGTTAACTGTCATGCAAAATAGTGGAATATGGTGCTGACCAGACCAGGAATGGAGAGACCTGCACTAATGATCCAGTGACATGAGTTCAAATCCCATCAAAGCAGATGTGCAATTTAAATTCAGTTCACAACCTGGAACATGAACTCGCCTACTAGTGAAAATCATCTGATTCAACCTTAGCTGGTCTGGCCCATTTGGCCATTCAATTTTATTATAACAATGATGTTAATGTAGGAAATCAAAATAAAACCAGTGGAACACTTGGTATCGACCTTAGCATCAAAGTTGAGTACAGTGAAGTTCCTTTCAATTCAGTTCTCCTCATAAAAATATGAAGACTGGTGTCTACATTGGAAGAACTGTCTCTCAGCCTGACCTAGTACCACTCACTGTTTCATAGCTCACGGAAGATGTGTCAGATTCTTTGTTCACAGTCCCTGGGTACGTCCTGTCTCACTGGAAGGTCAGACCCAGCAGAGGTGGCAGCACTGTGTGTACAGACAGGAGGGAGTAACCTTGGGAAGATCCATGGCATCGGGTCAAATATGGACCAGGGAAGTTCCTCCTGATCACCACCCAGCATCATCCCTCGGCTGATGAATCAATGCTGCTCCACATTGAGCAACACTTGAAAGAAGCATTGAAAGCAGCAAGGATGCAGAATATACTCTGGATGGGGACATCACCACCCATCACCATTGACTGAGTTGGCTGAGTCCTGAAGGACATCACTGCCGGACTGAGTCTGCCACAGGTAGTGAGCGAACCAACAGCAGGGATGAACGGACGCAATGTCCTCCTCACCATTCTACATGTGGCTATACGTGACAGCATTGGTAGAGATGATCAATGCACGGTCCTTGTGGAGACAAAGCCTTGTCATCACTCAAGACACTCTTCACTGTGTTTATGCTCAGTGGGATAGTCTCAGAACAGATATAGCAGCTCAGACCTGGACATCTGTGAGGAGCTGTGGATAATCAGCAGCAGCAGAGATGTACACCATCAGGATGGTCTGGTTATCTCCAATTCCACCATTACTATCAAGTCAGGGGAATCACTGCAGAAGGACATGGTGGGAGCAGCACCAGTCATACTTAAAGTTGAGACGCTAACCTGGTGAAGCTGCAGCCTAGGACTACATCTGCTAAACAACATGCAAACAGACAGAACTAAGTGATCCCAAAACCAACAGGCCAAATCAAAGCTTTGCCATTCTGTCACATCTCCTTGTAATTGGGGAAAGGATCTTCTAAGGGAAGCCCCATTCACTGATGGAGGGGCCCTGTATGTGAGTACAAGGGAAAAGGCTGAAACGTTCACAACCATATTCAGTGGAATTGCTGAGTGGGTGATCCATCTTGGTTCCCTCCCAAGATCTCTCCAGCATATTAGAAGCCAGTTATCAGTTAGTTTGATCCACTCCACATAACATCAAGAAATGGCTAAGAGCACTGAATACAACAAAGGCAGCAGGACAAGATAACATGGAGACACGAGAGACTGAAAATGTGGGAACCTGGAGCAACACACAAAACTCTGGAGGAACTCAGCAAGTCAGGGAGCATCTATGGAGGGAAATGGACAGCCGACATTTTGGGTTGAGGTCCTTCATCTGGACTGAAAGATAGACCTGTCACTCCTACCGATTCCCCTCCCCACCTCCCTCCATTTATTCCATTCTCCACCTTCTTCTCCTATCAGATTCCATCACCTTCTGTCCTTTGTCACTTCTACCTGTCACCTCCCAGCTCCTGATACCATTCTCACTCTCCCCCTCCCCCATCTGCCTATCACCCCTTCTCACCTGGATCCACCCATTACCTACCAGCTCCTGCTTCACCCCTTCCCTCCGTCTTTTAAACTGACTACCTCTCCCTTATTTTTCAGTCCAGATGAACAGTCTTGACCCGAAATGTTGGCTGTCCATTTCCCTCCATAGATGCTGCCTGACCTGCTGAGTTCCTTTGGCATTTTGTGTGTTGGACAAGACAATATCCCAGTTGTAGTACTGAAGTCCTGTGCCACTAACCAAACCATTCCCCACAGAAGAGGCAAGTAAGTGGACCAGATGCTGGGACTGAGAGCAGATCTTTAAAAAGGCTTTGATGAGGAGGCACAGATAAGAACAAGTAAGGTTTTATTTTGTTGTTGATCCTTAGAGTTGACTCAGTGTAGGCAGGATGGTGGTTAGGGCAGTGGAATGCTCCTCCTGCAAGATGTGGGAAGTTAGGGAACCTCCCTGATGACTACATCTGCGGAAAATGCACCCAGGTGCAGCTCTTGACAGACCGGGTCAAGGAACTGGAGCTGGAGTTGGATGTGCTCAGGATCATCTGGGAATCTGAGAACATCAGAGATGAGGCTTTTACGGAGGTGGTCACAGCCAAGGAACAGGCTTCAGATAGATGGGTGACCACCAGGAAAAGTAAGGGGAGTAGGCAGTTAGTGCAGGGTTCCCCTGTGGCCATTCCCCTCACTAACAGGAATTGTTGAACGGGAAGTGGTTTCAGGGGCTAGCAGCAGCAGTCAGGTCTCTGGCACTGTGACTGACTCTGAGGTTCAGGGAAAGGGTGCAGTCAGACAATGATAGGAGACTTGATAGTGAGGGTGACAGACAGGAGATTCTGTGGCCGCAGTAGAGATGCCAGGATGGTGTGTTGCCTCCTGGGTGCCAGGGTCAGGGATGTCTCTGAGCGAATGCAGAAAATACTTGAGGGGGAGGATGAATAGCAAGTGGTCGCTGTACATGTTGTTACAAACGACAAAGGGAGAACAAGGGATGAGGTCCTGCAGAATGAGTATAGAGAGTTAGGTAAGAAGTTAAGAAGCAGGACCTCGAGGGCAATGATCTCCAGATTAATCCCAGTGCCACATGCCAGCGAGGTCAGAAATAGGATAGGCCAGATGAATGCGTGGCTGAGGAGCTGGTGCAGGGGGCAGGGATTCAGGTTCTTGGACCGTTGGGATCTCATCTGGGGTAGAGGTGACCTGTACAAGAGGAACAGGTTGCACTTGAACCAGAGAGGGACCAATGTCCTTGCAGGGAAATTTTGCTAATGCTTCACAGGAGGGTTTAAATTAGATTGGCAGGGGGATGGGACTCTGAGCAGGAGCAAGTCATGGGATAAAGCAGTAGCCAGTGAGAGCAAGTTTAGTAATCAGGATAGTCAGGGGCACAGTAAAGACAGGGAAAGGAATACCCATTTAAGCTGCATTTGTTTCAATGCATGAGGTTTAACAAGGAAGGTGAACAAACTCAGAGCGTGGATTGGCACTGAGGACTGGGATGTTACAGCCATAACAGAAACAAAGCTGAGAGAAGGGCAGGACTGGCAGCTCAATATTCCAGGATACAGATGCCACAGGCATTACAGAGGTACAAGTAAGTGAGGAGGGGGTGTTGCCTTTTTGATAAGGGAGGACGTAACAGCAGTACTTAGAGATGACATTCTTGGGGGATCGTCCAGTAAGGCCATATGGTTCGAACTTAGAAACAAGAAGGGGAGTGTCACTATAGTGGGGCTCAGCAGGAACTTGAGGAGCAGGTGTGTAGAGAAATTGCTCATAGTTGTTGTATTAGTGGGAAATTTTAATTTCCCTGGTATTGACTGGGCCACAAAAGAGTGTAAAGGGCCTGGATGGGATAGAATTTGTGAAATGTGTCCAGGAAAGTTTCCTGAGTCTGTATATTGAAACTCGGGACCCTATGCAGGAGGGTGCAATACTGGACCTTCTCTTAGGGAACAAGAGAGGTCAAGTAACTGAAGGAGTCAGGAAGCATTTTGGCTCCAGTGACCATAATTCTATTAGTTTTAAGATAGTGATGGAAAAGGATAGGACAGGTCCACAGGTTCGGGTCCTAAACTGGAACAGGGCTAATTTTGGGGGAATTAGGCAGGATCTAGCAGAGGTCGATTGGGTGAGACTGTTTGAAGGGAAGGGAACGAATAGCAAGTGGGAGGTTTTTAAGAGTGAGATATTAAGAGTCCAGGAGCAGCATGTTCCTGTTAGGGTGAAGGGTAAACCTGGCAAGTTCAGGGAACCTTGGCTGACGAGGGATATTGAGGCTCTGGTCAAGAAAAAGAAGGATGCATTGGGTTTAGGAGGTCAGGGATGAATGAATCTCTTGATGACTATAAAATGATTAAGAATACTCTGAATAGGGAAATGAGGGCAAAGAGAGGATGGATCTGCCAGGTGAAGTTAAGGAAAATCCCAAGAGGTAAAGACAAAAAGGGTGGCTAGGAAGAGAGTAGGTCCCCTTAGAGATCAGCAGGGCCGCCTATGTCTTGAGCCACAGGAGATGGGTGAGATTTTTAATGAATATTTCTCCTCAGTGTTTACTGAGGAGAAAATCACAGTTGCTTAAGAGATGAGGGAAACTGGTGGAGATGTTTTGGAGGAGATTCATATTAGCATGGAGGAGGTATTTGAAGCCTCATAGCTCATTAAGGTGGATAAATCTATAGGGTCTGACCGAGTGCATCCTCGGATCTTGTGGGAGGCTCGAGAAGAAATTGCAAAGGCCCTTATGGAGATATTTGCTTCATTGTTAGCTACTAGTGACATTCCTGAAGACTGGAAGGTGTCTAATGTTGTTCTGCTGTTTAAAAAGGGTAGCAAGGGAACTACTGGCTGGTCAGCCTGATGTCAGTAGTGGGGAATTTTCTGGAGGGAATTCTGAGGGACAGGATCTACCAGCTTTTGGATAAACAGAGTTTGATTAGAAGGAGTCAGCATGGCTTTTTGCTTGGAAAGTTGTGCTTGATGAACCTTTTAGAGTTTTTTGAAGAGATAACTAAAAGGGTAGGGCAGTGGATGTTGTCTACTAGGCCTTTGACAAAGTCCAAAATGGTAGGCTGGTCTGGAAGGTTAGATCCCATGGAATCCAGGGAGAGAGAGTTAGGCGGATTCAAAATTGGCTCGGGGGTAGGAAGCAGAGGGTGGTGGTTGAAGGTTGTCTAGGCTAGGTCTTTATTCCTTGGAATGTAGGAGAATGAAGAGCGACCTTATGAGACCTTATGTTTAAAATTATGAGAGGCATAGATAAGGTGGACGGTAACAGTCTTTTCTCCAAGGCAGGAGAGTCCAAAACTAGGGGGCATAGATTTAGGAGGAAAGGGGAAAGATTTAAAGAGGGGCAACTTTTTCATGTGGAGGGTGGTGAGTATATGGAATGAGCTGCCAGAGGAAGTGGTTGAGGCAGGTAGAATAGTATCATTTGAGAAGCACTTGGATAGGTACATGGAGGGGCGGGGCTTAGAGGGATGTGGGCCCAACACAGGAAATTGAGACTAGCTGGGTGAGTACTATGGTCGGCATGGACTGGTTGGGCCGAAGGGCCTGTATCCATGCTATATTTCTGTATGACAATTACAACACTAGTATCTGCCAGACATTGTGCAAAATTGCACAGGTATGTTCTGTTTAGGGAAAGCAAGGCAGAACCAATCCAGCCATTCACTGCCCCATCAGTCTACTTCCAATCATTAGTAAACTGACAGAAGGTGACATCAACAGTGATATCACACAGTAGTTACCCACCAATAACTTACTCCCTGATACCCAGCGTGTGTTTTGCCAGGACCATTCAGTGACTATGAACAAATTTAGCAGTAAGGAGTCCTGATGAAATTATGTCAACAGAGAAAACACTCCCATGGCTGGAATCATACCTCACTTTGAAGTGGATGGTTGAAGTTGTGGACGTCAATCGTACCAGCCCCGGGATATAACAGCAGGAGTCCCTCAGGGAAGTGTCTTAGGCCCAACTATGTTCAGCTGCTTCATCAATGACCTTCCTTCCATCAGAAGACCAGAAGTGGCGATGTCTGCTGCTGAGTGCACAATGTTCAACTCCACTTGCAGCTCCTCAGCTAATGAAGTAGCCCATGTCTGTATGCAGCAAGACCTGGATAATATTCCAGCACAGGCTGGTAAATGGCATGTAACATGCATGCCATGGAAGTGCTAGGTAACAATCCATCTCCAGCAAGAGGGAATCTAGCCTTTACCCTTGACATTTAATGCCATTACCATCACTGAGTCCTCTACCATCAACATCCTGGGGGTTGCCATTGGGCAGAATTGAAACAGGACCAGCCGCATTAATGGTGTGGATACAGGAACAGGCCAGAGTCTGGGTATCCTCTCAACAAAATCCAGCAAATGTAACCTACTTGACTGGTGTCCTTCAAACATCGGGGCACTGTGGCTACAGTGTAAATCATCTGCAAGATGAATTGCATTTACTTCCCTAGGCAATTCCAACAGCATCTCCCAAACCCACAGCTCTACCATAAGAAGGACAAAGGCAGCAAGTTCAGGAAGCACCACCACATACAGATTCCTCTTCAAGTTGCATGCCATACTGATCTGGAATTATACTGGTGTTCCTTCATTGTTGCTGTGTCCAAAATCCTGGAACTCCCTCCCAATTAACACAGTGGGAGTGCATTCACCAGAACCCCAGTGGTTCAAGAAGGCAGCTCACCATCACATTCTCAGGGGCAGCTAGGGAGGAGCAATAAATATCAGCATTGTCTTCATCACATAAAATGAATAAACATTGCCTTTTAACATCACCGCTGTACAATTTACACACTAAACAAAGAAACTACAAGTAAATGCCACAGGTTTCTCTTACCTCTCTCAGTGGGACAACAGACATTTTCTGTTGCCTGTGGCTGCATTCCTGAAAAAAGATTTAATTTTTTCTGTTATTCATCTCCATGAACATTCTGTACAACTGGTAATATAATATAAATGGTTGAATTTATATCTTTTGAATCAACTAAAATCTTAGTTGTTCAATGAATTTTGATCAAAACGTTACAGATAATCTCAGGCAGATAAAGTCATTCTTTGGAGTTTCTTTGTTAAATAACTGTAAATCAAAGATTGCCTTTAGTTTAGAACATAAGCAAACAAGTTACTCCAGTCTCCAAAAAACAGCCATTTTATATTTCAATATTAGTTTGACAAGGGCCACAAACCAGAGCAAGAGTTGGACCCAAGATATAGACTCTGGAGAGTGAAGACTAAAGCTTGATGGGTTGGGGCAGAAGCTATGGAGCTGTGGACTGTTGATTAACATTTTCCAAAGTCTGAACTGTCATTTGGAAAGATCCATGGGTGTCAGTTGGGTTTCTCCTATGCTCTGACATTATATTGCACACTCCATATAAAGTTATATTAAATTCAGGACCACTGACCCAAGATTCCCTTCAAAGGTTGACAGCATGTTTAAGTTGGGTCAACATCACAGATCTTAGACCATGAGGGAGCAGCATCACCACTCATATAGCAGCAGCTCAAAGAGAAGATTCAATAACGTCTTCTCTAGGGCACCTTGGGATGACAGTAAATGTTCACCTTGGCCACTGTGTCCACATTCTGAGAATCACCAAGACCCTGATTATGGGAAGGTCAGCTAATGTGCTGGGTGGGGGGAATTCCTGAACTCATACTTATGCAAGGTTAATAAAACCTGCTCTGAGTCAAAATTAGTATTCAAAATGTTGTAACTTTGTTGAATTATTTAATGAACTATTCAAGGAAATGTACAGGCTCCTATCTCCCAGGGTTGGATAATTTGAGCAAGAGACACTGCATAACCCATGGCTCTCTTTGTGCATTGTACAGGTTGTGAAATGACTAGATGATGTCAAACAGTTACAGCTGGGGTTGGGGTCTTCCGGCATCAGGAGTTCATCTCTCTTTAGCAAGGTTGGGGCAGCCCAATTAGTGACGAACATGACACCTCACAGTGAGCTGAGGTAGGATGGAACAAAAAACAATCTGCTGGAAGAACTCAGTGGGTCAAGCAGCATCTGTGGAAAGAAGGGAACTGTCGACGTTTCACATCGGAGCCCTGCATCAGGACTGAGAGGAGTCAAAAGAGAAGTTGTTCAGGGTAGGAACAAGTTCAGCCAGGTGGATGACTGTGTTGGTGGAGGGGAACTGATTGGATCTTTGTTGAAGAAAGAAGCAGAAAGCTTTACAACCTTCCTGATGGGGGATGGAGGTGTATAAAGACTGGACATCCATAGTGAAGATGAGGCGGTGGGGCTGGAGAATCAGAAGTTGTCCAAATGGTGAAGGGCATGGAAGGTGTCCTGGATGTAGGTGGGACATTCTTTCAGCAGATTTTTTTCCTCCAGATTCCATCATCTGCAGTCTCCTGTTTCCAAAGGAGATGGTAGTTCCCATCGGCGGTGTTTAGACTAACAGTGAAAGGCCCTGATGGCAGCTGAGTAAATAGTTTCTATTGTTTTTTCTTAATAAAGGAGTAGTGCTCTTTCACACAAGAGGATGAGGATAAAAGGAGGAATGAGGGGCATCACACTCCGCTCTTCAAGTGGGAAATTCAAGGGTCGAAAGTTTGGAGAGGTGAAACAACTAGACATAAGCAATTCAGCATTGTGCTTGTGATACACAATTGGAGCTTCAGAAGAGATGGTCAACTCGTGTTTCATTGGTCCACTCAGATGGATGTGAAAGGATGAGCGGGAAAGTTCTTCCCAATCCTGTGGACAACATTTACTTCTCAACCAACACTGCTCTAATTAGCATAGAAATAGGGAACAGCAGAAATGTTCAGCAGGTCAACCAGAGAGAAACAGAGTTAACATTTTAGGTCAGGGATCCTACATCAGAACTAGGAGATGTTAAGAATGAAATAAGTTTTAAGTTGCAGGTAAAGGGAAGAGGGGGGAGAATGAATGACAAAGCCTGTGATAGGGCAAAGATTAGGAGAGAGTGAATGACACAAGTATGGCAGTACCAGCTGAGACAGGGTGCCGTGGCTGGGTCTGGAAGAGGTGTAGGTAGGAGGTGGCTGGAGTGAAACCTGAAATACCAGCAGGGGAAAGAGGAAAAAACTAAACTCTGCAAATGTGAGATATAACGCTGGTTATTTGGAACCGTTGAAGCCAGCGTGTAGTTGTGAGGGCTGTAATGTAGTTATTTGGATCCTGAGGTGATGTTTCCTGGACTTATATTGGGTTTTATTGGGATAATTCAGAAAGCCAAAGAGAGGGAATCAGGGAATTAAAGTGACAGGCAACCGGAATCCCAGGGTCATTACTGTAGAATAAACAGAGTATTCCACAATGTGACCATCCAGTCTGTGTTTAGTTGCTGTGTTTAGTGAAGGGGAGATGACAATATGAGCACTGAGTACAGTACAATAAAGCGGAAAAAGTGGAAGTGAATTGGTGTTTCACCTGGAGGGAGTGTTTGGGACCCTGTATTGTGGGAAGGGAAGGAGTAAAAGGACAGGTGCTGCATCTCCTGCTGGTACATGGGAAGATGCAGATTCCTCCTTCTTACAGTGGTGGTAATGCCATGTCTGAGGCGGGTGGCTTCTGGAAACTGGCTCAATGCAAAGTGCTGCTGTAATTCCCGTAACATAATACTGACAACACTTCAAAAGTACTTCCCGGGGAAATTCTGAGATTGTGGATGACAATTCATGGATGCAAGTCTTTCATTAAAATAGGACCTGTTGAGGTTCTTCTACATAATGTGCCAGTATTACTGTGAGTCAGGCTTTTCCCCTGGATGTGACAGTCCTTTGCTGGTTGGACAACTACTTGGCAGCGAGTTTCTGTCAACAGTACAAAGGAAGCTGCAGTTTCAAAGCTAAAAACTCCAAGTGATACCCAGAAAACCTTCAATGAGCTTGTTTAAGTCTGCATGGCTATTCGGGATAGAAATTGGAAACCTCAACTGATTGTCTTGCAAGTTTTCTGCCCAATTCCCTTACAAAACCACAGTTTGTGTACTGTGCTGAGACACCTGCAAGTGACTATCCATATGTCTCTTACCTCTCTGGATGGGGTAGGAGGAAGTTTCTGTTTCCTGTGGCTGCATTCCTGTAGAAAGGTTCAATAAATTTGTGTTATTTCTCTCTGTGAATGAATCTGGCAGAATTTATCATGTGTGAACCCAAAACCTGAGTGTTCCACCTTCCTATGATTGAGAAATAACTTATCATCCTTTACAGTTTCTCCATTATAAACAGATCACCCATCAATTCAGAATGTTACAAACCAAAACGAGTCTGTAAAGGCACCCTTTTAAATATTTTACTTTTAGCTCAAAGTGAGGTATGAAGCAACAATAAGGCTGGACACATTATAAGAGCCTGGAGAATGGAGACTGAAGTCTCAATAGGTCAGGACATGTATGCAACAGAAGGCTGACACAGGGCTCTGAACACTAGTTTGGGTCTAAGCCCACAGTCTCATATGGACAGAAAATCAGTGCATGCCAGCTGATGATCTCAGGCAGACTTGTCAGTGGGATAGCACATTGCACATTCTGCACAAATACTTGTTAAAGTTCAGCACAGTAAAACCCAGCATCCTTTAAGTTTGTCGAGAAAATGTAAGGTGGGTCAGTGTCCTGCACACACTACTTTCCACCAAGATATACGTACTCAGCAACACCACATAGATGGCAGTGACTCAAGGAGAAGGTTTGACGCCATCACCAATGGCAACGGGATGGTGGTAGGTCATTTGATAAATTCTGGCAAGTTGCTCTCTGTCCTCCATGGAGTCAACCTCTACAGGTAAATGGCAGTTAGTTACAGCTGGTGGTGGGGACTTTCCCAGTGCGACCTTTGTCATTCTTTGTCAAGTGACCTTGGCCATGTGTCCACACCCCGAGAATGTAGAAAAGCCTAATCACTTGAAGGTCAGCCTATTGGCTGGGTGGAGTGAATGCCAAAACATTATTTGAGCAAGAGTTTGTTCCCAGTGGACATCTACTCTCACCATCTCTTGTCCTTGGTGATTTACTTCAATTCAGGATGTCCCCTCGACTGGTTCCATCACTGAGTATCGCAGTCCATCACTCCCCCAACCACAGGGTGATCACCACAATTCCCCATTCCCCTGTAATTCACAGAACTACTTATCTCAGCCTTGAACATGCTTCATGATTCAACAACCACTGCTTGTATTTAGAGAAACAACAGAAAACAATTCAGACACAAGTGACTGCAGATGGTCTGAAGCAATCTGAAGCAAACCACAAGTAGCTGGAGGAACTCAGCAGGCAGTCAGCATCAGTGGAAGGAAAAAGGCAATCGACGTTTTGGGCCGAGACCGATGGGATAAAAAAATCAAATACAGAGGGTGGGGGTCACTTTGCAGAGCCCAACATTCCAAGTTGTACAAACTGAGCAGGGAAACTCTGTAGAACCTGTCCCCATTTGTTCTGGCAAGTTGCTCTCTGTCCTCCATGGAGTCAACCTCTACAGGTAAATGGCAGTTAGTTACAGCTGGTGGTGGGGACTTTCCCAGTGTGACCTTTGTCATTCTTTGTCAAGGCTGAGACTTCTTGCAGTGGTGGTAAAGCCATGCCTGAGCTGAGCAAAATGTAAGTGATGTATTCCCACCAATGTGACTCAGGACAGAAGAACCATGGATGTTCCAGTTTGAGGAGGGGAGATAAAGGCTCCAGTGTTGGAGTTCAGAGCATGAGGACTTGATCTTGATTGACACTCGGAAAACATGACTGTCACTGGGCTGCACTTACAGCTGCCCTCTTTTAAATGCAATACCCTATATCCAATCTACCATCTCAGGTGGCTGTGAAAAACTTCATGGCACTTTTCAAGGACAATCAGGAGAGTTCCCTACAACCTGGACAACACTGGTCCCTCAACCAGCATCACCATAAATTTATTGTTCACCTCTTGGAGCTTATTGTTGGCTAATTAGGTGTCCCATATTGTAATGGTGACAAAACTTCAGAAGGTTCAGAACTTCACTGTGGCATTGTGATAGTGGAAGGTACTACATACATAACCTTTGGTTAATTGAGGACAAGATTGGTCTCAGTAAAGAACTCACATCTTGAACTAAGCTTATGGTCTACTGGGCAGCAGTGATCTCAGCCTTCTTAAACATGAAGTACCTACAGTCAAGATGTCAAAGAATTGCAGAGTTTCACCAAAGTTGTGTATCCAAGTTCTTGGCAAGGTAAACAAACCAACATTAGCATCTTCTCCTGGACCAAAGTCCCCAGCTCCAAGGCTCTAATCACACACAGTTAGCTCTGATAGATGGGCTGCGATGCACACATGCCTGACACCAAAATCCCGAAACGAGCCTTCTAATCCAAGCCTTATCAAAGCAAGAGATTACCAGGATGGAGAAATTGCTCTGAAGATACCCTCAATGGTTCCTTGAAAAATGTGACATCCTTACCTATCCTTGGGAATCCCTGGCCTGTAAACAGTTCAATTGGAGAAGGAAAGTTCAGGATGACTCCAAGGACCTTGAATCTCTTCATTAGGAGCATGTGGTGGCCTGGTGGTAGAAGGAGTGGACACGTGCATCTGCCCACTGTTATCAAGCATCTTCTGCCCCATCTGTGGCAGACTCTACAGGACCCACATTAGTTTCATTGGTCATCTCAGAACCCACCCAACCGTAGAGGAAGCAAGACATCCTTCATCCTGGGGAACTGCCTGAGGAAGAGGAGGTATATACAACTCTCTCTGAAACAGGTTCTACCAGGATCCATTGGTTGGGTCATCATTTTGGAAAGGAGTTTCTATCAACAGCACCAGTTACACAGTAATAAACCCGAGGTGTTGTCCAGTCAACAGTCATTGAGCTTGTTCATGTCTCCAAGTGGGATAGAAATTAGAAACCTCAACTAATTTATGTAGAACATAGAACATATCCCTGAAAGATACAGCACAATACAGGCCCTTCGGCCCACAATGTTGTGCCAACCTTTAAACCTCACCTAAGACTATCCACATAACCCCTTCCTCCCACATATCCCTCTATTTTAAATTCCTCCATATGCTAATCCAGTAATCTCTTGAATTTGACCAATGTGCCTGCCTCCATCACTGCCCCAGGCAGCGCATTCCATGCCCCAACCACACTCTGGGTAAAAAACCTTCCTCTGATATCTCCCTTGAACTTCCCACCCATTACTTTAAAGCCATGCCCTCTTGTATTGAGCATTGGTGCCTTGGGAAAGAGGCGCTGGCTGTCCACTCTATCTATTCCTCTTAATATTTTGTATACCTCTATCATGTCTCCTCTCATCCTCCTTCTCTCCAAAGAGTAAAGCCCTAGCTCCCTTAGTCTCTCGTCATAATGCATACTCTTTAAACCAGGCAGCATACTGGTAAATCTCCTCTGCACCTTTTCCAACGCTTCCACATGGGTGACCAGAACTGGACACAGTACTCTAAGTGTGGTCTAACCAGAGTTTTATAGAGTTGCATCATTACCTCATGGCTCTTAAACTCGATCCCACGACTTATGAAAGCTAACACCCCATAAACTTTCTTAACTACCCTATCCACCTATGAGGCAACTTTCAAGGATCTGTGGATATGAACCCCAGATCCCTCTGCTCCTCCACACTACCAAGAATCCTGCCATTAACTTTGTACTCTGCCTTGGAGTTTGTCCTTCCAAAGTGTACCACCTCACACTTCTCCGGATTGAACTCCGCCTGCCACTTCTCAGCCCAGCCCTGCATCCTATCAATGTCCTTCTGCAAACTTTGACAATCCTCTACACTATCCACAACACCACCAACCTTTGTGTTGTCTGCAAACTTGCCAACTCACCCTTCTACCCCCTCATCCAAGTCATTAATAAGAATCACAAGTCATTAATAAAAAGCATAAAAATGCAAGCTATCTGTCTGATTCCTTTTCAATGTTACTGCTGTACAATTTAGAACATAGAACGTACAGCACAGGAACAGGCCCTTCCGCCCACGATGTTGTGCAGAACTAATAAACATAATTAAATGCCTAATTAAACTAACCTCTTCTGCCTGCACCATGTTCATATCCCTCCATTCTCTGCACATTCATGTGCCCATCTTAGATGTGCCCATCTTAGAGTCTCTTAAGTGCCTCTATCATATCTGCCTTCACTGCCACCCCTGGCAGCACATTCCAAGCACTCACCACTCTCTGTGTAAAAAACTTGCCCCACACATCTTTGAACTTTGCCTTTCTCACCTTTCATGCATGCCCTCTAGTATCAGACATCTTGACCCTGGGAAAAAAGATACTGGCTGTCTAATCTATTTATGCCTTTCATAAACTTCTATCAGGTCTCCCCTAAGCCTCTGCTGCTGTAGAGAAAACATTCCAAATCTGTCCATCCTTCTTTATAGCACATGCCCTCTAACCCAGGCAGCATCCTGGTAAACGTCTTCTGCATCCTCTCCAAAGCCTCCACCTCCTTCCTAATGGCGTGACCAGAATTGAATGCAATACTCCAGATGTGGCCTAACCAGAGTTATATAAAGCTGCAACGTAACTTCCCAACTCTTGAACTCCTCAACCAAAAGAAGGCAAGCATGCCATACACCTTCTTTACTGTCCTATCAACTTGTGCAGCCACCTTCAGGGAGCTATGGGCTTGGACCCCAAGAACCCTCTGTACCATCAACACTGTTAAGGGTCTTGTCATTTACAGTGTACTGTCCCTTTACATTTGATCTCTCAAACTGCCACACCTCACACTAGCTCGGACTAAACTCCATCTGCCATTTCTCCACTCATATCTGCAACTGATCTATATCCCGCTGTATCCTTTGGCAATCTTCTATATTATCTACAACATCACCAACCTTTGTATCGTCTGTGAATTTAATAATCCACCCATCCACATTTTCATCCAAGTCATTTATATATATATCACAAACAGCAGAGGTCCCAGTACAGATCCCTGTGGAACACCACTAGTCATGGACCTCCAGCCAGAATATGTCCCATCAACCACAACCCTTTGTTTTCTATGGGCAAGCCTATGAGGGACCTTGTCAAACACCTCACTAAAATCATTGTGGACAACATCTACAGCTCTACCTTCATCAATCACCTTCATCACCTCCTCAAAAAACTTAATTAAGTTAGAAAGACATGACTTGCCCAAAGCCATGCTGACTATCCCTAATTAGATCATGGCTTTCCAAATATTCATAAATCCTATCCCTTGGAATCTTCTTGTGTGGTCCTACCTTCTCCTTAGTTATCCTCTTGCTCCTGATGTATGTATAGAATGCCTTTGGATTCTCTTTAATCCTACTTGCCATGGAATTTTCATTGCCCCTCCTGGCTCTTCTAATTCCCTTGAGTTCTTTCCTAGCTTCTTTATAATCCCCAATGACTGCATTTGATTTTAGCTTCCTAAACCTTACATACGCTTCCATTTTCTTCTTGACTAAATTCACCACCTCTCTTGACATCCAAGGTTCCCTACCTTGCCATCCTTGTCCTTCCTTCTTACTGGAAGATACCTGCCCTGTACTCTGTGCAGTTGGTCTTTAAACACCCTTCACATGTCAGATGTGGATTTGCTCAACAACAACTGTTCCCAATTAACCCCCCCCCAGTACCTGCATAATGCTCTCATAATTTGCTCTCCCACAAGGTCCATACTTATCCTTATTAATGTAATATCGAGACCCACAATTTATGTAATGTGGAGACCCCTGAGTGAAGACCGCAGATATCTCTTACCTCTCTGATAAGGACAAGGGGAAGTTTCTGTTCCCTGTGGATATTGCCCTGTGAAAAGTTTCAAAGACCTTCAGTTTTTTGTTTCCATGAATATCCTGCAATTGGACGAGTTTAGCCAGACGTGCATGAACACAAAACATGATTGTTCAACTCTGAATCCCATTTTGCCATGACTGAAATAAAACTACTGATTAGGCTTTGCAACAAGAATTTACCCATCGATTCAGAATCTTACAAAGCAGAAGATTTCTTAACATCCCATCGATATAGGAAACCTTGTTTAAATATTTTAACATTAGACAAAAATGAGGATTGAAAATCAGATTCATCAGTTAATTTTCTTGCAAACTGCCTCCCAGCTGCCTCTTCCACTCTCTGGTGTACAATCAACATATTGCACAGAGAAACCTAAAGTGATCATCAAAGGTCTACCTACTTAAGGCCCCAGGGGCATTTTAATGTGGTTGCATGTTCCCTTAGCTGTGAGCCGAACCTAATTATGTGAGTGGTTAAATTTATGATTTTGCTGACAATCCGAACAGGATTTTTCACCTTTGAGTTATAGACTGCAATGATTGAAACACAGCAGCTTCTGAAGATGTGGGCCCAGTGGTGGTGAGTGGATGAAGTTAGAATGAGGTGTTGGTTTAGGGGAAATGGCAAGAGGGGATATCCCATGCACCTCCTCAGTGATGGAGCCTGAAGGTTCGGGAATTCTCAATGCATTTTGTGGCCATGATGAACTGTGGTGGATATGTGAGGCGGTGGATGGAGTGAAGATCAAACTGCTGAGTCCTTAATGGTATCGGACACAAGGACTCAGAGCAGGAGTAGGCCATTCAGCTCCTTGATCCTGCATTGCCATTCGACATGATCATGTCAGGTCTGATCTTTCACCTTGACACCACTTTTTGCCCAATTCTCATATCTCTTGATTCCTTTAATATCCAAAAATCCATTGATCTCTGGCTTCCCTGTCAATTATAAAGCAATCCAGAGAGAGTTAACTTGTCTACATCACAAAACTAGGAGAGTCAGGGTACGTGTCGGAGCCTGTGTTTGAGGTTACATCAGGTCAGCGATCTCAGTGATGACCACTCTTTGGAGCACACCAATCCTTCAATAAGCATGGACAAGACTCTGGCTGCCTGTAACTTGTTTATATATTGGATCATGGGATGTGGACATTATCAGCAATGTTAGTGTTTGTTGTCCATCCATAATTGCCCCTGAACTGCGGAGGCAGTTGAGCGTCAATCACATTGGTGGGTCTGGAATCACATGTTGACCAACTCGGGTAGATTTCCTCCCCTGAAGGACATTAGGAGTAGAAATATGGGTCTTTACAACAACCTGGTGGATTCATGATCACTGTTACTGAGACTAGCTTTTTTTGAAGAAAATCTTTATTTATTTAACAACTTGGATTTAAACTCCTGCTGTTACCAAGGTGGGATTCAGTCATGTCTCTGGATCAATGATTCAGAACATTGGCTGCTAATCCGTAAAGTTAATGCCTACGTGACTGTACGCAGGATGGATCAGGTGTTTGACCCATTCAGTGGTTCCTGCCAAGGACTCTTCATGAGTGACTCAGGGCCAATGTTCCATTTCCATGTCATCCAACAAGGAGGGAAGTCGGGTAGACATGCCCTATTGGAAGTAAGTTTTGATTGCAGGACAGTTGAGGATGTGGCTTAAATGTGAGCGGTTTTGTAGAGTAAGCAGAGAGGTTGTAGAGTGTGAGCTGACAGTCTGTCAATGAATGCAGCTTCAGTATGATTGGGCCATTTACAAAGCACAGTTTCAGAACAACCAGCATGAGTAAATGCTGGCTGGTCCATCAGGAAGCAACAACCATCATCCTCAGATCTCACAAGGGTCCAAAATTGAGTGTTGTCTTATTTCTTACATCATTTGGGTGAGTTTAACACTGGAACCACTAACAAAATTCCCATTGGAATAACAAGGGTAGGTTTCCCACCAGGCACCAAGAGATCCAGTAACGGGAGGCTTTACTCCTGATAGTGCAGCAGGTAGTGTTGCTGTCTCACAGCTGCAGTGATCCATGTTTGCTCCAGCGCTGGCTATGTGTTCTCTCCATGACTACGTGGGTTTCCCCCAGATGCTCCAGTTTCCTCCCACATCCCAAAGATGTCGTGGTAGGTCAATTAGCTGATGTAAATTGCCTCTTGATAAAGGTGGGTGGCAAAGGAATCAAAGGGGACTTGATGGACATGTGAGAGAGAACTAGTTTTAGGGGACAGGGGAGTGCAACTGATGGGATTGCTCCTCTGGGAGCTGGTAATGGGCAGAAAAGCCTCCACAATAAGTAAGTAAACCATGTCCCTTGTTGTGAGAAGGAAATTCTGGGCCTCTGTCTTCAAGGAACTCACCTTAATCTTTGCTATATTATTCTTTTCTGACAACGATATAAATTAATTCTTTTAGCTTAATCTTCTCAGATGGCCATAAATGGGTGACTTTTCTCAGAAGACTTTTTTAATGAAATATATCTTCAGTGAGAATTGCAAATTGTTGCTTTAAAATGTTACCCTAGTTTGCCAACTGCCAAACCTCGTCTTGCAATCTGCCTTAGCGCAATCTTTCCTCATTCCTGTGTAATTGTGTTCATTCATATTTAAGAATCCAAAGACAGTCAGACTGCCAGGTGGAGTGGAGGGTAATGGTCATGTGACTGGATTAGTATTTACCATACTGGACAAGACAAGATTAATACACACTATGGCAGCTGGGGATTTTAAGTTTCATTAATTAAATGAATCAGGGATGAGCGGAACTAATATCAGCAATGGTCACCATGAAACTACAGACTTTTGGTCAGACATGTGACTCCAGACATGTAGCAACATAGCTGACTCATAGATTACTGAGAAAGCTTTCAAGCCACTTACTGGTGTTAAATCGACCCTTGTACATGTCTTCATGGTGTTTATTTCGGCTGTCACAGGATCCCTTGCCATGCACGAGCAAGGATTATAACATTTGTTTGGGGCATTGTTTCGAAAACATTGGGTTGTGCCCAGCTGGAGTATTGTGTCCATTTCTGGACACCACACTTTAGGAAAGATGTGAATGCTTTGGAGAGAAGTACCAAAATGATGCTGGGGTGAGGGACTTTAGTTATGGAGAAGCTGGGGTTGTTAATCTTGGAACAGAGACGATTGATAAAATAATTTTAAATCAGGAAAGATATAGACAGAGTAGATAGAAATTGTTCCCATTACTCTTATAATCAGTATAAACCATGGTCTGAATGGCCTCCTTCTGTGCTGTAATAATGCTGTGATTCAAGATCCAGCCATCTGTACAGTGTCCAGTCAATGGAGTCTTTTTTCCCTTCACACTGCAGCTCAGTAATTAGATGTGATCTCTGCCTCAATAAATATCTTTCCTTTCAACTGCTGCCATTTTCAAATTCTTAGTATAAATGGAAAGAAAAACAACTGTCCCCACATTCTTTACCTCTCTTTGAGTCTCTCTTTCTGCCTTTTTCCTTGTGTTTTTGTTGCTGAGGACATCTGTCTGATTCTCTATCTGAAAAAATAGTAATTATTTGTTATAATGCATTCAAAATTATCGATCAATCATCATATCCATCCTTACTAGTCCAATATTTTCAAATTAGTTGGAAAAGTAGTCGCTAATTGTCAGACCAGGTCATGACGTATGAGGAGATCCAGACATGAGCTCAGATGCAGTCAACAACCCATTACTTTCTGAGAACTCCACATAGCAGGAATGTCAGCTGGCATGGTGACAGTTCACAGGAGAATTGCAGTTAATATTCAATGTCATCACTATTGTCAAGGCCCCTAGCATCAACATCCTAGGGATTAAATTTGACCAGAAACTCAACTGGAGCAGCCACATAAGTACTGAGGCAACAAGAGCAGGTCAGAGACTGGCACCTCCTGACAACCTCAAGCCTTTTCATCATCTGCAAGGAACAAGTCAGGAATGAGATGAAGTACTTGGCACTTGTCTGGATGAGGCAGCTCCAACAGCTCTCAAGTAACTCAGTACCAGCAAGGTCAAAGTAGCCCATCTGCAATGACACATCATCCAGCACCCTAAATATTCATTCCTCCCATCACTGGCGTACAGTGACTGCAGTATCGCCTACAAAGTGCACTCCAGTTACTTGCCCAGGGTACTCCCACAGCCCTTCCCAAGCTCATAACCTCCACCACCAAACAGCACTTGGACATTTGGTGTAGGTTCCCACTGAGTCACACACCAGCCTGCCTTGTAAAAACATCACTGGTCCTTTATTGTCATTGGGTCTGGAACTCTCTCCCCAAAAGCACTGCAGTGGTAACTTCACCAGAAGGACTGCAGTGGTTCAAGAAGGCAGCTCACCACCACTTTCTCAAGGGCAATTATGGGTGGGTAATAAATGGTAGCCTTGCCAATAATGCTTCGACTTGAAAAATAAATACATTAAAAACAATTCAGACCAAGTCTTTGTGGAGCTGCTCAGACATGTGAGAATTTAAGTGAACATGTATAAAGACAAAAATCATGATCAATAAACATGTATATTTTCTAACAAAATGTGCAATATCTTGATCCAGAGCCACAACATGGAAATTAGTGCTGTGAAAAGAATATAGGAAATAGAAGCAGGAGTAGGTCTGATCCATCAATGCAAAAATCCATCCGATCTTTTACTTTTCTCTTACACTAGCTCCCTATCCTTTGATTCCCTTAATGTTCCCAGGTTAAGGCAGAGCAGGACTATAAAGCGAAGGGATGTGGACCACAAACACTCTGAGATCATGAAAACAGTGCGAGCGCTTCAAACGTTGAGACAGTGCATCCTGCTGATGTTCCCAGCACATGCACATCACTCCCAAACACAGCTGATTCAGATAATATCAAGCGTTTATTCAAAAACAAAATTCTTTTGATGCTGGAAACCCAAAGAACAAAACAAAAAGCAGGGTCACATCTGCAGAGAGAGAAAGAGAGTTAACATTTCAGATCAATGAGCCTTCAGTAGAACTCGGTAAAGTTAGAAGTGGGACGTAATCTAAGTGGTGAAGAACATGGAACATAGAACATTACAGCACAGTACAGGCCCTTCAGCCCAGAATATTGTGCCCACATTTTATCCTGCTCTAAAATCTATCTAACCCTTCCCTCCCACATAGCCCTCCATTTCTCTATCATTCATGTGGCTATCTATCAAGAGTCTCTTAAATATCCCTAGAAGAGAATGTCTATAATACAATAGAGAACAAAGGAGGCTAAATGAGACAAATTGTGGTGGTGTTGGCTGAGAGAGTCATGGAGTCAGAGTCATACAGCACAGAAACAGGCTCTTCAACTTACTATATCCATGATGACCCTCAAGTACCTATCCATACTAATCCCATTTACCAGCACTTGGTTGCAACCTTCTATGCCTCGGTGACTCAAATGCTCATCCAGATACTTTCCAGATGCTGTGAGAGTCTCTGCCTTCACCACCCCCTCAGGCAGTGTGTTCCAGATTTCAACCGCCAATGCCCCCACCCTAGGGTAAAAAAGTTCTTCCTCAGATCCCTTCAAACCTCTTACCCCTTATCTTGAACCTATAGCCTTTGATTATAGACATGGTTCCTCAAGGTTTCATACCATCTATCCTATGTCCCTCATAATTTTGTATACCTCTACCATCAGCCTCCTCTGCTGCAAAGAAAACAAACCCTGTCAATCCAGTTTCTCCTCAGAATTGAAACACTCCATCCCAGGCAACATCCTGGTAAATCTTCTCAGCACCATTTCCAGTGTAAACATGTCCTTCCTATAGAACTACACTGTGTGCTCCAGCTGTGGTCTAACCACTGTTTTATAAAGTTGAACCATGACCTCCATGCTTTTATATTCTATGCTCCAGCTAATGAACACTTTCTTCTCCACATAATCTATCTGTGTTACTGCCTGTAGAGATCTATGGACCCCAAGGTCCCTCTGCTCCTCAATACTCCCTAGGGCTCTTCTATTCATAGTCTTTGTCTTACCCTTTTCAGACCTCTCAAAATGCATCACCTCACACTTATGGGAATTAAATTCTTGCTCCATCCAACCTACCAAGTGATCAGTCTTGTTCTGTAGCCTTAGAAAGCTACCTTTCTCATGATCAACAACACCACAAATTTTCATGCCACCTACCTTCACTTCCATGTCATGGATATAATGTATATAAGAAACAGAAGAAGGCACACAGCACTGATCCCTGTTGTACACCACTGGTCATAGGCTTCCAATTATGAAAACAACCTTCCACCATCACACTCTCTCTCCTGTTACCAAGCTAACTTTGGCTCCAATCTGCCAACTTGCCATGGCTTACATGGGCTCTAAATTTGTAGACCAACCTTTCATGTAGGACCTTGTCAAAGGCCTTACTGAAGTCTATGTGGACCACATCAACTGCACTGCCCTCATCAATATACTTTGTTACTTCTTCAAAAAACTTCAGATCAGTCAGACAGGATCTCCCACCAACAAAGCCATGCTGACTATTCCTGAGCAGTCCTGCCAAGTGTAGATTGATCCTGTCCCACAGAATCTTTTTCGAATAGCTTTCCTATCATTGAAGTTAGACTAACTGGTCTGTAATTACCAAGCTTTTCCTTTTTATCCTTCTTGAATAAAGGTACCCATTGGTGGGTGATGAAGGTACATTGAGAGAGGTGTCCTCTCATAAACTTCAGTGATGGAGTTAATAATGTCTTGGACAGTCTCCAAATATGTGAAAACACAAGCATCTCTGCGGGCTGCAGTTTGACCCCTGAGATTCGGGTAACCTTGGTTCTGGAGTGTAGGCACAGGAGGGTGAACAGCTTCGATTAGCTCCTATCTAGTGGGAAGTATGTTGAAAGTAAGTTGCAACACAGTGGTAAGAAAGATTGAAACAAGCATCAGGGCAGTGATATAGCCCTGTTTACATGGGGCCTTCACTGGGATTGGCTCTGTGATGGCCTGTTGGTTAGGTTTGTGTTTTATGTGTCATCATGAAGCAAACGTGAAGTGGAGACAAATTTCTGTAGATCACTGAATTTGAAGAGGGTTCTCGCCCGCCTTCCCTCCAACTGAGGGCTCTCGACCGCCCCTCCCTCCCACTGAGGGTTCTCCACTGCCCCTCCCTCCCATTGAGGGTTCTCCACTGCCCCTCCCTCTCACTGAGGGGTCTCCAACACCCCTCCCTCCCACTGACGGTTCTCCACCACCCCTCCCTGCCACTGAGGGTTTTCAGTCTTGACCTGTCCCCTTTCTTGAAGATGGTCATGACTGCAGCACTTCCCCTGGAGTATTCATCTCTTGCAAGATGTGGATAATGAGAACAGAGAACATTGAATGTAGAACACAGAACAGTACAGCACAGGAACAGGCCCTTTGGCCCACGATGTTGTGCTGGACTAACTAAGCTTGTAATTAAATGCCAAACTAAGCTAAACTAAACTAAACTAAACTAAACTAAACTAAACTAAACTAAACTAAACTAAACTAAACTAAACTAAACTAAACTAAACTAAACTAAACTAAAATTATCTAAACTACATTCTTCTGCCTCTACGATGTGCATATTTCTACACTCTCTGCACAGTCATTTGCCTATCTACTTTAAACACCTCTATCATACTTGCCTCCACCGCCACCTCTGGCAGTGTACTCAAGGCACCCACCACTCTCTGTGTAAAGGAAAACTTGCCCTGCACATCTCCTTTGAACTTGGCCCCTCTCACCTTAAATACATGCCTGCAAGTGTTATTCATTTCAATCCTGGGAAAAAAGATACCAGCTGTCTACTCTATCTGTGCCTCTCTTCTATGGCTCCATCCATTCCTCTGATTTGAATAAAACTCCCAGAAGTGACGGATTACTGGTGGAGTTGTACTCGGTTCTATGGGACTGGATGGGCCTGGACCTGCTGGAAGTGTACAATGCTATGCTTCGGGCTGGCAGCATGTCAGAATCCATGAGGAAGGGCATCACTGCCCTCATCTACAAGCAGAAGGGGGAGAGGGCGGACATCAGAAATTGGAGACCCATCTCACTATTGAATGTGGATTATAAGATCCTGTCCAACGCCATCACCAACAGGGTCAAGTCTGCTCTGGGACAGGTGATCCACCTGGACCAAACCTGTGCTGTACCTGGCAGGAAGATTTTTGATAGCCTTGTGCTGTTCAGGGATACCATCGCCTACGTGCAGGATAGAGGGGTGAACACCTGCCTGGTCAGCTTGGACCAAGAGAAGGCCTTCGACAGGATATCACACATGTACATTTTGGACGTGCTCTCCAAAATGGGCTTTGGGGAGGGAATCAGGAATTGGATCCAACTGCTCTACACAGACATCTGTAGCGCAGTCCAAGTCAATGGGTGGGAACCAGACAGCTTCCCCATCAAGTCTGGAGTCAGGCAGGGCTGCCCTCTCTCCCCTGTCTTGTTTGTGTGCTGTATAGAACCCTTTGCTGAATCCATCAGGAAGGACAAGAGCATCAGAGGGGTGACATTGCCAGGCAGTGGGGTCACCCAGGTGAAAATGTCCCTGTACATGGATGACATCGCTGTCTTCTGCTCGAACCCAAGGTCAGTTCGCAGATTGATCAGCATCTGCGACCAGTTTGAGTTGGCATCAGGGGCCAGAGTCAACCTCGCGAAGAACGAGGCCATGCTCTTTGGCAACTGGTCTGACCGATCCAACATCCCCTTCACCGTCAGGCCTGACTACCTGAAGGTGCTGGGGATCTGGTTTGGAGGAGCTGGGGTGTGCAACAAAAATTGGTGGGAGCAGATTGACAAGGTGAAGCAGAAACTGGGACAGTGGGAATGGCGCTCCCTATCGATAATTGAGAAGAACTTGGTCATCAGGTGTGAGGTGCTCTCAGGGCTGCTGTACTTGGCGCAGGTGTGGCCTGTTCCTCGCTCCTCCGGCTTGGAAATCACCCGTGCCGTCTTCCCGTTCATCTGGGGATCCAAAATGGAGCGGGTCCGACAGGTCACCATGCACAAGTCCCTGGACAATGGGGGTAAAGGTGTCCCCAGTGTCGCCCTCATCCTGATGACCACTTTTGTCTGTGGCTGCATCAGGCTGTGCGTGGAACCCAAGTACATGGGCACCAAATGTCACTACGTACCAAGGTTCTACCTGTCCCTACTGGTGTGAAGGATAGGTCTGGCCCCGTGGCCACCTAATGTTCCAGTCAGCTGGACGCTGCCGTACTACCTGTCCTTCGTGGAAAAGTTCTTCCAGACCAACACCTTTGACCACAAGTCCATCAGGCAGTGGTCAGTATGGAACATGCTACAGACACTGCAGGAGAAGGACTCAATGGATACTGTGGGGTGGTTCCCTGAGCAGACTGTCCAGACCAACTGGCAGAATGCCTCATCGCCAGAACTCACCAACAAGCACCAAGACCTCGCTTGGCTGGCGGTGAGAGGGGCCCTCCCAGTCAGATCCTTCCTGTATGGTCGGAACCTCACTCCCAGCGCGCGCTGCCCCCGGGAGGACTGCGCTGGGGATGAGATGGTCGCCCACCTCTTTGCGGGCTGTGGGTTTGCGAGGAGGGTGTGGCGAAAGATGCAAGGGTCCTTGTCACGGTTCATCCCCAGCAGCTGTGTAACCGAGGATTCTCTGATGTACGGGCTGTTCCCGGGGACACCCACAGAGACGGACATCAACTGCTGCTGGAAGGTCATCAACTCGGTGAAAGACGCCCTTTGGTCGGCCCGAAACTTGTTGGTCTTCCAGCACTGCGAGATGTCCGTAGGGGAATGCTGCCGACTGGCACATTCCAGGCTGCAGGAGTACGTGCTGAGGGACGCACTGAAGCTGAGTGCAGCCAACGCAAAGGCTCGGTGGGGAAGGACTACAGTTTAGGGTTCTTCTGTCACTGGAGAGGGAGGGGCAAGGACAGGCGAGAAAGCCCCTAAATATTGTAAATACGGGACTGGGTAGTCCCCAGTGTGTGTGGCGTCGGTTCTGTTTGTTATATAAAAAGGTAACACTAATGAATGATCTGTACAAGAATGTAAAGGCTTGCACTGTTTTATAATTGTATATAGTTTGTCTTTTATTATGAATAAAGTTTATTTTGATTAAAAAAACATATAAACTTCTATCAGGTCTCCCCTCAGCCTCTGCCACTCCAGAGAAAATAACCCCAGTTTGTCCAGCCTCTCCTCATAGCACATGCCCTCTAATCCAGGCAGCATCCTGGTAAACCTCTTCTGCACCCTGTCCAAAGCCTCCACAACCTTCCTGTAATGGGGCAACCGGACTTGAATGCAATACTCCAGATACGGCCTAACTGGAGTTTTATAAAGCTGCAACATAACTTACCTTCTCTTAAACTCAGTTCCTTGACTAATAAAAGCAAGCATGCCATATGCCTTCTTTACCACCCTATCAACCTCTGCAGCCACTTTCAGGGAGCTATGGACTTTGACCCCAAGATCCCTCTGTACATCAACACTGTTAAGGGTCTTGCTATTAACAGTGTGCTCTCCCTTTACATTTGACCTCCCAAAGTGCAACACCACACATTTGGCTGGATTAAACTCTATCTGCCATTTCTCCACCCATATCTGCAACTGATCTATATCCCGTTGTATCCTTTGGCAATCTTCTACACTATCCATAACACCAACAATCTTTGTATAATCTGCGAATTTACTAACCCATCCATCCACATTTTCATCCAAGTCATTTATATCACAAAGAGCATAGGTCACACTCCAGATCCATGGAGAACACTATTCATCACAGACTTCCAGCCAGAATAATTCCCATCAACCACTACCCTCTGTCTTCTATGGGCAAGTCAATTCTGAATCCAAATGGCCAAGTCACCATGGATTCCATGCACCTTAACCTTCTGGATGAGCCTCCCATGAGGGACCTTGTCAAATGCCTTACTAAAATCCATGTGGACAACATCCCCAGCTCTACCTTCATCAATCACCTTCGTTACGTCCTCAAAAAACTCAGTCAAGTTAGTAAGTCATAATTTGCCCTGCACAAAGCCATGTTGACTGTCCCTAATTAAGCCATGGTTTTCCAAATGCTCATAAATCCTGTCTCTAAGAATCTTCTCCAATAGTTTCCCTGCCACTGACATAAGACTCAGTGGTCTATGGTTACCAGGATTATCCCTATTTCTTTTCTTCAATAACAGAACAACTTCAGCTACATGCCAGTCCTATGGGACGTCACCTGTGGCCAGAGAGGACACAAGTATCTTGTTAAAGGCCCTGGAAATTTCAGGTCTTGATGCTCTCAATAACCTGGGGTATATCCCATCAGGTCCTGGGGACTTGTGCATCTTAACACTCTTCAGGAGATCCAACACTATGCCTTTATCTATCTCAAAATGCCCTACCATATTAGCGCACTCCATACTGATCTCACTATCCTCCATGTCATTCTCCTTGGTAATACTGAGGTAAAGTACTCATTTTGCACTTTGCCCACATCCTCTGCCTCCAAGAAAGTTTTCCTTCCTTTATCCTTGAGTGGTCCTACCCTTTCCCTGATTATCCTCTTGCTCTTGATGTATGTAGAGAACGCCTTGGGATTCTCTTTAATTCCACGCCAAGGACTTTTCATGACCACTCCTGGCTATCCTAATTCCCTTATTGAGTTCTTTTCTAGCTTCTTTATAATCCTCAAGGCCTGCATTTGATTTTAGCTTCCTAAACCTAACATACGCTTCCTTTTTCTTCTTGACTAAATTCACCACCTCTATTGACACCCAAGGTTCCCTTACCTCACCATCCTTGTCCTTCCTTCTTACTGGAACACACCTGTCTTGTACTCTGGTGCAACTGGTCTTTAAGTACCCTCTACATGTCAGGTGTGGACTTTCCCAAAAACAGTTGCTCCCAATTAACCCTCCCTAGTTCCTGCCTGATACTCTTGTAATTTGCCCTGCTCCAATTTAATACTCTCCCCCAAAGTCCATACTTATTTATAGCCATCTTAAAACTTGAGTTACAGTCATTGTTCCCTAAACGTTCTCCCACTGAAAGGCTCATTTCCCAACACCAGGTCCAGTACGGCCCCACCTCTTGTTGGACTATCTACATACTGATTTAAGAAACCCTCCTCGATGGACCTAACAAATTCTGTCCCATCTTATTCTCTTGCACTAAGGAAGTCCCAGTCTATGCTGGGGAAGTTGGAGTCACCTATAAGAACAACACTTTTGGTTTTACATCTTTCCCTAATCTGTCTGCATATCTGCTCCTCAATGTCCCGGTAGCTATTGGGGGGTCTGTAGTATAATCCCATCAGAGTGATTGCACCTTTCTTATTTTTGAGTTCTATATGGACTGAGTTCCATATGGACTGAGCCCTCTATGATGTCCCATCTGAATGCAGCTGTGATATTGTCCCTGATTAATAACGCAACTCCCTCTCCCTCTTCTTTTACCTCCCTTTACATCTTTTCTAAAATATCGAAACCCTGGAACATTAAGCGTCCAGTCTTGTCCCTCTCTCAATCAAGTCTCTGTAATAGCCACAACATTATAGTTCCATGTACTGATCCATTCTCTTAAGTTCATCACCCTTACCCTTAATACTCCTAGCATTGAAATAAACACACTTCAACCCATCTGTCCCAACGTGTCTATTAACCTGCTCCTGCCTGTTCTTCACTGGTCATGACATCTACCTTCCTCTCAATCCCTGCACTTTCTGACATGTGCTCTGGTTCCCATCCCCCAGCAAAACTAGTTTAAGCCCTTCCAAATAGTACTGGTGAACCTCCCGGCCAGGATATTGGTTCTCCTCCAGTTAAGATGCAACACATCCTTCTTGTACAGGTTGCCCCTGCCCCAGTATAGGTTCCAATGATCCAAGAACCTGAAACCCTGTCTCCTGCAGGCTTTGGATTTCTAATTGAAGCTCTGCTCAGAGACACTGGTTCTACCAACATGCCCACACTGTACACCTATAAAGGTTCACAGTGGGGCTCTGGGAAACATGGACCACTTCCTACATCTTGTAATGGTATAAGCAGTTTTGCTTACTGATTCAACTAAACCTCTGAGCTCAGCATCTTACCCCAACAACCACAAAGCACAAGTACTGCAGATGCTGGAAATTTGAAATAGAAACAGAAAATATTGGAAACACTCAGCAGGTCAGGCAGCGTCTGTGGCAAGAGAAGCAGTGTCAATATTTAGGCTGAAGACTCTTTGTCAGAACTGAGGGAGAGAGAAAGCATACTGGTCTAGATTGGTGGCAGGATGGAGAAGGCAAAGGGAATCTGATAAGGTGAGGCAAAGGTTAAGTTGTAAAATGTCACCCGGTCATTGGGCCAACATGATGAATCAGAGGGAGAGAGAAGACGAACAAAGAAACATGAAAGCTAAAAAATGAGAGGAGTTAGAGAGTGAGAACACAGACAAAGGAAGGTGAAGGTTGCAAGCTCCAGAGCTGTACGACATGCTGAGCAGGTCCAGTTGTGCTAATGGTGTGAGAAAAATAAAGTCAAGATCACAGATGGATTTGTCTGGACTCAATAAAAAATTCTCCAATTTCAGATGACTTTTCGCAGATTTGCAGCATCTGCAGTTTCTTCTGATATTCAGGTAACTTGCTCCCTTAGTCTGTATTGAACTGTATATTTCTGCAGTAAGTCATCTACCTGTGACATTGGCTTAGTTTTTCTCTCTCCATTAGTACAGCTAAACCTATTGGGCATGTCCCACAGCTCCTCTATTCACAACACATTACACTTCCTTGATGCTGTATCACCCTCTAACTGGCCCCATTAACACACTTGACTGGACAACCTCTACAACCTATCCCCATGGCAACCCTGGTTCACCCTATCGCAGAAACTCTCTTTGTCCCACTCATACCCCTGCCAATCTTCTCCACAACTTAAAATGGACTTGTATTCTCTCCTTCTCAGTTCTGATAGTCTTCGACCTGAAACATTCTCTGACTCACTCTCCACAGATGATGTCCGACCTGCTAAGTGTTTCCAGCATTTTCTATTTTTATCACAGTACTAGTGCTTCCAAGTTTGAAGGGCCTGAGCTCAGACAATGCACAGCAATTTGGTGCATGAGTTCAGATAGTGCACAGTTCATAACTTACTGAGTTCAGAAAATCCACACCACTACTGTTATTGACATTGTACTCCATGCATCCCTGCTCCCCTCCCCCACCTGGCACAACCTGCCTGTCATTTGACACCCCTCCTGAGTCCACCAATCACCTTGAGCTCCTGTCTCACCACTCCCCTTCTTCTTATATTGGCCATCTCCCCTCTCTATTCTTAGTCCTGATGTAGGGTTTCAATCCAAAACATCAACAATTTCTTTCCTCCCACAGATGCTGCTCGACCCACTGAGTTCTTCCAGGAGATTGCTTGATGCTCCCGCTAAACCTTTCCTTCCCATGTATCTATCCAAATGTCTTTTAAACATTCAGATTCTGATGGAAGGTTAACTCATTTCCTCTTCCCACAAAGGCTGCCTGACCTGCTGAGTACTTCCAGCATTTTCTGTTTTTATTTCATGAGTTAAGGATGACATCAACAGATCTCCAAGTGAGCTGAACACTTTGAACCCGTGCAGAGAGAAGCTGCCTTCAGATATTGGTAATAACTTTATTCTAAATATCTTTGTTATGTTACAGATCTTAGAGTTATACAGCAATACAGCACAGGTACAGGCCCCTCAGCTCAACAAGTCCGAGTCCATGCCAACCATGGTGCCCATCCATCTGGTCCCAGTTTCCTATGTTTAGCCCCTATCCCTCTAAGCCCCAGCCCTGGGTGCTTCTTAAATGATATTATTGTACCTGCCTCAACCACTTCCTCTGGCAGCTTATTCCATATACTCACCACCCTCTGCGTGAAAAAGTTGCATCTCAGGTCTCTTTTAAATCTTTCCACTCTCACCTTAAGTCTATGCCCCCTAGTTTTGGACTCCCCTACCCTGGGGAAAAGACTGCTACTATCCACCTCATCTATGTCTCTCATGATTTTATAAACCTCTTTAAAAACACTCCTCATTCTCTTGCACTCGAAGGAATAAAGACCTAGCCTGGCCAACCTCCCCCAATAATTCAGGGCCTCTAGTCCTGGCAACATCCTCGTTCTTGTTCTCAAAATTTTTACCTGCATTATGTCAGTTAACCGAAGAAAGTTACAGTTGACAAGAACTGAAATATCTTGGATTTGTTTTCAGTTCAGGTCCTTGTTTTCAGTTCCACCTTATGTGAACAGTTGAAAGGATGTGTGGATGGGAAAGAGATAACTTGGGTGCAAAGGAGACAGCACCTTAGTGAATATAACGACTATCCACACAAGGGATAGTGTGCATCTTCCACCAGTTTTTATTTCTTACATTTTTTACTTTTTTTTATATAAGAATGTGAAACTTGGACCGATGACATGCAAATATGTGAAGCCTGCAGTGTAGCCAAGCAAGTGTGTTGGTAAACGTCCAGGTAAAATGTCTAGCACTAAACTTAATTACCTGATTTATCTTGGCTGCTCTCTTCACTACTATCAGACGATTCTGCAAAAAGTTTTAATCGTCAGTACAAATGAAGAGGGTCTGCAAAACAAAACCTGTTGCTATTCAAGTACAACCTCAGACAGACAGTTTTAGTTCTTATCACTGTGTCAAGACAGAGTAATTTCCTGAAAGGAATTTTAATCCCAATCCACTGTTCCACCAATAAAGTGTAGTTGCATGGGTACCAGATTCAACTCAAGTAAATTCAGGATTATTTGATTGTTCAGCTTCCTGTTACACCTCTTACCAATTTCAATCAGCCTCCTGGCAAACCAGTGTAAATACCCCCATCCTACTGAATGGTGTTGTGTCTGATTGAAGCAGTGCAGCTTGGGAGGAGATTTGGCAGAGGTGTACAAGATCACATTGAGTTCAGGTGGGGTAAATAGAAAGAAGTTGTTCCCACCAATAGACGCTTCTGGGACCAAGTGATACTTCTAGGATGCAGAGCGATTATAATCTGGAACTCATTGCCATAAAGGACAGTGGGGGCAGGGTCAATCAGGAATCCTACTAAATCTAATCTGCCAGCTATCCCATCACTCTGCCTATAGTCTCTTGAAGCCTATTGCTGTTCTCCTCACCTTTCACTCCATCCCCAAGTTTTGTGCCATCTCCAACTGAAGGAATTGTGCCAAAGTCAAAGTCATTAACATTATTGAAAAAAACACTGGTCCATCACCAACTCCTGTCCAAAAAGTAGCATTTCACTCCTCCTCTGTTACTTGTCTCTCAGATAATTTTCCAAATATTTTGCCACAGCCCCTTTCGTTCCACGTGTTTCACTCTTGGTGATGCCAATGATGCATTATTTCATCAACCACCTTTTGGAAGCCCATATACACCACTTCTACCTCATCTCCTTCACTCACTCTCTTTTTACTTTGTGTAAAGGTCCATCAAGTTAGTTTAGGTGAAATTTGTCTTTAACAAAAATATGCTGGCTTTCTTTGATCAATTCACACTTGTCTAAATGACTCTTCATTCTGTCCCTAATGAGCATTTCTACAGCTTTCTCCACTACCAATGTTAAATTGACTGGTTGCTGGATTTACCCTGTGTTTAACAAGGGTGTAACATTTACAAGGGTGTAACATTCACAATAACACTACACCTGTGTGAATCCCCACAGCATCTGGCGACCTTGTGATCTCTGTCTCAGTGGCCAACGTCAGAACATCCTTCAAGAGGGTGAACCCTCGTCAGGTGTCAGGCCCTGATGGTATACTTGCAGGGTATTGAACATCTGTGCTGACCAACTGGCTGGAGTGTCCAAGGACTGTTGCAGTCAGAGGTTCCCATCTGCTTCAAAAGGGTATCAGTCACACTGGTGCTAGAGCAGGATGAGCTACCTCGATGACTATTGCCCAGTAGCACTCACATCTACTGTGATGAAGTGCTTTGAGAGGTTGGTCATGGCTAAAATTAACTCCTGCCTGAGCAAGGACCTGGACCCACTGCAATTTGCCTATCACTGCAACAGGTCTACAGCAGATGCAATCTCACTAGTTTTCCACTCAGCTTTAGAGCACCTAGACAACAGCAAGACATATGTCAGGCTGCTGCTTATCGATTACAGCTTGGTATTCAACACCATCATCCCCTCAGTACTAATCAACAAGCTTCAAAACCTGGGCCTTTGTACCTCCCTCTGCAACTGGATCCTCGACTTCCTAATCAGGAGACCACAGTCAGTGGATTGGTAATAACATCTCCTCCTCGCTGACAATCCACACAGGCACACCTGGAGGATGCGTACTTAGCCACTGCTCTACTCTCTATACACTCATGACTGTGTAGCTAGGCACAGCTCAAATGCCATGTGTAAATTCACTGATGACACCACTGTTGTTGGCAGAATCTCAGATGGCAATGAGGAGGCAGACAGGTGTGAGGTAGATCAGCTGGTTGAGTGTTGTTGCAACAACAGTCTTGCACTCAACGTCAGCAAGACCAAAGAATTGATTGTGGACTTCAGGAGGGGGAAGTTGGGAGAACACACACCAGTCCTCATTGAGGGGTCAGCGGTGGAAAGGGTGAACAGCTTCAAGTTCCTTGGTGTCAACATCTCAGAGGATCTATCTTGGGTCAAATACATTGATGCAATCGCGAAGAAGGCACACCAATGGCTCTCCTTCATTAGGAGTTTGAGGAGATTTGGTATGTCACCAAAGACTCTTACAAATTTCTACAGGTGTACAGTGGTGAGCGTTCTGACTGGTTGCATCACCGCCTGGTATGGAGGCTTCAATGCACAGGATTGAAAGATGCTGCAGAGAGTTGCAGACTCAGCCAACTCCATCACAGGCACAACCCTTCCTGCCATTGAGGACACCTTCAAGAGGCGGTGCCTCAAGAAGGCGGCATCCATCATTAAGGAACCTCACCATCTGGGACATGCCTCTTCACATTACTACCATCGGGGAGGAGGTACAGGAGCCTGAAGACCCACACTCAGCGTTTTGGGAACTGTTTATTCCCCTCTGCCATCAGATTTCTGAATGGTCCATGAACCTGTGAACACTACCTCGTTATTCTTCTTTTGCACTATTTATTTATTTTTGTAACTCAGTAATTTTTATGTCTTTATGTCTTGCACTGTACTGCTGCCGCTAAACAAAAAATTTCATGACATACAGTATGTCAGTGATAATAAACCTGATTCTGACTCTATAGATACTGCTTGACTTCTCTTTAGGTTTCAGTATACCTGGCCATCCCTGTCGTGTCTGCCCCAGGGGTTCTATAATAGCCTGTCTATATTCCATCAGCAAACAGCTCAGCACTTAGAAGGGTGTCCACCAGACAGGGGCTGATTCAGTACATGGATAACTTGTTGCTATTTACAGACATGGCTGCCACAGAAGGTCTGAAAAGTACCCTGACAGAAGATGAGGAGTCGCTCCTCAATCTACTGCTGAGCCTCGTTGTAATAATGGATGAGGTCACTGTCAGAAAAGTCAAGAGCAGGAGTGGGATAGGGAATTAAAGTAGCAGGAGATGGGAAGCTCAGGGTTACTCCTGAAGACAGAGCGCAGGTGTTACACAATTTGGTTGTCCAATCTGTGTTTGGTTTCTCCAGTGCAGAGGGGACCACAATGTGAACACTAAATGCAGTACACTGGTTTGGAAGCAGTGCAAGTGAATCACTGCTTCACCTGGAAGGACTGATGGGTTCCTCAATCATGGGAAGGGACATGTTGAAAGAACAGGGGTTGCATCTCTTCTGGTTGCATGGGAAAAAGCTGTAAAAAGGAACGTGGTTGGTGGAGCTGGAAGAGTAAATGGGAATGGAGTCTTCAGAATGCTGAAAGGGGAGGGGAGGAGAAGACATGAGCGGTGGTGGAATCTGATTGAAGGTGGTGTAAATTGTGAAGGGTGATCCATTGAATATGGAGGCTGGTGGGGTGGAAAGCAAGGACTGGGGAATTTTATCCTTGCACAAGCTTTTTTACAATTAGTTCACAGGGAACTTAGACCAGTAGCATGGGCCTCTTGGGCATTATCACCATATTGTCATATTCATCATGAGAGAAGTATCTATTTGTGATTTATTGGGCAGTGAAGCATTTTGTGGTGTCCGTGGGAACCGGTGCAATAACCTTGAGAAACAAGCACACCTCAACGTATTATCTGTAGATAAGAAGATTAAGGATGGGACAGTGACCAGCCAGCATCATGGTGGGGACCATGTTACTGGCATCACATGATCTAGTGGTATATTCATTTAATCACCATTGCTGTCAGGGTATGTAAGGAAACTACATCAGTATAGAATGGAAGGGGTGTGGGAAACAGAGGAAGGATTTAACAAGGGCATTCACCTACAGGGGAGGGATATCTTTGTAGATGGAAAAGGGAGTGAGGAAGACGGGATGGAGAATTTGGGATCCATGTAATGGATCATCACTATAATTACCAGGTCATAGTCATAGACTCAGAGTCAAACAGAACAGAAACAGGCCCTTTGGCCCAACTTGTTCATGTCAACCAAATTCCCCAACCGAGCTAGTCCCTTTGCCCACATTTGGCCCATACTGTATCTTGCTAAACCATTCCCAACCATGGACCTGTCCAAATGTTTTTTAAATGTTGTAATTGTGCCCACCTCTACAGCTTCCACTGGCAACCCATTCCATATACCCACCACCCTCTGTGTAAAAATGTTGCCCTTCAGGTCCCTTTTATATCTTTCCCCTCTCACTTTAAACCTATGTCCTCTAGTTTTGGACTCTGGAGAAAAGGCTTTGGTTATTCACCTTACCTATGCCCCTCATGATTTTATACTCCTTTATAAGGTCAATCCTCAGCCTCCAACAATTATAACTCAAACCCTCCAGTCCTGGTGACTTCCTCATAAATCTTTTTGCACCCTTTCCAGTTTAATGACATCCTTCCTATAGCAGGGTGACCAGAACTGTATGCAATATTCAAATGTGGCCTTACCAACGGCTTGTATAGTTGTAATATGACTTCCCAACTCCTGTACTCAATTTCCTGATCTGATGAAGGCAAACATGCCAAAGGCCTTTTTCACTACCCTGTCTATCTGTGTCACCACTTTCAAGGAACGATGTACCTACACACATAGGTCTCTCTGTTCTACAACACGCCCCAGGGCCCTGTGTAAGTCTTTCCCTGGTTTGTCTCACCAAAATGCAACACCTGGCACTTACCTGAATTAGACAACAACTGAGTACCCCACAGGTGGAACTGGCTATTGATGTATATGCAGTGATTCACCTAACTGAGTTTCCACCTCCGCACATGACCCATCCAAATTCCATGTTTGTAATCCACTGACTTCCTGGCTCTTTGGGAAAAGCAAGGATTGAAGTCAGCCGATGTAAACCACTTTTAAGTGCTCTAATGTTACAGACAATTCTGCATGTGGTTGGTAGTGATGCAGGGAAACACGATTAATTCAGACAGGAAGTGAAATCTCATTCTAAAACAGAGGTAGGATGGGAAGGTAGACAAATCAGTGAAAGAGGATCTGTGGAAGGGGTGCCTGGCTTACGATGGAAGGTACAGGAGAAATAACGATGGGGATGGCAGTTTGGTGAGTGGACATACATGATCTCACAGAAGGACAGAAAGCAGACCCAGTGACTGGGGAAGTGTTAGACAAGCTGGAACAGGCATAAAGTATGAAGGAAGTCTCCCTGCAGACCACCTGATGAGCAAACAAAATAGTGTGTGTAATCTAAGGTTGATATGGGTGGTGTCCACATTCCAGAGGGAGGACTTCTGCTAACTGGTACATAGAGGATCAGGGACACCACATCCTAGTGCAGAGGACACAGGGAAAAGAGCAAATGCAGTGAGATGGTGATTCCATCACTAAGAGAATCTGGGGATTCTTGCTGCAATTTTCTGATCTGTGCAGCTCCTAATCCAGAGTCACAAAAGGAGGAAAGCACCTTGAGGGCACAGCCGGCATTCAGAAGGGACATGGCAGTGCATACAGGTAGGTTTTATAAGACCCAGATTCCAACAGTGACAATAAATATTGTCAGGTTTTGGTGGATAATTTAATGAAATGGGTCGAGGTCTTTCCATACAAAGCAGATGCTGCCCTAACCCTTGCTAAGGTTTCAGTGATGCAAGTTTTTTTCTAGATGGGGACTCAAATCAGGGAAGTAATTTCACAGGACAGGTTAGACATATAACCTTAAACTTGAAGGGGGTTTAAAGTAGATTTGCAGGGGGAGGGGGACCGGAGTATTAGAGCAGGTAGTGAGGTGGAGGAGGAAAATGGTCATGCGAGGACTGCAGGTATAGACAGAAATCAGAGGTTTGTACGTGATAGAAATGTTCTCAGGTGCATCTATTTCAATGCAAGAAGTATTGTAGGTAAGGCGGATGAGCTTAGGGCGTGGATTGGCACGTGGGATTACGACATTATTGATATCACTGAGACTTGGATGCAGGAGGAGCAGGACTGGCAGCTGAATGTTCTGGGGTTCCGTTGTTTCAGACGTGATAGAGGGGGTGGGATGAAAGGGGGAGGAGTGGCGTTACTAGTCAGGGAAAATATCACAGCTGTGTGTAGACAGGACACCCCGGAGGGCTCGTCTACAGAGGCCATATGGGTGGAGCTAAGGAACAGGAAATGTGTGACCACACTAATAGGCTTGTATTATAGACCGTCCAATAGTCAGAGAGAATTGGAGGAACAAATCTGTAGTGAGATAGCAGACCGATGTAAGAAACAGAAAGTTGTAATAGTAGGGGATTTTAACTTTCCACATATTGACTGGGACTCCCACACTGTGAAAGGGCTGGATGACTTGGAATTTGTCAAATGTGTTCAGGAAAGTTTTCTAAACCAATATATAGAGGTACCAACGAGAGACAATGCATTACTTGATCTCCTATTAAGGAACCAGACAGGTCATAAACATAGAACATAGAACAATTACAGCACAATTCAGGCCCTTCGGCCCACAAAGCTGTGCCGAACATGTCCCTACCCTAGAAATTACTAGGCTTACCCATAGCCCTCTATTTTACTCAGCTCCATGTACCTATCTAACAGTCTCTTGAAAGACCCTATTGTATCAGCCTCCACCACTGTTTCCGGCAGCCCATTCCACGCACTCACCACTCTCTGAGTAAAAAACTTATCCCTGGAATCTCGTCTATATCTACTCCCCAGCACCTTAAACCTATGTCCTCTTGTGGCCACCAATTCAGCCCTGGGGAAAAGCCTCTGACTATCTACCCTATCAATACCTCTCATCATCTTATACACCTCAATCAGGTCCCCCCTCATCCTCCGTGTCTCCAAGGAGAAAAGGCCGAGTTCCCTCAACCTGCTTTCATAAGGCATGTTCCGCATTCCAGGCAGCATCCTTGTAAGTCTCCTCTGCACCCTCTCTATGGCTTCCACATCTTTCCTGTAGTGAGGTGACCAGAATCGAGCACAATACTCCAAGTGGGGTCTGACCAGGGACCTATACAGCTGCAACAATACCTCACGGCTCCTAAATCCAATTCCATGATTGATGAAGGACAATACACCATATGCCTTCTTAATCACAGAGTCAAACTGCGCAGCCGCTTTGAGCGTCCTATGAACTCGGACCCCAGGATCCCTCTGATCCTCCACACTGCCAAGAGTCCTACCATTAATACTATATTCCGCCAATATATTTGACCTTCCAAAATGAATCACTTCACACTTATCTGGGTTGAACTGCATCTGCCACTTCTCAGCCCAACTCTGCATCCTATCTATGTCCCTCTGTAACCTCTGACAGCCCTCCAAACCATCCACAACACCCCCAACCTTCGTGTCATCTGCAAACTTACTAACCCACGCCTCCATTTCCTCATCCAGGTCATTTATAAAAATCACAAATAGTAAGGGTCTTAGTACAGATCCCTGAGGTACACCACTGGTCACTGACCTCCACTCAGAATACAACCCTTCAACAACCACTCTTTGCCTTCTGTGGGCCAGCCAGTTCTGGATCCACACTGCAATGTCCCCTTGGATCCCATGTCTCCTCACCTTCTCCATAAGCCTCGCATGGGGTACCTTATCAAACACCTTGCTGAAATCCATATAGACTACATCTACTGCTCTCCCTTCATCGATGTGTTTAGTCACATCCTCAAAAAATTCAATCAGGCTCGTAAGGCAGGACCTGCCCTTAACAAAGCCATGCTGACTATTCCTAATTATATTATACCTCTCCAAATGTTCATAAATCCTTCCCCTCAGGATCTTCTCCATCAGCTTACCAACCACTGAGGTAAGACTCACCTGTCTATAATTTCCTGGGCTATTCCTACTCCCCTTCTTGAATAAGGGAACAACATCCGCAACCCTCCAATCTTCCGGAACCTTTCACATCTCCATGGAGACACAGGTCAGGTGACAGAAAAATGTGTAGGTGAGCATTTTGGGTCCAGTGACCATAATGTCATTAGTTTCAAGTTAATTATGGATAAGGACAGGTCTGGTCCTCGAGTTGAGGTTCTAAACTGGAGAAAGGCCCATTTTATGGAAATGAGAAAGGATCTAGGAAGAGTGGATTGGGATAAGTTGTTTTCTGGAAAGGATGTGCTCAGTAAGTGGAAGGCCTTCAAAGGTGAAATTTTGAGAGTGCAGAGTTTGCATGTTCCTGCCAGGATTAAAGGCAAAGTTATCAAGCATAGGGAACCTTGGTTTTCAAGGGATATTGGCGAACTGGTTAAGAAAAAGAGGGAGGTGTATAGCAGGTATAGGCAACTAGGAACAAATGAGGTACTTGAAGAGTATAGAAAAAGTAAGAAAATACTAAAAAAGGAAACCAGGAAGGCAAAAAGAAGACATGAGGTTGCTTTGGCAGATAATGTGAAGGTAAACCCGAAGGGTTTCTACAAGTATATTAAGAGTAAAAGGACAGTAAGGGACAAAATTGGTCCCCTAGAAGATTAGAGTGGTTGTCTATGTTTGGAGTCTCAGGAGATGGGGGAGATCTCAAACAGTTTTTTTGCATCAGTGTTTACTCAGGAAACTGGCATCGTGGATATGGAAGGAAGGGAAACAAGCAATAGTGTCATGGAACATATTGAGATTAAAGAGGAGGAGGTGCTTGCTGCCTTACAGCAAGTAAAGGTAGATAAATCCCCCAGGCCTGATAAGATGTTTCCTCGGACCTTGAGAGAAACTAGTGTAGAAATTGCAGGGGCCCTGGCAGATATATTTAAAATGTCCTTAGCCACAGGTGCGGTGCCGGAGGACTGGAGGGTAGTTCATGTTGTTCCGTTGTTTAAAAAAGGCTCTAAAAGTAAACCAGGTAATTACAGGCCAGTGAGCCTGACTTCAGTAGTGGGTAAATTATTGGAAGGTGTTCTAAGAGATCGGATATACAAGTATTTGGACAGCCAACAGCTGATTAAGGATAGTCAGCATGGCTTTGTGTGTGGTAGATTGTGTTTAACGAATCTTTCTCAAGGAGGTTACCAAGAAAGTAGATGAAGGAAAGGCTGTGGATGTTGTCTATATGGACTTTAGTACGGCCTTTGACAAGGTCCCACATGGGAGGTTAGTTCAGAAGGTTCAGACACTAGGGGTCCATGGAAAAGTTGTAAACTGGATTGGAAATTGGCTGTGTGGGAGAAGACAGTGGTAGTGGATGATTGTTTCTCAGACTGGAGGCCTGTGACTTGTCGTGTGCCTCAGGGATCCGTGCTGGGGTCATTGTTGTTTATTGTCTATATCAATGATCTAGATGATAATGTGGTAAATTGGATCAGCAAGTTTGCTGATGATACTAAGATTGGAGGCGTTGTGGACAGCAAGGAAGGCTTTCAAAGCTTGCAGAGGGATCTGAACCAACTGGAAGAATGGGCCAGAAAATGGCGGACGGAATTTAATGCAGACAAGTGTGAGGTGTTGCATTTTGGAAGGACAAATCAAGATAGGACATACACAGTAAATGGTAGGGCACTGAGGAGTGCAGAGGAACAAAGGGATCTGGGAGTTCAGATACATAATTCTCTGAAAGTGACATCGCAGGTAGAGACAGGGTTGTAAAGAAGGTTTTTGGCATCCTGGCATTCATAAATCAAATTATTGAGTATAGGAGTTGGGATGTTATGGTGAGGTTGTATAAGTCACTGGTGAGGCCATATTTGGAGTATTGTGTGCAGTTCTGGTCACCCACCTATAGGAATGATATTTATAAGATTGAAAGAGTGCAGAGGAGATTTACTAGAATGTTGCCAGGTCTTCAGGAGTTGAGTTACAGGGAAAGATTGAACAGGTTAGGACTTTATTACTTGGAGCGCAGAAGAATGAGGGGAGATTTGAAAGAGGTTTACAAAATTATGAGGGGTATAGACAGAGTTAATGTGAGTAGGCTCTTTCCACCTAGATTAGGAGAGATATAAACGAGAGGACATGGCTTTAGGGTGAAAGGGAAAGGTTTAGGGAGAACATTAGGGGTAACTTCTTCACTCAAAGAGTGGTGGGAGTATGGAACGGGCTGCCATCTGATGTAGTAAATGTGGGCTCACTCTTGAGTTTTAAGAATAAATTGGATAGATTCATGGACGGGAGAGGTCTGGAGAGTTATGGACTGGGTGCAGGTAAATGGGACTAGAGGAATAACGTTTTGGCACAGACTAGAAGGGCGGAATGGCCTGTTTTCTCTGCTGTGGTGTTCTATGGTTCTATGGTTCTATGGTTCTAAGTGGTGTGTGAGTCATAACCTACAGTTGATGGGAATTGTGGAATATATGAATAGAATGATAATGCAAAGACTTAGAAAGGGAGTAGATGAACAGAAGAAAAGGTGAGATGAAATCTCACTGTCAATGACTATCAGAGGAATGACCTCTTGCCCAACAGGATAGTTTCACCATGAGTTAATAACAGGTGGTACATTTGAGGACACTGATACATCAGTTAGTACTACTTTGACCAAATGGCAGGAGAAGGTGGTAACTTGGGACAGATCTGTAAATAAAAGGATGGTTGGAGGATCTTTCTGAATAATATCTGAAAATATTGGCAGGAAACATAAAACATAAATAAAATGAATGCAGAACCCTAGAATCCAGAAGAATGGGAGATTGGGGACGAGGTGTTGGTCATTGAGTCACAGAGTTGTACAGCATATTTACAGGCACTTCAGCCCACAAAGTTTATGATGACCAATATGCCTATCTATACCAACCCCACTTGCCTACATTAATTCCATATCCCTCTCTGCCCTGCTTATTCAATTACGTGTCCAGGTACATTTTAAATGTTGTTACAGCTGCTGACTCCACCTCTGGCTCTGACTCTGGCAGCCCATTCCTTATATCAACTGATGAAAAACACAATGATGCTGGAGGAACTCAGCAGGCCAGGCAGCATCCGTGGAGAAAAGCACGTGGTCAATGTATCGGGTCAGGACACTTCTTCAGGACTGAAGATAGGAACAGGGGAAGCCCAATACATCGGAGGGAAAAGCAGAGCAGTGATAGGTGGACAAAAGAGGTGAAGCAGAGTGGGCACAAGGTGGTGATAGGTAGATGAAGGTAAGAGATAGTGATAGGCAGGTGCGAGGGAGGAGGGGAGAGCAGATCCACTGGGTGATGAGTCAAAGGTAAGGAGAGAAAAAGAAGAGGGGGAGTAGAAAAAAAGAGAGATAGGCTGGGAAAGGGAAGAAAAGAAGAGGCATTCTTTGGGGGTGTGTGTTGGGGGGAGGGGTGCTCTCCCCTCCTCCCCCGCACCTGCCTATCACTATCTCTTACCAGCATCTACCTATCACCACCTTGTGCCCAACCCGCTTCCCCTCTTTTGTCCATCTATCCGCTTTTCCCTCCTATATATTGGGCTTCCCCTTTTCCTATCTTCAGTCCTGAAGAAGGGTCCTGACCCAAAACGTTGACCGCCTGCTTTTCTCCACAGATGCTGCCTGGTCTGCTGAGTTCCTCCAGCATCATCGTGTTTTTCCTCTAGATTCCAGCATCTGCAGTCCTTTGTTTCCCTTATATCAACTACTCTTTGTGTTAAAAAGTTTACCCCTCAGATCACCTTGAAACCTCCTCCCTCTCACCTTAAACCCATGCCCTCTAATTTTAACACCCCTACCATGGGAAACAGACACTGGTTATCTACCCTAATTAAGCCTCCCATAACTAAAAGTACCTGCATCATGTCACCACTCAGCCTCCTTCGCACCAGAGAAAACAGACCGAGCCTATCCAGTCTCTCCTTATAACTCAAGCCCTCCAATCCAGGCAACATCCTTGTGAATCTTTTCTGCACCCTCTCCAGTTTAATCACATCCCTCCTATAGCGTGGCAACCAGAACTGCACACAATTCTCCAAGTGTGCCCTAATCATTTTTAAGTACAGCTGTAACATGACGTTGCAATTTTTGTACTCAGTGCCTTAGCTGACGAAGGCAAGCTGATATTTCTTGACTGATATGGTGAGATATTATGACGCGCAGTTGTGCTTGAACAGTTGGATAAGGGGATGTATGGAAAAAACTATTCTAATGGTTTATGCTGCAAAACTATTGAAAAAAGGAAAAGTAGGCCTACATCAATTAGATGAAACTGTATAAACCTCATGGGAAGCAAGAGGAAGTATTAACCGTTTCTCTTTCTGCAGATGCTGCCTGACCTGCTAAGAGTTTCCAGACTACCTGTTTTTATTTTGGAGAGTGAAAGGGCCCGTTATGAGTGTGTGAAATGGTTCGCTTTCCTGCTGAAGGCAAGACTATACTGATCCACTCCCAAGTGACCAATGTCATGGCACCTCATGGCAACAGCTGACTCAGCTAGAAACTCATGCATTATTTCTTGTTGCTTCTTCTTCTGTCTTTATTTCTCCTTCACTGTTGAACATCGCCAGCTGAATCACAGCCAGAACATGATGCACCACTGTTACCCATTTGTTGTCTCCCAATTCTGTACCCTATCAAGTCATTCTGATATTCTGCATATTCTTGTCCTTCTGCCTTAGAAGGCCAATCAGTCCACTAGGTCCATGACAGCTCTCAACAGAACAATCCCTCTGCTCCTTATTTCCTTATTGTTCTGCAACCAATTCATTCTCATGCTCATCAACTCCCTTTAGTTCTTTTGCCACCTATTTACACCAGGAGCAACCACTAGCACCTCAGTGGGACATGGGAGGAAACAAGAACACCGGGAATACAGGGAAAATGTGCAAACTCCACACAGACAGCACTCCAGGTCAGGATTGAATCTAGGTCCCTAACTGCTGCACAACCATAGCACCCTTATTACAATCCCCACAATGACCTCACAGTCTCACAGTCGTTTAGCAGTCTGGTTATTCTCATCACAATGTTGCACTTCCCCTTCAACAAACTTGCCATGGCAGTGGAGCTAATCTTCAGAACTGAAGGGAAGCTCTTCAGCCTGGGGCAACTGCTCTCCAGGGCCAAGGGTACCTGAACTTCAGTGGTTGAGCTGAGGAGGCAGATAAAGCTTGTGTTTGCTCATACTTGGAGGATGAGCACCAAGGCAACTCTTTGAGTCCCGGACCTGAAATGTTAATTGCTTTTCTTTCTGCAATGCCTGACATTAAGTTTATGACATCAAATGCAGTGTAACAGGGAAAATTCACCTGTGGTGAGATTGCCAAGCTCACCGGTTGGAGAAGCAACAGTTCTTAATTACTCATACAAGAATCAGGTCTCACCAACCCCATCTCCATAGGGAACCCTGCTACCTAAAGGGCCAGCACTCAAACACTGTTTGTCCTCACTGGGATCTGTAAGCTGGACATGGGCATGACCCCGGACTGCTTTGTCCATGGAGGTCAGGGTCACCCTCTGCGTCCTGACCTCAGGACCATTCCTGGCCTCTGCTGCTGATCTCCGGCACATCTCACAGTTTGCTGCTCATTGCTGTATTAGGGATGTCACCCAGTCTCCATACTCAAGGAGAGGAGACCTCATCCACTGTTCCTCCAGCCCACAGGAGCAGGCAGAGTGGACATGGGCATGTCCTGTGTTGCAGCTTCCTTCAAAGTGCAGGCCATCAGAGACTGCACTCTTGTCCTTACAGAGAGCCCTGACTACCTCCTGTCAGGACTGTCTGGCTGTAACAGGAGAAGGTCCCCTTTCACAAGGTGCATGACTGTCTTCCCTCTGGGCCCCTGTGAGCACTATCCACTATCCCTCACACCAACTTCCACTCTTCTGCCATTCCTGGGTTCATTCAATCAGTAGCAATGTTTCCTGTAGCTGGAGTGGTGTTGTAGGTATCGAGGATTGTACATATATGAGTTGACTGTAAACGGTCTAGATGTAGTCAGCTGCATGGACATACGGTACAAAACAGGGAATGGGAAACACAACAGCATTAAATTCAACAATTTCAGACCACCAGCCTTTCCTGGTCACTTCTGATATACAATACATCAACCTGTATTGGTAACTCAGTTTTTCTCTCCATGGATGCTGTCTGACCTAGAGTTATAAAGTTATACAGGATGGAAACAGGCCCTTTGGCCCAACTGCTCCATGCCAACCAAGATGCCCACCTAAACTAGTCCCATTTGCTGGCATTTGGCCCATATCCCTCTAAACCTTTTCTCTCCATGTACCTGTCCAACCGTCTTTTAAATAAGAAATAAGAATGCACTGCCTGGGGTGGTGGTGGAGGCAGATACATTGGACAGGTTCAAGGGTTTGTTGGATAGGCATATGGAGGAATGTGAGATGGAAGGATATGCGGGAGGAAAGGGTTAGATAGTGTGAGGGTGGTTTGATGGACGGCACAACATGGTGGGCCGAAGGGCCTGTTTTGTGCTGTTATGGTTCTATGGTTCTATGAAGCGGATGCGGTTTAACTTGTTTGATAGGATACAAGTTAAGTGGGTTACTTTGTCTCATAACCTTTTCTCTCCATGTACCTGTCCAACTTGCCTCATCCACTTCCTCTGGCAGCTCCTGCCATGTACATACTACTATCTGTGTGAAAAAGTTGCCCCAGATGTTCCTGTTAAATCTCTCCCCTCTCGCCTTAAAGCTATGTTCTTGATTCTCCAACCCTGGGAAAAAGACTGAATGCAACCATTCTGTTTATGTCCCTCATGTTTTTATACATCTCTGTAAGGTCACCTCCCAGTCTGCTACGCTCCAAGGAAAAAAGTCCTAGCCTGTCCAACCTCTCCCTATAACTAAGTCACTTGACTCCTGACAACATCCTTGTAAATCTTCTCTGCACTCTTTCCAGTTTGATGACGTTTTCCTAAAGCAGGGCAACCAAAATTGTACACAATATCTGAGCTGCTCCGTATTTATAGCATTCTCAGACCTCCAGGATTCTGTAGGCCACAGTTCCAACATTGTTTCTGGGTCTCTCCTCTCCCCTCATTCACCTCCCTCTATGTACACCTTCTCCAGACAGATCAGTTATGATTAACAAGCCTTCACTATCCTCTCTCGGGCAGCACCAACACCATTTGTGTCACACCCTTACAGACATTCTCTCTGTTCTCTCCACTCCTCCCTCTTCTTAAAATCACACTTGACTTCCCAACTTTTCTCAGTTCTGTTGAGAGATCCTGAATTGTTACCTCTGTTTCATTTCTCCATAGATGCTGCCTGACCTGTTGAATGTTTCCAGCATTTTCTGTTTTTTTATCTGACAACACTGGCCGCGAACCTCACATCTGACTCTTTATGCAACTTTTGCAAGCTTACAGAATCTACCCTCTGAATCATAGAATTCTAAATCACAGCTTGTTCCAGCTCTCTAAGATAATTATCCAATTATTCCTACCAGTTTGCTCTTTTCTCATAGCCCCACAAAACTCCTAAAGTTACTGCTGTGCTGGGATTTGAACTCACAGAGACATAGTCATACAGCATGAAAACAGGACCTTCTGCCCACCATGTCTGTACCATCCCATTTTTCAGCACTTTTGCCCTGTAGTCTTCAATGCCTAGGCAATTTAATTTTTGTTTAGATACTTAGTCAATGCTGTCAGCAACTCTGCTTTCATCACTCTCTCTGGCAGCGAAAAATATATCTCTCAGGTCCGCTCTAAGTCTCTTCCCCTTTACTCTAAATATATTTTCGCGGTTTTATATAGCTCTGATTTGGAGAAAAGTGCCATGCAGTCTACCTGATCAAGACCTCTCATAAATTTATATACCTCAATCATGTTCCCTCTTAACCTCCTCCACTCCTCCACTCCAGGGAGAACAGTCCTAGCCTCTCCAGTCTCTCTTCATAACTGAAACTCTCCAACCCAGGCAACATCCTGGTGAATCTCCTCTGCACCCTCTCCAGCGCAATCACCTCCTGCCCATGGTAGGTTCCCCATGGTAGGCTCATCCAGAAAGTCATGAGGCATGGGATCCATGGAGACTTGGCTGTGTGGATTCTGAATTGGCACAGAAGGCAGAGGGTGGTAGTAGCTGGAGAGTATTCTGCCTAGAGGTCGGTGACTAGTGGTGTTCCACAGGGATCTGTTCTGGGACCTCTGCTCTTTGTGATCTTTATAAATGACTTGGATGAGGAAGTGGATGGATGGGTTAGTAAGTCTGCAGATGACATGAAGGTTGGAGGTGTTGTGGTGAAGGGTGGTGAATGCAGGACTAGAAGGTGTTATATTTGAATGCACACAGAATACGAAATTGGCAAATATGACGTTGTGGGCGTCACAGAGTCATGGTTGAAAGAAGATCACAACTGTGAGCAAAACACCCCAAAGATACACATCCTATTGAAAAGACAGGCAGGTGGGCAGAGGGAGTGAGGTGGCTCTGTTGGTAAAAATTGAAATCCTTAGCAAGAAGTGGCATAGAATCAGAAAATGTAGAATTCTTGTGGGTAGAGTTAAGAAACTGCAAGGGTAATAAGACCCTGTTGAGAGCTATATACAGGCCTCTGATTAGTAGCCAGGATGTGGGATACAAATTACAACAGGAGATAGAAAAGGCATGTAAAAAGGGCAATGTTACAGTGGTCATGGGGGATTTCAATATGCAGGTAGATTGGGAAAGTCAGGTTGGTACTGGATCCCAAGGGAAGGAATTTGTATAATGCCTATGAGATGGCTTTTTAAAGCAGCTTGTGGTCGAGCCCACTTGGGAAAAGGCAATTCTGGATTTGGTGTTGTGCAATGAACCAGATTTGATTAGGGAGCCTAAGGTAAAGGATGATAGAATTCACCCTGCAGTTTGAGAGGGAGAAGCTAAAATCGGATGTATTGGTATTACAGTTGAGTAAAGAGTACCACAGAGGCATGAGAAAGGAGCTGGCCTAAGCTGATTGGAAGGGGACCCCAGCAGGTATGACAATACAGCAGCAATGGCAGGAGTTTCTGGGAGTAATTAGGAAGACAGGATCAGTTCATCCTGAAGAGGCATTCTGAAGGGAGGATGAGGCAACCATGGCTGACAAGGGAAGTCAAATTCAGCATAAAAGCAGAAGAAAGGGCATACAATATTGCAAAACTTAGTGGGAAGCTAGAGGATTGGGAAGCTTTCAAAAACCAACAGGAGGCAACTAAAAAAGCAATAAGGGGAGAAAAGATGAAATATGAAGGTAAGCTAACCAATAATATAAAAGAGGATACCAAAAGTTTTTTCAGATAGATAAAGAATGAACGAGAGGCAAGAGTGGACATCAGACCGCTGGAAAATGATGCTGGAGAGGTAGTAATGGGGAACAAAGAAATGTCGGACGAACTGAATAAGTGTCAGTCTTCATTGTGGAAGACACCAGCAACGTGCCAGAAATTCAAGAGAGTCAGGGGGGCAGAAGTGAGTGTAGTCGCTATTACTAAAGAGAAGGTGCTTGGGAATCTGAAAGGTCTGAAGGTGTCATCTGGACTGGAAGGACTACACCCCAGGGTTCTGAAAGGTAGCTGAAGAGATTGTGGAGGCATTAGTAGTGATCTTTCAAGAATCACTAGAATCAGGAATGGTTCCAGAGGACTGGAAAATCACAAATGTCACTCCACTCTATGAGAAGGGAGGGAGGCAAAAGACTGGAAATTATAAGCCAGTTAGCCTGACTTCAGTGGTTGGTAAGATGTTAGAGTCCATTATAAAGGATGAGGTTTCGGCGTACTTGGAAGCTCATGGTAAAATAGGCCGAAGTAGCATAGACTTCAGTGGTTGGTAAGATGTTAGAGTCCATTATAAAGGATGAGGTTTCGGCGTACTTGGAAGCTCATGGTAAAATAGGCCGAAGTCAGCATAGTTTCCTTAAAGGGAGATCTTGCCTGACAAATCTGTTGGAGTTCTTTGAGGAAGTACCAGGCAGGATAGTCAGTGGATGGTGTTTACTTGGATTTTCAGAAGGACTTTGCCAAGGTGCTGCACATGAGGCTACTAAACAAAATAGGAGCCCATGGTATTACAGGAGAGATACTAACGGATAGAAGATTGGCTGACTGGCAGAAGGCAAAGAGTGGGAATAAAGGGAGCCTTTTCTGGTTGGCTGCCAGTGACTAGTGCTGTTCTGCAGGGGTCGGTGTTGGGTCCACTACTTTTCACATTATATGTGAATGATCTGGATGACGGAATTGATGGCTTTGTGGTCAACTTTGCAGATTATGCAAAGATAGGTGGAGGGGCAGGTAGTTTGTGGAAGCAGGGAGTCTGCAGAAGGACTTGCAGGTTGGGAGAATGGGCAAAGAAGTGGCAGATGGAATACAGCGTAGAGAAGTGTATGGTCATGCACTGGTAGAAGGAATAAAGGCGTAGTCTATTTTCTAAATGGGAAGAGAATTCAGAAATCGGAGGTGCAAAGGGACTTGGGAGACCTAGTGCAGGATTTCCAAAAGGTTAACTTGCAGGTTGAGTTGGCAATGAGGTAGACAAATGCAACATTAGCATTCATTTCAAGGGAACTAGAATCTAAATGCAAGGATGTAATGCTAAGGTGTTTGTCAGACCACATTTGAAGTATTGTGAGTAGTTTTGGTCCCCATATTGAAGGAAGGATGTGCTTCCTTCACATGTGGAGGGTCCAGAGGAGGTTTAAAAGAATGATCCCGGGGATGAAATGGTGAATGTATGAGGAGTGTTGATGGCCCTGGGCCTGTACCCACTGGAGTTTAAAAGGATGAGGGGGGATCTCATTGAAACCTACTGAATATTTAAAGGCCTGGATAGAGTGGATGTGGAGAGGATGTTTCCAGTAGTGGGAGAGTCTAGGACCAGAGGTCACAGCCTCAGAATAAAAGAACGTCCATTTAGAACAGAGATGAGGAAGAATTTCTTTAGCCAGAGGGTGGTGAATCTGTGGAATTCATTGCCACAGACGGCTGTGGAGGCCAAGTCATTGGGTATACTTAAAGCAGAGGTTGATAGCTTCTTGATTAGTAAGGGGGTCAAAGGTTATGAGGAGAAGGGAGGAGAATGATGTTGAGAGGGAAAAATAAATCATCCATGATCGAATGGTGGAGCAGAATGGCCTAATTCTGCTCCATGTCTTATGGTCTTATAGATTCTGATCAGACTTTGTTGCATTCAAGGATGTTTTTGCTGTGATTGTCTTCTGTTGGAGCATTAAACTATTGACATCGTGCCTTAGAGTTGTTTATCATTTCAATAAGTAGTGTTTCCAGTTGCCCTACTCTCAACTGATTTGTTTGGAATCCTACCTGAGGAGGTGGGATAAAGTGAACTTGATGGCTTTCTTGCTTGGTATCCAGTCAGCATAGGATAAGCACCTTGAAAAGAAAATGCCATACATTTGGCACAGGGCATGGCTTAGACACTAGCTCAATGAGTTTTATTTGGTTAACAAATGCTCACTAGAGATGTAAAAGCTTCTCACAGTTTTATTCATTGACTGATGTTGAAAATAAGACAAGCACAACACCTAAGAAGCAGAATTGGTGCCTATATCCCTTTCATAATTCCTGGGTTTATTTTACTGGGAAAACTTGGGGAAATTGTGGGTGAATCTATCACGAAATGAAAGTCTCTCCAACATTTATAAATAACAATAATAACCTACTTACACAATAAAATATCCCAAGGCACTTTATGAAGGTTTACAGTTGCCCACATGAAGAGGTGCTTTGCATTTGACCAGTGCAGGATTGGAGGAAAATCTTAATCGCGGAGAGAGTGGCTGTGGGTGGAAAGATTTAGAGAGAATCCTGGTGCTCAGGACCAATAGTGCCAATAGTGTGACAGATCACAAGGGGCCAGAACTGAGGAGCATAGATTTCTTGGAGGGTTGTGAAATGCTCAATACAATACAGATGGAAGCTTCACCTCATGGTACCAAATGGATTAATTGAAAGAACTATCTTTCTGGGTTCATCATTGTTTTTTTCTTCTCAGCCCTTAATATATTTACTTGCTTCTCTGTTGAATGTTATTGATCAATTTCCCAAAACTTTCTGAATAACCATAATTCAATGATTGCATTTATTTTCCTCTTATCACAAGGCTGTGAGTTCAAAGTTCATAGACTTGAACTGAAAGCCCTGCCTGTTGTGATTGGTGGGAGTGCAACACCAGCAGGACTGCCATTGGTCAGATGAAGCATTAACTGATCCACTACCTGCCAACCCAGCTGGACATAACAGATGCCAGGGCCCTATTTCAAAGAGGGAAAGACAAGTTGGACCTACATCAGATGTCCCAGAAATCAAGGCTCTGAATGTGGTGGGCCATAGGCCCTGTTTCTGTGCTGTACAAATCTACGACTTTATGACTATGAACGCCTTTGGTTTTGGACAGGGATTGTGGAAAGATGAGCATTTTGCCAATTCAGACACTCTGCAATATTTCCATTCAGCACTTCTGTGTGCAGCATGAGCTGGAGCACATTTGACATCTGGCATGTAGCACATGGAGGGAATGGCAGCATAGTGGAATTGCTGGTAGAGTTGCCTCCTCACAGCTCCAGAGACCTGGGTTCAATCCTGCCCTTGGGTGCTGTCTGTGTGGAGTTTGCACGCCTCCCTGTGACTGCATGGGTTTCCCCCTGGTACTCTGGTTTCTTCCCACATCCAAAAAATGTGCAGGTTGGCAAGTGAATCAACTATTGGAAATTGCCCCTTGTATGTAGGTGAGTGGTAGAATCTGGAGGAAGTTGCTGGAAGTGTGGGGAGAATCAAATGGAATTGATGTAGGATGAGTGTAAATGGGTGGTTGACGGTCAGCGTGAACTTAGTGGGCTGAAGGGCCTGTTTTGGTGCCATATCTCTCAATGCTCTGCGATGCTTCTTCAGAGCTTTTAAGGCTGAAACCAAGTCAGGTTCTTCAGCTTTGTGGGCACTCACAGGGACTCTTGTTTACAGAATGTTCCACTCCCTGCAGTTGTGATACATTAAGGGCTGTCCAATCACTTTTCATGCTACAGCGAAATGCTGCAGAATTGGCTACAAGCTGCCACACACTTTGGCTGAGGTGGACTGCCACCTCTTCAGCTGTTACCTCTTCATCATGCTGTGTAGTGTCCCACTGTGTGCACAGCCCGAAGTGGATCTACAGGGCGGGCATCAAAGGGAGGACAGACCCATTCTGGGATCCTCTGAATTGAAGAAGGGCTTGCGTTCATGGATTCAATCCTACAAGAGGCACGCTCCAAGCTCCAGGTCTCCAATGAGCAATGTTGGCTGAGGTTGTCCAAGACAACAGGGACAGAGATCTGTGGCCTACTCAGATGGCCTCACAAGCACTCAGGGGGCATCAGGATGGACAACATTAGCCAATTCTGGCAGCAGGGTACACCTCCTGGAATGAATAATTAAAAATAAGAAAGTGTCCTAAGAGGGCCAGACCATGGACACCCTGAACTTCCTCGCTTCTACATCGTTCTGGGGCGGCAAAGACGCTCACAATTTTTCCCACTTAGCTGTGTGCCAAACATTTGGGAGGCCGCTGATGGCTTTTCCTCCCCCTTCTCCAGCAGTGGGGCCGGGACACTGATTTGTGAGAAGTGTGGTCGGGAGCACAGATTATAAGGGCCATTGCCTCCTGGCAGGTACAGTACATGGTTAACCAAACAAAACCTTCCCCCCAAGTTGGTTCCATCCATCTAGAGTGCTTGTACAACTCTTCTGTTCTCAGGAAATCCATGTGTTTACCGTGACTCAGCTGTCACTCCATGAGGAAGCCTGGCTCCTGGAAGATGTTATTCCATGTTCCTTACATTTTTGTTCTTGTCCGAGCCAGCCTTGGGTGTCTTTACAATGAGAACCAAAAGGGGCAGGTAGAAAATCCTACTGGGATCCTCTAGGTAAGAATCCAATGTCTGCACTGCTCGAAGGGAGCCTTCAAGTACCCTCCAGAGAGGGTTGGATACTGTCATCATCTGCTGCCCTTAAAGTAGTTCACCCCATCTGGCCCATTTGGGGCAGAGATAGGGTGAATGCGCACAGTCTTCTGTCCAAGGAAAGGGAACCAAAAACTAGGGGGCATAGGTTTAAGTTGAGAGGAGAAATATTTAAAATGGACCTGAGGGGCAACTTTTTCATGCAGAGGCTGGTATGTATGTGGAATGAGCTGCCAGAGAAAGTAGTTGAGGCAGGTACAATAACAAAATTTAAAAGACATTTGGATAGTACATGGATAGGAAAGGTTTAGAAGAATATGGGCCAAATGTCATCAAATGGGACTAGCTTAGGTGGGCACTTTTGTCAGCATAGTTGTTGGGCTGCAAGGCCCGTTTCTAGGCTGCATAATTCTATGACTCCACCTATTCTGCAATTGGTTCCTTTGCCAAGAAAGACGAGGGAAGTGTCGTGTGGCTGTACAGGAAGTCCAGAACAGGAAGGAGGGGTTCCAGTTTACATGGATCAGGAATGGGACAGGAAGAAGTTGTACAATTATGACAGGCTCCATCCAATCCATGGGATCAAGGTCTCAGTGGAAAAGATAACTGGGACTGAAGATGGAACATAGAATGCTCAGGAACAGGCTCTTCAGCCCATGATGTTGTACTGAACTAGTTAAACTAGTAATTAAAAGCTTCTTCCTGTTCAAAGATAATGCAGCAACTTTCCAAGGGCCTCTTTGATCTATGGAGGTATAATCATATGGTGTTACTAATCTGGATGGTACTTCAGCAACAAATAAGTATCACCAATTTAAAGCTAATTATTTGAAGCAATACTTTACTTTACCATTAGATGTTGCAATGAGATTGTCAGAACCTGGGAACTTGGTCTGCATGGGTAACCTAGTTTCGGGCAAATTGGTAGTTATGGTGCTACAGTTAGCCATGCCATTCCTGAATTAAGGAGTGTGGTGAAATGATTCATGTTCCCTGCTGCTGATGGTTTTTCATGTCAGGTGAATGCAGGATTAGGTCTGACAATGGTATCTTCACCTTTCAATAGTTGTTTGAAACTTCTACCTCAAACTTGTCACATATGAAGAATGTCTATGGCGAGAAACTGAATTCAATATCCCAGTATGTCGCAAAAAAGGAGGAAAATGGTAACAATAGCAATTTAAGAGCTTAATTACAATATTGCTTTTTAATTGTAATTATTTCCAATGTGTATGCAAATTGCATTTCAAAATGTGTCAGTGAATTAGTGTATGAAATGTAAATCTTGTAACTAGAGGCAACATGAATGAAGCTCTCTAAATTGTGTAGAACAAAAAAGGTACTGTAATAAAACTATGCCCACAAAATCAACTTGCAAGACAATCTACAGTGTCGTAAATGATATTTGGAATATTTTGCAATTTACTTAACAGAATATAATATGTGAATACTAAACAGCATTTGCCCATGATAATAGAAAATATTTGCAAAGTAAGCAAAATGTTACGATTTCATTTCAAAATGAAGACAGTAAGCTAGACCTGTGGAAACTTGTTATCTTGATCAGCTCTCTGGCATAAAGTTGTCTTTTTTTCTTTCTTAGAACATGTGTGTTTCAGGCAGGATTTATTCCCTAGCCTTATTTAACATTGAGAAGTGCAGGTCTTTCTATTTTATATGTGCTGAAACAGCTCTATTACTTTAGCTAGGACTTTGAACCAGCAACAAGTGAATAGTAATATACATCTAAGCTAATAAGTGTTAGGATTCTTGAAGGTAATGCTTTCCAGGCAGTTATTAAGTAAAGTAATGAGTTTTAGAAGTTATCAAAGGAACATTTAGATTTTCTGTAGACTATTATGTATTTGGTGCACATTCTGTACCAGAAGTAGAGGGGTATATTTTAAGCATGAATGAATTGGTGCATATTTTAAGCTGATTTTGCTGTGGGCACTTTCTATTTTTTTGCAGCTGAACCCATCCTGACAAATGGGTGTGCTCTATCACATTCCTAACTTCTGCTCTGCTCCCGTAATGCATTCTGGGTGACAAGGAGGCTCTTGTTGTAAAACACCCAGCCTTCATCTGATTTAGTAGTTACGGTACTACTGAGGCTAGTCCAGTAAAGTTTGTGTAAGTTGGTGAATTTAAAGTGCAGGGCAGTAAAGTGGAGGGGGCAGTTGGGCTAATCTTTACTAGAATAGTGCTTGCCCATCAATGTTACTTGCCACTTAATCAAAACCTGGATGATACGTTCTACGCAGATAGCTTCATTATTGATATTGAAGCAGTCTTCTTGTAATGGTGAATGATGGATATAATGATACTCTCCATGTCCATGGTTCTCATAATAATCACCTTTATTAACTTTTTGGAAAAAAAACCTGCAGCTAATGCATTCAATCAGTTCAGAAAAGATTTTTAAAATTGCTTAGCTTACAAGTTTGAATTGATATTAACAGTTCCAAGGGAATACTTTGTTAGCTGTAAAGCACTTTGGGGTGTTCTATCATTCTGAAAAGTGCTATTTAGAAGTAAGCTTTTGTGTGTTTGCACATAATATCCTTGTGTTGTTCAACATGTTAAATATCTGCAGTTTCATAATAAGCATAATTGTTTTTAATAAAGAGAATTCAACAGTATGAACTTGAGATTTTCAAGATTTACAATGTGCATCTTGTATAATACTGGATTTTTGTTATCAAGTTGTAAAGTTTGTAACTAACTGTAGATAATTTGAAACAATGTGCAATGTTCTCCAATGGGCAAATTTGAATGCAAAATTTGTAAATCAGGGGTCAATATTTATACTGTAACTTTAATGTATGATTTGAATGCATAACAAGCATGTTTTTGTAACTTGGAATGAGTGATTGTCTTCTAATTGGTATGCCAAAGAAAATTGTGTTACTTCATTCATAGTTTTATTTCCTTGTCTTTATGACCTATTGTTTCATTTGTGGTTTGGATGAGAGAATTTTATTTAGGGGGGTTGTGAAGGGAAGGTCTTGCCTCATTAGCCTGATAGGGTTCTTTGAGGAGGTGACGAGGAAGATTGATGAGGGTAGTGAGGTGGATGTGGTCTATATGGATTTTAGTAAGGCATTTGATAAGGTTCCTCATGGTAGGCTTCTTCAGAAGGTCAGAGGCCAAGGGATCCAGGGAAGCTTGGCTGTGTGGATTAGGAATTGGCTTGCCTGTAGAAAGCAGAGGGTTGTGGTGGAGGGAGTGCCCTCGGATTGGAGGGCAGTGACTAGTTGTGTCCCACAGGGATTGGTTCTGGGACCTCTACTTTTCGTGATATTTATCAATGACAGATGAGGGGGTGGAAGGCTGGGTTAGTAAGTTTGCGGATGACACTAAGATCGGCGGTGTTGTGGATAGTGTGGAGGGCTGTTGGAGCTTAAAGAGGGATATTGATAGGATGCAGAGCTGGGCTGACAAGTGGCAGATGGAGTTCAACCCAGAGAAGTGTGAGGTGGTACACTTTGGAAGGACAAACTCCAGGGCAGAGTACAAGGTAAATGGCAAGGTACTTGGCAGTGTAGAGGAGCAGAGGGATCTGGGGGTTCATATTCACAGTTCACTGAAAGTTGCCTCACAGGTGGATAGAGCAGTTAAGAAGGCCTATGGGATGTTAGCTTTCATAAGTCGTGGGGTTGAGTTTAAGAGCCATGAAGTGATGATGCAGCTTTACAAAACTCTAGTTAGACCACACTTAGAGTACTTTGTTCAGTTCTGGTCGCCGCATTATAAGAAGGATGTGGAGGCATTGGAGAGGGTGCAGAGGGGATTTACCAGGATGCTGCCTGGATTAGAGCGTATGGAATATGAGGAGAGGCTTAAGGTGCTAGGGCTTTATTCACTGGAAAGGAGGAGGATGAGAGGAGACATGATAGAGGTATATAAAATATTGAGAGGAATAGATAGAGTAGACAGTCAGCGCCTCCTTTCCAGGGCACCAATGCTCAAGACAAGAGGGCATGGCTTTAAGGTTATGGGTGGGAGGTTCAGTGGAAATGTCAGGGGGAGGTTTTTCACCCAGAGAGTGGCTGGTGCATGGAATGCACTGCCTGGGGTGGTGGTGGAGGCAGATACATTGGACAGGTTCAAGGGTTTGTTGGATAGGCAAATGGAGGAATGTGAGATAGAGGGATATGCGGGACAAAGGGTTAGATAGTGTGAGGGTGGTTTGATGGACGGCACAACATGGTGGGCGGAAGGGCCTGTTTTGTGCTGTATGGTTCTATGGTTCTATGGTTAACTAAACTATTCCCTTCTGCCCACACAATGTCCATATCCCTTCATTCTCTGCACATTCATGTGCCTAAGAGCCTCTGAAAGACCTCTATGGTATTTGCCTCTGCCACCACCCCTGGCAGTGCACTCCAGGCACCCACCACTCTTGGTGTAAAAAACTTGCCCCGCACAATTCCTTTGAATTTTCCCCCTCTCACCTTAAATGCAAGCCCTCTAGCATTGGACATTTCGACCTTTGCCTACTCTATCTCTGCCTCTCATAATCTTATAAACCTCTATCAGGTCTTTCCTCAGCCTCTGCCGCTCCAGAGAAAACAACCCGAGTTTGTCTAACCTCTCCTTATAGCACATGCCCTCTAATCCAGGCAGCATCCCAGTAAATCTCTTCTGCGTCCTCTCCAAAGTCGCTACATCCTTCCTGTAATGGGGTGACCAGAACTGAGTGCAATTCAGCCTAAACAGAGTTTTATAAAGCTGCAACAGGACTTCCTGACTCTTGATCTCAATGCCTTGACTAATGAAGGCAAGCATGCCATATGCCTTCTTTACCACCCTATCAACCTGTGTAGCCACTTTCAGGGAACTATGGACTTTCACCCTAAGATCCCTCTGTACGTCAACACTGTTAAGGGTCTTGCTATTAACAGTGTACTGTCCCATTTGATCTCCCAAAGTGCAACACCTCACATTTGGCTGGAGTAAACTCCACCTGCCATTTCTCCGCCCATATCTGCAACTGATCTATATCCCACTGTATCCTTTGGCAATCTTCTTCACTATCCACAGCGCCACCAACCTTTATCATCTGCAGACTTATGAACCCAGCCATCCAGATTTTCATCCAGATCATTTATCTATGTCACAATCAGCAGAGGTCCCAGTACAGGTCCCTGCAGAATACCGCTAGTCACAGACCTCCAGCCAGAATAATTCCCATTGACCACTACCCTCTATCTTCTATGGGCACACCAATTCTGAATCCAAACAGCCAAGTCACTGTGGACCCCATGCCTCTTAATCCTCTGGATGAGCCTCCCACGAGGGACCTTATCAAATACCTTAGTAAAATACATGTAGACAACATCCACTGCTCCACCTTCATCAATCACCTTCGTCACCTCCTTGAAAAACTCAATCAAGTTAGTAAGATAGGACATGCCCCGGAAAAAATCCATGCTGATTTTCCCTAATTAGGCCATGGCTTTCCAAATGCTCATAAATCCCATCCCTAAGAATCCTCTCCAATAGCTTCCCTACTACTGACGTGAAACTCTCCAGTCTATAGTTTCCAGGATTATCCCTATTTTCTTTCTTGAACAATGGAACAATATTAGCTACTTGCCAGTTCTCTAGGACCTTGCCTGTGGCTAGAGAGGACCCAAAGATCTTGGTCAAGACCCCACTTCATCTCTTGCCTTTCTTAATAACTTGTGGTATATCCCATCAGGCCTTGGGATTCTCATTAATCCTACTGGCCAAGGACTTTTCATGGTCCCTTCTGGTTCTCCTAATTCCTTTCTTGAGTTCTTTTCTAGCTTGTTTATAATCCTCAAGGACTCCATTCGATTTTAGCTTCCTTAACCTTCCTAAAGCTTTCTTTTTCTTCTGGACTAAATTCACCACCTTTCTTGACATCCAAAGTTCCCCTATCTTGGCATGCTTGGCCTTCCTTCTTACTGCAACATATCCATCCTATACTCTGTACAGTTGGTCTTTAAATACCCTCCACATGTCAAATGTGGACTTGCCCAAAATCAGTTTTTCCCAATTAACTCTCCCTAGTTCCTGCCTAATGCTCTCATAATTTGCCCTGCTCCAACTTAATACTCTCCAGCAAGGTCCATACTTATCCTTATCTACAGCCATCTTAAAATTTAAGGAGTTATGGTCACTGTTCCCTAAATGTTCTCACACTGAAAGGTCAGTCACCTGGCCAGGCTCATTTCCCAACACCAGGTCTAATATGGCCCCTCCTCGCAATGGACTATCTACATACTGATTTAAGAAACCCTCCTGGATGCATCTATCTAATTCTGCCCTGTCTAAACCCCTTGCACTAAGGAGGTTCCCAGTCAATATTAAGGAAGTTGAAGTCACTCATGACAACAACCCTGTTGGTACTACACCTTTCCCTAATCTGCTTGCATATCTGTTCCTCAATGTCCTGGTGACTATTGGGGAGGGGGTGGGGCAGAGGGAGCGTCTGTAGTGTAATCCCATCAGAGTGATTGCACTTTTCTTATTTTTGAGCCCTGCCCATATAGACTCAGTGGATGAGCGCTCCATTATATCCCCTCTGAGTGCAGCTGTGATATTGTCCCTGATTAATAGTTCTACTCCCCCCCACCCCCCACCACTCTTTTACCTCTATCTTTATGTTTTCTAAAACATTAAACGCTGGAACATTAATCATCCAATCTTGTCCCTCTCTCAACCAAGTCTCTGTAATGGCCACAACATCATAAGATGAACCTTACTCAAGTAAGGTGGGTGGGGAGAGGGTCCTGAGTGACAGAAGAGATGTAGTGAACATGACCTCAGGTTGAAGATAAGCAGAATGGAAAGTGAAACTGAAAGACAGACCAGGGTATGAAATCATGTCAACACAAAGGCTCAGGAAATATTTACCATTCTAAAAGTAAGTAGGAAATAACTGTTCAAAATGGAGTGGAATTAACTAAAATTAAATTGCCCCCTGTACAACAATGTGAAACAAAATGTGAGAAGTAAGGACAGTAACTTCACAGAAAAGAATAAAGTCCTGGCAGTCACCCCAACCTATAAGTTCCAAATGGATCAGGCTACCACTGTAAACTGTGCTCCCAATGGGCTCGTGGCAATATAATGGAACAATACAGCTGTCAAACCTCATGTCTTGAAATGATATGCAAACAGGCCACATCATGAGTATTGTGTACAGTTCTGGTTGCCACACAACAGGAAGGATGTGGTAGCAACAGAAAAGATTCACCAGGATGTTGCCTGGAATGGAGGGCTGTAGTAATAAGGAGAGATTGGGTAGGCTGAGCTTATTCTCACTGGAACGTAGAAAGCTGAGGGGTGACCTTATAGAGGTTTATAAAATTATGAAGGCCTTAGATAGGGTAGATAGTCTGAGTCTTTTTCCAGAGGCAGGAGAGTCTAAAACTGGAGGGCACAGGTTTAAGGTGAGAGGGGAGAAATTTGAAGGAGATCTGAGGGGCAGGTTTTTCACACAGGAGGTGGTGGTTATCTGGAACAAGCTGCCAGAGGAGGTGGTGGAAGCAGATACATTTACAGCATTTAAAAGGCACTTGGACAGGCACTTAGATAGGAAAGGATATGAGTCTAATGTCGGCAAATGGAATTAATGTAGATAGACATCACAGTCACACGGACGAGGTGGGCTGAAGGGCCCATTTCTGTGTTGTACAACTCTATAAATCTGTCAATAAAACAAAACAACATAACTTGAACTAGCTGTGCATCAAATTTAGTAATGTGGAAAAATGATTTTATTTCCTTACTGCATTCCTGAGGTTTCTTGACATGTCTGACATAGTCACAGGATCTTCCACTCCTCTGTTCAATCACTAGAAAGCAAAGCCAAGCATTAAAAATGAACTAATTCTGTTGAAATATTTTATTGCCACATAGAGTAAGTGTGTACACAATAATTAGAAGTGCAGAAAGATTGCTATGGTGCCAATTTTGGAACAGTTTCCAGCTGTGACAGCTGTGGCTTGATCCGTAGTACTACTGGATGTTTGAAAGAATGTTCTGGCTTTGAGTTTGTGTTTTATTCCCACCTGTCCAGTCCTACTGTCACAACAATCCTACTGTTCTCACGCTCTGCTTTCTTCAATTCTCCAATACCTGGGCAGTTGTGAAGTTTGCTTTATAGATTCACGGATATGAAGAGTTGTACAGCACAGAAACAAACCCTTCAGCCCAACACGTTCATGCCAATCAAGATGCCTACCTACACTAATCCCTTTTGCCTGTGTTTGGCCCATATCCCTCTAAATCATTCCTATCTATGTACCTGTCCAAACATCCTTTAAATGTCCTTTATCTGCCACTACCACTTTCTCTGGCAGCTCGTTCCATATAACCACCACCCTCTGTGTGGAAAAACACACAGATCCCCTTTATATCTCTCCCTTCTCACCATAAACCTATGCCCTCTAGTTTTAGACTCCCTTATCCTGGGATAAAGACTCTGACTATCTCTCTGCCCCTTGTTATTTTATAAACCTCTATAAAGTCACCCCTCAGTTCCCTATGTTTTCCTTATGTTCCAGGGAAAACAGTCCCAGCCTATCCAATCTCTCCCTACAACCAAATCCCCCAATCGAGGCCACATTGTTGTAAATCTCTCCTGCACTCTCTCCAGTGCAACCACATCCTACTTATAGCTTGGTGACCAGAACTGCACGCAATACTCCAAGTGCAGCCTAACCGACAATTTGTACCACTGTAACATAGTGTCTGAACTCTTGCGCTCAATGCCTTAGCCGATGAAAGGAAGCATACCACATGCGTTCTTTACCACTTTTTCAACCGGTGCTGGCACTTTCAGGGAACCATGTACTTGTACCCCAAGGTCTTGCTCTTCAATAATACTCCCCATTTGCTGTACATGTCCTGACCTGGTTTAACTTCCTTCCCAAAATGCATCACTTCGCACTTGTCTGAGTTAAATTCCATCTGCCATTTCCTTGCCACTTTCCCAGTTGATCTAGATTCTGCTGTAATCTTAGACAACCTTCTTCACTGTCTACTAAACCACCAATTTGGGTGTCATCTGCAAACTTACTAATCACGCCACCTCATTCTCATTCAAATCATTAATATATACAGATATATCTATATCTATATCTATATATATAACGTATGTATGTATGTATATACACACACACACACACACACACACACATATATATACACACACACCATATATATATATATAAAACGTACGTATGTATATGTATATATATATGTGTGTGTGTATATATATATATATATATATATATATATATATATATATATATATATATATGATGAACAATGAAGGACCCAATACCAATCCCTGCGGCACATCACTATCCCTTTGACTCCTTCCACCAAGCCAATTTTGTACCCAATTTGCTATCTCACCTGGTTCCCAGTGATAACCTTCTGGAATAGCCTATCACATGTCTACTGCCCTGCCCTTGTCAATTCTCTTGGTGACCTTTTCAAAACCCTCAATCAAATGCATGAGATATGAATTCCAATGCACAAAGCCCTGATCAATCTTTGCCTTTCCAAATGCAAAATAAATCCTGTCTCTCAGAATCCCCTCCAGTCACTTTCCCTTCACTGATGTTGGGCTCACCAGCCTGTATTTCCCTGGCTTGTCCTTGAAGCCCTTCTTAAATAAAGGCATAACATTAGTTACCCTCCAGTCTTCTGGTATCTCACCCATGGCTAAGGAGGATACAATACCTGCAGCTGGGTATCCTGTGATTTGCCACAGGCTAAGTAACAATGTCAAAGTTTCTGCTTCCTGACCAAGTTCACAGGCTTGTTCTTCCTTTCATCTGCAAACTTTTCCAATGCAGGAAGACCCAGGAGACAAAGTTCAACACATACTCAGTTACGGCAGCAGATATATCTGCACACTACCCCAGCACAAAACACAGCCTGCCTTTCCCACAGAGTCAGAACTCAGACCTTTCTCCTGGAAAACCCTGCCCACTGTGGGCTGCCTCACGGTGTTACACAGACTTGCACAGGTTTCACTCTCAGAGGCTGGTATTGGGATAAGGAAAGGCTAGATTAGATTAGCAACAACGTTCAGCTACTGATGTTAAATGACTTTATATTGTTGTTAGCTTTAACGTATGATGCTTGAATGTCATATCTTAATGTAAGCATTTAATGCTACAGTTGTAATGCTACACACCAATTCTACATGGTGGCCAGTGAATGTTTGATTTGAATAGCACTTGAAATATATGGTGACATGAAGTCATCCACATTTAGACTATATCCCCAAATGAATAAACTAGCAGGAGATGTGCCAGCCTTTACACAGGGAATCAGTTCTTTGACCTGCATTATATTAGATTTGGAGCAGCATTTGCAACCATATCATTTTCAATAAGGATTGTTAAGCTGTAAAGACCAGTCACTTGTCCATAACACATGGTGCTGGGCCAGATCTGGTCCAGATAATTTAAATTTGAACATTTGTTTCCAATGAATTCTGAACTCAAAACTATAGTGTACATTCTCCAATTTACTGATGTGGTTGTATATATTATTCAAGTTGTGTGCCTAAATGTAATTGCTTGTATTATATACTTAATAAAGGAATGCCATAATGTTTAGAGAACCTTGTGATCTTGGGAAATAGACAGAGATATTTTCAGAAATAAATACATCATTTAACTCGGGGGAAGTTTGGGAGCCACCAGTGTTTTAGAGGTAGGAAGTCTGAGTGGCTACAGAGAGGCAGAATAAATGAAGAAGCAATTTCTAAATAGGTACTGTTTCAACTGTTTCAAATTAAAGTGCACTGTTTTATTGATTGAAAAAAACTATAGAGGCAGAGGGAGTTGCAGAAAAAACATTCAGGGATTCTACTGCAGGGAGTTGCAGAAAAAACATTCAGGGATTCTACTGCAGGAAGTAAAACAAGAAAGAAGACCAAGTTGGAGCAAAGACCATCCTCTGATCAAAACACAGTACAAGTGCCTTGGTTGGATTTGCCAGGAGCATGAGTGGAGTTTCCCAGATGCACTGCCTATCCACCCACCTGTTGAATATGAGGCTTTCTAGGATTGTAGGTGGTGGCACAGAGTGATTCTGTGACATCAATTCATCAAAAAGTTGTAAATGTTAAGATATCTTTATTCGTTACATGTACATCGAAACACAGTGAAATGCATTTTTTGCGTAGAGTTTTCTGGGGGCAGCCTGCAAGTGTCACCACGCTTCCGACGCCAACATAGCATGCCCACAACTTCCCAACCCGTACGTCTTTTGGAATGTGGGAGGAAACCAGAGCACCTGGAGGAAACCCACATAGACACAGGGAGAACGTACAAACTCCTTACAGACAGCGGCCGGAATTGAACCCGGGTCGCTGGTGCTGTAATAGCGTTATGCTAACCACTACACTACCATGCCCGCCCTTACAAAACGTTAGAAATGTTGAAGAAGGTACAGAGACAGGAAAAGGGAGGGGGCATGAAAGGAAGGTGTGTGATAGAATGAAAGACAACAGAGATTAAATGATGGATCAATGCACAAAGGGATGGGACAAATAAAGGAAGAGATGTCAGATCCAGAGAAAATCAAATGAAACAGCAGCTTCATTAACAACCCCTGACATACAAAAAATGGGAGCAAATATGGTGTCCTGAAATTCCAAATGACAGTATTGTCCATAGGTTGCCTCATTGACAGATGAGATGGTGGTCATTAGCTTCAGTGGAACCATCAGGAGGGAGTGGACAGGGAATTGAAATGACAACCCTGTGGGACACTTACAGACTGCTCCACAAAGAGATGACTCAGTCTGTGTTTGTTTTTCACAACGCAGAAGACACAACTCGTTTCATCCACACAGAATGCTTGGACTCTGGAGTGTGTGAAGGGAAGGGGAGAAAAGGCTGGTTGAATGAGAAGGTTTTGTGGGAGGAAGGAAGAGGATGCTGCTCACAGTTAAAAGGTGGAAGAAGGTGTACTGTGGCCCATTCATTTCCATGAAGTGAATGTTATTGGCAGGCTAGCAATGATTGCCTCTTTCTAAACACCTTTTGGAAGGCAGTGATGAGTCTGTGTGGAACAGGTTGCTTTGTACTTGCAGCAAGAGAGAAGGATCCATGGCCAGGAGACAATCATTGCTGCATTTCCAGCCCCTGACTTGATCTTGTGGGCATGGCGTTAACACAGTTGATCTGATGAAGCTTCTAGTGAACCCCAGGACCTTGATCTTTCACTCTGGTAAAATCCCTAATAAAAATCTATGAATTTCCCACTGAAAAATGGGTGAGGTGATGTCCCACCACTCTGCAGATTTCTCTTGTGCCGTCTATCCATTGGCATCTACACGCAATTGAATTTTTTTCAGAACCAATTCCACTTTGCTGGTGATTGCAAATAATCTTTACCAACCCCTAAAATGAAAAGCTGGTGATGGCTATGAGCTAAAAGTGACAATTATCTGGTAAATCTATGGCACAAATCTGTCACTGGTTTACACATCATTATAGAAGGTTCCCACTTCTCAAAACACAGGCTCAACAGAGCAAGCAGTTCATCAAGGTTTCCTCAGTTATTTTCTACCACTCTCTGCTCCTTGTCAGTTGTGCATCAGTAGAAGTGAACACAAATTCCAACCCCACCTCATCAGTATTGCCACACAATAGGAAGGATGTGATTGCATTGGAGAAGGTACAAAGGAGAATTGCCTGGGATGTTGCTGGTACGGAACGTTTCAGTTTTGAGGAGAGACTGGAGAGGCTGGGCTTGTTTCCTCAGAGCAGAGGAGGCTGAGGGCAGAATGTGATATAGTTATACAAAATTATGAAGGCATAGATAGAGTAGGAAACATTTCTTTGTAGCAGACGTGTCTAAAATAAGAGGGCACAGCTTCAGAGTAAGGGGTAACAGGTTTAGAGGTGTCCTAAGGAAGATTTTTTCATTCAGAAGGCGATGAAATCTGGAACTGCCTGAGTGAATGGTGGAGGCAGAAACTTTCACAACATTGAACAATTACTTAGATGGGCACTTGAGGGCATAGTCGGCTAATGGACTAAGTGGTGGTAAATAGGATTAAAAGAGTTGGGTGCTTGAGGACTGGCATGGACATGATTGGCCAAAGGGCTTGTTTTTGGCAATTCTTCTTTAAACTCACTTCATTACATAATAAGGTTTTGATTGTTTAACTTTTGTTGAGGTTATACAACTTTCAATGTTTGATGTTACTTCCAATCACACCACAACAGTCACTGGGTTAGACTCCCAGGCCCCAGGTCATATTGTCCTTCAGTGACTTAACCAATAATTAGAATCAGAATCAGGTTTATTATCACTGACCTATCTTGTGAAATTTGTTGTTTTGCAACAGCAGTACAGTGCAAGCCATAAAAATTTAAATGTTTCAAAAATAAATAAATAGTGCAAAAAAGGAATAACGAGGTAATGTTCATGGGTTCATGGACAGTTCAGAAATCTGATGGTGGAGGGGAAGAAGCTGTTCCTGAAATGTTGAGTGTGGGTCTTCAGGCTCTTGTACCTCCTCCCCGATGGTAGTAATGTGAAGAGGGCATGTCCTGGATGGTGAGGGTCCTTAATGATGAATTCCGCCTTCTTGATGCACTGCCTCTTGAAGATGTCCCAATGGTGTGGAGGGTTGTGCCCGTGATGGAGCTGGCTGAGTCTTCAACCCTCTGTAGCCTCTTTCGATCCTGCACATTGAGGCTTCCATACCAGGCGGTGATGCAACCAGTCAGAATGCTCTCCACCGTACGTCTGCAGAAATTTGCAAGAGTTTTTGGTGACATGCCAAATCTCCTCAAACTCCTAATGAAGCAGAGCTGCTGGTGTGCCTTCTTCATGATTGCATAAATATGTTGGGCCCAAGGTAGATCCTCTAAGATGTTGACAGCCAGGAATTTGAAGCTACTCACCCTTTCCACCGCTGACCCCTCAATGAGGACTGGTGTGTGTTCTCCTGACTTCCCCTTCCTGAAGTCCACAATCAATTCCTTGGTCTTGCTAACATTGAGTACGAGGTTGTTGATGCAACACCATTCAACCAGCTGATGTATCTCACTCCTATATGCCTCCTCATTGCCATCAGAAATTCTGCCAACAACAGTGGTGTCATCCCAGAATCTATAGATGGCATTTGGATAGATAATTATATACTTTCCATTAATTATTATTCCATTAATTAAAACCAAAACCCATTGGATTAAAGGGGCAGTGACAGTGTGAGCACAAAGTTGGCTAAGGAACAGAAGACCAGAGAGCAGTAGTTTTAGGATTGGCACTTCTCCCAATGTGTGATATTAGGACCACTGTTCTTTCTGATGATCTGCAATTGGGTATGCAGCTGTGATGAAAGATCCCAGACCTGAAAGGTTGACTGTTTCTCTCCCCAAAGATACTGCCTGACCTGCTGAGTGTTTCCAGCATATTCTGATTTCATTTCTGATTTTGAGCATCTGCTGTTTTTCATTTTGATTTTCATTATGTATCCAGGGGATTAATTTCAAAGTTTGCAGGCGGCAGACAGCTTGGAAGTGTAGCAACAGTGTTCATGATTGTAACAGACCAGAGGAGGTCATAGGCCAATAAAATGGGCAAAGACACAGCAAATGAAATTCACTCAACAGCAGACTGAGGTAATGCATTTTCAGAGGAAAAGGGACTTGCATTGTTATAGCACCTCGCATGACCTCAGAATTCCCCAAGAGCTTGGACCCAGTCAATGTGGAGAATGAGGTACCAGTTGTACAGTGCAAGCTCTCACTGACAAGATTGTAAGACTGACCAGGGGATTAGTCCAGCGATGGTGGCTGAGGGATAATGCTGGGTATATCACATGGGATACCTCCCCTGCTCTTCTGCAAAACATTGCATGGAATCTTTTGCACCATGAAAGAGTACATCAGGTCCTCAAATTAACACTTTGTTGGGAAAACAATGTTTCCAACAATGAAGCGCTCACTCAGCACTGCCCTGGATTTCTGTGCTCCTGTTGGTTGACTCCATCCAAGGGTTTTGTCAACTGAACCACATTGGACGTGTGTTGGAAGGAAGAATGAAGCCAGGTGATATAAATCCATTGGTATTACAATAAAAGGAATGCAGGAGCAGTCACACCTTTTATTGTAATACCAATACATAATACCAATTATGCACAGTATTTTACAGAACTTTAGAATCATTAAATAGTGTTAGTGTTTTAAATATTTGAGAATGAACACAGACATTAAAAGTCTTCTGAGGTCTGGCAGCCAAATAGCCAGGGGACCAGCTGCCTGAGGTGCACAGGACCCACCAATGAGGATCCAGCTTTGAGGACCAAGTTGACACCTGACACTCCAGAGAAGTGCAGTGAAGTGCAGTATCAGCCTGGGCCTCACGGTCAAGGCACTAGAGTGGAACTTGAGCCCTGCCACTTTAGAGGCAAGTGTACTGTCTCCTGACACTGGATTATAACAGGTGACCAAAAGTTACTCTTTTGGAAAGTCCAAGATAAAGAACTTCTTTGACATGCTCTGCTTTTCAGCTAGAAGAATGATAGAGCCAATGATTGTCCTGATGGAGGCCATGAGTGATCAAGGTGGTTGCTGGAAAGGGAGAACTTCATCAAGGTTGAACCCAGAGGCCTCTTTGAAGATCTTGTCACTGAGATTACCTTTCAGTAGATGAGCTTCCAACATCACATTCAAGTTACAAGATCGTCAGACTCAAGAAGCATAGAATCGTGTTTCTACAGAACTATTCAGGACCTCAAAATCATTCAGGGACATTGAAGTCTTTTGCTGTTGTAAACCCATTATCTGAGAAAGTGATGTCATGCAGAAGTTGTGCACTGAGTGCAGAGGATAGGAGGAGAATGAAGAGAGAGCATTGCAGTCAAGCATCAGGAGAATCATTGTTCATTGCTTGCTTGGCCAGGGACCACAATGATAGTCAGTAAGGCAAGGCACGCCGTGCCATCAGTGCAACATGATATCAGTGGAAAAACCCATAAAAACCAAGCCTGGAAAATATACCCTATAGACCATAGAACATAGAAAACATAGAGCAGTACAGCACAGAACAGGCCCTTCGGCCCATAATGTTGTGCTGCCATAGCTCATCTACCTACCTACAGAATGCCTATATCCCTCCATTTCTTCTCATTCGTGTGCCTATCCAAACCCTTCTTAAAAGCCCCCAGTGAGTTTGCCTCCACCACCCTATCAGGTAATGATTTCCAGGCACCCACCACTCTCTCAGTGAAAAACTTACCCCTTACATCTGTTTTGACCCTACCCCCTCTCACTTTAAATGCATGGCCTCTGGTATTGATCACTCAATAATGGGAAAAAGATATTGCTTGTCCAACCTATCTATGCCCCTCATAATTTTATACACTTCCAACAGATTATCCCTCAGCCTCCGCCACTCCAGAGAAAAGAGCTCAAGTTTGTCCAGCCTCTCCTTATAGCACATGCCCTCTAATCCAGGCAGCATCCCAGTAAACCTCCTCTGTACCCTCTCAGACATTCTTCCTGTAGTGAGTGACCAGAATTGCACGCAATACTCTAAATGCGGCCTAACCAGAGTTCTATAGAGATGCATCATGACTCCTGTACTCAATACCTTGATCAATGAAAGCAAGCATTCCATAAGCCATCTTAACTACCTGTGTAGCCACTTTCAATGAGTCATGGACTTGCACCCCAAGGTCTCTCTGCTTTTTAGCACTGTTAGGGGTCTTGCCCTTAAGTGTGTACTGCCTCTTGACATTAGTCCTACCAAGGTGCAACACATCACATTTATCCGGGTTAAACTCCATCTGCCATTTCTCTGCCCCCATCTGCAACTTATCTATATCACGCTGTATCCATCACCAGTCTTCTACACTATTCTCAATTCCACCAATCTTGGTATCGTCTGCAAACTTACTAACCCACCCATCAACATACTCATCCAGGTCATTTATGTACATCACGAACAGCAGAGGTGCCAGTACAGATCCCTGCAGAACACCACTACTCACAGGCCTCCAGCCCGAATAAGTCCCTTGAACCACCACCCTCTGTCTTCTGAAGGCAAGCCAGTTTTGGATCCACATCACCAGTTCTCCACTGACCCCATGCATCTGAACTTTCTTGATCAACTAATGATGTGGGACCTTGTCAAACGCCTTACTGAAGTCCATATAGATGACATCCACAGCTCTATCTTCATCAATCTGTCTCATCACCTGGTCAAAGAACTCAACCAGGTTAGTAAGACATGACTTGCCCCACACAATGCCATGCTGGCTTTCCCTAATCAAGCCATTGGATTCCAAATGCTCGTATATCCTATCTCTAAGAATTTTCTTCAGCAATTTCCCTACAAGTGACGTGAGACTTACCGGTCTATAGTTCCATGGATTTTCCCTTGTTCCTTTCTTAAATAGAGGAACAACATTACCCACTCACCAGTCCTCCAGGACCTCACCCGTGATCAAAGAGGACACGGAGATACTGGTTAAGGTCCCAGAAATTTCCTCTCTCACCTCCCTCAGTAACCTGGGCTATATCCCATCAGGCCCCGGGGACTTATCTACCTTAATACTGTTTAGGAGACCTAACACCACCTCCTCCTTGACCTCCAAATGCCCTAAAATGTTTCCGCCCTCAGTTCCAATTTCTGCATCCTGCATGTCCCTTTCCCGGGTAAATACTGAAGAGAAATAGTCATTCAGAACCTCACCCACATCCAAACATAGATTCCCTTCTTTATCCTTAAGTGGTCCTACCCTTTCCCTCGTTATCCTCTTATTCCTTACGTTGGTATAGAATGCCTTTGGATTCTCCTTAGTCCTACTTGCTGAGGACTTTTCATGGCCCCTCCTGTCTTTCCTAATTCCTTTCTTGAGTACATTTCTAGCTTCTTCATAGTCCTCACATCCTCACATGCTCTATCTGATCCTAACTTCTGAAGATCCACATACTTGTCCTTTTTCTTCTTGACTAAGTTCATCACTTCTCTGGACATCTAAGGTTCCCTTATTTTGCCATTCATGTTCTTCCTTCTAATTGGGACATACCTATCCTGTACCCTATGTATTAGATCCTTAAACACTTTCCACATGTTTGACGTGGACTTGCCAGCAAAAGGGTGTTCCCAGTTTACTCTACCTAGTTCCTGCCCTATGCCTTCATAATTAGCCCTGCTCCAATTTAAAACCCTCACGTTAGCCCCATAACTATCCTTATCTATAGCTATCTTGAAAGTTAATGAGCTGTGGTCACTGTTCCCCAATTGCTCACCCACTGATAGGTGAGTCACCTCGCTAGGCTTATTACCCAACACCAGGTCCAGAATAGCCCCTCCCCTTGTTGGACTGTCAACATATTGATTTAAGAACCCCTCCTGGATACACCTAACAAATTCTGCTCCATCTAACCTCCTTGCACTAAAAAGGTCCCAATTTATATCAGGGAAGTTGAAATCTCCCATGACCACAACCTTGTAATTTTTACACATTTCCCTAATCTGTTTGCAGATCCATTCCTCAATGTCCTGGTAGCTATTGGGAGGTCTGTAGTACACCCCCAAAAGAGTGATTGCACCCTTCCTATTCTTGAGTTCTAGTCATATAGACTCTGTGTCCGAGCCCTCCATAATGTCCATAATGAATTATCCTCTAACCAGAGCCTGCAGGTGATGAGTGAATCTATCGATCAGTCCACAGTCACGAGCAGAAGAAAATGGACACATTATGTTGGGGGCAGTGAATGCACAGTTCATGGGGGAGAAATAATTTGCAGAGCACGGAAACATCACCTGAGTTATTTCCCAAGAGGAGTATCTCAGGTAACAGTTCCATAAACTGAAAACATTCCCTCTGTCATTTTGGAGTTCAAAAAATGATTGGGACTTTCAGAAAAACAGCATTGACATCGTCCTCATGAGTGGATCGGTAGTTATGAACATGGGCTTGTGATTCAGAGCTAAGGAACTCGGTTCTCTGGAACGCTGCTACACTGCAGTAAAAACTGAATAGGCTCACTGATATGATGCAGGAGGGGACACCATGGGACTCCAGTCTCTAATGTACACGTCACCTAACCCCTACTCTTACTGAGTCTCATCTACATGTGATTCCCACAGACTGCAAGTGATTCCACTTCCACCCCAAGCAAGTCTTCTATACGTGACTCGACATCTACCGCCACCCATTCTGATGAACATGTGGCTCCACACTGCATGGTTGACTGTTGATGCATTCACCAACTAAGAATGGACCATTAATCTCACCTAAATCAAATTAAAAATGATTAGGTAGAGATCTTGGCTGGAGGCTGGTGCATGCTTTCACTTTTAGTTCACAAAATTACGGCCTACCACCAAAATGCAATGATTTCTTTCTTAAAGAGTTATTTGGGTGTCATTGGTTTTGCTGAGTTGAGAATGATTTTGATCTGTGGGCCTGCACCCAATAAGACTTGTAATGGGATTAAACCAACCACATCATAGTGTCATAGAGTTGTACAGCACAGAAGCAGGCTCTTTGGCCCATCACATCCAAACTGATCTTTTTGCCCTTCTCCACTAATCCCATTCGCCTGAACTAGGACTATAGCCTTCTAAACCTTGCCTATTTAAGTGCCTGTTTAAATGTCACTTAAACATAATAGAGATGAAAGGACAATGTGCAAAACCACTGCCACTCACCCTCACGTACTTGCCTTTGTACAGCTGGCACTTCCTAAATCCCATCTGCGACATCCTCGGAGAATAATTTGCCTGGTAAAAACAAACTCTCAAGCGATCCCAACCCTGGATCAGACTGGCTACATGCAATGTTGTGAGGGAGATCTACCAGGTTTCAGTTCTATTAATATTTCTCTCGTGCTGTAAATATCATTAAGATCCTCACAAGAGATTAGTAACACAACTCAGGGTTAATTTACTCTTACCACACTTGAACTCACTGGTAGACTCTTGGAACGGTTAGTGACTATGTTCCAAATAAGGAGCTAACCTGTGCTTGTCCATATTAATGTCTGTGCATAAATTCAGTGCGAACAGAATATAAATCTCCCCATTAAGCCATGTGGTTTTGAGGTCTCACTCAGAATGCCAAAATATAAAATCCACATTGGCTCAAATACATTTTCTGATAGGTACACTGAATGCAGCACGATGTGCGTTTTATCTAAACTCTTATAAAGGAATATAAAAGCCTCTTCAAAGCTTTAATTACAGTACTGAGTGAGATTTGGTTCCGCACTGTAGAAAAGATATTAAAGCTTTGGAAAGCTCACAGCACAGGTTCATGTGAGCTATGCTTATTCAGAGGAAGAACAAGGAACACCATGGAAAGTGGGTCTTCTTAATCAGAACACTTAAAATTAGGCTTGTCTGGAACAGAGTGGTGAGAAGCACACTGTGACCAGTGGGAGCTGAATGTGTCAATCATAGATTCATAGAATGGTACAGCACAGAAACAGGCCCTTTCAGCTTACCTCGTCCACACTGACCATGATGCCTATCGACCCTAATCCCATTTGCCTTCATTAGGCCCGTGTCCCTCTATGCCCTTCCTATCCAAGTACCTGTCCAAGGGCCTTTTAAACTTTGTATTAAGTCTGCCTCTACCACCTCTTCTGACAGTTCGTTCCAAATAAGTGTGAAAAACCTACCCCTCAGATCTCCTTTAAATTTCTCCCCTCTCACCTTAAACCTGTGCCCTCTAATCCTGGACTCTCCTGCCGTGGGACAAAGATTCTATTTATGCTGCATATGCCCCTCATAATTTTATAAACCTCTGTAAGGGCACCCCTCAGCCTCCTACATTTGTATAACTGCAACATGAGGTCCCAACTCTAATACTCAATGCCTCAGCCTATGAAGCCAAGCATACCAAATGCTTTCTTCACTACCCTATCCACCTGACTTGCCACTTTCAGGGAGACATGGATTGGCACCCCAAAGTCTGTCTGCAGAACAACAATCCCAAGGTCCCTGTACTCTCTATGTCCTTCCAGAATCTGACCTTCCAAGGTGCATACCTCGCACTTATTTGGATTAAATTACATCTGCCACTGCTCTGCCCAACCTTCCATCTGATCTATGGCTCACCATATCCTTAGACAACCTTCCTCACCACCTATGACAGAAATTAGAGGCACTGAAGAGGGTGCATAGGTTTACAATGATTGTATCAGAAATATGAGAGTGTGTACATCAGCCAAAGGTGAACAGACTGGTCCATTTTCACTTGGGAGAAGGTGGCTGAGGGATGGCAGTCTTTAAAATGATGAAGACCTTTGATAGAGTGAATGCAGAAAGAATATTTCTACTTGTGGGGAAGAACATGACCAGAGGACATCAGTATGAGGCCAAGAAATCCAACAGAGAATTCAGAAGAAACTTCTTTACCCAAAGAGACATGAGAACATGGACCACTCCCACAGAGAGAGGTTGAAGAGAGTATTATAGATATGTTCAAGGGAAGGCTGGACAAGCAGATGAGAGAGATGGGAACTCTGAGCGACAGGCGAGGAAAATGGCAGGAAGCTCAAATGGAACATAAAGGCCAGCATGGGCCTGTTGAGCCGAACAGCTTAGTTCTGTTCAGCGCATCCCATGTAATAAAAGACAACGATATTTTGTGGACAGTGACTATCCACGGTAACAGTCAGATGAAGCAATTTCTTGTGTGATTAGGTTCTTGGGACACAATTCCCAGCAGCAGGTTATCTGTTAGTCACTGCCCATGTACTCCCTCCAACAAGTATTTGTGCAGCCACTCCTTATTACCATTTCAGGTGAATCGCTCATTTGAATGAGGTTGAAGATATGTCTACAAATCAAAAAGAGTGACTTCATGCGAAACAAGGACAGGATTGATGGAGATCATTTCATCAGCAGTGGAATATTTTCTGCTAGTGGGAACCAGAGTCCGCTGATTTAAACACAGATGGCTGGGTGATGCAGCTTTTTAAAATTAATGGACACTATCTGATTTCTCAGTCAGGCTGAGCATTTCTTTCTTGAACAACTGATCATATCCCAAGATTAGGGATGAATTTTATCTCTTTAGTTCTCTTCCTGTCATGTAATGTTGAAGGAATTAAATCTTATCCCCTGGCCTTGAGGTATTTTCTTTATATGATGATCTTGTGGTGAATCTGGAATTTATTTTCGACAGCTTAGTCATTAAACTTTGAAGTGATGATGGCTCTTTGAACTGTGTATTTTTGAAGCTTATCCTCCTCGGTATGGTTGAGGCAAATGTTCAAAAGGAGCCTGCAACTGTTTAATTTTTGATATCTGTTTTGCTTTTGCTGATGGCACTGGATTTTACTGAATAACCCTATCATGGACACCATTCATCCTTCAGAAATAAGGAACTAACTTGGCTTTTGATGGTACCTTTCAAGACTTCTGAATAGCCCTCAGGGCTTCATGGGATATGTTTCTGAAACAGAGGTTTGTTGTAGGATACATGGCAGCCTCACTGCAGAGAGAAAGTTCCCACAAACTGCAGGATAAAATACCAGGTACTCTGTTTTGTTGATGTTGGTTGGGAGACAATGCTGAGCAGGGTCCCTGGAGAACACTCGTCACTTTTATATTCTCCCATAATATATTTTCAACCATTAGAATGCATATGGCACCTTAACTGTTTTGGTACACATGTTACAGGTGATATTAGAGATGGCTCAGGAGAACAGGATAGTGTGGCAGTACATTAACCCTCTGGGCATGTGGCTTCCTTAAACCAGTTTTCCAAACTCAGTGAGAATATTTACATCTTGCGTGTACTGTCACGAGGCATCCATAACTCTGCAAGTGATATTACCATACAAGGGTGCAAAGCAAAGTGGACATTAGTGTGGTAGTCAGGGGTGTAGACAGCTGTTTCTCCAACCACCAAGAGTTTCAGTTCAACTGGCACAGAGAAGGTGGTTCTCATTCCGTGCCACATTATTTTTCTCTTTTCTTCATAATCAGTCCCTTGGGATCAAGGATGACTTCCACTCTGGTTTGTGGATTTTGAGTTGACTTATGAGTTTGGTGTGGGAACCGTAGTCTATTCCACAAACAGGGCAGGAGGTGACTGATGAGGTGGGTGGGTGGTTAATTTGTGAAGTGGTGTGCTCCTGATGCATGGCAAGAAGGTTCTCAATGTCATCCTGAAAGTTCCTTCTCCACTTTGAGGCGTCATGGGCCAGAGATCCCTAGGGGTCAGTGGAGATGTCGCACTTCTTCAAGGAGGCTTGGAATATATCTTTGAATTTCTTTCTCTGTTCACTTGTAAATCTCCTCAGAACAGAGTGCTTGTTTCAGGTGGAGTAGTGTTGGGCATGTGACCAACATGATCTGCCCACATAGCCATCTGAGAGTAACTCGGCTGTAGTGCTGGTGATGTCGACCTGTTGATGTTGTGCTTCTCCTTCCAGTGAATTGGGGATGATTTTGAAAACGCAGCACTGGTGATATTTTTCTAGTAACCTGAGATGTTTGCTGTCGGTAGTCCCGGTCTCAAAAGCATACAGGAGGACAGAGGTCATTGCTATGTTATTCTACCAAGATACGGAAACCCATCATGACGTTAAAATGCAGTTAGGGCTAATTATCTCAAAATAGGTAGCTCTGCAGTTGGTGCAGTCAGGTCTGGTACAATCTGCCAGTACTTTTAGTTATTGAATCTTCCTAAAACAATTTTATCAATTCTGAACCTAAAGCAAAGCTTAAGTGTGGAGAAAATTCTCTGCAGAGCCAATTACCTGTCATATAATGTAACTAGTTTTGATTCATTGGGATCAATGTCTTGTCTGAATGCAGAGGGGATTTCAGGGGAAAGTTTTTTGACACAGAGAGTGATTGATATCTGGAATGCGCTGCAGGAGAAGGTGATGGAATCAGATACAAACATTACATTTAAGAGGCATTTAGACAGGCACTTAAATAGAAAGGCATAGAAAGATACAGCTCTAATGCAGACAAATGGGACTGGTGAAGATGGGCGAAAAGATCAGCATAGATGTAGTGGACCAAAGGGCCCATTTCTGTTCTGTACAACTCTATGACGCTATGATCTATGACTCTAATTGTATTCCACCGTGATCAGTAATCTCAGTGCATGGCCTATTCCTCCCATTGGACTGCTGAGCTGCTTGGCTGGTGCTCATTTCAATAATCAGTGAGCTAGGATTGGCTACCTTCTTCTTGGGCACTGCCTCAGGGTCAGAAATAACTTGCTCCCACCCTGAGTCTTTGGATTCTGAGGTAAGTGCAGAGGCCACTGTGGGAACAGCAGACATCCACAGATGGATGAAGAGGTGGCTGGATAGTTTGTGAGGTGGCGTGCTCTTTCTGCCATTGACTCAGGGCTTCTTTGTGCTCCCCATACAGGGACTCAAGGTTCTCAGCACCATCCCCAATGCTCCTTCTCCACTTTAGGTTTTCATCGAGGGGAGCTTACACTTTTATCAAGGAGGCTTTGAGCTCATCTTTGAACCTTTGTCCTTCTATGTATCTCTTCCTGTGGCAGTACATGAAATTGAGTGTCATGTTGGGAGTCAACTGTTGGGCCTGCCCAATGGAGCCATCTGAGTGTAATTTGACTCTCAGTGCTGGACATATTGTCCTGAAGAGGATGCCAATGTGTTTTATTTACCTTGGCAGTAGGATTGGAGGATTTTGTGTGAACCATGTTGGTGGTATCCCTCTAGCGATTCAAAGTGCCTACTGTAGTCCAGATTTCTGAAGTATACAGGAGAGCAACAATCACTGCTGCCCAGTAGACCATGAAGGCTAGGACTTAATCTTCAAATCCCCATTTTCCCAAAGGCTGTGCTGGCACATTAAAGGCAATGATTATCAGGTAATTACCGTCAGCAGGGCTATCAGCTCATTGAAATTTCAGCTGGTCTAATACAGCAGGGCTTTGCCAATGTATAAAATATGTAGCAGAAAGTTCAGTTCTCTGGAGTGTTACTTCCCCAGAGTGTGAGGTAGAGGAATGTTGTGGATTGGGACTTGGCAGATCTGGGATTTCAGCTAGTATAAACACAGGAGGTTTTTGTTGGTACAAGCAATGAGGAATATGGAATCCAGCTCGAAGGAACATTGCTTCTGGAGAAACTTGGGATTTTGTCCAATGAGAGGAGAGCGGTAGTTTATTTCTGCTAAATCAGTTAATCGAATGAATAGAGAAATAGCAGGGTGCCTCGGTCCTGTGGAATATACATCTTGTGCTCCTTTGAACACATACAATATTGTGTCGAACTAATTAAACATAATTAAAAGCCTACTAAACTAGTCCCTTCTGCCTACACAAGGTTCATATCCCTCCATTCTCTGCACATTCATGTGCCTATCCAAGAGCCTCTTAAACACCTCTGTTGTATTTGCCTCCATTACCACTCCTGGCAATGCATTCCAGGCACCCACCACTCTGTGTAAAAAACTTGCCCTGCACATCTCCTTTGAACTTACTCCCTCTCACCTTAAATGCATGCCCTCTGGTATTAGACATTTCAACCATGGGAAAAAGATACCGACTGTCTATTTTACCTATGCCACTCATAATTTTATAAACTTCTATCAGATCTCCCCTCAGCTCCAGAGAAAACAACCCAAGTTTGTCCAAACTCTCCTCATAGCACCTGCTTTTTAATCCAGGCAGCATCTGGGTAAACCTTTTCTGCATCCTCTCCAAAGACTCCACATCCTTCCTGTAATGGGGTGACCAGAATTGAATACAATACTCCAGATGCGGCCTAATCATCTTGTCAAAACTCTTGGCTGCTTTCCATGTCCAGGAAACCACAGGAAGGTAGTTCAGGAGATCTCTGCAAACATTCAGCTCTCTAACCAGTATTCAATCCTGGATAATAATTGGGAAGGGAGTTCCCCTGCAGAGTATAAGTATAGCCAAGACCTTAGCACCATGGCTGACGCTGGGGTAGAGGGAGAGAGGAGGAAGGTCAAGAGTGCAACAGTTAAAATGGATTCTATATTAGGGGAGCAAGAATGCTACTAGGATGGTATGTTGCTTCCTTTGTACCAAGGACAAGGATGTCACCAGTGGCATACCGCTCTGGTACATTGGAAATTATGGTCTATATTTGTTACCAATAACATGATAGAGAAAGGGATGAGATCACGCAGGCAGGTTTCAGGGAGTTAGGAAAGAGATTACAAAGCAAGATCTTGAAAATGCTAATTTCCAAATTCCTCCCAGAATCATATGGCAGTGAGCATAGAAGTAGGAGGAGAGTGCTGATGAATGCACGGCCAGAAAGGTGGTGCAGGAAAGAGGGCTTTAGATTCCATGGGGCTTTGGGACCTACTCTGGGAAAGGTAGGACCCGTGCATGCTGGAGGACTTGTACCACAACAGGACCAGAATCAATATCGCTGTAGGTGAGTGAAGTTGGGGAGGGTTTGAGTTCGGATGGTAAGGGGATGGGAAGCTGAGAGTTTTGGAAGGAAGAAATGTAGAACTGGAAATGAAAGGCAGAAGATTAGAGTTTGGAAGGAAGAGCAAAGGTTACAAAGCAGACAAAAGGAATCAGTCAGTTTTTACTGTGGTGTACCAAAGTGCAAGGACGATCGTGAACTAACAGAAAAGCTGAAGGCATTGACAGATGTGGAAGTATGATATTTTAGCTGGTAATAAAACACGGCTCAGAGAGGTTGGATGGCAGCTTAATATTCCTGATTACAGGATTTTCAGACAAGATGGAGCAGGATGAAAAGTGAGGGGAGGCTTAGAAACAATCTCAGCTGTGTGAAGAGATGAGATGTTAGAAAGATCATTAAATGAAGTTGTCTGGGTTGAACTATAGAATAACCAAGGGGCAATCTCACTGTAGGGTGTACTATAGACCTGCAAACAGTCCAAGTGGACATTGAAGGGAAAATCTGTGTGCAAAATCATTAGCAATTTAACAGTAAAAATTTTGATTAGCCACAAATAATCTGGGATACAGTCAGGGCAAGAAGTATAGAGGACACAAAATTCCCAAACTGCATTCATGAGAATTGTTTTTTGACCATTATGCAGGAAGGCCAGTGCGGTGGTGGGGGGGGGGGGAGTGAGGAGAGGGGTGGGAATTCTGGATTTGTTTTTAGAGAAAGAGTGCCAATGGGAGAGCAATTTCGTGCTGCTGATCATAATACAGTTCAATTTAGTACAGTTATGGAAAATTATGCCAATGGGAGGCATTTAAGAAAGAGATTCAAAGATTTCAGGTTGACATGTTGCTGCAGAGAGAAAGGGTGTGATCGCCAAATGGAGAGCCCCTGGATGACAAACTGGATAGTGGGTGGATAAATTAAGAAAATGAAAGCTCATGTCAAGCACTAAGTCAGTACAGCAAAAGCTGGAAGAGTATGTACAAAATGTCAGAGCTGTAGGAGTTAAATTAAAAAGAAAGGTAAATAAGATATCTTTGTTAGTCACATGTACATCGAAACACACAGTGAAATGCATCTTGTTGTGTAGAGTGTTCTGGAGACAGCCCGCAAGTGTTGCCACGCTTCTGGCACTAACATAAAGTGCTCACAACTTCCTAACCCGTATGTCTTTGGAATATGGGAGGAAACCAGAGCACCTGGAGGAAACCCACGCAGACACAGGGGGAATGTACAAACTCCTTACAGACAGCGGCCGGAATTGAACCTGGGTTGCTGGCGCTGTAATAGCATTATGCTAACCGTTGCACTATCATGCCTGCCCTGGTAAGAAAGCAAAGAACGAAAAAAGTATTGGCATGTAAATTCACAGAAAATCCAAAGATGTTTTATAATTACATAAAGAGTAAGAGGGTAACTAGGGTAGAGTAGGGTGCACTGGGGACCTCAAAGATAACCTGTGCGTGGGGGCAGTGGATCTGGATAATGTTCTTTATGAATACACTGTAATCATCTCACTGAGGGACATGATGCTGATGTTGGAGGTTAAAGGGGGGTGAGTGTGAAATGTTGGATGAGATAATACAGTTAAAAAATAGGAAGCTGTACAGCCATACAGCAGGGAAATGGGCCGAATGGCCCATGAGTTCACACCAGTGATTAACCACCCACTTATATCAATCCCACACTAATACCACCTTATTCTCCCCACATTCTCATCAACTCTCCTCTAAAACTCTACCACAGCTACACACAAGGTCTGGATTGAACCCGCTTCACTGAAGCTGTGAGGCAGTGGCTCTACTAGCTGCACCACTGGATAGACCCCATATTAAAGGGTTTAGCAGTTTTGAGTGGACACATTGTTCACTGTGGGTGAAATATATCCCAGGCTGGGCAAAGAAGGAAGGAAGAAACTGCAGGGACCCTGGCTTCAAAATTTTAAATCCTTTCTGGCTCCAGGAGCGGTGCTAGAGGATCGGAGAGCTGCTAATTGTATATCATTGTTTAAAAAGGGAGGAAAGGATAAACCAAGTAAATGCAGGCCAATTAGTTTAATTCTGATGGTGGACAAATAATTGGAGTCATTTCTGAGGCACTTCAGTTCGAAAGGCAAAAGATAAATCAGGGATAGTCAGCATGGATTTCTTAAAGGAAGGTCATATCAACTTAACCTGATTGAGTGTAAGGAGGTAACAAAGAGGGCCAGTGAGTGCACTATGTTTGGCTTTTGACAAGGCTCCATTGGTAGGCTGGTCAAAAAGTAAAAGTGACAAATTGGATCCAAAATGAGATCAGTGTCAGACAGGACAGAGTAGTGATTGACATTTATGTAAATAATAAATGGTTATCCAGTGGGCATCTACAGGCTGATTACTCCTGTCTTCACTTTTTGTAATCAATTTAAATGATTTAAATGTAACTGCAGGGGACATGGTAAGGAAGGTTGCAGATACAGAGGATGGCTGTGTGGGTGATGGGCAGGAGGAAAGCTTCAGGTTGCAGCAGGATATCGAAGATCTGGCCAGTTGGGCAGGAAGTCGGAGGTGAAATTTATTCCAGAGAATCGAGGTGATGCATTTGGGGCCATGTAACAAGGCAAGGGAATTTCACAGAGTTATAGAGATGCACCACATGGAAACAGGCCATTCGGCCCACCACATCCACGCTGGGCACCCACCTGCACTAATCCCATCTCCCAACACTTGGCCCAGACCTTTCTATGCCAGAGCCATTCAAGTGCTCATCTACAGACTTCCCAAACACTGGTGGCAATCCCATTTCAACCACTGTCTTGGATGCTGTACTTCAGGTACTTACTACTTTCTAGGTGAAAAAGGTCCCCCTCATATCCCCTCTGAGCCTCTTCCACTTTATCTTAAGTCAATGTCCTTTAGTTTTATCTCCCTCTGATATGAGGAAAAGTTTCCTGCAGACTACCCTATCTATACCCCTCAGAATTTTATATATCTTAATCGTGTCCCCTCTTAACCTCCTCTTCTCCAGGGAAAACAGACCCCAGCTTCTCCAGTCTCTCCTCATAACTGAAACGCTCCATCCCAGGCAACATCCTGGTGAATCTCTTCTGCACCATCTCCAGTGCAATCACATCCTTCCTATAGTGTGGCAAACTGTATGCAGTCCTCCAGCTGAGGTCTGACCATTGTTTAATACAGTTGGAACATAACCTTATGTTCCTGCTTATCCCCTTCCAGCAGCTGTCTCCAACCTTCGCCCTCACCTCCCCCCACCTTGCTCCATCTGCCTGCCACATATTTTTTTCCTCTCTCTCTCTGTCTGCCTCCACCTATCATTCACCTGCCATTGTTTCCCAACTCCCCCCGACTCCCCTCCCCTACTTGGCACAACCTGCCTGTCATCTTACACCCTTCCTCAGTCCACTAATCAACTTGGACTCTTTTCTTGCAACTCCCCCTCTCTTCTTTATACCGGCCATTTTGCCTCTCCACTCTCAGCCCTGATGCAGAGTTTCGACCTGAAATGTCAACAATTCTTTTCCCTTCACAGAAGCTACTTGACCTTGTTTGTTGCTCCAGATTCCAGCATCTGCGAACTCTTGTGTCTCCTGGAGCATAACCTCTCAGCTTTTGTATTCAATGTCTCAACTACTGAAGGCCAGTATCCCATATGCCTTCCTAACCTCATTATTTACTTGTGCAGGGATATATGGACGTACTCCAAGGTCCCTCTGTTCCTCAATACTCCCCAGGAATCTACCATTCATGATGTATGTCCTATCCTCATTAGTACTCCCAAAATGCACCTCCTCACATTTATCAGGGTATCACATTTATGAGCCCATTTCACCAACACATTAATATCACTCTGTAACTTTAGACAACACTCCACACTGGCAACAAATGCACCAATCTTCGTTTCATCTGTGAACTGTCTGATCACGCCTCCTACATCCACATCCAAATCATTGATGTTTATTATAAACAGCAAGGGTCCCAGCACCCATCCCTGTAGAACACCACTAGTCACAGGCATCCAGTCACAAAAACAACCCTCTACCATTACCCTGTATCTCCTACCACCGTGTCAATTTTGGATCTGGAATCAGAATCAGAATCAGGTTTATTATCACTGACATATGTCGTGAAATTTGTTGTTTTGCAGCAGCACTACACTGCAAGACAAACACATAAAAATTACTATTAGTTACACAAATAAATAAATAGTGCAAAAGAGAAATAATGAGGTAGTGTTCATGGATCATTCAGAAATCTGATGGTGGAGGGGAAGAAGCTGTTCCTGAAACACTTGAGTGTGGGTCTTCAGGCTCCTGTACCTCCTCCCTGATGGTAGTAACGTGAAAAGGGCATGTCCCGGGTGGTGAGGGTCCTTAATAATGGATGCCGCCTTCTTGAGGCATTGTCTCTTGAAGATGTCCTCGACAGCAGGAAGGGTTCTGCCTGTGATGGAGCTGGCTGAGTCTGCAACCCTCTGCAGCCTCTTGCAATCCTGTGCACTGGGGCCTCCATGCCAGGCTGTGATGCAACCAGTCAGAATGCTCTCCACTGTACATCTGTAGAAATTTGTAAGAGTCTTTAGTGACATACCAAATCTCCTCAAACTCCTAATGAAGTAGATCCACTGGCGGCCTTCTTCATGATTGCATCAATGTGTTGGGCCTTGGATAGATCCTCTGAGATGTTGACGCCCAGGAACTTGTTCCACCACTAACCCCTCAATGAGTCTCCTGACTCCCTTTCCTGAAGCGTACAATCAATTCCTTGGTCTTGCTGATGTTAGGTGTGAGGTTGTTATCAGGTAGATAGAGGCTTTTCCCCAGGGCTGAAATGGTTGCCGCAAGAGGACGCAGGTTTAAGGTGCTGGGGAGTGGGTATGGAGGAGACGTCAGGGGTAAGTTTTTTACTCAGAGAGTGGTGAGTGCGTGAATGGGCTGCCAGCAACGGTGGTGGAAGCGGAAACGATAGGGTCTTTTAAGACACTTTTGGATAGGTACATGGAGCTGAGAAAAATAGAGGGCTATGGGTAAGCCTAGTAATTTCTAAGGTAGGGACATGTTCAGTACAGCTTTGTGGACCGAAGGGCCTGAATTGTGCTGTAGGTTTTCTATGTTCTATGTTCTATGTTGTTGTTGTGACACCACTCAACCAGCTGAACTATCTCACTCCTGTATGCATCCTCATTGCCATCAGAGACTATGCCAACAACAGTCATGTCATCAGCGAATTTATGCATGGCATTTGAGCTGTGCCTCGCCACACAGTTACGTGTGTATGGAGAGTGGATCAGTGGGCTAACCACACATCGTTGCGCTGTGCCTGTGTTGATTGTCAGTGAGGAGATGTCACTATCGATCCGCACTGACTGTGCTCTCTCGATTAGGAAGTTGAGGATCTAGTTGCAGAGGGAGGTACAGAGGCCCAGGCTTTGAAGCTTGTTGATTAGTACCAAGGGGACGATGGTGTTAAACACTGAGCTGTGATCGATAAACAGCAGCCTGACATATGTTTTGATGTTGTCTAGGTGCTCCAAAGCTGAGTGGAGAACCAGTGAGATTGCGTCTGCTGTAGATCTGTTGTGGCGGTAGGCAAATTGCAGTGGGTCCAGGTCCTTACTCAGGCAGGAGCTAATTCTAGCCAAGACCAACCTCTCAAAGCACTTCATCACAGTAGATGTGAGTGCTACTGGATGATAGTTGATGAGGCAGCTCATACTGCCTTTCTTGGGCACTGGTATGATTGATGCCCTTTTGAAGCAGGTGGAAACCTCTGACTGCAGCAGTGAGAGATCTTTGAGCACAGATTTTCAGTACCCTGCCAGGTACGCCTTCGGGGCCTGACACCTTGTGAGGGTTCACCTTCCTGAAGGATGTTCTGACATCGGCCTCCGTGACAGATCACAGGGTTGTTGGATACTGTAGGGATTCGCACAGGTGTCGTGTTAATCTCCCTTTCAAAGCGTGCATAAAAGGCATTGAGCTTGTAGGAGAGTGAAGTAATACTGCTAGACTTTACCTTTAGGAAGTTAATGGCATGCAAACCCTGCCACAGCTGTCGTGCATCCGATTGTGTCTCTAACTTCACACGGAATTGCCTTTTCACTCTCACGATGGCCTTCCGTCGGTTATGCCTGGACCTCTTGTCAGGTTTTGGATCACCGGACTTGAATGCCACAGATCTAGCCCTCAGTAGACTGTGTATTTCCTGGTTCATCCAGGGCTTCCAGTTTGGGAAGTCTAGATATGTTCCCGATGGCACACACTCATCCATGCAGGTCTTGATGAAGTCAGTGACGGCTGTGGCATATTCATTCAGATCCGAGGATGAATCCCTGAATATGGTCCAGTCCACTGATTCAAAGCAGTGCTGTAAACACTCCTCCACCTCCCTTGACCATATCTTTGCGGTCATCACCACTGGTGCTGTAGTCCTCAGTCTCTGCCTATATGTCAGGTGTAGAAGTACAGCCAGGTGATCGGACTTGCCAAAGTGCCGGCGCGGGATGGCACGGTAAGTGTTCTTGATGGTAGTGTAAGAATGATCAGGTGTGTTGGCTCCTCTGGTTCTGCAGGTGACATCTTGGTGGTAATTTGTCAGAGACTTCTTCAGCTGGCCTGGCTGAAGTCCCCAGCGATGATCAGGAAGGCATCAGGGTGCACTGTCTAGTGACTGTTGATCACGGTGCTCAGCTCCTCCAGTGCCAGCTTGACATTTGCTAGGGGTGGAATGTACGCTGCTCCCAGGATGATGGGAGAACTCCCTTGGCAGATAAAACAGACCACACTTGACCGCCAGATGTTCCAGGTTGTGGAAGCAGGACTGTGAATCACGAAGAGTTAATTATGAAGCAAACTGCCTCTGCCTTTACCTGTTGCCGCCGTCCAGTCCATGAGGTGGATGGTGAAGCCCCCGGGCTGGAGCGCTGTGTCTGGAGGGCTGGGACTGTGCCACGTCTCTGTAAGGCAGAGCACACAACAGTCCCTGATGTCCCTCTGGTGCTGTAGTCTTGCTCCGAGGTCTTCAATTTTATTTTCCAGAGACTGTACGTGAGCCAGGAGCAAGGTAGGATGGGGGAGCCTTAGGACCCTGTGTTTCAGTTTTACCTGCAGCCCTGCCCCGCAGCCGCCTTTTCTGAAACAATGGAGACCTTCCCTGAGCTTCCAGCTGCTGCACTCGCTCCCCGGGTGCTCTGGGGCTCGGAGTCTGCTGGTTCTTAAGATCACTGGATTTTTGAAATGACTTGAAACAATGTTACTTACTGCAGTCTCTGTAGCTGCAGATTTCAGCTGTACAAGTTGTAAACGGTAGTATTTTATAATTCCCTTGGGAGCTGCACACAAGTCACCTCTCTCCGGCGCCATCTTTCCTTGCTTTTGCCAACTTGCGCTGGATCCCACGGACTCGAACCTAACCTAACCTTATGGGTCAGTCTCCCATATGGGACCTTATCAAGGGTCTTAATGGGGTCCATGTAAACCATATCTTCTGCACAGCCTTCATAGATGCACTTACTGTAGCTACCCTTTCAAAAATTCAATGGGATTGGTCAGACAGGATCTGCCCTTGACAAAGCCGTGCTGGCTGTCTCTAACTGGACCCGGTCATTCCAAGTGATCATTAACCCTGTCCTTCATCAATTTCTCCGACAACTTCCGCAGTCCCCAATCCAATAATTGGCCAGAGATGGGAAAATATTGAATAGGGTGTAAGAGGAACCTTAGATTGCAGGTCCATAGATCCTTGGAGGTAGCAGGACTGGTCAATAAGATGGCTAAAATACACAGAGGCTGCTTTCCTTTATGAGTCAAGGTGTAAAACATGATAGCAGAGAGGTTATGCTGGAAATGCATACCACTTGAGCGCTGTGAACAGTTTAATCAGCACACCACAGGGGAAATGTGAGAAGGTACAAAGGAGATTTATTTGGATGTTGCCGGAACTGGAAATTTGTAGGTACATGGAAATATTGGACAATGATGTGGTGTTTACTTTGAAGAGTGGAGACTTATTTGTGTAGCCTGGAGAAAGTGAACAAAGAACAAAGAGAGAGTAAATAGACTAGTGAAAAACAGCAGGTAGAGATGTATAGAAATGGATAAGATTAGCAGGGAGATGAGGGAAAATCTTCAACCCGGAGAGTGAGGAAGGTCTGGAACCCACATGTTAAAGGCCACCTGCTTCAGCCAACATCACATTTAAACAGTACTTTGGAACAGTGACCTTCATGGGGTATGGACCCGGTGCTGGAAGGCAGAACTAGACTGGATTACTCTTTTCCAACCGGTACTGACACAATGCCTAAACAGCCTCCTGTACTGTATGCCCTGGTTCAATGGGGAGTGTATTTCCGGGCATCTAAGCAACCGCACTAGCCTTATGAGGTGACAACTTCCCACAGGTGCCACACATACATGCCAAGCAGCATTCAGTAATCCGATATACATGTATAATCCCTCAACCTTCAGAGCAAAATCAAACATTGAAGTCAGGCAACAATGAGTTGGAAATGGTAGTAAATAATTAAACAGTGAAGCGAAGATGGCAATTCCGATAATATCCCAATGCACAATGACATCAGCACTCAGTGTGTCAGTGCCAAAACCAGGCTGATTCATCCAGAAGTGTCGAGTAGGTGATCCATCCAGGCTTCCTCCTGAGATCCCACTCTCCAGTGGTTCACTCCACGTGCTATCAAGAAATGGCTGATAGCAGTATATGAAATTGAGCATAGATAGGGCAGATAGTCAGAGCCTTTTCCCGGGTGGAAACATCAAGTACTCGAGGGCATAGCTTTAAGGTGAGAGGGGAAAAGTTTAGAACAATACAGCACAATACCATAGAACAATATGGCACAATACAGGCCCTTCGGCCCATCATAAGGAGATCTACAAGGCAAGTTTTTTTACAGAGAGTGGTAGGTGCCTGGAACATGCTGCTCGGGGAGGTGGTGGAAACTGATACGATAGTGACATTTAAGAGGCAATTAGACAGACATGTGAATAGGCAGGGAATGGAGCGATATAGGCCATGTGTATTGTTACAGACTAGGTTACTACTGGTGAATGTCCCTTTAAAATAGAGTAGTGTGTGTGTGTGTGTGTGTGTGTGTGTGTGTGTGTGTGTGTGTGTGTGTGTGTGTGTGTGTGTGTGTGAGACGCGTGATGACGACAGAAGATAAGGACGTAATGACGTTTTTAGAGCAGACAGTCGGAATCAGTCAGAGGAGAAGACAGAGAAAGACACCAGCCTGCTAGTCTCTATTGATGGATGAAAAACAATAACTGTGCCTGTCACTACAATCCACGTATGGATTTTTGGAATAATCCGGTGGAGTCCACTTTGTCTTTAACCTGTAGAAGGAAACAGGTATTTGTGTGGACGGCCACATCTCGGATGCCTTTCGGGGTGGCAGCTGCTTCGGAACAAAGCGGTGGAATAGTCACTGCTGAGTAGACACTGAGGTGTCATATGAGTTCCAAAGTGGAACATCTGGATTTCGTAATTACTCTCTATTTTCTCCTTACGTTTTGCCTTCAGTTAACGGTGGTTGTTGAAGAAGCCTTTGCTCATGTTTCACCTTATGGCTTGCTGAACTGAACTTTGAGAACTATTCCTGGACTTGGAGTTTGGGAATTTGCCACACACACACTTTGAGTTTAGTTTTTGGGGTTATTAAGATCTAACATTTTTAATGTTATTTTTCTTGTTATAAGTAGTTATTAATAAAATAGTTTTTAACACTTATACATGAGGCGGTGTGTTTCTTTTGTTGCTGGTTCGTAACAGTATGCAGATGGGATTAGTTTAGGTTAGCATCAGAGTCAGCACAGACGTTGTGGGCTGAAGGACCTGTTTCAATGCTGCACTGTTCTATGTTCTGTCACTGCAAACTCTACAGGATCAGACAGCATCTGAAGACCTGCACTCCAGAACTAGCTGCACCTCCTGACAAGGTATTCTATTTAGTTACAACATTGGCATCTACCCAATAACATGGAAAGTATTCCTTGTATAACTCATCTACAAAAAGCAGGGCATTCATTGTGGATAATAACTGCTCCTTCAGCTTTCCCACAATATTATGAATGTGTTGGAAAATCTTATCAACAACACTATAAAGAGGCACTTATCCATCAATCAGCTGCTCCTTTGCATACAATTTGGATTCTGCAAGGACCAAATAGCGCCAGGTTATGTCTTCTCCAAACAGGAAAAGGTGAATTCCAGAGGTGGGGTGTGAGTGACTGACCGCATTCAAGCTTGGATCTGACTGGCATAACCTGTGCTCAGTGCAAACCAAGCAGAAAACCTTCCAATGGTTTGAGTCATAGACTGAGTACAGGAAGCAGAAAGAGAGCTTAGTGGCATAGTGTCATGACAACCAACTTTCCCTCAATCCCGGCAAAACAAAAGAGCTGGTCATTGACTTCATGTAACAGGGTGGAGCACACACCCCTGTCTGTATCAATGGTCCTGCAGTGGAAATGGTTTAGAGCTTCAAGTTCCTTAGTGTAAATATCACCAACAATTTGTTCTAGTCCAGTCACGTGGACGCTATGGCTAAGAAAGCACAACGGCACCTCAACTTCCTCAGAAGGTAAAGGAAATTCAGCATGTCCCTGATAACTTTCACCAATTTTTACAGATGCACCATAGAAAGCATCCTATCCAGATGCGTCACGGCTTGGTATGGCAACTGCTTTGCCCAAGACTGCAAAAAATTGCAGGGAGTTGTGAACGCAGCCCAGTCCATCATACAAACCAGCTTACCTTCCATTGACTCCGTCTATACTTCCTACTACCTCGGGAAAACAGCCAACAAGGAACCCTCCCACCCTGGACATTCTCTTTTCTCCCCCCTCCCATTGGGCAGAAGACACAGAAGCTTATGAACGGGTACTGCCAGGTTCATGTACAGGTTCTGTCTTGTTGTTATAAGACTCTTGAACTGACCTCTTAAACACTGTTCCATGCTGACATACAGCAAGATCCTGGCAACATTTGTGCTTGGATTAATAAGTGACAAGTCACATTAGTGCTGCACGGTGACCAGCTCCAACAGGAATCCAACATACAAACACATGAGTTAGCAGCAGGAGTGAGCCCCTTGGCCCCTGGAACCTGCTCCATCATTCAGTAGGACCATGATTGATTGTAATCACCAACTCTGCATTACTGCCAACTTCCAGTTATGTTTCACCCCTTTTTCTTATGAAGAATCTAGCCTTATGAATATTGAAAGACTCTAACAACACTCAAGAAGCTCAACCTTATCCAAGCACGTGGGAGTGTCATCCCTGGAGATCTCCCACCAACTCACACCCCATCCTCACTTGGAAATATAATGTTGTTCCTTCATCATCACTGGAATTAAATTCTGGCACTTTCTAAGCACTGTGGAAGCATGAGAAGGACTGCAAAGATCAAAGAGGTGACTCACCACCACCTTCTCAAGGGTAACCAAGGAGAGATGGGTAGAAAACAGGTGACTTCATCTGCAAAGCTCATGCCTGGATCATGATGAGTGCATGTACATGTATGACCTTGGCAGGCCTAGAGTGTAGTTCAAGTTGAACAAACAAGCTTCACATGTTCTGGCATCTCCATCTCTTCATGTTTCTCTCTTATTCTCTGCATTACCCACAGCTACAAGGAATGTCTGCATAAGCACATTGCATTGATGGAACACACACCCTTGAGATGGCAGATTCTTCTGTGCTCAGGAAACCACTCCCAGCTAAAACAGTCCTCTTGACTGATATCGAATTCAAACCTAAACAATCACTCCTTAACCATTGTCCTGTTGCTGCTATGTGAACCTTCTACAAAATGCTTGCAGAGCTTATCAAGTCTTATGGAATAGCAGCTCCTAAACCTGTGATCTCTCCCACCCAGGAGGGCAGTAAATGCATGAAGATGTCCTCACCTGGAAGTTATCTTCTAAGACACACACCATTCTGATATAGAAATACATCATTGTTCCTTCACTGTTACTGGGTTTAAATCCTGGAACTCTCTACCCAACAGCCCCATGATGGTACTTTTGCCACATGGACTGTGGTGGTTCAAGAAAGTAGTTTATCATCACCTTCAAAAGGGCAATTGGTGATAGGCAATAAACAGTAGCCACTTTCCTTTCTCTGTTTCCCTCTTGAAGACACTAAATCATGGTGGAAGGTTTTTGAATCCTAAACATTACTCATTCAAGAGAATTAAAATGGTGCATGCTATTGCGCTACTTGACTGTTGCAGTTTTCAGAAGCCAGCCTAATCCCAACCTCAACCAAGCTGTAGGGTTTTCAGTGTAAAAGGAACAGAATACATATCTTGCTTCTCGAACCCAGGGCTGTTAGCATCCTAACTGAGGGACAAGGGATCAAAGTGCATTTCCATCTGTCTTAAATGGCCAATTTTTCATGGGTTGGGAGTGGGGATTGGGGGCTTCTTCGAATGAATTCAACATTACTTTTCCTCATTTTAAAGTATCTTACCATTTTCTTCTTCGCTTGTTGACTGCTCTGTTTCAGGGTATTCTGTAAAAAGCAAAGGGTGCATGGTTATGATCTTTATAATAATATATCATTAAACTATTTGTTGTCGCTTTTAACACTGGCATTTTATGTTCATAGAGGAATTCAGGAATTCCCTCTCTAAACCTATCCCAGCTCTACCTCTTGCTTCTCTTTTTATTCTTAATATCTTCTTCTTTGGCTAATCTTCTGGGCATAACAATTAATATCTCCTTCCGTATGTCAGTGTCAGAATCTCTCTCCCAGTGCTCTGTTGCTCAGTGCTCAGTGCTCTGTAACAGTGAAGCACTGTTTTACTGCTTATAATGCAGTTTGTTGCTACTGTAGTAAATAGCAGGAAGCATCTTCTGAAATAGCTTTCCTTGCCTAAGTACGTCACCAGCTATCTACTGCCAACTTCAGCACTCTACTCCATATGTAACAGTAACACAAGAACTTAGTTCAGAAATCTCAATAGAGGACTTAGCTCCAAAATGTGGCCAAGGAGTTTTTTTTAAGTAAAATCAAAGAGATTTTCTTTTATATTTTGACCCTGCTGTTGCTCTAAATGAATCTTTATTGAGTGACCCAAATGAAACTCCAGATGACTGATGTAAATCCACCCACACAACAAACTTTTTATCTTCTTTACAGCAGCCTAGAGATTTATGGTTAAAATGGCACGTTGGAACGGTCCTGCAAAAGGGGCCCACCACATTCTAGGTTTATGAGGTCCCCAAACAATGAATTGCAATTGCCCCTGCAGTCCAGAGGAACTCAAGCATATCAGCTACTGCATTCAGTCCTCCAAGTGACCGTTTCGCAGAACACCTGCGCTCTGTCCGTAACCGCGATCTGCATCTCCTCGTTGCCAGTCACTTCAACTCCCCCTCCCACTCCATCACAGATATGTCAGTCCTCGGCTTCCTCCACTGCCAGGAGAATTCCAAGCGTAAACTGGAGGAACAGCACCTCACTTTCTGTCTTGGAACCTTGCAGCCTAATGGCATGAACATTGAATTCTCTCACTTTAAGTAATCCCACCCCCTGTCCCCACAACACCCCACCCCCCACCATGCTTCTTCTCTTCTTCCCTTTCCTAGCCTCTTTTTTTCAACCTCTTTTTTCATTTCTCTCCTTGCCTTTGACCCATCCCCCAGTGGATTTGCTCTCCCCTCCTCCCCCACACCTGCCTATCACTATCTCTTACCTGCATCTACCTATCACCACCTTGTGCCCACCCAGCCTCCCCTCTTTTGTCCACCTATCACTGCTCTGCTTTTCTCTCCCATATACTGGGCTTCCCCTTTTCCTATCTTCAGTCCCGAAGAAGGGTCCTGACCCGAAACGTCGATCGCCTGCTTTTCTCTATGGATGCTGCCTGGCCTCCTGAGTTCCTCCAGCATCGTCATGTTTTTCCTTTCCTTTTTCAATCTTTTTATTGAATTTCAAATTAATTCAAAATAACATACATAACATTAATGATTATACATATGGTGGGAAGAGATGGGGATCACAAGGAGTAAAATATATAATCTAGACCTCCCACTCTCTTGTTAAGCGAGCATCATACAAAAAAGAAATTGAAAAGAAATTTAATTATATGAAAAGAGAACCCCCAAATAAAAAAAATAATAAACAAAAACAAACCAAAAACTTCAAAAAAAACTGGACTGATATTTTTTCGGTTAAAAAAAACATTATTATGTCGTTAGTTCTGCTTCTCTATATTCAAAGGTTATTGAAAGGGATTAGAAAAAGGTCTGATGCTTTTCATTCTTTCTCATGCTGAAGTCTTTCTGCTGCAAACCCTTCCAGTTCAAGCAAACTTTGAAGTTACAGAGTTATAGAATTCTACAGCATAGAAAGGGGCCCTTCAGCCCTCCATGGCCATGCCACCCTTTTTGCCCATCTACACTAATCCCATTTACCCTCATTGGGTCTATATGCCTAGCTTATTCAAGTACCTGTCTAAATGCCTCTTAAATGTGGTGATTTCACCACCTCCTCTGGCAGCACGTTCCAGATATCAACCATTCTCTGTGTAGAAAAACTTCCTCCTCAGATCCCCTTTAAAACTCCTTCCTCTCACCTTACAACTTTTTTCTTGGTAGGATACCAAAAACTCCCTTGTTTTTGATATCCTACCAAGGGAAAAAGGGTTTCACTATCTACTCTATGTCTCTCATAATCTTATATATTGCTACCTGGACCCCTCAGCATCCTTTGCTCAGTGAAAACAAACCTAGCCTATCCAATCTCTCCTTATAACTTAAGTCTTCCAATCCAGGCAACATCCTGGTGAATCTCCTCTGCACCCTCCCTAGTGCAACCACATCCTTCCTAGAATCATGGTGACCAGAAATGCACACAATACTCCAGGTGTGGGCTAACCAATGTTTTGTAAAGTTGCAACAAAACATCCCAACTTTTATACTCTAAACCCCAACTTTGAAAGCATGGATATCATATGCCTTCTTCAACACCCTATCCCCCTGTGTTGCCACTTTCATAGAACACAGAACATAGAACATTACAGCACACTACAGGCCCTTCAGCCCAAAATGTTGTGCCGACATTTTATCAGGGAACTATGGACTTGAACCCCAATGTTCCTCTGCTCATCAACATTCTTCAGTGTCCTACCATTTACTGGAAAGGCGAAGGAGGTGGTAGAATTGTGGAGGGAAGAGTATCTCGAGGAGGATTAGATTGTGGGATGGAGAGAATCCCCAGCAAGAGGAGATGATGAGAGATGATGAAGCAGTAAGATCGATAAAAGCATTTGAGATGCGGATGAGTTGAGATGGCTATTGGGGTTGGTGGCCGGTGAGGTGTTGGGAGCCAGGCATAAAATTGGGAGTAGGTTGTGGTGTCAGTGGAAGAACTGGGGGAGCAAGGCGTGGAGTAATCACCAAGGAGGAACAATGAAAATGAACTTTTCGGCCTTGCCAGCAGTGGCCCTGGTGAGGCCACCTCACCTTGAGGTAGTGCTGACATGGACTTCGGCACATGAGGCCACCTCTGATTGTGGACCTCATCTGCACAGAACCGTTTGCACAATAGACTCAATGTGTGCACTCCAGTCATTTGACAGCATTGGGCATCCAATGTACACACAGAGGAACCAGGACAAACATCCAAGAGAGCCCTGGTGCCCACACTAAACACCTGGTCACATAAAGGGTCAGGTTCTTAATAAATTCTGCCATGTAGCACACAGAAATATTGGACCATGTGATGGTATTTCAATACTTTCATATATTTCAGAGGGACTTCCTGAAAGGATCTAGTCATGGCTGGATGGACGCATTCCCCCTAAGCCCCACTCCTCTGCAATTTGTTTTGCAGCCTTGAGGTGCCCTCAGCAAACTTCAGCGTTGAAACCTGCCCCAGCATGTCATTGGCATCACGGTGCAATAGCTGCTTCACTTGTGGAACTATGGTGAAGCCCAGTCCTTGCTGGCAGACCCCACAGCCAGCATGACAAAACCCAAAGAATGCTCTTATTATTCTTCATCTGTCACAGGTGGTATTTTGCCAGAAAAACAGAAAATGCTCATTTATTGCATCCAGAGCTCCTGGTTCACCCTCCTCTACATCGGTGAGACCCAACGCGGATTGGGTGTCCGCTTCGTCGAGCACCTTCGCTCCGTCTGCCGCAAAAGCTAAACCAAAAGCAAGGGTCTTCCGGTGGCCATCCACTTCAATTCCACATCCCACTCCCATACCGACATGTCTGTCCATGACCTCTTCTACTGCCAAGTTGAGGCCAGATGCAGGTTGGAGGAATGACACTTCATATTTCGCCTTGGCAGTCTCCAACCTGATGGCTTCAACATCGATTTCTCTAACTTCTGGTAACTTCTCCCCTCTTCTGTCCCCTTTTTTTTCTCCTTTGGCTTCCCTCATTCCTGTGGCCCTCTTCTCTTTTCCCTTCTCCCACCCTCATGACCTGCCCATCCCTTCCCCCGCTCTCATGACCTGTATCTATTCCCCACCTCCATCCTTTATTCTATGATCCACGACTGTCTCCTACCTTCTTCAGCCTACCAGACTCCTTCTTCTTCAGCCCTTTGCCTCTTCTACCTATCACCTCTCAGCTTCTTACTTCTCCCCCTCCCCCACCCCCACCCTCCTACCTTCCCCATCTCACTTGAACTCACCTATCACCTGCCTGCATGTACTCCTCCCTCTCCCACTCCCTGACCTTCTTATTCTGGCTTCTGCCCTCCTCCTTTCCAGTCCTGATGAAGTGTCTCGACTCAAAATGTCGACTGTTTATTTCTCTTCATTAATACTGCCTGACCTGTTGAATTCCTCCAGCATTTTATGTGTATTGCTCCAGATTCCAGCATCTGCAGAATCTCGTGTCAGGGTGTAATGAATAATTGACAATGAGGTGAGAGGAAGGGGAAATGATTGAAGATTGAGTCAGAGATGGGGGAGAATGGGTCAGTGCGGCACAGGTGACTGATGAGCAGGGAATTGTTTGCATGTTATTGGAGGTGGTACTGATGGTTGAAGAAAGGGTCAAAAATACCGAAGGCAATTAATAATAGGGCCAGTGGCAATATAGATGAGTGACAGGAGCAGATACTGATGGGTACACATTCATTTTGAGCAGAAGCACAAAATGGGCAATAGTATATCAACAGCCTGGGCTAGTAATGAGCAAGGATCATTTTGCTCAAGTATCCACGGCAACGTGATATCCTGAAAAGTCTCAGTGTGACATGACAAGCAAATCAAATGATATTATGAAATTTCTAATAACCTTTGACACATGCTAAGTATACTCCTGACTTACCATTTCCAGGTGATTCCAGAAGTCTTTGTATATCTTTGAAAGAGACAAAGCAAATATTCATCACATTCATCATTTCATTTTGATTTGCTAATCGACATGGAATTTGTTATTTCACTACTAATATTCACCAGGCATATGGTTTTAGTCTTTGCTTGTAATCCACATTGTCATGAAAGTTATTTGAGAATAAATTAACCTACTGTGGTATTACTCAGAGATGAACTTTAATAGGAAGGTGGCTCTGAATTTCTTCTGTCATTATTGTTAATAATGAGAGAAGAAAGTTAATAATGTCTCTCTGCCCACATTGAATACCATCTGTACTTTCTTGCCCTCTCCTGAAAACAGCCTTTTTTTCCCCTCTACATTCAATTTTCTGTCATTTATTCCTATTCTATATTTTTGGATTCGAAACCATCCTGGAGCAGGGGTGTGAAAGGTCAGGGTTCACTTGATTGATTGTGCAATTAGTTTGCCTGAAAAGACAATATCTACCTCACCATTTGTAACCCATGTACCGGAAGCACTGTCCATTCTTGGACACACTGCAATATTACACAGACCTTCTCTTTCAGCAGCCAAGAGATACACAGCATTATTATCGTGTTTCTCATGTTTATTTCTGACGGAGGCTTTTAACTGAACTAATACCAAATTGGAGCAAAATTTATAGAAAGCTACCTGAACCCTGAGGGAGGGCTCCGTAAAAATGTTTGACAGTTCACAGCTGCTTTTGAGTTCTTTTTTGATGTAATTTAAATACATTGCCAGATTGGAAACAGATACATGTAGTGTCTTTTAGGTATGATGTCACTCTACGACTTAATTGATTATGTATGTATTATTGTGTGGACATGTGTCACCTGAGAAGCAACTTGAATAAACCAGAACCACATTCCACAGCTCTCTGTGTTTCCAGCAAACTACTTTGCTTGTTACTACACAAGCAACTAGGCATCCACAGGGGCAAGTACATTACACTGGCAATGAGGATGGGGCTTGTGCACCGGAGGTATGGAAGTCTGTTGAAGCAGAGTGTCACGTATAGGATGTAAGTATTAAAGTGGTAATGGTACAAGATACCAGCTCTGATGTGATCTGGCTATATCGGTCAGGCCTGGCATTTATGATAAAGCATGTCAACTCTCATATAGAACAGATGGAGATACGTTTCTGGGCAAACAGTTCTGCGTCAACCACGTGTGATGATGTCAGTGTACTCGCTGAGAATAAAGCAAAGAAAACAAAGGAAACTAAGAGCAGGATTAGGCCATTTGGCCAATCATTCTGCCCCATCATTCAGTATGATCATAGCTGATTTGCCCCAGTCTTACGAACAGACAGAGACTTGTATGTTCATGCTACTTTGGCAGACATAGATTGCAGAATCACTTTACTCCATCGCTATAAGACTTTGCAGAAAGCTATAAGAAAGGGGCAAATGAGATTAGTGTAGATGGGAAAAAAGATTGGCATGAACGTAGTGTGCTGAAAGGCCTGTTTCTGTGCTGTACAACTGTGTGACTCTATGACTACCAAAGATGAGACCATGAGAGATTATATAATTGTGTCTGCAAATCTGTCAGATGGCCACTTTTTTGAATTGAGCACTGCAGGGTAAGCTTGTGTGTGGTTTAACAGGAAAGCAAATTCAATCTAAATCATTAAATATTGACAATTTAATGTTTGAATGTGCATGTAAAATCCCCATGTTGATGGAGACGACTTCCAAAAATGATGAGGAATTTTGGATGGTTCAAAATGGACGTGTTCATTCTGTGCACGGCAGAGGCAAAAGCATGATTTCTGATTCTGTGCCCGAGGCACAAGAGTTTGGTGTGAAAGCTGAGACTGGTGGGAAAAGCTGTGACCAAGGTAATGAGGACAACCCAGCCCGTCTGCTAGGTTAAAGCTGCAACAGGGGCAAACATCCTCGATGTGAAGCCCAGAGCTAGGTCTAGTGCAGAATAATGTCACCCATACGGATCCCAGTGGTAATAAAGGGGAGGCTTGTGGATCACCAAAGCTGACAGACGACATAAAGATCAAAGATTCTAAAGCTTTCATGCCATTAAAGGCAATTGCAGAGAATGTAATGATTTTAAAATTAAAGAGGAGGTTATTGATATGAACCAACACAGCCGCTGATTGCTCAAAAATGGGCACGAGAAATAAGGTCAACAAAGTGCCACTAACAGAAAGTAGAACTGAATCTGTAAGCACCATCTGATGAAACACGAAAACCCTAGTCAGAGGTCACACACAGCTTCTCACATGTAGTTGTGGGTTGTTCCCATGGGTACATGATATTGACTATCTAGCATCCAATCACAATGCTACAGGGGATCTCAAGACTGTCAGACAAAAACATGGACAGAGAGTGAAATGCTCATCCTACAGGCAGAAGGGGATAATTTTCCTGTAACGATGGTACATTCTGGGAGGTTGACACTGAGGGATCCAGTGTTGTCAAACATACACGATTACTTTGATTGGACTGATTCGGGTGAGATGTTTGGATGAGAATATAAAGCCTTACCCTCAGAGATTCCATCACAGATCATCAAATGGGGCCAGAGAGTAGTTACACCCAGAGAGGTATGAAGCACAATCATGGAGTATTTGGGCAATGTTATGATGAAGGCAGCAGCTCAAAGCTCTGTCTATTGACCTGTGTGGACATGTGTCTGGAAAAGTTAGTGCTTCTCCTCTTGTTGAAGACCCACAGGCAAAGCCCCTACTTTCCTAGCTATCAGGTTGTGCAGTGAGCAGCTGACAATTATAACAGAAGAGACCTAGACTGGTGAGTACTGCAGGGAGCCTCCAGAGTGGAGTAGACTGATCTTACTGAGGCTCACAGTGAATGGCACCAGGCTCCTTGTGTTACTGTGACGCTTCCTTTGGTGACGCTTGGCTCTGGTGGCTGGAGAATGCATAGACATGAGAGGTTAGGAGGGAAAGGAATTTGCATCCATCGGGGCAGAGAGGTACATGGAAAGTGGTGGGTAGCTGTGCCTGCCTTAGAATGTAGGTCCAGTAAGCTCCCAGGACATCTGGCACCAGCTTTGAGAGTGGAAGCCCTTGAAGTTCACGGAACTTGGCTTCTGACAGGGAGCTTGGTCCTACATGAGTGCAGTCTTGTGCCCTTGAGGAAGCAGCAATACTGGCAAAACCACCTAACTACTCAGCCTCATCTTCTCTACCAAAAGATAAGTCACTTGTCCTGGAGTTTCGAGCAACTGTCAACCTTACATATGCTTCCCTGAGCAACAACCTGCAAGCTATGATATCGATCAACCACAGCTGATATTTGGACAGATCTTGAGGCCAGGAAGTTAAATGTGACTGTTTTTGAACAACCTTGATAGAGCAGTACAGACATGGATGAACTTGTGGTTGGCTACAGAAGGCCAAAGGTCTCTTTGATTGGTAACTATAATTGGTCTTGGTAACTATAGCCTTACTAAGACATTAGCCTATGGAGTGGGAATGTTGGAGAGCTGGTCGCGGTTTTCAGCTGTGAACTACCTACGCCTTCTACCACAGGGTCCTCACACTTGCCCACCTGCAAGTCAGTGTCAGGTGCTGAAATGGCAGAGTAGTTTAGCAGGTCTGTCAGCAGTGAGCAGAGCAGGGTTCAATACAAGCAGCCGGTATACAAATTGCTGAGGAGCTGAATTCACAGATTCCAAGTGAGAGTGTGCTTGTCCACCGCAGAATTAACAACAACAGGCATATTTTGGAATAATTCATCAGGAGAGGCTGGAAAACAATGTGGAAGAACTGACATTATGAGGTGTACATCTGATGCCAGAATCATGCAAAAGCATGGATCAGCTATACCATTCAGACCTGAGGATAGCTAATATTGTCATCTTGTTGTAAAAGGGCAGTAGGGATAAGCCTGGAACCTACAGGTCTGTGAGCCTTACGTCAGTGGAAGGCAAGTTGTTGGAGAAGATTCTGAGGAACAGGATTTATGTTCATTTGAAAAGGCAGGAACTGTTACAAGTCAGTACGGTTTTGTGAAGGGGAGATCATGTCTCACAAATTTGGTTGTGCTTTTTGAGGATGTAACTTAGAAAATTGATGAAGACTGCACAGTAGACACGGTTACATGCATTTCAGTGAGGCTTTTGACGAGGTCCTGCGTGGTGGGCTGGTTCAGAAGGTTAAGGCACATGGGATCTGAGGTGTATTGGTGAACTGGATCCAAAAGTGGCTTGGTGATAGGAAGCAATGGTGAAATCATAGGTAGGGAAGAAAGTTGTCTGAGGATACAGTGGACATATATCAGCTGGAAAGTTGGGCAGAGTGGTGGCAGATGGAATTTAATCCAGACACGTGTGAGGTTATGCACTTTGGAAGGGCAAGACATACAGAGTAAATGACAGAAATCTTAGAAGCATTGACGTACAGAGATACCTTGGGGTGTAAGTCCACAGGTCACTGAAAGTGGCAACACAGGCGAATAGGGTAGTGAAGAAGGCAGTTGGTGTGCTCGCCTTCATTGGTCAAGGCATTGAGTATAAGATGTTGCAGTTGTACAAAGCATTGGTTAGGCCGCACTAGCAGTATTATGTAGAGTTCTGGTCACCAAACTACAGGAAGGATGCAGTGGCAATAGAGAGAGTGCAGAAGAGATTCACCAGGATGTTGCCTGGAATGGAGGGCTGTAGTTATAAGCAGAGATTGGATTTATTCTCACTGGAAAGAAAGAAGCTGAGGGGTGACCTAATGGAGGTTTATAAAACTATAAGTGGCATAGATAGATAGTCAGAAACTCTTTCTCAGGGCAAGGGAATCTTGAACTAGAGGGCACGGTTTTAAGGTGAGAGGAGAGAAATTTAAAGGAGATCTGAGGCGTATGTTTTTCCACACACAGGGAGTGATTATTTGGAATGAGCTGCCAGTAAAGGTGATGGAGGCAGATACTATTACAACTCTTACAAGGTATTTTGACAGGTACTTAGATAGGAAAGACGTAATGCCTAATGCAGACAAATGTGATTAGTGCAGATAGTCTTTACATATGGCTTGGAAGAGGTAGGTTGAAAGGGCCCATTTTTATGCTGTAGGTTCTATGATTCTGTGTGCCCGGGTGGAGTGGTGCTGAACAGACTGGAAATGGTGGTTATCGCAACGCACTTACCGAAAATCAATTTTCAGTAGCAAAACAGTGACAAAAATAAGCCATCAAATATTTAGGCCCAGTATGTTCAAGGAAACAATACTTACATACAAAACAAAACCACAGTGGGAGGAGTGGTAAACAGATAATGGCTATCATGATTTTCAGGATACGATCAAAGTTGTTTTCGGATGCCATCTTCTCCTTTGTGTTTCAATCTGAAATTGATGTGAAGACAGAACCATGACTTCTAGAATCACTCAACTGATTGTTGTATTCCTCTCATTTTGCTTGGATGGTAAAACATATAGCTTGAAATATGACAGCAAATTCTCCAGTTTGGTAAATTTTCTGAACATGCTGATAGAAACATTGAACATTGGAGCAGGAGCTGGACGCTCAGTCCTGCTCCACCATTCTATATTGCCATGCTGATCATCAACTTCACCAACTGTTCCAGCTTACTCTTGATATCCCTTGATAACTACAGGATAAATAAATATATCTACCTCCTTCTTAAACATATATAGTCACTTGGACTCCACAGCCTGTGGTCAAGAATTTCATGGGGACCCCACCTTTTGGGTGAAGATATTTCTCTTGATCTCAGTTCTAATTGGCATACTGTATCCTGAGGCCGTGAGTCCTGGTTATGAACTCTCCAGCCATTGGGAATATCTTTCCCAAATCTATATAGTCCTGTTAAAATTTTACAGTTTGAGTTGCTCTCATATTCTTCTAAACTCCAGCAAGTATATGCCTAATGAACCTAATCTCTCACATGTCAGGCTCATAAACAGTTTGGTAAATCTTTGTTGCACTTGCTCAATGGTAAGTATGTCCTTCCTCAAATAAGAAGACCAAAACTGCATACATTTGGGAAAAAATGTGGTTGGAGTTACAAGTAGTAATCCAAACTTTGTGATATTTTCCAAATTTTATGTTAGGTCTTCCAAATACTCTGGTAAATTTTCCAAACATTTAACATGCATTGCAATGACATTTGAAAATAAAGCAATCTGCAAAGATAACAGGAAACTTTGAAAAATGTATGGAATATTTACTGTAATTTTCACAGAATTTTACTACATTTAAAACATGTATATTGTCAAATTTATCACATTATAAGGAAACTTACAAATATTGTCATATTAATTATTTTCCAAAGTTAACAGCAAGGCTTCTGAACATTCAGATATTTTTTCCCAAACATTGCGGTACTATGGTCATACATTGGAGTCATGGAGTCATAAACATGGGGGCAGGCCCTTCAGCCCACTGAGTATTCCTCCAAGTTCTACCACTCACTTCTACCTGAGGGGCAATTAACTGACCAACCCACACATCTTTGGGACAACTTCATAATTTTTTTCTTAATTCCCACCAAAAATCATGTAAATATTTCCCCTCCAATTACATCTTTGCTTCCTGCTATTTAATGTTTGCTACCAACATTTGAAAGCATTTCCCTTCTCCTTATGTTTCTTTATCTGAGACCAAGAGATGTCTTGAAAGATGAAAGTACATTGATTTATTGAGCCAGATAATTTCTTTTGCTGTGGTTACTGCACTTTTGCTTTATGGTGTCTATACCTCTGTCTAGTTACAATCCTCATCCACCTCTTGCGCTTCCCCCATTTCTATGAGAACAACTTGCACGGTGCCTCCAAAGAACAAGAACAGCCCACGGCATTGAAATAATTCCCTCATTCTCCTATCTGTCGCCCAGTTTCTCTCTCCAGTCTCACTACTCTAAATTTCTTACTCTCTTTTCATTAAGAATCACAGAAAGGTGATGGCTGACACAAACTGGGCCTCAGTGACAATGGAACCAGCTGGTGAGAGTCATAGAGTCACACTGCACAGAAACGGGCCCTTCAGCCCAACTCGTCCATGCCAACCATGATTCCCATCTAAGCTAGTCCCATTTGCCCGCATTTGGCCCATATCCCAGGAAATCTTTCCTATCCACATACCTGTCCAAGTGCTTTTTAAATGTTGCTAATGTATCCGCCTCAATCACTTCCTCTGGCAGCTCATTCCATATATTAACCACCCTCTGGGTGAAAAGGTTGCCCCTCAGGTTTCCATTAAAGTTCTCCCCCTTCACCTTAAACCTATGCCCTCTAGTTCTTGATTCCCTAACCCTGGGAAAAAGACTCTGCACACTGACCTGATCTATGCTCCTCATGATTTTATACACAGAGCTTCTCTGGGAGCTCTTGGAAGATTGGAGGAGGGCACTCAGGCCCACAGGAAATGAAGGTAAAGGATCAGAGTGAAGACAGTATGATGTGAGGAGTTAGGGTCCCAAGGGGGCTTAGAAACTAGGCTCTGGGTTAAAGCATAAAATGTTCTGGACAGTATCAGTAAAATTACAGGTTTAGATGGGGTGGAGTTTGTTAGGTGTGTTCAGGAAGGGTTCTTGACACAGTATGTAGATAGCCCTACAAGAGGAGAGGCTGTGCTTGATTTGATATTGGGAAATGATCCTGGTCAGGTGTCAGATCTCTCAGTTGGTGAACATTTTGGTGATAGTGATCATAATTCTATCTCTTTTACGTTAGCACTGGAGAGAGATAGGAACAGACAGACTAGAAAGGCGTTTACTTGGAGTAAAGGGAATTATGAGGCTCTCAGGCAGGAAATTGGAAGATTAAATTGGGAACAGATGTTCTCTGGGAAAAGTATGGAAGATATGTGGCAAATATTCAGGGGGTATTTGTGTGGAGTTCTGCATAGGCATGTTCCGATGAGACAGGGGAGTCACGAGAGGATACAGGAACCGTGGTGTACGAAGGTTATAATAAATCTAGTCAAAAGGAAAAGAAAAGCATACAAAAGGTACAGAGAGCTAGGTAATTTTAGAGATCTGGAAGAGTACAAGGCTAAAAGGAAGGAACTTAAGAAAGAGATTAGGAGAGCCAGAAGGGGACATGAGAAGGCCTTGGCAGGCAGGATTAAGGAAAATCCCAAGGCGTTCTACAAGTATGTGAAGAGTAAGAGGATAAGACGCGAAAGGATAGGGCCTATCGAATGCAGCAGTGGGAAAGCGTGTATGGATCCGGAAGAAATAGTGGAGGTACTTAATGAATACTTTACGTCAGTATTCACTACGGAAAAGGATCTAGGGGATTGTAGTGGGGAGTTGCAGTGGCCTGAAAAGCTTGAGCATGTAGATGTTAGGAAAGAGGTGGTGCTGAAACTTTTGGAAAGCATCAAGTTAGATAAGTCGCTGGGACCGGATGAGATGTACCCCAGGTTGCTGTGGGAGGCGAGGGAGGAGATTGCGGAGCCTCTGATGATGATCCTTGCGTCATTGATGGAGACGGGAGAGGTTCTGGAAGATTGAAGGGTTGTGGATGTTGTTCCCTTATTCAAGAAGAGGAGTAGGGATAGCCCAGGGAATTATAGACCGGTGAGTCTTACCTCAGTGGTTGGTAAGCTGATGGAGAAGATCCTGAGAGGCAGGATTTATGAACATTTGGAGAGGTATAATATGATTAGGAATAGTCAGCATGGCTTTGTCAAGGGCAGGTCCTGCCTTACGAGCCTGATTTAATTTTTTGAGGATGTGGCTAAACACATCGATGAAGGGAGAGCAGTAGATGTAGTGTATATGGATTTCAGCAAGGCATTTGATAAGGTACCCCATGCAAAGCCTATTGAGAAAGTGAGGAGGCATGGGATCCAAGGGGACATTGCAGTGTGGATCCAGAACTGGCTGGCCCACAGAAGGCAAAGAGTGGTTGTTGAAGGGTCGTATTCTGAGTGGAGGTCGGTGACCAGTGGTGTACCTCAGGGATCTGTACTGGGGCCCTTACTCTGTGTGATTTTTACAAACGGCCTGAATGAGGAAGTGGAGGGATGGGTTAGTAAGTTTGCGGATGACACGAAGTTTGGGGGTGTTGTGGACAGTTTGGAGGGCTGTCAGAGGTTACAGTGGGACATAAATAGGATGAAGAGTTGGGCTGAGAAGTGGCAGATGCAGTTCAACCCAGATAAGTGTGAAGTGGTTCATTTTGGTAGGTCAAGTATGTTGGCGGAATATAGTATTAACGGTAGGACTCTTGGCAATGTGGAGGATCAGAGGGATCTTGGGGTTCGAGTCCACAGGACGCTCAAAGCAGCTGCGCAGGTTGACTCTGTGGTTAAGAAGGCATATGGTGTATTGTCCTTCATCAATCGGGGAATTGAATTTAGGAGCCGAGAGGTATCGTTGCAGCTATATAGGCCCCTGGTCAGACCCCACTTGGAGTATTGTGCTCAGTTCTGCTCACCTCACTACAGGAAAGAAGTGGAAGCCATAGAAAGGGTGCAGAGGAGATTTACAAGGACGCTGCCTGGAATGCGGAGCATGCCTTATGAAAGCAGGTTGAGGGAACTCGGCCTTTTCTCCTTGGAGAGACGGAGAATGAGGAGGGACCTGATAGAGGTGTATAAGATGATGAGAGGTATTGATAGGGTAGATAGCAGGAGGCTTTTCCCCAGGGCTGAAATGGTGGCCACAAGAGGACATAGGTTTAAGGTGCTGGGGAGTAGATATGGAGGAGATGTCAGAGGTAAGTTTTTTACTCAGAGAGTGGTGAGTGCGTGGAATGGCTGCCGGAAACTGTGGTGGAGGCAGATACGATACGGTCTTTCAAGAGACTGTTAGATAGGTACATGGAGCTGAGTAAAATAGAGGGCTATGGGTAAGCCTAGTAATTTCTACGGTAGGGACACGTTTGGCACAGCTTTGTGGGCCGAAGGGCCTGAATTGTGCTGTAGGTTTTCTATATTCTATGTTTCTATGTTTCTATGTCTGGTCAATTTCGCATTGTTGTTTGCAAATTGCAAGAGTGATCTCCCCACATCGTGCATCACAACAGACACCATTGAAAATTATATGTTAGCAGCTGTATTTTGGTGCATCCGTACTTAAAGAGGCCATTTTGCCCATCAGGTCCATTCTGGCACCCAGCAGCCTTGAAAATTAGAGTTTTAATAGTCTCTGAGGGAAGACAAGGGAAAATTAATTGGAGAATTCCTTCAGAGTCGAATGGCTTCCATTTCTGCAGCATGGTGATTTGTGGTTCTCAGACAAGGTCTCTGCCAGAGTTACAGTGGCTCCTGAAGAAAATCATTTAGGAAATTAGTGAAATCCATATTTAATATTATGTGGGAAGAATAAAGATATGATAACCATGACATGACTCCACAATAGGGAGCTCACAACTGGAGAAGAGTAAACACAAGAAAATTAACAGATGCAGGCAAAAGGTTGTTATTTTGAAATAACAGTAGAATAGAAGCCCAATTATCAATGCTCCCATTTAGATACCTTCTTGGTAATTCAGTGGGAGCTGTGATTGCTATCGTCTTTTCTTTAACAAGCCTTCAGCCAGTCAGAATTAACTGGATGCTACACCACTGTAAATCAGCTGATGCTGTAATTCATTGCTTTAGCTGCCAGTGTACCTGCCTGCAGCTTCAGCCTCTAAACCTGCTTCAGAACTGAGGCACAAGAGCAAAAAACTATCCCCATGGGAGCCAAAGATCTGCCAAATACAGTTATATCTTTTCTTGTTTTAGATGTGAAAATGCCCTGAGCAGCTTATGAGACAGGAAACACTAAGGCCAAGCAATAAAGGAGACATTACAATGGATGACACCAAATTTGGAGGTGTGGTAAATAACTGGGATGGCAGTAATCAGACAGAGATAGAATGGCTGAATGGGCAGACAGGTGGAAGATGAAATTTGATGGAAAGTAATGTGGAGCAATGCACTTGGGCAGCAGGCATAAGGAGAGAGAGTTGTAAAGAGTGGACAGAGGTACCTGGGTGCACATATTCATAAATCTTTGAAAGTGATGGAATGTTTTGAGGGAGTGGTTAGTAAATTATATGGGATGTTGGGATTGATAAATAGTGGCACAGAAAACAAAAGCAGTGAGGTCATGTAGAAAACATTGGGTAGGCTGCAACATTGTTATTGCATCCAGTTCTGGACAACACCCTTCAAGGGGCTGTCCTGGAGGGGGAGCAGGAAAAAAGATTACCTGAACAGTTCCAGGGGTGAAGAGTTTCACCAGTTGTTCCTGTTGTCCTTCGTACAAAGATGGTTGAGAGATTTGACTGGGGTGATAATGATGCACAAGTCTGGTTCAAGGGTCAGAGAACACGTGAAGTTTCGGGCATTGATACAGTGAGGGGAGAGGGGTTGAGGATTATAAATTGCTCAGACAGGGTAGGTATGGAACTCACTGTCTGAAAGCAGACTGGAATCAGCTTTCCAAAGGGAAATGGACAGGTCCTTGCTTAAGGGAGCATTTGTAGGACCATAGACAGGGAACAAGCGAATGGGATGGATGGGTTGCTTGGTTCAAGTTATCTCTTTCTGTAGCAGAGATTATATGTCTTTATGATTAAGATCCTGGCCAAAGAGGTTTTAAAGATCTTTTGATAGCAGAGGAAAAATGTGAAGAGGTGGAGAGATCAAGGGAGGGAAGCCAAAATCTGGAAGCGCAGTCTACTGTGGAGGAGGGTACTGGGGAAATTTGAGGTGTGCATGAGGAGCACCACCATCTCAGATTCCTGAGGCTGCAGGAGAGACACTGGGCAAGCAGTTGAAGAAGACGAGAAATTCATTATTGAATTGTTGGTGGCATGGGAGCCATTGGAGGTCAGTGTCTACAAGAACAGAGGTGAATGGATAAATAGAATGTGGAAGTGAAGGCTAAATGGCAGTTTGTAGAGGACTGAACTTAGAGATGATGCAATTCACTTTAGATACAATTTGTGCCAAACAGGAGTGAATTTATGGAAGCGATGGGTTATCGACAGTTATCTGGTTTAGCCAGGATTAGCAAGAATATCATTTGAGGTGTGAGCTGATTTCATCTCAACCTTCAAGGCTATCTGTTCAAGTCTGTGAGTGGCCCAGCACAAGCTCCAGTCACCCAGACACTTGGGTGTGTTGTGATCTGAGAGGGCAGTCAGCCGTTCTTGCTGGGCGTGGCGCGCTAATGGGTAGCAGGGAAGCAAGGCACAAGCAGTTGAAAACCGGACAATCAGCAGCTCATGGACACTTACTTTCTTCTATGACCTGATGGGATCTTACTTATTGTGCTAGGTCATTCTGATGTAATACAGCTTTGACTTGCCAATTCAGAGATAAATTTTAATGGATTAGAACAAAGAACATTGAACATTGAATGTGACTTCCTTAATGCCTGACCACTGAAGGCAAGGATGTCATATGCCACCTTCTTTACTTGTGTGGCCACTTTCATTGAGCTACATTACTGCCAGCACACTTTATAAAGACCTTTGTTTTGGCCAAATTTTAATGCAGAGGTTTAATACTCTCAGCACATTTTCTGGCTGTTTCTGTAGAACTCTTTGAGAGACCTCTCTGGTTTGCAAATTGTCTGATGCATTCCACAATGAAAATGCATTTCATTAAAATTAATGCACTGAGGTCATAAAAGACAAAATAACAGGGCAAGTCTTTTTTTACCTACAAACAAGATTTGTTTCCATTTAACTCTCTCGGGGTTTTATTCACTTTACAAAGGAATCAGGAGGGTCTCTGCCAATCATGTGACCAGTTGATTGCCTGTCTGTGTAGCATCCCACTGAGTCACTGCTCCACCCCCGCATTCTGAGCTAACCCAGTTCAATCAATTCCCTGTGGATCTTAAACAGTGTTTGTACTTTAAGTCCCTTTGTGGACACTGTGGAGAGGGAAAAAGTGCCTCCCAATCACATACTGCAGGGTATAAGCAGGCTGGTTGCTACAAATATTTTATGTTTCACAAATTGTATTTTTTGAAACAAAGGATTTTTGGCATCAAGGAGAGTGTTAATAAGACCGACTTGAGCTCATTTTACACCAATGAAAACTCTTGTTAAATCTCTCAAAGCATTTCACACACACTGAATTACTTCTCAACAGTGATGACTTGTTATCTTGACAACTGTAATTTATTACATTGAATATCTCCACAGCTTCTGTTGCACATACGGTATGCCTTGTGTACAGATGTTTTTTTTCATTCCATAGAACTATAGAACACTACAGCACAGAAAACAGGCCATTTGGCCCTTCTAGTCTGTGCCGAAACATTATTCCACTGGTCCCATTGACCTGCACCCAGTCCATAACCCTCCATACCTCTCCCGTCCATATACCTATCCAACTTATTCTTAAAACTTAAGAGTGAACCCGCATTTACCACTTCAGATGGCAGCCCATTCCACACTCCCACCACTCTTCGAGTGAAGAAGTTCCCCCTAATGTTCCCCTTAAACCTTTCCCCTTTCACCCTAAAGCCATGTCCTCTCATACTTATCTCTCCTAATCTAGGTGGAAAGAGCCTACTCACATTAACTCTGTCTATACCCCTCATAATTTTGTAAACCTCTTTCAAATCTCCCCTCATTCTTCTGCACTCCAAGGAATAAAGTCCTAACCTGTTCAATCTTTCCCTGTAACTCAACTCCTGAAGACCCGGCAACATTCTAGTAAATCTTCTCTGCACTCTTTCAATCTTACTGATATCCTTCCTATAGTTAGGTGACCAGAACTGCACACAATACTCCAAATTTGGCCTCACAAATGTCTTATACAACCTCATCATAACATCCCAACTCCTATACTCAATACTTTGATTTATGAATGCCAGGATGCCAAAATCCTTCTTTACAATCCTGTCTACCTGTGACGCCACTTTCAGGGAATTATGTATCTGAACTCCCAGGTCCCTTTGTTCCTCCCCACTCCTCATTGCCCTACCATTTACTGTGTATGTCTTACTGTGGCGACCCACCTTCAAGACAAGCGAACCGGCTCCGAAATCGGAGCACGCAGGAAGGCCGGCTGCAAAATGGCGCTGGGCCTTCTTCTCCAACAGTGAGGGGAGAAAGCCCGCACGCGGGAAGAGTTCGGTGATGCACCGCGGGCGTCACTTCCGCCCAGAGAGGGCGGGACGTTAATGGGTTTAAAAAGCTAGGGCGGGAAGTTGAAATAAATTCAGTCTCCAGTTCAACCCTCCGACTGTGTGCTTTCATTCTTCGCTCAGTCTGTAGCACTTCACTTCATTGGTGACCCCGATGGTCCAAATGGGATTTGGACCGAAGATGATCGACTCTTCAGCTGTTCACGCAGTTTCACTTAAACTGCCAACTTTCCGGACCCTGCGACCACGACTGTGGTTTGACCAAGCAGAGGCCCAGTTCCAGATCCGGCAGATGTCTTCCAACTCCGCGCACTACTATTACGTGGTGAGCTCCCTCGATCAGGAGAAGCTGCCCAGGTCGAGGCCTTCATTCAATCGCCCCTGGAGGAGGGCAAATATGCAGCATTCAAAGCACTGCTTATAAGGACCTTCGGCCTCTCACAGCAGGAGCGGGGTGCCCGCCTACTGCACCTGGACAGTTTGGGAGACAGGCCACCGTCAGCTCTAATGAACGAAATGCTGGCCCTAGCTGATGGACACAAGCCCTGCCTCATGTTCGAGCAGGCGTCCCTAGAGCAACTACCCGAGGACATACACCTGCTACTCGCCGACGCAGACTTCAGTGACCCCCGGAAGGTGGCGGACTGGGCAGACATGCTGTGGAAGGCCAAGAAGGAGAGCAAGGTGTCCATCACACAGATCACCAAGCCAAGGCCCCAGTGGCAGGCCAGACCAGGCCCAGCAATGGAGCATGTACAACCTAGAGGCAGAAGTGAAGGGGCCAATGGGCAGTGGTGTTTCTACCACTAACGGTGGGGCACGGAAGCCCGCCAATGTCGCCCGCCCCGTGAGTTCCTGGGAAACGCCGAGGCCAGCCGCCGCTGATGGCTACAGCAGCTGGCCACCAAGACAGCCTCTTGTTCGCCTGGGACAAGCAGTTGGGACGCCGCTTTTTGGTTGACACTGGAGCGGAGATTAGCGTCTTACCCCCAACGGGGCACGACACCCATAACAGGGAGCCAGGTCCCACCCTCAGGGTCGCAAATGGCAGCACGATTCGGACCTACGGCACCCGCACGGTACAGCTGCCGTTCGGTGCCAGACGCTTCACGTGGGACTTCACACTGCTGCTGTGGCCCAGCCACTCCTGGGGGCGGACTTCTTGCGGGCCCACAGCCTACTGGTTGACTTACGCAGGAAAAGACTGGTGCATGCCAAGACGTTCCAGACATTATCCTTAGCCGAAGCCAAGTTGCCGGCCCCACACCTGGACTCCGTCACGCTGTCGGACAACGAATTCACTAGAATCCTGGCGGACTTCCCATCGGTTCTGTACCCAGACATGGGGTACAGCACCACGTCCCGACCAAGGGACCACCCCTCCACGCCCGCGCTCGACAGCTCCCCCCGGACAAGCTCGGCCTGGCGAAGGACGAGTTCAAGCAGATGGAGGAATTGGGGATTGTACGGCAGTCCGACAGCCCATGGGCTTCCCCCCTTCACATGGTTCCCAAAACAGCCGGGGGCTGGAGACCGTGTGGCGACTACCGTAGACTGAACGAGGCTACTACCCCAGACCGCTACCCCGTGCCGCACATACAGGACCTTGCAGCAAACCTGCATGGGGCAAGCATCTTTTCCAAGGTGGACCTCGTCCGGGGATACCATCAAATCCTGGTACACCCCGAAGACATCCCCAAGACAGCGCTCACCACCCCATTTGGCCTGTTCGAGTTCCTCCGAATGCCATTCGGCCTGAAGAATGCCGCACAGATGTTCCAGTGGCTAATGGACGTGGTGGGACGCGACCTGGACTTCGCGTTCATCTATTTGGACAACATCCTCATAGCCAGCCGTGATCGTCAGGAACACCTGTCCCACCCTACACCAGCTCTACTCCCGCCTGAGTGATTTTGGTCTCACCATCAACCTGGCCAAATGCCTGTCTGGACTTGACGCCATTGACTTCCTGGGCCATAGGATTACCAAATACGAGGCAACACCCCTGCCCGCCAAAGTAGACGCGATCCACCACTTCGCCCGACCCAACACCGTCAAAGCCTTGCAGGAGTTTGTTGGTATGGTCAATTTCTATCGCTGTTTCCTCCCCTCAGCAGCCTGTGTCATGCACCCTTTGTTCACCCTGATGTCGAGTAAAGGCAAAGACATTACCTGGGACGAAGAGGCTGCGGCCGCTTTCGTTAAGGCCAAGGAAGCCTTGGCAGATGCCGCCATGCTGGTGCACCCCAGAATGGAAGTTCTCACAGTGGACGCATCCAACACGGCAGTCGGTGGGGTGCTGGAGCAACTCATCGAGGGACACTGGCAACCCCCGGCATTCTTCAGCAAGCACCTGAGGCAGCCTGAACTCAGGTACAGTGTTTTCGACTGGGAGCTGTTGGCACTATACCTGGCAATCCGGCATTTCAGGTACTTTTTAGAGGGCAGGCCGTTCACCGCATTCACGGACCAAAAACCATTGACCTTCATGTTCACGAAGGTGTCCGATCCCTGGTCGGCCCGTCAACAGCGACATTTGTCCTATATCTCTGAGTACACGACGGACATCCAGCATGTCTCGGGGAAGGACATTGTCATGGCCGACACACTCTCCAGACCAGCTATCCAGGCCCTGTCCCAAGGTGTAGACTATGCAGCTCTAGCGGAGGTGCAGCAAGTGGATAACGAGTTGCCCAGCTGCAGGACCGCAGTCTCGGGCTTGCAGCTGCAAGACTTCCTGGTAGGCCCAGGTGGGAGGACCCTCCTATGCGACATAGCTACCTGCCAACCCCGTCCCATCGTCCCGGCAGCCTGGCGGCGGCGAGTTTTCAACTCCATCCACGGTTTGGCAAATGCATCCATCAGGACAACCATCTGGATGATCTCCAGCAGATTCGTGTGGCATGGACTTTGCAGACAGGTCAGTGAATGGGCCAAAACGTGCATACAGTGTCAAACAGCCAAGGTACAGCGGCACACCAAGGCCCCGAAGCAGCGGTTTGAACCCACCCACCGGAGGTTCAACCACATTCATGTGGATATCGTGGGGCCCCTGCCTGTGTCGAGAGGAGCGCGGTAGCTCCTCACTATGGTGGACTGGTTCACGAGATAGCCAGAGGCGGCCCCGCTCACTGACACCACCACCGATTCCTGCGCCCGAGCGCTGATCGCGACCTGGGTAGCACATTTTGGGGTACTGGCCCACATTACCTCCGACATAGGCACCCAGTTCACATCCAGCCTGTGGTCGACTGTGGCCAGCCTGTTGGGAGCACGTTTACACCACACAACCGCCTACGACCCACAGTCGAATGGGCTGGTGGAACGCTTCCACCATCACTTGAAATTGGCTCTCATGGCCCGCCTGAAAGGGCCTAAGTGGATGAGCTCCCCTGGGTCCTGCTGGGAATCCGCACTGCACCCAAAGAGGACCTGCATGCCTCGTCGGCTGAGCTGGTGTACGGCACACCCCTGGTCATCCCAGGAGAGTTCATACCAGCCCCAAGGGGGCGAGAGGAAGAACCAGTGGCAGTCCTAGACAGACTACGCGAGAGGCTCGGCAACCTGGCCCCTGTTCCGACTTCACGACATGGACGAACCCCGACCTGCGTACCCAAGGACCTGCAGGACAGTAAGTTTGTCTTTGTTCGAAGGGACGCACACTGGACACCGCTACAGCGTCCATACAAGGGGCCGTTCAAAGTGCTGAGGAACAACGGGTCCACGTACATTCTGGACATTGGGGGGGAAAGAGAAAATTTTCACGGTAGACCGGCTCAAACCAGCCCATGTGGACTTGTCGCAGACTGTCGAGGCTCAGGCTCCATGGCGCAGGGGCAGACCGCCCAAACAGCGACTGGCCCAGACAGTAGACTTTGGGGGGGTGGTGTATCACCAGTTCTGGGAGGGGTTATGTGGCGACCCACCTTCAAGACAAGCGAACCGGCTCCGAAATTGGAGCGCGCATCTACAGGAAGTCTGGCTGCAAAATGGCGCCGGGCCTTCTTCTCCAACAGTGAGGGGAAAAAGCCCGCGCGTGGGAAGAGTTCGATGACGCACCGCGGACATCACTTCCGACCAGAGAGGGCGGGATGTTAACAGGTTTAAAAAGCTAACGCGGGAAGTTGAAATAAATTCAGTCTCCAGTTCAACCCTCCGACTGTGTGCTTTTATTCTTTGCTCAGTGTGTAGCACTTCACTTCACTACCTTGATTTGTCCTTCCAAAATGCAACACCTCACACTTGTCTGCATTAAATTCCATCTGCCATTTTCTGGCCCATTCTTCCAGTTGGTCCAGATCCCTCTGCAAGCTTTGAAAGCCTTCCTCACTGTTCACAACGCCTCCAATCTTAGTATCATCAGCAAACTTGCTGATCCAATTTACCACATTATCATCTAGATCATTGATATGGACAACAAACAACAATGGCCCCAGCACAGATCCCTGAGGCACACCACTAGTCACAGGCCTCCAGTCTGAGAAACAATCATCCACTACCACTCTCTGTCTTCTCCCACACAGCCAATTTCAAATCCAGTTTACAACCTCTCCATGGATACCTAGTGTCTGAACCTTCTGAACTAACATCCCATGTGGGACCTTGTCAAAGACCTTACTAAAGTCCATGTAGACAACATCTACTTTCTTGGTAACTTCCTCAAAAAACTCTACAAGATTCGTTCAACATGATCTTCCACGCACAAAGCCATGCTGACTATCCTTAATCAGCCCTTGGTTGTCCAAACACTTGTATATCCGATCTCTCAGAACACCTTCCAATAATTTACCTACTACTGATGTCAGGCTCACCGGCCTGTAATTACCTGGTTTACTTTTAGTGCCTTTTTTAAACAACGGAACAACATGAGCTACCCTTCAGTCCTCCGGCACCGCATCTGTGGCTAAGGACATTTTAAATATATCTGCCAGGGCCCCTGCAATTCCTACACTAGTCTCTCTCAAGGTCCGAGGAAATATCTTGTCAGGCCTAGGGGAATTTATCTACCTTTATTTGCTGTAAGGCAGCAAACACCTCCTTCTTTAATCTCTACATGTTCCATGACACTACTGCTTGTTTTCCTTCCTTCCATATACACTATGCCAGTTTCCTGAGTAAATACTGATGCAAAAAAGCTGTTTAAGATCTCCCCCATCTCCTGATGCTCCACACATGGACGACCACTCTGATCTTCTAGGAGACGAATTTTGTCCCTTACTATCTTTTTACTCTTAATATACTTGTAGATTCCTTCTTAGGCGGTTCCTTACATTCGAGGGTGACTTACTTCCACTCCGGTTTATACCAGTGTGGGGCCTGGGGTGCTGGATGGGGCAGGTAGGAGGGGAAATTAGGGAGTAGTGTATACAACTTCTTACATTCCTGGCGGGCTTCTGTGTGATCCAACAGATACACTCCAGGTTCTCAATACAATCCTCCATTCTGAGTTGTCATGGGCTGGGGGTTTCAATTTTCATCTGAGCTTTGAGAACATGCTTGAATTTTTGCCTCCACCTCCCCAGTGATCTCCAGCAATGACAGAGTTTGGAGGGAAGCCTTGAGAGTGTAGTGCCATATCTGTGAATGATGTGGCCTCTCCTTCAGAGCCAAATGAATGCAACAGCAACCTCACCGCAAGTGACCTTGGCCAGTAAGAGGCACTACCAGTGGTCTGCTGATTCTGCCAGTGGATTTGGAGCATTTTGGAGAAAGAATGTTGGTGGTGTATTTCTAGTGCCAGATAGTCCCATGTCTCAGAAGTGTACAGAGTGGCAGAGATCACTGCCACTCAGTAGGCCATGAGCTTATTGCCAGGTTTAAGGTCTTGATCTTCAAAGACTGTGCTGGCACAGTCAAGGTGATGGTGAATTTCAGTGTCAATGTCTGTCTTCTTATGTAGGTGTGGGAAGTGGTCCATGTTTTCCAGAGATGGTTATGGTCAAAGGGGACAGGATGGTAGAGAACCATAGAACCATAGAACAATACAGCACAATACAGGACCTTTGGCCCACCAGGTTGTGCCGACTTTCAAACCACACCTAAGACCATCTAACCCCTTCCTCCCACATATCCCTCTATTTTAAATTCCTCCATATGCTTATCGAATAATCTCTTGAACTTGACCAACGTATCAGCCTCCACCACCACCCCAGGCAGTGCATTCCATGCACCGACCACTCTCTGGGTGAAAACCTCCCTCTGACATCTCCCTTGAACTTCCCACCTATTACCTTAAAGCCATGTCCTCTTGTTTTGAGCATTGGTGCCCTGGGAAAGAGGCGCTGGCTGTCCACTCTATGTATTCCTCTTAATATCTTGTATACCTCTATCACGTCTCCCCTCATCCTCCTTCTCTCCAGTGAGTAAAGCCCTAGCTCCTTTAGTCTCTCCTCATAACCCATACTCTCCAATCCAGGCAGCATCCTGGTAAATCTCCTCTGCACCCTTTCCAATGCCTCCACATCATTCCTATAATGAGGCGACCAGAACTGGACACAGTACTCCAAGTGTGGTCTAACCAGAGTTTTGTAAAGCTGCATCATTACTTTGCGGCTCTTAAACTCGATCCCACGACTTATGAAAGCTAACATCCCATAAGCTTTATTAACTACCCTATCTACCTGTGAGGCGACTTTCAGTGATCTGTGGATATGAACCCCCAGATCCCTCTGCTCCTCTACACTGCCCAGAATCCTGCCATTTACATTGTACTCCTCCTTGGAGTTTGTCCTTCCAAAGTGTACCACCTCACACTTCTCTGGATTGAACTCCATCTGCCACTTGTCAGCCCAGCTCTGCATCCTGTCAATATACCTCTGTAAGCTTCGACAGCCCTCCACACTATCCACAACACCACCGATCTTTGTGTCATCTGCAAACTTGCTAACTCACTCTTCCACCCCCTCATCTAAGTCATCTATAAATATCACGAAAAGTAGAGGTCCCAGAACCGATCACAGTGGGACACAACTAGTCACTGCCCTCCAATCCGAGGGCACTCCCTCCACCACAACCCTCTGCTTTCTACAGGCAAGCCAATTCCTAATCCACACAGCCAAGCTTCCCTGGATCCCTTGGCCTCTGACCTTCTGAAGAAGCCTACCATGAGGAACCTTATCAAACGCCTTACTAAAATCCATATAGACCACATCCACCTCACTACCCTCATCAATCTTCCTCGTCACCTCCTTAAAGAACCCTATCAGGCTAGTGAGGCAAGATCTTCCCTTCACAAAGCCATGCTGGCTGTCCCTAATCAGTCCATGATTCTCTAAATGCTCATAGATCCTACCTCTTAGAATCCTTTCTAACAGGTTACCCACCATAGACGTAAGGCTCACTGATCTGTAATTCCCTGGACTATCCCTACTACCCTTTTTGAATAAGGGGAAAACATTTGCCACCCTCCAATCCTCCGGTGCCATTCCCATGGACAACGAGGACTCAAAGATCCTTACCAACGGCTCAGCAGTCTCCTCCATCACCTCATGAAGCAGCCTGGGGAATATTCCGTCAGGCCCCGGGGACTTATCTGTCCTAATATTTTCTAACAACTTCAACACATCCTCTCTCTTGTTTTCTACATACTCCAGAACATTACCCTTACCAACACTGTCCTCAGCATCATCAAGACCCCTCTCCTTGGTGAATATTGAAGAGAAGTATTCATTGAGAACCTCACCCACTTCCACAGCTTCCAGGCACATCCTCCCACCTTTGTCTTAAATTGGACCTACCTTTACTCTAGCCATCCTTCTGCTCTTCATGTACGAGAAAAAAGCCTTGGGATTCTCCTTAACTCTACTCACCAAAGCCTTTTCATGTCCCCTTCTTACCCTCCTCAGCCCCTTCTTAAGTTCCTTCCTTGCTACTCTATATCCCTCATGAGCCCTGTCTGATCCTTGCTGCTTACACTTTATGTATGCTGCCTTCTTCTTCCTAACTAGTTGTTCCACCTCTCTCATCACCCACGGTTCCTTCACCCTGCCGTTCCTTCTCTGCCTCACCGGGACAAATTTATCCCTAACATCCTGCAAAAGATCCCTGAACATCGACCACATCTCCATAGTACATTTCCCTTCGAAAATGTCATCCCAATTTACACTCCCAAGTTCTCACCTTATAGCCTCATAATTCACCTTTCCCCAATTAAATATCTTCTCGTCCTCCTTGCTCCTATCCCTGTCCATGACGATTCTAAAGGTATGGAGCAATGGTCACTGCTCACCCACCGATAGATCTGTCACCTGTCCCGGTTCCTTACCTAAAACTAGATCTAATATGGCACTCCCTCTAGTTGGCCTGTCAATATACTGTGTCAGGAATCCATCCTGGACACACTTATCAAACTCCGCCCCGTCTAAATCTTTGGCACTAAGTAGGTGCCAATCAATATTTGGAAAGTTGAAGTCTCCCATTATAATAACCCTGTTACTTTCGCATCTTTCCAAAAACTGCCTACCAATCTGCTCCTCGGCATCCCTACTGCTACTGGGGGGCCTTTCAAACACTCCCAGGAGGGTAACTGCTCCTTTCTTGTTCCTAACTTCCACCCATATTGACTCTAGAGAGGATCCTTCTACATTATCGACCCTTTCTGCAGCTGTAACAGTGTCCCTGACCAGTATCGCCACCCCTCCTTCTCTTCTCCCCCCCTCCCTATCCCTTTTAAAACACTGAAAACCAACAATATTCAATATCCATTCCTGCCCTGATGTCAGCCATGTCACTGTAATAGCCACAATATTGTAGTCCCATGTACTTATCCAAGCTCTCAGTTCATCTCCCTTTTTCCTGATGCTTCTTGCATTTAAGTAAATGCACTTTAGCCCTTCCACCTTACTACTTTTATAGCCTGTACTCTGCTATACCATTATTTTGCATATCTTAGGTGTGTTTCCTTGGCTTCAGTAAATGAGCTGACCTTTAACTGTGCTCATACTAACCAATGTCTGTGGACTGGAGCTCAATGTTGAATTGGGGTGACCTTGGTTCCAGAGTGAAGGTCACATAGTGTAGATTAGCTTTACTCCAGAAACACGGTCACCCGAACTTTGGAAGAGACAATAAAGATAGTGACAAGGAAGGTTAGAGGTGTGTTGGTGTGGTGACCAGCCATACTAGACCTCAGTTTGTACTGGGGTTAGGCTGTGGACCCATTAATTATCATGGCATGTGTCCACCAGGATGGAGACATGTTTGAGAAAGATTCTCCACAGATCCTCTTGATTGACAGCGTCAAAGGTTTTTGTGAGGTTAATAAAGACCGTGTATGGTATGGTCTTGGAGTTGGTGCAACAAAGACCATGTCCGCTGTGGTTCTAGATGAACAGAATCCATACTACGATTCAGGGAGCAGCTCTCTGGCCACTGGGAAGAGGCAGAGAGCTCCAGGCAGTGCTCTGGGCCACTGCACACCCTCAGTGAAGGCTGAGAACTGACGCACACCTTGGGGGTCAAAGGAAACTGTTGGCTCAGGCAGAGACCCATTGGCTGATTAGGTGGACAACTAGGCCTTCACATCCTATATTGAGAGGATGGAAGTGTTTCTCATGGCCAATAAAGTTGAGCTGAAAGACAGCACTGAGAATGCACAGATTCTGCAGGTAAGGAACTGTAAAAGATAAACTGGAAATGTAAGGGTTAATGAATGCGAATGTAAGGGTTAATGGTGTGCAGCTATTCTTCCCATGGCGTGATATTGCCTCAACCATGGGGTGACTACAGTTATGGCACAAGTTTGCAAATGTTTGTGAGAAACAAAGAAATGTTTGAGGCATATCTTGCTTTGCTACAAGTTTGCTGTAAGCAACTGCCTTAGTAAGTGCAACTTCCCATGAAGTGGATATAAGAGTAGGGACACTGACCGGTAGAACTCTGAGTGGGATCAGTACAGAGCTCGGGTTACACTGTTTTTTCTTTCTCTGTATCCCTCACTCCCGCTAGCGTTAAACTAATAAAGCATTAATTGTATGTTCTTTGGTTCTGCTGTTGTCTGATTTATTACAGCGTGGGTCGACTTTCACAGAACAGAGGGAAGCCACATTCAGTCCAGAAGTCACCTCCAAACTGTAACACACGTTCACTATGTTAACAGCTCCTCAGAGCTACAGATATCTTGTTTGCCTGGGCATTTCACAGGTTGGAAGAAGATATCAACTCAAAGCACTCAGGGGATGTACAGAGTGAAATCCTTACCATGATCTTCCAGTCCCTATGGACAAGATCTTGCAGAGAATGACAACGGTTCATGACCAAGATGATCTTGTGAGTGTTCCAGCTAGTGCAGAGGATAATCTGGGTGTTCAGGGGAACACCATCACTGTGAAATTGAAACAGTCTAAGTGTATCTTCATTCAGTGAGAGAGGGAGCATCTTGGTCTGAAGGGTAAAAGACAACATTGATGCTGTCGTTAATACCAAATGTCCAGAGAATGTGGCAGAGATTCACTCCCTTCTGGGAACAATTCAATATAATTCGAGATCCTTGCTTGACCAAGTGATGGTGTTACCACTGCTGCACCAACATCTGAAGGAGGTCAAGGAACGGAATTGGATTGATGTATGATAGAAGTGTTCGAGCAGTGATTCACGACCACACACAAAAACCGTCAGGCTAGCATGTGATGCTCCTACTCCCATCAGCTGCATTATCAATGATGAGCTGGAATGGCCTGTGGCATTTACCCTGGGGACACAAGAGACTGCAGATGCTGGGATCTGGAGCAACAAACAAACTGCTGGAAGAACTCAGTGGGCCGAGCAGCATCTGTGGGAGGAAAGGAATTGTCGACATTTCTCAGTCCTGCTTCAGGGTTTCAACTCAAAAAGTGAGAGTTTCACCTTATTGGCCCAATAAACAGCAGTTTTAACTTACTCATAGAGAAACAATGTTTATTAATTCTGCTTCCCCTGAAACCATACTATTTAAAGAGCCAATGCTCAAAGATTCTTTGTCCTCATTGAGATCTGTGACCTTCCAATAACATGACTTGAGAACATGAGAAACAGAAACAGCAGTAGGCCATCCATTCCTTCAAGCCTGCTCTGCTATTCATCAAGATCATAGCTGATCCTCTGCCTCAGCGCCATTTTCAAGCACCATCTCCATTGTTTGAATTTTGAATTTTGAATTTTGAATGAACTTGGCAACTGAGCCTCCAGTCCTCCAGATGGTGAATTCCAAAGGTTCACCACACTTTAAGTGAAGAAATTTCTCCTCACCTCAGTTGTAAATGGCCCACCCCTTAGCCCTGGTTCGAACCTCCTCAGCCAGGGAAAACATCCAGCCTGTACATTTTGTACACCAATTAGATTATATTTCAATCTTCTAAACTCTAAAGGCATTAAATCCAAGTTCAGTCATTCTCTCCTTATAGAGTGAACGTCCCTTGCTGGAACCAGTCTAATAAATTTTCACTGCACTCCCTCGTGCCAAGTACATCCTTTTTTCAGTGAGGAGACCAAACTTGCAGACAACACTCCAGATGTGGTCTCACCAAGGCCAAAACAACTGCAGTAAGACATCTTTAGTCCTGTATTCAATTCCTCTCATAATGAAGACCAACGTTCCACTGGCTTTTCAAATTAATTGTTGCACCTGCATATCATTCAAAACACAGAAGAGCAGAGCACAGGAACAGCCCACAATGTCTGTGCCAATCATGATGCCAAATGAACCTAATTCCAACTGCCTGCACACGAGCCCTATCCCTTCATTCCCTTCATGTTCATGTGTCTGTCTAACTGCTTCTTAAATACCACTATCATATCTGCTTCCACCACTCCCCCTGGCATTCCAGGCACCTACCACTCTCTGTGTAAAAAAACTTGCCTTGCATATCTCTCTTAAACTTTCTCCCTTTCACCTTCAAGCTATGCCCTATAGTGTTTGACATTTCTATCCCGTGAAAGAGACTCCGAGCTTTATACACTATCTATGCCCCTCATAATTTTTTAAACTTCGATCAGATCTCTCCTCAGCCTCCACGCTCCAGAGAAAACAATCCAAGTTTGTCCAACCTCTCCTTAAAGATCATACACTCTAGTCTAGGCAGCATCCTGGTGAACCTCTTCTGTACCCTTTCCAAAGCTTCCACATCTTTCCTGTAATGGGGCGACCAGAACGGAACACAATACTCCAAATATGGCCTAACCAAATTTTTATACAGCTGCATCATGATTTCCTGACTCTTATACTCAATGTCCCAACCGATGAAGGCAAACTTGTCCTTATCCCCTTGAAACCTCTTTACATTCTACTCAAAGCTTACAGTCGTACCTAGTTTTATTACATCAGAAAACTATGAGCTCAAACACAACCTCACTCATGTCTGGACTGCTTTGTCCATGGTGGTCAGCGTCAGGGTCACTCTCTATTTCCTGACCTCAGGACCATTCCCAGCCTCTGCTGCTGATCTCTGCCACGTCTCACAGTTTGCTGCTCACTGGTGCATTAGGGAGGTCACCCAGTCTCCATACTCAAGGAGAAGAGACATCATCCACTGTTTCTCCAGACTACAGGAGCAGGCAGAGTGAACACAAGCTTTTCCTGTGTTGCAGCTTCCGCCAAAGTGCAGGCTGTTAGAGACTCTGACCTACTTGAGGCATCGTCCCATCTCTTCCCATCATTGCAGCATCAATTCGGGGAGCAGCAACACTCCCCTGTAACTCAAAGAATGCTGCTTGTATTGTGGTACATCCCTTTAAAGATGGCACCGAGTGGGCTAAATGCTGATGGCAGGAGGGCATGGTGTGCCAAAACCGACAACCAAGTTCACTAGCCTGAAACAACAGTTCTTACCAGCTCAGAACCAGCAGGTGTCAACACCGAGTTGGTTACCTGACCTCTGTGAACTTCACAAATGAAGGTTTTGCTCTTTGTGAAACATTCACATTCATGCCAGGGAGACTCACAGTGATGTTGAAACAGAAAAATGAGTGAATTCCAAGCCAATCTGTACTACATTACATGGCTTCTATGGTCCGCCCTCGTCTACCAGTAAGAAGGCTGTGGGTTCTTCCTCCACATCAGATACGTGGTACAAAATATACACGACACCTTAGCCAAGGGAGTAAACAGGTGTCTTCTTTCATATGGAAAGTTGAACCAGGATCCTGCCCACTCTCAGTCAGATATAAATATTTTGAAGAGGTTCTGGGTGTCATAGCCTGCATCATGATGGGAAAAGTTATGTGACCAGTAATCCACTATTGGTTTTGTTTCCTACATTACAACACTAACAACACGCCTGTAAAATATTTTACCATATCCTGTGATTATAAAGGCATTTATTCTTTTATATCATGGAAGACATTTAGATTTAACAACAAGGCTTCCTTTTTCTTTCTTTGGTAATGAGAAAAAAGTAATGTAATAATGTAATTGAAATAATAGTTATATAGCATTAACCAAAGTGGAGAAAAGGCAGTTGGGAAGAGATGTGAAAAGGGGAGATTTGGGCCCCCAGATGGTGGAATTGTAAGTGGCTTCCACTAATCTCAACACTCATGGTAGCGTAGTGGGCAGCACGGTAGCATAGCAGTTAGCGCAACGCTATTACAGCGCCAGCGATCGGGGTTCGATTCCCGTCACTGTCTATAAGGAGTTTTTATGTTCTCCTGTGTCTGCGTGGGGTTCCTCCGGGTGCTCTAGTTTCTTCCCACATTCCAAAGACGTACGGGTAGGTTAATTTGGGTTTTAAAAAAAATGGGCGGCGTGGACTAGTTGGGCTGGAAGGGCCTGTTACCACGCTGTAAATAAAAAAAATTTAAAAAATCAAAATCAAAGGGTTAAAAAGCATGAGGAATCAGATGAGAGAACAGTATTCACACTGAACATTTAAATTTTAGCCTTTTTTTCCTCTGGATTTTAGAACAAGCAGAGTGACTGGTTTGTCAATGAAAGCGACACTTTGCAGAGTTAAAGCATAAGACCAGCATTAAAATAAATGATCTTTTAAAACAAAAGAGCTTTTATAAAGCTCTTTAGAAACAGCCAGGGAGCAAAATGATGAACATACAACATAGAACATAGAACAGTACAGCATAGGACAGGTCCTTCTGCCCATGCTGTTGTGCTGAAGTAATTAAACCAATGACTCCAAATTAATTTAATCCCTCTTCCCTTCACATTGACCCCACCCCACCCTTCTCTGCATATTCATGTACCTATCTAAGAGACTCTTAAATGCTCCTCTGCTATCTGCCTCTACCACCATCCATGGCACTGCATTCCAGGCACCTGCCATTCTCTGCATAAAAAATTTACCCTGCACATCTCCTTTGTCCTTTTCCCCTCTCACCTTAAATACATGTCCTCTAGTACCAGACATTTCAATCCTGGGAAAAAGATATTGTCTGTCTACTCGCATAATTTTATAAACTTCCATCAAATCTCCACTCAGCCTCTGCTGTTCCAGAGAAAACAGCCCCAGATTGTCCTACTTCTCCTCATAGCACATGTCCTCCAAACCAGGCAGCATCCCGGTAAACCCCCTCTGCACCCTCTCCAAAGCTTCAACATCCTTCCTATAATGAATGTGGACCAACTAGAGTTTTATAAAGCTGTGACATAACTTCCTGGCACTCAAGTATGCCATATGCCTTCTTTACAACCCTATCAACCTGTGTGGCCACTTTTAGGGAGCCATGTACCTGGACCGCAAGATCCCCCTGTTCATCAACACTGTTAAGGACCCTGCCATTAACTGTATACTATACCTTTAGTTTGGATCTCCCAAAGTGCAACACCTCACATTTGCCTGGATTAATCTCTATCTGCCACTTTTCCACCCATATTTGCAACTGATCTATATCCCACTGTATCATTTGGCAATCTTCTATGCAATCCAAAATGCCACCAATCTTTGTGTCGTCTGCAAACTTACTCACCCACCCTACCACATTTTCATCCAAATCATTTCTATAGATGACAAACAACAGAGGTCCCAGTACAGATCCCTATGGGACACCACTAGTCACAGACCTGCATCCAGAATAAGACCAATCCACCACTACACTCTGTTTTCTAGAACATAGAACATAGAAAACCTACAGCACAATTCAGGCCCTTCAGCCCACAAAGCTGTGCTGAACATGTCCCTACCATAGAAATTACTAGGCTTACCCATAGCCCTCTATTTTTCTCAGCTCCATTTACCTATCTAACAGTCTCTTAAAAGACCCTATCGTATCCACCTCCACCACTGTTTCCGGCAGTCCATTCCACGCACTCACCACTCTCTGAGTAAAAAACTTACCTCTGACATCACCTCCACACCTACTCCCAGCACCTTAAATCTGTGTCCTCTTGTAGCCACCATTTCAGCTCTGGGGAAAAGCCTCTGACTATCTACCCAATCAATACCTCTCATCATCTTGTACACCTCTATCAGGTCCCCCCTCATCCTCCGTCTCTCCAAGGAGAAAAGGCCGAGTTCCCTCAACCTGCTTTCATAAGGCATGCTCCGCATTCCAGGTAGCATCCTTGTAAATCTCCTCTGCATCCTTTCTATGGCTTCCACATCCTTCCTGTAGTGAGGTGACCAGAACTGAGCACAGTACTCCAATTGGGGTCTGATCAGGGACCTATAATAGCTGCAACAATACCTCTTGACTCCTAAATTCAATTCCCCGATTGATGAAGGACAATACACCAAATGCCTTCTTAACCACAGAGTCAACCTGCGCAGCAGCTTTGAGCGTCCTATGGACTCGGACCCCAGGATCCCTCTGATCCTCCACAATGCCAAGAGTCCTACCATTAATACTATATTCTGCCATCCTATTTGATCTACCAAAATGAATCACTTCACACTTATCTGGGTTGAACTGCATTTGCCACTTCTCAGCCCAACTTTGCATCCTATCTATGTCCCTCTGTAACCTCTGACAGCCCTCCAAACAATCCACAACACCCCCAACCTTTGTGTCATTCGCAAACTTACTAACCCACCCCTCCACTTCCTCATCCAGGTCACTTATAAAAATCACAAAGAGCAAGGATCCCAGTACAGATCCCTGAGATATACCACTGGTCACTGACCTCCATGCAGAATACGACCCTACAACAACCACTCTTTGCCTTCTGTGGGCCAGCCAGTTCTGGATCCACACTGCAATGTCCCCTTGGATCCCATTCCTCCTTACTTTCTGAATAGGCCTTGCATGGGGTACCTTATCAAACGCCTTGCTGAAATCCATATAAACTACATCTACTGCTCTCCCTTCATCGATGTGTTTAGTCACATCCTCAAAAAATTCAATCAGGCTCGTAAGGCAGGACCTGCCCTTGACAAAGCCATGCTGACTATTCCTAATCATACTATACCTCTCTAAATATTCATGACTCCTGCCTCTCAGGATCTTCTTCATCAGCTTACCAACCACTGAGGTAAGACTCACTGGTGTATAATTCGCTGGGCTATCCCTAGTCCCTTTCTTGAATAAGGGAACAACATGCGCAACCCTCCAATCTTCTGGAACCTCTCCCATCTCCATCGATGATGCAAAGATCATCGTCAGAGGTGCCGCAATCTCTTCCCTCGCCTCCCACAGCAGCCTGGGGTGCATCTCACCCAGTCCCGGCTACTTATCCAACTTGACGCTTTCCAAAAGTTTCAGCACCTCCTCTTTCCTAATATCTACATGCTCAAGCTTTACACACTGCAAGTCCCCACTACAATCCCCCAGATCTTTTTCCATAGTGAATACTGATGTAAAGTATTCATTAAATACCTCCGCTATTTCTTCCAGATCCATACACACTTTCCCACTGCTGCACTTGATAGGCCCTATTCTTTCGCATCTTATCCTCTTGCTCTTCACATACTTGTAGAATGCCTTGGGGTTTTCCTTAATCCTGACCGCCAAGGCCTTCTCATGTCCCCTTCTGGCTCTCCTAATCTCCTTCTTAAGCTCCTTCCGATTAGCCTTATACTCTTCCAGATCTCTAACATTACCTCGATCTCTGTACCTTTGGTAAGCTTTTCTTTTCCTTTTGACTAAATTTATTATAGCCTTTGTACACCACTGTTCCTGTATCCTCTCATGACTCCCCTGTCTCATTGGAACATGCCTATGCAGAACTCCACACAAATATCGCATGAATATCTGCCACATTTCTTCCGTACTTTTCCCTGAGAACATCTGTTCCCAATTTAATCTTCCAATTTCCTGCCTGAGAGCCTCATAATTACCTTTACTCCAAGTAAACACCTTTCTAGTCTGTCTGTTCCTATCTTTCTCTAGTGCTAACATAAAGCAGATAGAATTATGATCACTATCACCAAAATGTTCACCCACTGAGAGATCTGACACCTGACCAGGTTCATTTCCCAATACCAAATCAAGCACAGCCTCTTCTGTTGTAGGCCTATCTACATATTGTGTCAAGAATCCTTCCTGAGCACACTTAACAAACTCCTCCCCATCTAAACCCCTCACTGTCTGGAGGTGCCAATCGATGTTTGGGAAATTAAAATCCCCCGTCACAACAACTCTGTTATTCTCACATCTTTCTAGGATCTGCTTTCCTATCTGCTCCTCAATATCCCTGTTACTATTGGGCAGCCGATAAAAAACACCCAGTAAAGTTATGGACCCCTTCCTGTTCCTAACCTCCACCCACAGAGACTCCATAGACAGTCCCTCCACGACGTCCACCTTTTCCACAGCCGTGACACTATCTCTGATCAACAGTGCCACTCCCACACCTCTTTTGCCTCCCTCCCTGTCCTTTCTGAAACATCTAAAACCTGGCACTTGAAGCAATCATTCCAGTCCCTGAGCCATCCAAGTCTTTCTTAATGGCCACCACGTCATAGCTCCAAGTATTGATCCAAGCTCTAAGCTCATCCGCCTTGTTCACAACACTCCTTGCATTAAAATAGACACATCTCAAACCTGTCTGAACACATCCCTTCTCTATCACCTGCCTACCGTACCTACTACTAGCTTTCTCTATTTGAGAGCCAAACACCTCTTCCCCAGTCTCTTCACTTCGGATCCCAACCCCCAACAATTCTAGTTTAAACTCTCCCCAGTAGCCTTAGCAAACCTCCCCACCAGGATATTGGTCCCCCTGGGATTCAAGTGCAACCCGTCCTCTTTGAACAGTCATACCTGCCCCAAAAGAGGCCCCAATGATCCAGAAATCTGAATCCCTGCTCCTTTCTCCAATCCCTCAGGCACGCATTTAATCTCCTCCTCATTCTTTTCCTATACCCACTGTCACTTAGCACAGGCAGTAATCCTGAAATTACTACCTTGAGGTCCTGCTTCTCAACTTCCTTCCTAATTCTCTATAGTCTTTTTTCAGGACCTTATTCCTTTCCCTACCTATGTCGTTGGTACCAATTCACCACTCAATTCCAGTCAAAGTCTGTGTGTGATGTCCTATCATGTTTCTCTCCTCCCCTTTGACCCTCACACTTCTGACTAACATCCAGCTTCAGTCAGACTGAACTGTGCTAGATCCTTGCGGTACCAAATGAGGAGACTGCACTGGTGTATGTGATGTGATGGATGGACCTTATAGTCTGTTAACTTTCCTATTGAACTGAACATGAGCTAATGGATTCTATTGTAAAGGAAAATGTTTAAAAAGCATCAAGAAAACAGCTGATCTGTCCTTCTGGAATTAAATAATTGTAATCTTATTAGGTTAGAACAGAGTTTTTTTTTATTTACAGTGTGGTAACAGGCCCTTCCGGCCAAACAAGTCCGCGCCACCCATTTTAAACCCAAATTAACCTACCCTTATGTCTTTGCAATGTGGGAGGAAACCAGAGTACCCGGAGGAAACCCACGCAGACATGGGAGAACGTACAAACTCCTTACAGACAGCGACAGGAATCGAACCCCGATCGCTGGTGCTGTAATAGCGTCGTGCTAACCGCTACGCTACCGTGCCTGTGAGGGTCAAAGGGGAGGAGAGAACCATGATAGGACATCACACACAGACTTTGACTTGAATTGAGTGGTGCTCTGAATTGGCTTGCCCACAGAGGTCGTGGTACATATTGGTACCAACGACATAGGTAGGGAAAGGAATGAGGTCCTGAAAAAAGACTAGAGAATTAGGAAGGAAGTTGAGAAGCACTATTATTTACTTTAACTTTTCTTATCAATTTTCTAGTGACTTGCATTCTGTGGAGAATGTTCTTATTAGAGAGAATGTCAAGGAGAGAGCTGATGGCTCATGACTAAGTAAAATAAGGAGGGATCATTTCCAATGGGTCAGAAATCAGAGGTACTGAGTTACGGGAATTGGCTAAGAATGCAGGCATTGGATAAGGGGAAATGATTTAACACAGTGACTTGTTAGGATCTGGGAAACGTTGTCTAACAGGTCATAGAGTCAAAGAGTCATAGAGCATGGAAACAGGCCCTTTGGCCCAACTCATCTATGCCGACTGTGTTGCCCAGTGAGCTCGTCCCATCTGCCTGTGTTTGACCCATAGCCCTCTAAACCCCTCCTATCTATTTACCTATCTAGATGGCTTTTAAATGTTGCTAATGTGCCCACCTCAACCACTATTTCTGGAAGCTCAGTCCAAATACATAGCACCCTTTGTATGAAGAAGCTGCCCCTGATGTCCCTTTTAAATCTCTCACCTCTGATCATAAATCTATGCCCTCCTGTTTTTAGCACCCCCTCCCTGGGAAAAAGATCATGTGTTTTCATCCTATCTATGCCTCTCATGATCTCGTATACCTCTATCAGGTCACCCCTCAATCTCTCTCATTCCAGGGAATAAAGTCCTAGTCTACACAACCTCTCCTTGTAACTCAGGCCCCCAACTCCAGGCAACATCCTGGTAAATCTTTTCTGCACTCTTCCTAGTTTAAATACATTTTTTCTAAAACAGGTTAATAAAAACTGAACACAATACTTCAAGTGCGGCCTCAACAACGTCTTATATAACTGCAACATAACTTCCCAGTTTCTCTACTCGATGCTCCAACTGATGAAGGACGGCATGCCACATGTCTTCTTCACCACTCTGGCTACTGTGATGCAGCTTTCAGCGAACTATGCACTTGCATTCCTGGGTCCTTATGTTACATAACACTCCCCAGGGCCCTACCATTCACAGTGTAAGTCCTAGCCTGGTTTGATGTCCCAAAATGCAATACCTCACATCTACCTGCTTGAAACCCATTTGCCAGTCCTCAGCCCACATACCCAGCTGATCAAGATCCCCTGTAATTTTTCATAACCTTCTACACTATCCACAACACCACCTATTTTAGTATCATCTGCAAACTTACTAACCATACCTTGTATATTCACATCCAAATTGTTTATATAAATCACAAACAACAAAGGTCTCAACACCAACCCCTGTGGTACACCATTAGACACAGGCCTCCAGTCTGAGAAACAACCCTCGACCATCACCCTCTCCTTCCTCCACTGAGCCAATTATGAATCCAATCTGCTGTCTCCCCCTGGATCCCATGCGATTTAACCTTCCACACTAGCCTGCCATGAGGGACCCTGTCAACGGACTTGCTCGAGTCCATAAAGCCAACATCCACTGCCCTACCCTCAGCTACCCACTTGGTTACCTTCTTGAAGAACTCCAAGAAATTTGTCAAATACGACTTCCCACAAACAAAGCCATGTCGACTGTCCCAAATCAGACCCTGTCACTCCTAATGTTGGTAAGTACTGTCCCTCAGAATCCCCTCCAGTAATTTACCCACCATTGATGTCAGACTCTCTGGCCTGTAGTTTCCTGGCTTGTTTTTGTTACCCTTTTTAAACAAGGTACCACATTAGCCACTCTCCAGTCCTCCAGAACCTCACCTGGGGCCAGAGATGAAGCAAAAATCTCTGTAAGGGCCTCCACAATTTCTTCTCTACTTCCCACAAGGTCCGAGAATGCACCAGGTCAGACCCTGGGTATTTATCCACCTTAATGCACTTTAAGGCCTCCACTACCTCCTCCCTGCTAATTCATATGTGGTCCAAAACATCACCACTCATTTCCCCTATTTCCTTAACTTCCATTGTTTTCTCCACAGTAAAAACTGAAGAGAAATATTAATTGAAAATCTCACCCATTTCCTCTGGTTCCACACACCGACAGCCATGCTGATTTTTAAGGGGACCTACTCTCTCCCGAGCCACCTTTTTACTCTTAATATACCTATAGAATCTCTTAGGATTTTAGAACATAGAACATAGAAAACCTATAGCACAATTCAGGCCTTTTGGCCCACAAAGCTTTGCTGATCAAGTCCCTACCTTAGAAATTGCTAGGCTTACCCATAGCCCTCTATTTTTCTCAGCTCCATGTACCTACCTATTGTATCCGCCTCCACCACTGTTGCCGGCAGCCCATTCCACACACTCACCACTCTCTGAGTAAAAAACTTACCCCTGACATCTCCTCTATATCTACTTCCCAGCACCTTAAACCTGTGTCCTCTTGTGGCAACCACTTCAGCCCTGGGAAAAAGCCTCTGACTATCTACCCGATCAATACCTCTCATCATCTTATGCACCTCTGTCAGGTCCCCCCTCATCCTCTGTCACTCCAAGGAGAAAAGGCCGAGTTCACTCAACCTGTTTTCGTAAGGCATGTTCCCCAATCCAGGCAGCATCCATGTAAATCTCCTCTGCACCCGTTCTATGGCTTCCGCATCCTTCCTGTAGTGAGGCGACCAGAACTGAGCACAGTACTCCAAGTGAGGTCTGGCCAGGGTCTTATATAGCTGCAACATTACCACTTGGCTCCTAAATTCAATTCCCCAATTGATGAAGGACAATACACTATATGCCTTCTTAACCACAGAGTCAACCTGTTCAGCTACTTTAAGCCTCCTATGGATGCGGACCCCAAGATCCCTCTGATCCTCCACACTGCCAAGAGTCTTACCATTAATACTATATTCTGCCATCATATTTGACCTACCAAAATGAACCACTTCACACTTGAAATGGGTTGAACTCCATTTGCCACTTCTCAGCCCAGTTTTGCATCTTATCTATGTCCTGCTGTAACCTCTGACAGCCCTCCACATTACCCACAACATTCCAACCTTGTGTCATCTGCAAACTTACTAACCCATCCCTCCACTTCCTCATCCAGGTCATTTATAAAAATCACAAAGAGCAAGGGTCCCAGAACAGATCCCCGAGGTACACCACTGGTCACTAACCTCCATGCAGAATATGACCCGTCAACAATCACTCTTTGCCTTCTGTGGGCCAGCCAGTTCTGGATCCACACTGCAATGTCCCCTTGGATCCCATGCCTCCTTACTTCCTCAATAAGCCTTGCACTGGGTACCTTATCAAATGCCTTGCTGAAATCCATACACAATACATCTACTGCTCTTTCTTCATCAATGTGTTTAGTCACATCCTCAAAAAATTCAATCAGGCTCGTAAGGCAGGTCCTGCCCTTGACAAAGCCATGCTGATATTCCTAGTCATATTGTACCTCTCTCATATTTTGTCTCATCTTGTCTACCAGATCCTACTCATATCCTCTTTTTGCCCTCCTAACTTCTCTCTTGTGTACTCCTACATTTCTTGTAGTCATCAAGAGATTCACTAGTCCCCAATTGCTTATCCACTGTGTATGCCTCCCGCTTTTTCTTAACCAGAGCTTCAATATCTCTTATTAACTAGGGTTCCTGAAACCTGCCGGCCTTGCCCTTCACCTTAAGAAGAACATGCAGGCCCTGAATTCTTGACATCACACTTTTGTCTACTTGGCAGATGCTCCTTTCCCTGCAAAAAATCTTGCCCAGTCAACCACTGCAAGATCCTGTCTAATGGCTCCAAAATTTGCTCTGCCGCAGTTCAGGACGTTAACCTGTGAACCGACTGTATCCTTCTCCATAACTATTTTAGAACTAATAGAATTATGGTCACTGGACCCAAAGTGCTCACCGACAGACACTTCTCCCACTTGCCCTACTTCATTCCCCAGGAGGAGGTCCAGTGTTGCACCCTTTCTAGTAGGTCCCTCTGTATATTGATCAAGGAAGCTTTCTTGGACACATTGCACAAATTCCACTCCGTCCAAGCCTTTCACACTACGGTTGCCCCAGTCAAAATTAGGGAAATTAAAATCTCTCACTAATACTACCCCATTATGTTTACAACTAGCTGCAATCTCTCTACATATCTGTGCCTCCAATTCCCACTGACTATTGGGGGGCCTCATTAGAGTGACCATCCCCTTCTTATTTCTAAGCTCTACTCATATGGTTTCACTGGATGATTCCCCAAGAATATCCTCTCTAAGGACCATTGTTATATCCTCTGTCATCAAGAATGCAACTCCTCTTCCTCTCTTACCTGCACCTCTGTCCCACCTGTAGCATCTGTAGCCTGGAACACTGAACTACCTGTCTTGCTCTTCCCTCAGCCATGTTTCTGTTAGGGCGATGATATCCCAGTCCCCAGATCTAACCCACACCCTGAGTTCATCCATCTTACCTCTCAAGCCTCTTGTATTGAAATAAATGCAGCTTTAACCAGGTGGTTGAAACTTTCAAAAGAGAATCAGCTGAATACTTGAAGGGGAAAATTCGCAGGATTTTAGGGAAAGGGGAAGGCAGAGGGACTGATTGGTCTTTCAAACTGCAAGTGCAGGCACAAGGGCCTAATACCCTCTCATTTTTCAGTCTCATTCCATTATTCTGTTTTTTCAGAAACTGAAACTAATTATCTGGAAGTTAAAGCTGATAGTTTCATGAGTCTGATGCGGGTTGGATGATGAACTGGCTGCTTCGGAAGGAAGGTGTCAAGTCCATCAATTCCCATTGAGCTGTATCATCTGCAGTAAACCCTCAAGCCAGAGCTCCCAAGTCTCATGTTTTTGTAAGCACTGCATGTAAATTTCCAGATATTACTGAGTAAGGTACAAATGTATATTGAGGAGACAAAATACATTCAGCAAATTGGTAAAACTGACCAGATGGCTCAACAATACCACTTGTCTTTATGAGGATTTAAAATGAATTTTCTATCTGCTGTTCTCAGCCTAATGAGATTTGTAGAAGCTTAGTCCATCAGCAAACCAAAGTAAAGGATGTTGTGAGAGAGGTGAGCTTGCAGTGGCAGTCCCTGCACTGAATGTATGCGTGATTTTAAATGCTTCTGTTACGAGTCAGGTTGCTACTTGGTGAATGTCCCTTTAAGGTGTTATCTGACGACTGCAGGACTATAACTGGAGCGTACTGGCTGTTGCACAGAGAGGCGGAGAGAGATGGGGAGAGAGAGGGAGATAGAGAGTGACACTGACTGCTGGTCTCTGCATCTATGGATGAAGAACAATAGCTGTGTCTGTTACTATACAATCCACATATGGATTTTTGGAGCAATCTGTGGAGTCCACTTTGTCGTTAACCTGTACTGGAAAGCAGGTATATCTGTGGGCGGCCATGAATCGAGTGCCCTCAGTGTGGCAGATACTCGGAACAAAGCAATGGAGACCTTCGGTGATTGAGGTGTCATATGGGTTCCATCGTGGAACTTGTGGATTTTGTAAACTCTCTCTGCATTCTCTCTACAATCTACTATGGCTTTCAGAAGTCCTTGCTCACTGTTCTACCTTATGACTTGCTGAACTGAACTTTGAGAACTATTCCTAGACTTAGGGTTTGGGAACTTGCCACACACACACATTGAGTTTATATTTTTGGGGTCAATGTTTAATATCTAACATTTTTATTTCTCTGATTATGATAACTAGTTATCAATAAATAGATTCTAACACTTATACATGGCTCGTTGTGTTTCTGTTGTTGCTGGCACGTAACGAAATTGGGAGCTCGTCTGGGATCGATCCCAAGATTAATGAGACTGGTCCGAGATCGAACTCAAGACTGGTACAAGAGGTCTGAGTTTGAAACAAATTGGGGCTTATTGGACGACTGATTGTTGATTGGCCTGATAAATTTCTTTTCGATTGGCTTGTGTGTGTGGAAACCAGCAGCAATAGATGTTGATATGTTTGTGAGCTCACCAACCCCTGAGGGATTGAAGGGGATGAGGAAGGACGATTTGTTGAGCATTGCTAAAAAGTTAAAGATTGCAGTAGCAAAGCCTTCTATGAAAAAGGCAGATATTCAGAGACTGATAGCTGGCTATTATGTGAAGGAGAAGGTGTTTGAGGAGGAAGTGTTAAAACAGTTTCCTGGGAGTAAACCAGGGATTTCGAATGCTGAGGTGCAGCTGACACAGATGCAGTTAGAAGAGAAGAAGATAGAGGCCGAATGAGAACAAAAGTGGATTGAAGATGAGGAAGGACAAAAAAGAGTAGAAGCTGAGATGGAACTGAAGAGGTTAGAAGCTGAGGAAAAGGAGAGACAGCCGCGGCATGAGTTGGAAATGAATCATGTGGGTTATGTTTCTGGTCTTGGTGATAGCTTTTTGGCCAGTAGGGAGGCTCGATTAGTCCCTCCATTTGAGGAAGACCAGGTTGATCAGTATTTCCAACACTTTGAACAGGTTGCTGAGAGTTCAAAGTGGCCACGGGACAGGTGGGCTCTTATGTTACAGAGTGTGATTAAAGGTAAAGCTCAACAAGCTTATTCTGTCCTGTCTGTTACTGAAGCAGCTGATTATGGGAAAGTAAAACAGGCTGTGCTTAAAGCTTATGAATTGGTTCCTGAAGCTTATAAGCAAAAGTTTAGGGACCTGAAGAAATCTGTGGACCAGACATACATGGAATTTGCTAATGAAAAGGGTTTGTGTTTTGAACGATGGAGCATGTCTAGAAATATAGAGGAGAATTATCATAGACTGAAAGAATTGATTTTAGTGGAAGACTTTAAAAGGTGTGTTCCATTTGAAGTAACAACATATCTAAATGAGAAGGGGGTGGAAACTTTGCAAGAAAATGCTAGGTTAGCCGATGAATTTGCCTTAACCCATAAGTCTAAGTGGGGACAAACCAAGACCTTCCAAAAAAGTTATAAGGATAATCCAGGTAAACTGGAGATTAAATTGGGAAGTAGTGTAAAGGGGAAGGATGATCAAAAGCAAGTGCTGGAAAAACCTGCTGAACATACTTATTATTATTGTAAGAAACCTGGTCATGTGATAGCTAATTGTTCCCTCTTGAAGAAAAAGAAAGAAAAGGCAGTGCCAAATGCTTGTTTGCAAGTAGTTGAAACTAAAAATCAGAAGGGTTTTGGACATGCTGTTAAAGCTCAGTTCTCACCAGAGGCAAATGCTGAAATGTTGGATGAAGTTAGGGATGGATTCCGTTCTTTTGTGTCAGAGGGTTTTGTCTCACTGAAAGTTGGGTCACCCCAAGTGCCAGTGGAAATCTTTAGAGATACTGGGGCTTCCCAGTCCATCTTGTTGGACAGTGTTTTAAATTTTGGTGAGGAGACTGCTACTGGTGAACTGATGAGTCAAAGGTCGATTCAGATGCTTATCCATCCTGTGCAGTGACTTGACCTAGGGCTAAGGAATTGGCCAAGGCAGATAGTCCTGTTCCCTGTGACAGCCCAAAGCAGGATGCAAGTTATGATGACTTGTCAGAGACTTTTCTGTCTTCACTTGAGGATCAAAATCCTTGTATTGAGTCTGAGTATAAAGATTTGTCTCTATCCAGAAAAGAATTTATAATGGAACAGACTAAAGACTCTGAGCTTACTGAATTGAGAGAAAAAACACTCTCAAGTGATGAGATTGAGAAGGTGCCAGTTGGATATTATTTTAAAAATGGAGAGTTAATGAGGAAGTGGAGACCTCCTGTTATTCCTGCCTGTGAGGAATGGGCAGTTGTTCACCAGGTTGTGGTTCCTAAAATTTATAGGAATGAGATTTTAAGCTTGGCCTATAGTATGCCTTGGTGTGAATAAAACTGTAAGAAAAGTTTTGAAACAGTTCTTTTGGCCTGGTGTGAGAAAGGATGTTGTGATATTTTGTAGGACTTGTCACACATGTCAGATGGTAGGTAAACCTAATCAGAGTCCCCCTGTGGCTCCTTTGCAGCCTATTCCTGCATTTGGTGAGCCCTTTTCAAAAGTGATTGTGGACTGTGTTGACCCATTGCCAAAGTCTAGGCCAGGAATCAGTATTTGTTAACCATCATGTGTGCAAATTCTAGATTTCCAGAGGCAATACCACTCAGAAATATTAAGGCTAAGACTGTGTCAAAGGCTCTTTTAATTTTTTTTCACTTTAGTTGGTTTGCCTAAAGAGATTCAGTTAGATCAGGGAAGTAATTTTATGTCAGGGCTATTTCAACTGTTAGTTTATGAGCTGGGAGCTAAGCAGATTGTATCATCTGCGTACCATCCAGAATCTCAAGGGGCTTTGGAAAGATTCCATTCCACGCTCAAAAATATGCTGAAGACTTTTTGTTTTGAAAACACAAAGGATTGGGATGAAAGAATTCATTTGCTTTCGTTTGCAGTAAGGGAGTCAGTGCAAGAAATCTTAGGGGTCAGTCCCTTTGAACTTGTGTTTGGACATCAGGTTAGAGGACCTTTAATGTTACTAAAGGAACAGTGGGTTAATGAAGACGTGCATTTGAATTTGTTGGATTATGTTCTGAAATTTAAAAACCAATTGCAGAAGACTTGTCAATTAGCAAAAGAGAACCTAAAAGCTACTCAGAGTAAGATGAAAACATAGTATGATAAACATGCCCGCTCAAGGACTTTCAAACCAGTAGACAAAGTCTTGGTGCTTTTTCCCATTCAAACAAATCCCCTCCAAGCTAGATTCCATGGTCCTTACGAAGCTGAATCTAAGGTTAATGAAGTAGATTACATAATTAAAACACTTGATAGGAAAAAACATACACAGCTCTGTCATGTAAGCATGCGTAAACCTTATTATGAAAAAGCTACAGCTGTGGCAATAGCTGTTGACACTAAATTGTCTGAAGTTGTGTCTGGTGAACATCATTTTAGACCAAACGTAGTATCAGCGAGACTGTCGAATGAGAATGTATTGAAAAACATTGAAACAAAGTTGGCACATTTACAACCTCAGGAAAAACAACAAATGAAGCAGTTAATTTTAAAATTTCTAAATTTATTCCCTGATGTTCCAAACAGAACCCCAGTAGTTTATCATGATGTTGATGTTGGAGATGCAGAACCGACAAAGCAACACCCATATCAAATGAAAGTAGAAAAGAGCAAACTTGTTGACCAAGAGATTGAGTATACAGTATGTTAGGGAATGGTTAAATTGGAGTTTAATTTTGCAAGAGTGCGATCACATGATAGGTCACATTGAAGGCAGTTGGCGATTGCCTTTCCAGATGTTAAGTTTGAAATGTATCTTTACTAATGTAATTTTATATAATCATGCAGTATGATAATTGTAACGCATCGCTTTACTAGTTGTATACGCAGTTAAAAATTTTTGCAGATCAAAATTTTCCTTTTGGGGGGGAAGTGTCACGAGCCAGGTTGCTACTTTCCTTTAAGACACCTGGACAGTAGTGTAGTTGTGTGTGTGTGTGTGTGTGTGTGTGTGTGTGTGTGTGTGTGTGTGTGTGTGTGTGTGTGTGTGTGTGTGTGTGTGTGTGTGTGTGTGTGGTGTTATCTGACGACTGGAAGACTATAACTGGAGTGTACTGGCTGTTGCACAGAGAGAAAGAGTGACACAGAGAGAGTGACACTGACTACTGGTCTGTGTATCTATGGATGAAGAACAATAGCCGTGACTGTCACTATGCAATCAACGTATGGATTTTTGGAGCAACCTGTGGAGTCCACTTTGTCGTTAACCTGTACTGGAAAGCAGGTATATCTGTGGGCGGCCATGAATCAAGTGCCCTCGGTGTGGCAGATACTTCGGAACAAAGCAATGGAGACCTTCGGTGATTGAGGTGTCATATGGGTTCCATCGTGGAACTTGTGGATTTTGTAAATTCTCTCTGCATTCTCTCTACATTCTCTCTAAAATCTACTGTGGTTTTCAGAAGTCTTTGCTTACCGTTCTACCTTATGACTTGCTGAACTGAACTTTGAGAACTATTTCTGGACTTGGGGTTTGGGAATTTGCCACACACACACTTCGAGTTTATATTTTCGGGGTCAATGTTTAAAATCTAACATTTTTATTTCTCTGTTATTTATTAATAACAAGTAGTTATTAATAAATAGATTCCAACACTTATACATGCCTTGTTGTGTTTCTATTGTTGCTGGTACGTAACACTTCTATGAAAGCACTCTCTATTCTATTCTCTATCTTAAGTTTAATAATATGTTAACATGTGTATAACTGTCAGCTCAGTTAAGATTCACCATTTAAAATAACTATGATCTACATGGCCATAATATAAGGCTAAATATTTATTTATATTATTTTATTTGGATGGATAGCTGGTGGTAACGAAAGGCAATTCAAACCAGCAATGTAATGGTGGAGGTGAAATGGTTTATTCTTGGTTACATGTTAATCATAAAACTCAAGAATAATCCTCAATTTATTTATGTCAGCAATGAGAATCCTTGTACTAAATATTGCCATGAAAATGCCCCAGGAAGTGTGCTATTTATTGTGATCTATTTTACATGTTGCACCATTACATTCATACAAAGGGATTAGGAATTGCAAAATAATTCTGCTGTTTTATTGTGAAATCATTTGCAGTTAATTGCTGGGAAAGTTTTCAGTGTTGTTTAATCATGATGACAGCATGCTAAGATCCATGCTGGAGGTATTAATCCTTAAAGTCAACATCAAGGAGTAATGTGACTGGATAAGTAATATACCAGCTTCTGCTGATTTTTTTTGGTGAATTAGGCAATGGATGACAACTCTGATCTTTAACAATATAAATATTGAACAAATTTGCTATACTTAGATCACTTTTGTGCATTTTAAAGATATTTGAATGATATTTTAAATAATGCATCTGATCTTCTGTTCAGAAGAAATGCGTAGATTGAGGGTTTGTATAATTTGAAATGGTACTGCAAAGTCTTTCCTATTGATTACACTTCAAAGAATACTCACTCTAAATGTGTTCCACACTTTACCTGATATCAACAGAATTTCAAACCAGCAAATACTTCAGAAGTCATTAGTTACGGTGGGGTCTTGTGTGCTGAGGAATATGAATCTGGACTGGATGTTGACTAGACAAATTTGTTGCACTGTATCGCTTAGTGGATTTTTGTCTTTACTGCCACATTGTAAACTGAATAGCTACTTTATTGACACATGCTGTCACGATACCTGACAGGCAAGTGATCCCACCTTTCAACAGGGAAAGAATCAGCCTGTCAATAAACAATGTTAAAGTGCTGCTTGCAGGAAAGGGTGAAGGTCGTAGGTCAGTCAAGATCATGTTTGTGTGATTCAGGCCTCCTCCATTCCTCCACAACCTGGAATATTGGGGTAACCGTGGACAGCTCCACCAATGATAGACCTGAGTGTCGCTTCAGCTCAGGTACTTCGACATTGACATCACTGTCCTTAGTGAGACACAACTGGAGGAAATGGCCAGTTCAAAGAACAAAGTGGTAGGGAGACCTTCTTCTGGAAAGGCAAAGGAGCATTGTCTTCATGGGACAAGTCTTGGCATCAAGTATGAGTTAGTGAGGCACCTCAGTGACTCTGCTGTGGGATCAGTGATCTTCTGGCTCAGTTCAGCATGGATCATCAACACAAAGGTAACGATGCTGGAAACCATGAGGACTTCTCCAAACTTGAATGTATCCCAGAGGGAGATAAACCGATCCTACTGCATGGAAACAGGCCCTTCGGCCCAATCTGGTCCATACTAACCAAGATAGCCATCTACAATAGTCCTATTTGCCTGTGTTTGGCCCATATCCTTCTACACCTTTCCTATCCATGTACCTGTCCAAGTACCTTCTCAATGTTGTTAATGTACCTGCTTTAACCACTTCCTCTGACAATTCGTTCCATATACTGACCATTCCCTGGGTGAAAAAATTGCCCCTCAGGCAATCTCTCCCCAGAGCTGAAAATGAAGCAACCCAATGGAAAGGCATGATTGGCAGGAAAGAAGTTGGGATAGCTAACTTCAGAGGACTCCTCACCCTGATAAAATGCTTGGAACACGGTAATGTTATAACCAACATCAGAGAGACATGTACAAGACCGTGTGGCAGCAACCCCATTTCGGTCAATGTCTTTGCCAAGTGAATGACTACAAGGATGTCCATACCACCCTAATCATGACAGGTACCAATGACTTTTGGATTAACAACCACCTAATCCATCTCTTCTCCATCAGCCTGACCCCAAAACAATGGAGGCAACAGAAACAAGGCTCCCACCCAGTCCAGATGTTTGTCTGGAAAATCTTAACATGGTTACAGGGAACCATGTTAAGTGGGGGGGATGGGATTGCTCTGTGAATGGGCATAGAATGGATTCCAAAATGTCCTCCTGTTTAGTAAGGAAGTATAGACTTGCTCACTGATGCCCACCAGATGATGTGGTGCTCACTCAACATCTGCAAAACAAAGCTTTTCCATCAACCCAGCACCACTGGACTTTGCATTTCCCAATCCGTCATCCAGGCTGAGTCAGGCATATGTGAGCCTGGACACTGAAGATGCTTTTCACAAATGTGTGATGTCTGAATTTGTTTCACTCTCTTTCTCACTCCCAAGCCCTCAATCCCCTCCCCAGCTCCCTCTCACCCTCTGTATCTGACTTCTCCGGCTCATGGTCAGTGAGTGCGGTCACTGCTAGTGGGATCATGCTCTCTCCTTTGAGTCAGAGGTCTGAGGGCTCGTGCCCTAAGGGGACATGCAGAACACAGGCTGACATCCCCGTGCTTGCTGTTGGCGTTTCGCACTGTTGGATACCCTGTGCTTTGGGTGAGGCACTGAGCTCGATCTGTGCATTCAACAGAAAATCACACGGTTATTTCAGAGGAAAGCACTGGGGTTCCTTGATGCCTGACTGTTAATCTCTCAAGCAGCAGCTGAAGCAGCTTCAGTGAGTTTATTTCAAAGTCTCATTTCTTTCTGTGTTTAAATTTTGGGCCTTTGTCTGGGAATGTTATAGTGACCATACATGATAAGTACTCTGTTAAATGCGGAATGAAAGGGGCTTCCAAAGGTGATGAAAGGTTCCTCACATACAACAGTATGTAGCCTTACTCTCATCCTCTCTTGGTCTCTCTGAGCATTATTGGGATATGTTCTCTTTTTAAAAAATTGTTGCCATCTTGCTGTGATTGCTATAGTAATGGTTGAATGTTACTACAAAGCATTCTGTGACAAACCTGACTTCAACATTGCCTGTTCTGACTCCTGGATTTTTCATGGGAGTGTCTACAAATACCTCCTCTGTCTGTCTGTTTCTCACTGTTACAGGAATGCCAGTGGCTAACGTCACTCTGTGCTGCCTAGTAAGGTGGCTACTCACCCCTTTTTCCTCTTGTAGGTTCTCATATTCTCCAGAAGTTTGTACTTTCTTTTTGTGATTTTATGCCACAAAGTTAATGTTGTGGTGAAAGGAATTCATAAATTGGTGGGAGGGATCATCTGATATCAGCAACAACAGAAGAACTATTGCTTTGCAAGTCCCAAAATGTGAAACATGAACTTGTTCCACCTTTCAATCTGACTGGGTGGACTGTGACCAAATTCTATCGTCTTGCCCAGATTCTTATTACTTGAAAATACTTCCTCCTTGGCTGTTGGGTAGTGTTTTGAAAATGGATAAATCACTGGGACCAGATGAAATCTAGAGTCACAGAGTCAGTGAGTCACATAGCACAGCATCAGGCCCTTTTGATCCACCAAACTGGCACTAACCATCAACCACCCATTTACACTAATTCTACCCTAACCCATTTTATTCTCCCCACATCCCCATCAACTCCCCCAGATTCTACCACTTATCTACAAACTAGGTCCAATACATCTACTAACCTGAACTTTTTTGGGGGGGATGTGGGTGGAAACCAGAGCACCCAGAGGAAATCCACATGGTCACAGAAGAACTTGCAAACTCCTCACTGACAGCATCCAAAGTTAGGATTGAACCTGAATCCTTGGAGAGGTAAGGCAGCAGCTTACCTCTCCAAGGCTAAGGTAAGCTGTTGCCTTACCTCTGTTCTTCAGAGGGACCTTGGTCTCCTTGAACACGAATCACTGGAAGTTAACCTACAGATACAGCAAGCAATTAGGAAGGCAAACAGTACATTACCACAAGAAATTTGCAGATGCTGGATGTATCTGGAGCAATACACAAAACGTGCTAGAGGAACTCAGCAGGTCAGGCAGCATCTATGGAGGGAAATAAACAGACGATGTTTCGGGCCAAGATCCTTCATCAGGACTGGAAAAGAAGAGGGCAGAAGCAAGAATAAAGGTGGGGGGAGGGGGAGGAGCACATGCAGGCAGGTGATAGGTGAGTTCAGGTGATAGGTGAGTCCAGGTGAGAGGGAGAATGTAGTGGGTGGGGGAGAAGATGTAATAAATTGAAAGGTGATAGGTAGAAGAAGCCAAGGGCTGAAGAAGGAGGAATCCGGTAGGAGAGGGCAGTGGACCATGGAATAAACGATGGGGGAGGGGAGGCAAGGAGATGGACAGGTCATCAAGGGTGGGGGAAGGAAACCATGAGAATAAGGGAAGACAAAGGAGTGGGGGGAAGAAAAAGAAGCGGTGGGGTTACCGGAAGTTAGCAAAATCAATGTTGAGGCCATCAGGTTGGAGACTCCCAAGGCAGAATATGAGGTGTTGTTCCTCCAAACTGCGCTTGACCTCAATGTGGCAGTAGGGGAAGCCATGGATAGACATGTCAGTATGGGAGTGGGATGTGGAATTGAAGTGGCTGGCGAACGGAGCGAAGGTGCTCAACGAAGTGGTCACCCAATCTGCGTCAGGTCTCACCGATGTACAGGAGGCCGCACCGGGAGCACATTGGCCTTTATTGCAAAAGGATTTGAGTACAAAGGGTGGAGATGTCTTGCTCCAATTATATTGGGCACTGATTAGACCACAAAGAGTGTTGCATACAGGTCTATTTTTCCTCCGAAAGGAATGATTTACCTGGGAAAGATGGAGTGCAATGAAAGTTCCCCAGATTAATTCCTGTGCTTCTTGTGTGAGGAGAGATTAAATAGACTAGGCCCATACTCTCTTGAATTTTGAAAAAATGAAAGGTAATTTCATTGACACATACAGGGCTTGACAGGGTGGATTTTGGGATAATGTGTCCTCCTGTTGGGGGATCTAGAAGCAAGGGTCACGGTCTCTGTGCCACTTAGGCCATTGAATCTTTGGAATTCTCCACCCAAGAGGCAGTGGTGGCTCAGTCGCTGGGTATATTCAAGACAGAGCTCAAAAAACTTTGGGATTTTAAAGGATTTATTAGCGCAGGAAAGTGGTGCTGAGGTAAAAGGTGAGCTACTATTTTACTGAATCATGAAGCCGGCACAAGGGGCAGAGTGGTCTATGTCTGCTTCATGTTATGTTCACTCACTAAGCAGCTTGCCACTTACAAGCCCTATCCTAATCACCCTCATCACAGCCTGCCCCTTTCTTTCTGGTCCATGAACTCTCCTCCACCTCAGTCCCATTGTCCTTTTCCTCACAAACACTGACCACTTAAAGCAGCTCTGTAGTTAAAGTGGACATTTGCTGCCCAAAGGTTGATCAAGTTTGCTTTTTTAAATAATTCCTCTGCCTCAAACTACTTACCTTCAATTCAGCAGTTGTGTTTCACAGGGTACATTACTGGATTTAGTAAGGTTGGAACTCGGTGGCAAACCCACCTGCAGTTATTAGTCCAATATCTGGATCACTGGGACCGTTTTTGGGGAAGGTGAGATCTGTACAAGCTGGAAAGATCACACCTGGACTGGAATTCTTGCAGAAAGGTTTGCTCACACTGTTGGGTGGATTTAAACTAATGTGGAAGGGGAATGGGACACAGAGTCTATGTACAGTTGGGGGCAGGGTAAGTACAGTCAAATATAGAAGGAAACCCGAGTCAAGACACTTGCCCGCTCCCAGCATATCTCAGTGATGTTTTCTTTGTGCAACACACAAAATGCTGGAGGAACTCAATGGGTCAGGCAGTATGTCCCTCCACAGACGCTGCCTGACCTGCTGAGTTCCTCCAGCTTTTTGTGTGTGCACCAGATTCCAGCAACTCCAGTCTCTTGTGCCTCCACAGTGTTTTCTTCATGTCAGTCTCTTAGATCTCAGCCCTCCTCCTGTTCCAGCCTCCTGCAACCCCCTGGTTTTCACTATTGCTTCCCATGCCTTTGGTCCTTTGTCCCAATATCTCCTCACGTGCCTTGGTGTCACATACTGTTGGCAACACTCACGTGACCACCTTTCAGACATTACTGCATTATATGAATGCAAGCAAATTTTTTTGGGCTTACCGTCAAAGAGTTGAAACCCATCAACGTTACTTGGACTCTCAGCGTGTTGGACTTTTGTTCTTCAGCAACATTACAAGTGCTGTACCCTGCAAACTACTGGTGCCTGCTTCCCACAGAGCTGTACTCATCAAATTTCCCTCAGTGCTGTGTGCTGCTGGTTCACTCTCTCTTTTACATGCTCTCATGTTTTCCATCTTTTCCACCACAGCACTCTGGTGATGTCTCATTACAATTGCAACCAGGACAAACACTGGCAATGTATCAATTTTATTTTGCAGGGTTTGAGCCATTTTATGCATCCAGTGTTGCATTAAAACATGTTCCAACATTTCTCCCATTTCAATGCTTGAGAAATATTTGCAGATCAGGTTTTCACTGCAAATACGCTGATTGATCTCAGTTGATCTTGAGGAGCCAGAGAGGACCGGTTCGGGAAACAAGATATGTACGAGGAGAGTTCAGTGATGTTCTTGGATCCACCATTGGGAGCCTGGCACAGTGATTTCATGTCCCTGACTAAAGAGGATGGATTGGTGGCCTTAACATACATCAAGGTGGATAAATCCCCAGGGTCTGATCGAGTGCAGGTAGCTAAGGAAGAAATTGCAGAGGCCCTTGCAGAGATATTTGCTTCATCTTTAGCCACAGGTGAAGTTCTGGAAGACTGGAGGGTGGCTAATGTTACACTGTTATTTAAAAAGGGCTGCAAAGACAAGCCAAGGAACTACAGGCCTCAGTGGTGGGTAAATCACTGGAGGGGATTCTGAGGGATAGGATCTACCAACATTTGGAGAGACAGGGACTGAATAGGGATAGTCAGCATGGTTTTGTGTGTGAGAAATTGTATCTCATAAATCTGTTAGAATTTTTTGACCAGGTAACCAAGAGAATTGATGAAAGCAGGCCAGTCGATGTTGTCTTTGTGGACTTTAGTATGGCCTTTGACAAGGTCCTTCATAGCAGACTAGTCTGAAAGGTTAGATTGCATGGGATCCAGGGAGAACTAGTTAATTAGATACATAATTGACCTGATGGTAGGAAGCAGAGGGTGATGGTGGAAGGTTGTTTTTTGAGCTTGTGACTAGTGGTGTGCCACAGGGATCAGTGCTGGGACCTTTGTTGTTTGTCATTTATACAAACAACATGGGTGAGAATGTATAAGGCATGGTTAGTAAGTTTGCAGATGATACTAAAACAGGTGGTATTGTAGACAATGAAGAAAGTTATCAAAATTACAGGGGGATTTTGATTTAGGTAAGTGGGCTGGGGAATGACAAATGGAGTTCAATTCAGCTGAGTGCAAGGTGTTGCATTTTTGGAAGTCAAACCAGGGTATGACTTTCACAGTGAATGGTTGGGCCTTGGGGAGTGTTGTAGAACAGAGGGACCTGGGAGTACAAGTACATAGTTCTCTGAAAGTGGCAAAACAGGTAGACAGCGTGGTGAAGAAGGCATTTGGCATGCTGGCCCTCATCAGTCAGGGCAATGAGCTGGGACCTTACATTGCAGTTGTACAAGATGTTGGTGAGGCTGCCCCTGGAGTACTGTGTACAGTTTTGGTCACCCTGTTACAGGAAACATGTTATTAAACTAGAAAGAGTGCAACGAAGATTTACTAGAATGTTACCAGGACTCAAGGGCCTGAGTTATAGGGAGAGGTTGCACAGCAAGGACTTTATTCCTTGGAACTGAGAGGTGACCTTATAGAGGTGCATAAAATCATGAGGGACATAGATAGGGTGAATGCACACAGCCTTTTTCCCAGGGAAAGGGAATCAAAAACTAGAGGGTATACATTTAAGGTGAGAGGGGAAAGATTTAAAGGGGCAACTTCTTCACGCAGAGGGTGGTACGTATGTGGAACAAGCTGCCAGACAAAATGGTTGAGGCAGGTACAATAATAACATTTAAAAGACAGTTGGACAGATACATGGATAGAAAAGGTTTAGAGGGATATGGGCCTTGTGTTAGTGAGGGTAAGAATAGGAGCATGTGGCAAATGAATGCATGGCTGAAGAATTGGTGTTGGAGGCAGGGATTCAGATTTTTGGACCATTGGGATCTCTTCTGGGGCGGAGGTGACATGTACAAGAGGGACGGGTTGCACCTGAGCTGGAGGGGACCAATATCCCAGCAGGCAGATTTGCTGGTGCTACGAGAGTAGGTTTAAACTAGATTGGCAGAGGGGTGGGATCCCAAGCATCGGGAAGGCAAATGAAAGGCTGGAAAGTGATGCAGAAGTCGGTGACAGCAAGTTGAATGGGCATGACAGACAGGAGAATGGCAGGGAGCAAGGAAAGCCCATCAGATTAAATTGCATTCATTTCAATGAAAGAGGTCTGACAGGTAAGGCCGATGAACCTAGGGCCTGGATAGCGACATGGGACTGGAACATTATAACCATTACGGAAACTTGGTTAAGGGAGGGGCAAGACTGGCTGCTAAATGTTCTGGGGTATAGGTGCTTTTGGCGGGATAGAGGGGGAGGAAAGAGAGGAGGGGGAGTTGCATTTTTGATTCAGGGGAATGTCACAGCAGTAGTCAGATATGAAATTACTGAAGGCTCATCCAGTGAGACTTTATGGGTGGAGCTGAGAAATAAGAAGCGAATGATCACATTGTTGGGATTGGACTATAGGCCCCCAAATAGTCAAGGGGAACTAGAAGAACAAATAGGTAGGGAGATTTTGCAGAGTTGCAAGAATAATAGGATTGTCATAGAAGGGGATTTTTACTTTTCTAACATAGACTGGGACTGCCCTACTGTTAAGGGAGTAGATGGGGTGGAATTTGTTAAGTGCATTCAGGATACTTTCCTTGGACAAGGAATATAGGGAGAGGGCAAAGCTCAATTGACTCTTGGGTAATAAGGTGGGGCAAATGACTGAATTGACAGTGGGGGAGCACTTTGGGATCAGTGACCATAGTTCTATTAGTTTTAAAATGGCTATGGAAAGGGACAGAACTGGTCCACAGATTCAAGTTCTAAATCGGGGCAAGGTGAATTTTGACGGTATGAGACAGGAGCTTGAAAGGTTATTTGGAGTAGGTTGTTTGTGGGCGAAGGGACCACAGGCAAGTGGGAGGTTGTTAAAAGTGAGATAGTGAGAGCTCAAGGTCTGCTGGCAGGAGTAGGGAACCCTGGATGACAAGGGATATTGAGGCCCTGGCCAGGAAGATGAAGGAGTCACGGGTCAGGTGCAGGCAGCTAGGATCAAGTGAATCCCGGGAGGAGTATAAGGGATGTGGGAGTGTACTCAAGAAGGAAATCTGGAGGCCAAAATGGCACGAATTAATTTTGGCGGAGAAGATTAAGGAAAGTCCAAAGAGATTTTGTAAGTATATTAAGGGAAAAAGAGTAACTAGAGAGGGAGAATAGTGCCCTTTAAAGACCAAAGGGGACACCTTTGTGCAGAGCCGCAGGCGAAGGGCAAGGTCCTTAATGAATATTTCTCCTCTGTTTTTACTGTGGAGAAAGACATGAAGACTTCTGAATGAGGAAAAGTAAATGGAGAGGTATTAGAGCTAATCTGTATTACAGCAGAGGAGGTGCTGGTTGTCTTAAAAGGTATGAAAGTAGACAAATTTCCAGGGCCTGATCAGGTATATTCAAGAACATTGCGGGAGGCTGGAGAAGAAATTGCCGGAGCCCTGACTGAGATACTTGCATCATTGTTAGCTACAGGTGAGGTGCCAGTAGACTGGAGGGTAGCGAATGTTGTGCTTTTATTTCAGAAGGGCCGCAAAGAAAAACCTGGGAACTATAGACCAGTAAGTATATCTGCGGCCCATTGTTGTTCATCATCTATATCAATGATTTGGACAAGAATGTACAAGACATGATTAGTAAGTTTGTTGATGACACTAAAATAGGTGGTACAGTGGGCAATGAAGAAAATTAACAAAAATTACAGGAGGATCTTGATCATCTGAGTAAGTGGGCTGAGGAATGGCAAATGGAGTTTAATTTGGATAAGTGCAAGGTGTTGCATTTTGGGAAGTCAATTCCAGGTGGGATTCCACTGTGAATGGCAGGGCCCTGGGGAGAGTTGTAGAATAGAAGGACCTTGGAGTTCAGGTACATGGTTCGTTGAAAGTGGAGTCACAGGTAGACAGGGTGGTGAAGAAGGCTTTTGGTATGCTGGCCTTATATAAGTCAAAGCACTGCGTATAAAAGTTGGGAGGTCATGGTGGAGGATACTGGTGAGGCTGCACTTGGAGTATTGTGTTCAGTTTTGGTCACCTTGAAATAGGAAAGATGCTATTTAACTGGAAATAGTGCAGAAACAATTCACAAGGATGCTGCCAGGACTTGAGGGGCTGAGTTACAGGGAGACGTTGGACAGGCTAGAACTTTATTCCTTAGACCGTAGGAGACTGAGAGGTGATCTTGTAGAGGTGTATAAAACCATGAGGGGCGTAGATAGTGTGAATGCACTCAGTCTTTTTCTCAGGGTTGGGGAACCAAGAACTAGAGGGCATAGGTTTCAGGTGAGAGGGGAAAGGTTCAAGAGGAACTTGAGGGACAACTTTTTTACACAAAGGGTGGTATCTATGTGAAATCAGTTGCCAGAGGAAGTGGTTGAGGCAGGTACAATAACAAATTTTAAAAGACAGTTGGATAGGTACATGGATTGGAAAGGTTTGGAAGATTATGGGCCAAATTACTGGCAAATGGGACAAGCTTGGATGGGGCATCTTGATCGGCATGGCCCAGTTGGGCTGTGGGGCCTGTTTCCATGCTGTATAACTATGACTCCAGGACTCAAACGTGGGCAAATGGGACTGGCTTAGGTGGGCATTTTGTTTGGCATGGATGAGTTGGGCAGAAGGGCCTGTTTCCATGCTCTGCAACTCTTTGACTCTAATTGCCATACCCTGGGCAAGATAAACTTCGTGTTTGGTAAACGAATACCTACATAACTTTAAGTACATCTTTCAAAAGTTTGTGCATACATAGTTCGATGAAGCAGAGTGAAAGAATAGTATGCAGCTTTTGCTGTGTTGTCTTGAGCCCCTCTCAGATGCTATTGACAGGGTATTGTAATGCTTGCAAGAAATTAATCCAGCACTGGTCAATGTCTTTGAGGTGCACTGTGAACCTGGGCACTGTGTACATTATGAAGAATTGTGCTGTATTGGAAGGTCCTTGATGCCTCCAGTTAATCTCCTTTCTGTGTCGCCTGCAATTCACATGGGGTGCTGGAGCCTGTTGTGAGGACAATCAATGATGCCACTTCACTACACCGGCTGGGGAGTGGACAGGATTCAGAGCAGGGAAAGGCGATGAACAAAGGTAATCTCATTGAGTCATACAGCAGAAAAATATTCCCAAATACACATCCACTGGGGCAGTGTGGATGCTGAAAATTGTTCGGCAGTGGTGACTGCCAGAAGGAATGAGATACCAACCCCCTGGATATGGGAAAGTTCGTTCCACATCAACCAGGGCCTGGATGCTGAGGGAGTGGAAGCTCTGGTGATAAATGAGCTCTGGGTCCTGAAGTGTTGCCCAAAATGCTACTTGAATACAGCCTTGGAGAGATTGAACCCATTGCACTGAGTCACCATCCACTCCCAAGGTCCCTCCAAACCTGACGGTCCTCCTCCAGATCTTCCAGGAAATCCAGGCCATCAGCCCCCACTGCAGGCAGTTTGGAAGTCAGAGTGCGGTATGCACATGCACACAAGTACACGTGCATGTGCATGATCTCTCTCTTGTACACATACATGCACACACATACACAGTTGCAGTGGAGTAAAGGAGTAGGTTTCAGAATGAGCTTGCAGCCTCCAACAGACTGTAGAAACTCAGATGCAGAGTGAGCAGTCTGACAGAAACTGTTCAGTTTGTGTGGTTAATGATGACGGGGTTTTGTAAAAACATTGCTGAACTGCACTTGGTATCACCAAACAATTTCAAGTTTGCTCTTCTGACACCGGAAGTACCACCTGTGCAAGCTCACAGGAAGTGCCACTGGAATGTCCAGAGTGACAGGAAACAACCTAAAAACTGTTGCCATGGCGCTTCACTCTGGGAGAAGTTCATCTTCATTCAGGTTGCTTTGAAACTATCAGTCAGGTGATTGCAGGTCCAGGTCAGAGGCGCTTCTCACCTGAGCTCCCCCGATCACAGACACTCCGTGCCCAGCTCAAAATGTCTTTATTCCACATGTTCATTCAATAAAAATCCTACTCTTCCCTCCACAGTTTATACCAAGATTGTGCTCCTTACTCATCCCCAACACTCCTCCAAAAGTCGTCTGATTTAACACAACAGCCAGGAACATTAGCCATATTATGTATTAGGATTCTTAATCACAAAGATCCACATCCCACATACAAACCCACAGCCCTCTCACACAGCCCTTGCAAACACACAGCCCCAATGCAGCCCCTGCAAACACAATGCAGACTGCAGCCTCATGCACACATACAAAGCCCACACACACACACCTGTATACTCCCAGAGCTCGCTCACACCCACAGACTACACCCACAGACCCATAAACCCACAGACCTCACACACATTGACAGCCCATTCCTGCACACCCACCCACACTCACCCACAACCTGCGCGCACACACATACATACAACAGAACATATCCATTGCCCATACATCTGCATCTGTTATCATTTGAATGTCTCCACTTTTTTGCATCAAATTGGTGCTGGCTAAGATTCACTCTCGAGGAGGAAGAAGTGAGTTTTATTTACATCGCTGAATGGGAAGTATTTCTCTCCCCTCTTCTGTAGTCAGATAAAACTGGAGGGAAAATCTCTCCCAATGATCTGCTGAGGTTCTCCCAGCAGTTTATTGTAAAGTTGGTGCCAACAAGCCTTTGTAAATGTTGGTCATCTCAGTGCAAAAGGTGGAGTGAAATTATAAGGCGTGATGAATGGCCATTAACCTGAAACATTCACTGTGTGTCTCTCTCCACTGACGAGGCCGGCAAACCAAGTTGATTTTATTTACAAATCAGGGCACTGTCTCCTGCTTTATCATTTCCCTTGTAATAATAAAGAATTTGAATTTGAGTAAATTAAATGAGTTTTGATTATAATTGCTCCCTGTACATTCATTTGAAGTCTGTAAAAATAACTTAATGGTGCATATCTGCCTTTAGTTCACTAAAATTCAATGGAGCTGCTGTGATATGTCATGTGGCAGACTCCCCTTCAATGGCTGGTGAAGCAAGTCACTTTCCCAGCTGAGCCCAACCAAAACTTCATTACAATAATGAGTCCTGGTTGCATTGGCATACACACCAGGAATGACACTGCCAAGTACTGAGAAGTGTGTCAGGTGTGAGGAGTGTGCACAGAGGGTTGTTTCACAGGTAGACCCTAGCTTTGTAGTATCAGTGTGTGCATCACTTGACTTGGCTCAAAAGTTGCAAGGGATCCATAGAGCCCAGTAATTACAGCGCTTAGCTGTTGTCTGTGGCTCAATGGGTGAGACAACACCTGAGCCACAAGGCTGTAAATGCAAAGACCTACAGCAGACTTGTCAACAAAATCTCGGCTGGCTGCATCAGAGGTGTCATCCTTTGGATCAAATGTTAAGCTGCCTGCGCCATGAAGTGAGTGCAAAAATCCTTGCTCCACCTTAAAGAACATTGGCCCCCAGACAGTTGTGATTCCTGAATTGTCATTGATAACACAGTGATTTGTATCACGGCTGTTTCAGAGATCTTACTGCATGCAAATTACAAAATGCATTCTCCCACATCACCACAACAATCCATTTCAATAACTCTGAAACTTTATAGAATATTCTGAAGTTGCAAAGAGTGTTGTGTGAGTTCCTTCTGTCCTCTCTGCTGCTCTGCATCTCCAGACAATACCTCGATTTGCTGAAGATTGCAGTTTTAGTTCATCCCTGATTCCAGTCTAAGTCCTCACCACAAACAGCAAAGCAATGGGGATTACTGCTGACCATCTAAACTGGGAGTTTAATCTCACCATCCATAACTCCCCTGAAGTTGGGAGAGAATACTCTCTACATTGGGGTGGAGAGATATGTCACCGTGCAATCGGAGTGATTTCACACAGCCTGGAGCTGGGTGCTGAGATTAACAAATACTTGGGAGCTGCTGCTGTCAGTCATTCAGTGTACAGCACAAGGAGGATTACTTGCTGTCCTTCTGGCTGACAATTGTTACCATAGTTACTGGAGACATGGATGGTGCATTCAGAGCATTGAACTCCATCCGTTCGAAAACACCTTCCCAAAAGCCGACCTGGTTCGATCAGATTTATGAACTAATTTTGAAACATTGGACTCTGTTTGAATATTCTCCAATTACTTTTCTCTTCTGACAAACAATTATTCAAACATTTACTAAGAAATGCAATGATATAAGTGTACTTTCGTTTTGCAAGAAAATGTTTTTATGAGTTTCCTATTTCGGGTAATGTTATTGTAAAGATCATCACAAGTATTTGGTCCCTGTCTGCGTTGTTGCTGGAAAAGTACAACTGTGGTCCCGATACTAGGAGAAAACATTGAAATATCTAGCATCACCGGCCTAGAACTTTCCACACTCAGAGGGATCTACAATGCCTACCTCATGAAAACAAAGTCAAAGTCAAGTTTATTGTCATTTGCACAAGTACATGTATGCAGAGGTGCAATGAAAAACTTACTTGCAGCAGCATCACAAGCACATACACGCAGCATTCACAAGAAAAACATAAACATAAATTAAACACAATTTTTACAAGAAAGAACAAAATTAGAACAAAAAATGTCCATTTTAGTGTAAAGTGATCAAAATAGTAATAACATGACTAAACTATAGTGATTAGGGTTTTGCTGGTTGGTTCAACAACTGAATGGTTGAAGGGAAGTAACTGTTTTTGAACCTGGTGGTGTGGGACTTCAGGCTTCTGTACCTCCTGCCTGATGGTAGCATGGCCTGGATATTGAGGATTCTTGATGATGGATGTTGCCTTCTTGAGGCAGCATCTCCTGTAGATACTACCGATGGTGGGGATGGATGTGCCTGTGACTTATTGGGCAGAGACCACTACTCTCTGCAGCTTCTTATGTTTCTGTGCATTTGAATTGCTGCACCAGACCATGATGCAACCAGTCAGGGCACTTTCAATGGAATATCATGTCTCTGATTGGGTCCACAGGATTCTTGAGCGGGAGGGAGAACAGCCAGAAGTTGTGGTTCATGTTGGTACCAATGACATAGGTAGGAAGAGGGATGAGGTCCTGAAAAGTGAGCTTAGGGAGCTAGGCAGAAGGCTGAAGAACAGGATCTCAAGGGTAGCAATCTCAGAATTGCTGCCAGTGCCACGCGATACTGAAGGGAGATGGCAGATAAATGCATGGCTGAGAAGTGCAGTTGGGAGGGTTTTAGATTTTTGGATCATTGGGATCTCTTCTGGGGAAGGTGGTTCCTGTACAGAGAGGACGGGTTACACCTGAACCCAAGGGGGGGCCAATATCCTTGCAGGCAGGTTTGCTAGGGTGTTTTGGGAGGGTTTAAACTAGTTTGCAAGGGGGTTGGGAACCAGAGGGGTAGGTCAGAGGAAGAAGGGGATGTGGAAACATCAGATCTAACATGCAGAGAGGCTTTGAGGAAGGAGAAGCAGAGCACAGTGTATAAAAGTAGTAAGGTGGATGGGCTAAAGTGCATTTACTTAAATGCAAGAAGTATCAGGAATAAGGGTGATGAACTGAGGGCTCGGATAAGTACATGGGACTACGATATTGTGGATCTCACAGAGACTTGGCTGACACCAGGGCAGGAATGGATATTGAATATTGCTGGTTTTCAGTGTTTTAAAAAGGATAGGGAGGGGGTGAGAAGAGGAGGAGGGGTGGCGCTACTGGTTAGGGATACTATTACCTAGTGGATGGATGGGTGAAAGGGTGGATGATGTCGAAGGATCCTCTCTAGAGTCAATATGGGTGGAAGTTAGGAGCAAGAAAGGAGCAGTCACTCTACTGGGAGTATTCTATAGGCCCTCCGGTAGCAATAGGGATACTGAGGAGCGGAGACAGAGGCAGATTTTGGAAAGATGCCAAAATAACAGGGTTGTTAACATGGGAGACTTCAACTTCCCAAATATTGATTGACACCTGCTTAGTGACAAAGGTTCAGACGGGGCAGAGTTTGTTAAGTGTGTCCAGGATGGATTCCTGTCACAGTATGTTGACAGGCCGACTAGAAGGAATGCCATATTAGATCTAGATTTAGGTAATGAACCAGGTCAGGTGATAGATCTCTCGGTGGGTGAGCATTTGGGGGACAGTGACCACTGCTCCATAACCTTTAGCATTGTCATGGACAAGGATAGGAGCAAAGAGGACGGGAAAATATTTAATTGGGGAAAGGCAAATTATGAGGCTATAAGGTGAGAACTTGGCAGTGTAAATTGGGCTGACACCTTTGAAGGGAAATGTACAATGGAGATCTGGTCAATGTTCAGGGATCTCTTGCAGGATGTTAGGGATAAATTTGTCCCAGTGAGGTAGAGAAAAAATGGCAGGGTGAAGGAACCATGGGTGACAAGAGAGGTGGAACAACTAGATAGGAAGAAGAAGGCAGCGCACATAAGGTGTAAGCAGCAAAGATGAGATAGGGCTCGTGAGGAACATAGAGTAGCAAGGAATGAACTTAAAAAGGGGCTGAGGAGAGCAAGAAGGGGACATGAAAAGGCTTTAGCGAATAGTGTTAAGGAGAATCCCAAGGCTTTTTTCTAGTACGTGAAGAGCAGAAGGATGGCTAGAATAAAGGTAGGTCCGATTAAAGACAAAGGTGGGAAGATGTGCCCGGAAGCTGTGGAAGTGGGTGAGGTTCTCAATGAATACTTCTCTTCAGTATTCACCAAGGACAGGGGTCTTGATGACGCTGAGGACAGGGTTGGTAAGGGTAATGTTCTAGAGCATGTGGATATCAAGAGAGAGGATGTGTTGGAGCTGTTAGAAAATATCAGGACAGATAAGTCCCCGGGGACTGATGGAATATTCCCCAGGTTACTTCGTGAGACGAGGGAGGCGATTGCTGAACTGTTGGCTAGGAGCTTTGAGTCCTCGTTGTCCTGGATCCTTGCGTCCTCATTGTCCACGGGAATGGTACCAGAGGATTGGCGGGTGGCAAATGTTGTCCCCTTATTCAAAAAAGGTAGTAGGGATAGTCCAGGTAATTACAGATCAGTGAGCCTTCTGTCTGTAGTGGGCAAGCTGTTAGAAAGGGTTCTAAGAGATAGGATCTATGAGAATTTAGAGAATCATGGACTAATTAGGGACAGCCAGCATGGCTTTGTGAAGGGAAGATCTTGCCTCACTAGCCTGATAGGGTTCTTTGAGGAGGTGACCAGGAAGATTGATGAGGGTAGTGCAGTAGATGTGGTCTACATGGATTTTAGTAAGACATTTGACAAGGTTCCACATGGTAGACTTCTTCAGAAGGTCAGAGGCCAAGGGATCCAGGGAGGCTTGGTCGTGTGGTTTCAGAATTGGCTTGCCTGTAGAAAGCAGAGGGTTGTGGTGGAGGGAGTGCATTCAGATTGGAGGGCTGTGACTAGTGATGTCCCACAGGGATTGGTTCTGGGACCTCTACTTTTTGTGATATTTATCAATGACTTAGATGAGGGGGTAGAAGGGTGGGTTAGCAAGTTTGTAGATGACACAAAGATCGGTGGTGTTGTGGATAGTGTGGAGGGCTGTCGAAGCTTACAGAGGGATATTGATAGGATGCAGAGCTGGGTTGAGAAGTGGCAGATGGAGTTCAATCCAGAGAAGTGTGAGGTGGTACACTTTGGAAGGACTAACTCCAAGGAGGAGTACAAGGCTAATGGCAGGATTCTGGGTAGTGTGGAAGAGCAGAGGGATCTGGGGGTTCATATCCACAGATCACTAAAAGTTGCCACACAGGTGGATAGGGTAGTTAAGAAAGCTTATGGGATGTTAGCTTTCATAAGTCGTGGGATCGAGTTTAAGAGCAGCGAAGAGCTTTACAAAACTCTCATTATAGGAAGGATGTAGAGGCATTGGAGAGGGTGCAGAGGAGATTTACCAGGATGCTGCCTGGATTAGAGAGTATGGATTATGAGGAGGGACTAAAGAAGCTAGGGCTTTACTCATTTGAGATAAGGAGGATGAGGGGAGACGTGATAGAGGTATACAAAATATTAAGAGGAATAGATGGAGTGGACAGCCAGTGCCTCTTTCCCAGGGCACCAATGCTCAATACAAGAGGGCATGGCTTTAAGTTAATGGGTGGGAAGTTTAAGGGAGATATCAGAGGGAGGTTTTTCACCCTGAGAGTGGTTGGTGCATGGAATGCGCTGCCTGGGGTGGTGGTGGAGGCTGATATGATGGTCAAATTCAAGGCATTGTTAGATAAGCATATGGAGGAATTTAAGATAGAAGGATATGTGGGAGGAAGGGGTTAGATAGTCTTAGGAGTGGTTTGAAGGTCGGGACAACATGGTGGGCCAAAGGGCCTGTATTGTGCTGTATTGTTCTATGGTTCTATGGTTCTAAGTTTGTTAGAGTGTTTGGTGACAAGCCAAATCTCCTTAACCTCCTAAGGAAGTAAAGATGCTGGCGTGCTTTCATTGTGATTGTTTTTATGTGCTGGGCCCAGGCCAGGAACACCCAGGAATTTAAAACTGCTGACTCTCTCCACCACTGATTCCCCAATGTAGACTGGTGCAAGTTTGTCCTCCTTTCCTTTCCTGAAGTCAACAGTCAGCTCTTTAGTTCAACTGGCGTTGAGCGAGAGGTTGTTGTTGCGGCACCACTCAACCAGGTGTCCTATCTCACTCCGGTAAGCTGACCTATAACCACTTGTGATTCATCTAACATCACTGTTGTTATCGACAAATTTGTATATGGTATTGGAGCTGTGCTTAGCCACACAGTTATGTGTGTATAGAGAGCAGAGCAGGAAGCTATTCATGTAGCCTTGAGGTGCACCTGTGTTGATGGTCAGTGAGGAGGAGATGTTGTTACCAATCCTCACTGACTGAGGTCTGCTGATAAGAAAAACATCCCTGGGGTAGCGATCATCACTTCCCTCTGCCCAATGAGAATGGCTGTGCTTTGGTTCACTTGACAAACATTCATTGCCTTTCAATCCACCTAGCAAGGTGTCAAGAACGCACTGAATATGCAATGACTGGACACTTTGTGGAACGTTTTAAAGTTGGTCACTCTCCATGAGGAAATGTCCATCCCGTCTGTGTAAGAGAAATTAGGAGCAGTTGCTAGCTTACAAATACCAACTTAAACTATGGGGTAAATCCATCCTTACCTGAAGAACAGTTCAACTATGGATTGGATAGGTTAAATTCTCCACAGAATCCACAATGATTGTAATCTTGATCTAAACATTCTGTCAAGGGCCAGGATCTGTTTAGACTTGTATCAAGGTCTGGAGATTTCAGTTTGTATATCCCCTTTATACTTCTGCTTGGAGTTCTGTTAAGAGTGAGTCTCCCACTGTAACTTCCCCTGAGTCACACAACACCATTGTGCTGCACCACTGACATCACAATGAACTTTCTGCGGCTGATCTCCATTTGTTCCACAGTACACTTCACATGGCCTCTAAATGTCAGCACAAAACCCAGAGATCAGAGAGCTCTCACCCACAACTCTGCAATCTGCCTTTCACCCTTTCCATCCCCATGTCCCTTCCCACCCTCAGGACCTTTGTCTTCATTGCTCATGGAAATGTGATGCGACAATATACACTGAACCAAATGCAAGGTCTTGACCTTTTGTATAATGAAAGGGTAAAAAGAGGCGGATTGTCTCCAGTAATTTCAAGGGCTAGGCCAAAGGGCCAGCATTTAGTGGTTGGGCCGAAAGGCCTTCTACCACCTTTAATTTCAATGAACCAGAAATTGGATCCAGAAGTGACATATTTAGCTGTGTGACTCAATTCAGTTGTGGACCCCCCCTTAAGTTCCACAAAGTCTGCAGTTTTCCTTCTGAGTCCTCCACATGTGTGAACTACTCATACACCGAGAAGCCCAGACCTGTGGAGCGATGTCCAACTGCATGCATCCATGTGTGTCTGGGATTATGGTCAGTGCACAATTAGTCCATACAGGTTGTGGTGTCAGGAGTGCTCTGCAGTGCTCCAAGTTGGGTTTGACATTGGTTAAAGGGGACCCCCACCCCACAGCAGGTCTTGTCCATGAGAGGCCAGTGCTGGCAATCTACCTCAGTCGGTTCTCCATAAATAAAATTAGGCGGGTACATTAACAATAGTTAAAAGCCATCTAGGTAAGTACATGGATAGGAGAGTTTTAGGGGGCTATGAGCCAAATGCGGGCAGATGGGACTAGCTCACTGGGCAACACAGTTGGCATGGCCAAAAGGCATTTTTCTGTGCTGCATAACTCTGTGACTCTAAGATAATTACCCAGAGTGACAATTCACCATCGGACCCTCTATTTACTGCCTTCAGAAGTGGTCCCTAACCTGGCAAGATTCAAGATTCAAGATTTCAAGATTTGCTTTATTGTCATTTCTCTGAATATTTACATACACAAAAGAATGAAATACTGTTTCTCACCAGCTCATATCAGTGCAACAAAAAGAACAGTGATAAATATCTAATAGTCTATAAAAACATCTCTAAAACAAAACTAAAGACATATCAACGCCACATATTCATATCAGTTAAGGTGCGTTTATGTATTAATAAGTGCTTATTCAGCTCGAGATGAAGTTCAACGTATCAGGTAACTAACTATCGAACTGTTTCTGTATTGATGTGAGTGTGTACGTGTGTGTGGAGGGAGAGCTTGTCAGTGGAAGTGGAAGGGGACACAGTCCATTTATGATCCTGACTGCTTGTGGGAAAAAGCTGTTCAGCATCCTACTAGATCTAGAGCAGATGCTCCTATATCTCTTCCCCAACGGCAGGACGGAAAACAGGTCGTGAGAAGGGTGATGAAAGTCCTTAATGACGGCCGTAGCTCTGCGAACGCAGCGTTGCTGATAGATCTCCATCAAAAAGGGGAGAGGGGCACCAATGATCCTGCTAGCTGTCTTCACCATCCTATTGAGCTGCTGTTGTTTGTAACCCTTGCAGCTACCAAACCAGGAGGGTAGGCAGTAGGTCAGGATACTTTCAATGGTGCCCCTGTAAAAAGTGATGAGGTATGGAATAGGGAAGCCTGCCATTCTGAGTCTCCGGAGGGGGTAAAGCCACTGCTGGGCTTTTTTAACGATGGCTGCAGTGTTAACGATCCGCTGAGTGAACCCCCAGGAACTTAATGTTGCTGACCCTCTCCAAATTGCCAGTCCTCCTAAAATCAATCACCATCTCCTTTGTTTTGTCCACATTGAGGGCGAGATTGTGGAATCTACACCACACTGTTAGCTGCTCCACCTCCATCCTATATGCAGACTCATCATTGTCACGGACGAAACCCACCACTATTGTGTCATCACCGAACTTAGTGATGTAGTTGGTGCTGAATCTAGCAATGCAGTCGTGCGTGAGCAGGCTAAACAATAAAGGGCTCAGGACGCAGCCTTGAGGTGAGCCTGTGCTCACTGAGATGGTTCCTGATGTATGACTGCCAACTCTAACTATCTGCTGCAGCTGGGTCAGGAAATTGAGGACCCAATTGCAAATGCCAGTATCCACCTCTAACAGCCTCAGCTTTTCCACCAGCTGTTGTGGCAGTTCATGACCCCCTGCTTGACCCCACCCACCTAGGCCTCAATACTCCCCAACTGACCTAAGGGCCTGACCTAATCCACCAATACCACCCCAACTCTGATATGTCCACTCAATGTACTTTACAGCACCTTTATGGTGTTTTGTTATGTCAAAGGTGGTACATAATTTATGCTTTGAATTTGAGGCACAAACTGTTTTAAGAATTAATCACTCTGTGGCTTGTAGATATCATTATTTAGCAAATTGCGTCCTTATTATTCATTCCCAGTGATTCAGTAATCCATACCCATACAACTGGCTAATTACTTGGAATCTGTGTGTTGTAAATCTGTGGAAAGCATCTTTGACTGGAGTCAGCTCCAGTCCTGCCACACTGCTCGTTATATAGTTCCCCATGGCACCAGTGATTCATTAAATGTAAACCACCAATCCCTGAAAGCATCTACAGTATGTCCTCAAAAATACCTTAGATTAAATGATTTTTAATTATTTATTCTAAGTAATCTAAGGTGAAAAAATGGGTAAAATTAATTTAAATAATAAATAGAGCAGATCTTACAAATGAAGCTAAGTCAGAGGGAGAACAAAAGGAAACACTCTGGAGACAGCTGAAAGGGGATAACAAAAAAAGATCACACACCACTCATTGCATGAAACTTTACATTATGCTCAGGGTTCGGGTGGCAGCCGGTAGCTTTTGTAAACTATGGGCATCATTTTACTGAAATCTGTCATTGCATGCATCTGCTGTAACAGCTAGTTCCAGGACACAATCTTGGTCCTGAATGTTGTTTGAATTTACCTGGACAGGTAGCAGCTTCCTGAATGATTGGCAGTCAGTCACTGATTGGGCACAATTTTCAATCAGGTGCCTGGAAATTCTCTGATGTTCTCTTTTTTTCCCCCAGAGTTCTGCATCAGAAAATCAATGTTTTCTGGGGTGGAACACAAATTACATTTTCTGTCTGAGCCTCATCTCCCTGAAAATTGGATTGGACACTTTATGCCGCATTTTGCATTTGCAAACTGAATCTGAAGTTACCCATTTTCCACAAAGGTGGCACGTGTAACAGAGTGATACTCAGAGGGTCAATTCTCATTGGTCCAAGCACACATTTTCCAAGGACTGCAGCAGCCTAACTATCAGAGTGAATCCTTGGGGTATGCTGGGGAAAGATCACAAGCAGAGCTGCTGATGTGCCAGTGTTTTACAGCACTCTGCAGAAGTTTGAACTGAATGTGTGTGGTGGCCCAGTTTAAACGACCACTCACACATTTTGCTCATGAACTTTACTCAGCATTCCCAGAGAAATCATTTAGTCCAATCAAGTGCTTTCATTGAGGATCCTTTTTGAAAAGTGCTCTTGGTTGGAAATGCCATCCACACAATCGCCACTGTCAGTTCTGGTCACACCTGGCCCCTGACAAAGTCACAACAAGCTCAGTGACTGTGTCAGCTGACCAGCTATCAGTTAGAGTCATAGAGCCGTACAGCACCAAATGGGCCCTTCGGCCTACTGAGTCCATGCTACTATATCCATCTATCTCGTCCCAGCTCTCAGCAGCTGCCTCTGTGCCATGTTGTTCCAAGTGCTCATATAAATCCTTCTTCAATGTTGTGAGAGTACTTGCCTCTACCTTCCATTCAGGTAGTGAGCTCTAGGTTTCCACCACTATCTGTGTGAAAAAACCTTTCCTCAAATCACCTTCTGATACTTACCTCAACCTATATCTCTGCCAAGGGGATACGTTTCTGATTTTCTCCCCCATCTATGCCCCTTATCATTCTGTATACTTCAAATGGGTCTCCTTTCAGCCTCCTCCACTTTAAGGAAAACAAACCCAGCCTATCCAGTCTCTCCTTACACCTGAAATGCTTCATCCCAGGCAATATCCAGGTATATCTCCTCTCCACCATCTCCAGTGCAGTCATGTCCTTCCGACAGTTAGGTGACCAGAACTGCACATAGATCCCCAGCTGTGGCCTTACCAGCATGTTATAAAGTTGTTCCATAACTTCCCTGTTCCTGTATTCTATGTCCCAGCTAATGAAGGGAAGTATCCTGTACGCCGCCTTCACCACCATATCTCTACATGCTGCTGCCTTCAGGGAGCCTTGGACATGAGCATTGAGATGCCTTTGTTCCTCAGTACTTATTTCTTACAGGATCGGCCCAGGAGACATTGGAGCAGCGGGTCCCTAACAGGTAGGGACAGAGTATTTAAAACATAGTGTTGAGTGGTTGATTAGAGGGAGTGAGTACTTGAGATAATTGGCAGGGACAAATATAAGGAGAGGTAACTGAAGAGGAGCGGCCAGTGTGGAAGTGGCTCAGGGAAGGAGTGGAGCTTTGAGGCTTTGGCTCAAGAGGCTTTGGCGAGCAAAGGCTGAGGACGAGCTTGATCCCAGTCAGGTAAGGCCAGGTAAGTTCCATTCACTAAGTTAATTAACTTAGGAGTAGGTAATGAAGGCAGCGGTTATGGCAGTCAAATGCTCCGTATGCAGTATGTGGGAAGTCAGGGACAGCACACTTGTCCTTGATGACTACACCTGTAAAAGGTGCATCCAGCTGCAGCTCCTGATAAACTGAGTTAGGGAACTGGAGCTGGAGCTGAATGAACTTCGGAGCATTTGGGAGGCAGAGGCAGAAATAGACAGAAGTTTCAGGTAGATAGTCACCCCTAAAAGTCATGAAGCAGGTAGCTGGGTGACTGCCACATAAGAGAAGGGGTTAGAACCATAGAACAGTACAGCGCAATACAGGCCTTTCGGCCCACCATGTTGTGCCAACCTTCAAACCACTCCTAAGACCATCTAACCCCTTCCTCCCACATATCCCACTATTTTAAATTCCTCCATATGCTTATCCAACAATCTCTTGAACTTGACCAACATATCAGCCTCCACCACCACCCCAGGTAGCATATTCCATGTACCAACCACTCTCTGGGTGAAAAACCTCCCTCTGATATCTCCCTTAAACTTCCCACCCATTACGTTAAAGCCATGCCCTCTTGTATTGAGCATTGGTGCCCTGGGAAAGAGGCGCTGGCTGTCCACTCTATCTATTCCTCTTAATATTTTGTATACCTCTATCATGTCTCCCCTCATCCTCCTTCTCTCCAATGAGTAAAGCCCTAGATCCTTTAGTCTCTCTTCATAATCCATGCCCTCTAATCCAGGCAGCATCCTGGTAAATCTCCTCTGCACCCTCTCCAACGCCTCCACATCTTTCCTATAATGAGGTAACTAGAACTGGACACAGTACTCTAAATGTGGTCTAACCAGAGTTTTATAAAGCTGCATCATTACTTCGTGGCTCAAACTCGATCCCACAACTTATGAAAGCTAACATCCCATTAGCTTTCTTAACTACCCTATCCACTTGTATGGCAACTTTCAGTGATCTGTGGATATGAACCCCCAGATCCCTCTGCTCCTCTACACTGTCCAGAATCCTGCCATTTACCTTGTATTCTGCCTTGGAGTTAGTCCTTCCAAAGTGTACCACCTCACACTACTCCGGATTGAACTCCATCTGCTACTTCTCAGCCCAGCTCTGCATCCTATCAATATCCCTCTGTAAGCTTCGACAGCTCTCCACACTATCCACAACACCACCGATCTTTGTGTCATCTGCAAAGTTGCTAACCCACCCTTCCACCCCCTCATCTAAGTCGTTAATAAATATCACAAAAAGCAGAGGTCCCAGAACCAATCCCTGTGGGACACCACTAGTCACAGGCCTCCAATCTGAATGCACTCCCTCCACCACAACCCTCTGCTTTCTACAGGCAAACCAATTCTGAATCCACACGGCCAAGCCTCCCTGGATCCCTTGGCCTCTGACCTTCTGAAGAAGCCTACCATGCAGAACCTTGTCAAATGCCTTACTAAAATCCATGTAGACCACATCTACTGCACTACCCTCAATCTTCCTGGCCACCTCCTCAAACCCTATCAGGCTAGTGAGGCAAGATCTTCCCTTCACAAAGCCATGCTGGCTATCCCTAATCAGTCCATGATTCTCTAAATGATCATAGATCCTATCTCTTAGAATCCTTTCTAGCAGCTTACCCACCACAGACGCAAGGCTCACTGCTCTGTAATTCCCTGAACTATCCCTACTACCTTTTTTGAATAAGGGGACAACATTTGCCACCCTGCAATCTTCCGGTACCATCCCCGTGGACAACGAGGACTCAAAGATCCTAGCCAATAGTTCAGCAATCTCCTCCCTCACCTCCCAAAGCAGCCTGGGGAATATTCCGTCAGGTCCCAGGGACTTATCTGTCCTAATATTTTCTAACAGCTCCAACACATCCTCTCTCTTGATATCTACATACTTTAGAACATTACCCTTACCAACACTATCCTCAGCTTCATCAAGACCCCTCTCCTTGGTGAATACATTGAAAACCTCACCTGCTTCCTCAGCTTCCAGGCACATCTTCCCACCTTTGTCTTTAATCGGACCCACCTTTACTCTAGCCATCCTTCTGCTCTTCACGTACGAGTAAAAAGCCTTGGGACTCTCCTTAACCCTACTCACCAAAGCCTTTTCATGTCCCCTTCTCGCTCTCCTCAGCCCCTTCTTAAATTCCTTCCTTGCCACTCTATATTCCTCACGAGCCCTGTTTGATCCTTGCTGCTTACACCTTATGTATGCTGCCTTCTTCTTCCTAACTAGTTGTTCCACCTCTCTCATCACCCACGGTTCCTTCACCCTGCCGTTCCTTCTCTGCCTCACCGGGACAAATTTATCCCTAACATCCTGCAAGAGATCCCTGAACAACGACCACGTCTCCACAGTACATTTCCCTTCAAAAATATCATCCCAATTTACACTCTCAAGTTCTCGCCTTATAGCCTCATAATTCGCCTTTCCCCAATTAAATATCTTCCCGTCCTCTTTGCTCCTATCCCTGTCCATGACAATGCTAAAGGTTATGGAGCAGTGGACACTGTCCCCCAAATGCTCACCCACCGAGAGATCTGTCACCTGACCCGGGTCATTACCTAAAACTAGATCTAATATGGCATTCCTTCTAGTCGGCCTGTCAACATACTGAGACAGGAATCCATCCTGGACACACTTAAACTGTGCCCCGTCTAAACCTTTGGCACTAAGCAGGTGCCAATCAATATTCGGGAAGTTGAAGTCTCCCATGATAATAACCCTGTTATTTTTGCATCTTTCCAGAATCTGCCTCCCAATCCACTCCTCAGTATCCCTACTGCTCCTTTCTTGTTCCTAACTTCCACCCATATTGACTCTGGAGAGGATCCTTCTACATTATCCACCCTTTCTGCAGCTGTAATAGTGTCCCTGACCAGTATTGCCACCCCTCCTCCTCTTCTCCCCCTTTCCCTATCCCTTTTAAAACACTGAAAACCAGGAATATTCAATATCCATTCCTGCCCTGGTGTCAGCCATGTCTCTGTAATAGCCACAATATCGTAGTCCCATGTACTCATCCAAGCTCTCAGTTCATCTCCCTTATTCCTGATGTTTCTTGCATTTAAGTAAATGTACTTTAGCCCATCCACCCTACTACTTTTATAGCCTGTACTCTGCTTCTCCTTCCTCAAAGCCTCTCTACCTGTTAGATCTGACTTTTCCCCATCCCCTTCTTCGTCTGACCTACTCCTCCGGTTCCCATCCCCTTTCCAATCTAGTTTAAACCCTCCCGAACCACCCTAGCAAACCTGCCTGCAAGGATATTGGCCCCCCTCAGGTTCGGGTGTAACCCGTCCTCTCTGTACAGGTCCCACCTTCCCCAGAAGAGATCCCAATGATCCAAAAATCTAAAACCTTCCCTCCTGCACTAACTTCTCAGCCATGCATTGATTTGTCATTTCCTCCTATTCCTATCTTCACTATTGCGTGGCACTGGCAGCAATCCCGAGATTGCTACCCTTGAGGTCCTGTTCTTCAGTCTTCTGCCTAGCTCCCTAAACTCACTTTTCAGGACCTCATTCCTCTTCCTACCTATGTCATTGGTATCAACATGAACCACGACTTCTGGCTGTTCTCCCTCCTGCTCAAGAATCCTGTGGACCCGATCAGTGACATCCCGGACCCTGGCACCTGGGAGGCAACAGACCATCCGGGATTCATGCTCACTGCCACAGAATCATTCCTCTTCTCCTCCCGTCCCTTCTGAGCAGCAGGACCGGTCCCTGTGCCAGAGACCTGGCTACTGTTGCTTGATCCCTGCAAGTCATCCCCCTCAACAGCCTCCAAAGTAGAAACCTGTTATTGAGGGGAACAGCCTCTGGGATCCTCTGCACTATCTGCCTGTTTGTTTTCTTTTTCCTTTTCCCTCCCCTGACTGTCACCCTTCTATCTACTTCCTGGACCCCAGAAGTACCTGCTCTCAGGGGGGTGACTGTCTCCTCATGTACAGAATCTGCATAACTCTCTCCCTCCTTGATGCTCCGCAGTGTTTGAAGCTGCAACTCCAGCTCATCAATTTTGAGCTGAAGTTCCTCCAGCTTCAAGCACTTACTGCAGATGTGGTCATCGTGGACCACAGCAAGGTCCACAAGCTCCCACATCAAGCAGCTGTAGTGCACCACCCTGTCCTGCATCTGAACTAATTCTTTTTGTTCCCCCTACCTAGTTTTTCCTACTTTAAAACTGATAACAGGTAAAGCCCTACCTTTACTTACCACATACTCTCCTGCCTTGCCCCTTTAAGCCGAAGCCCCTTGAGCCAAAGACCAAATCACTCTGCTCCCACTCACTCAGCTGCCCGCTCCGACGCTGACCGCTAGATATGGCGGTTTGCTTTTTAAACTGCCCGCGCTTTATCTGCTGACGTTACGCGCCTGCGCAATCCTGCTCCCACCATTCCCAATGAGAACTTACATTAAAAAAACTTATAAAACATAACCTTATAAAACAAAATCTCAAATAATAAAAACCTTATAACAAAAAAAGAAAAACTTATCTGTTCCGAAGTCCCGACGCCTGCCAAAGCGAAACCCACGAAATCTCCAAAGTTTTTTTTTCTGGACAGAGAGCACAGCACCCCTGTGGCCGTTCCCATCAACAATAAGTATACCGTTTTGGACACTGTTGGTCGGGACAACCTACCAGGGACAAGTTGTAGTGGTCGCGTCTCTGGCACCGAGATGGGACCCTCAGCTCAGAAAGGAAGTAAGGAAAAGAGGAGAGCAGTAGTGATAGGGGATTCGATAGTTAGGGAGCCAGATGGGAGGTTCTGTGGGAGAGATCGAGAATCCCAGATGGTCTTTTGCCTCCCTGGTGCCAGGGTCAGTGATATCTCGGATCGAATCCTTGATATTCTCAGGAGGGAAGGTGAGCAGCCAGATGTCGTGGTCCATATAGGGACCAATGACATGGATGGAAGGAGGAGGAAATCCTGCAAAGAGAGTTTAGAGAATTAGGTGCAAAGATGAAGGACAGGACCTCCAATGTTGCAATCTCAGGAATGCTACCAATGCCACGTGCTAGTGAGGCTAGAAATAGGAGGATTCTAAAAATTTTTAGAGGTGAAGAACGTTTTCTAAATCAATATATCGAGTAAACCAACAAGAGAGAATGCACTCTTTCAATCTTACTGATATCCTTCCTATAGTTAGGTGATCAGAACTGCACACAATACTCCAAATTTGGCCTCACCAATATCTTATACAACCTCACCATAACATCCCAACTCCTATACTCAATACTTTGATTTATGAATGCCAGGATGACAAAAGCCTTCTTTACAACCCTGTCTACCTGTGACACCACTTTCAGGGAATTATGTATCTGAACTCCCAGATCCCTTTGTTCCTCCGCACTCCTCAGTGCCCTACCATTTACTGTGTATGTCCTACCTTGACTTGTCCTTCCAAAATGCAACACCTCACACTTGTCTGCATTAAATTCCATCTGCCATTTTCTGGCCCATTTTTCCAGTTGGTCCAGATCCCTCTGCAAACTTTGAAAGCCTTCCTCGCTGTCCACTACACCTCCAATCTTAGTGTCATCAGCAAACTTGCTGATCCAATTTACCTCATTATCATCTCGATCATTGATACAGACAACAAACAACAATGGTCCCAGCACAGATCCCTGAGGCACAACACTAGTCACAGGCCTCCAGTCTGAGAAACAATCATCCACTACCACTCTCTGTCTTCTCCCATACAGCCAATTTCGAATCCAGTTTACAACCTCTCCATGGATACCTTGTGTCTGAACCTTCTGAACTAACCTCCCATGTGGGACCTTGTCAAAGGCCTTACTAAAGTCCATGTAGACAACATCCACAGCCTTTCCTTCATCTACTTTCTTGGTAACCTCCTCGAAAAACTCTACAAGATTCGTTAACATGATCTACCGTGCACAAAGCCATGCTGGCTATCCTTAATCAGCCCTTGGTTGTCCATATACTTGTATATCCGATCTCTCAGAATACCTTCCAATAATTTACCTACTACTGATGTCAGGCTCACTGGCCTGTAATTACCTGGTTTACTTTTAGAGCCTTTTTTAAACAACAGAACAACACAAGCTACCCTCCAGTCCTCCGGCACTGCACCCGTGGCTAAGGACATTTTAAATATATCTGCCAGGGCCCCTGCAACTTCTACACTAGTCTCTCTCAATGTCCGAGGAAATATCCTGTCAGGCCTGGGGGATTTATCTACCTTTATTCACTGTAAGGAAGCAAGCACCTCCTCCTCTTTAATCTCTATATGTTCCATGACACTAGTGCTTGTTTCCCTTCCTTCCATATCCACTATGCCAGTTTCCTGAGTAAATACTGATGCAAAAAAACTGTTTAAGATCTCTCCCAGCTCCTGAGGCTCCACACATAGACAACCACTCTGATCTTCTAGGGACCAATTTTGCCCCTTACTATCTTTTTACTCTTAATATACTTGTCGAAACCCTTCGGGTTTACCTTCACATTATCTGCCAAAGCAACCTCATGTCTTCTTTTTGCCTTCCTGATTTCCTTTTTTAGTATTTTCCTACATTTCCTATATTTTTCAAGTACCTCATTTGTTCCTAGTTGCCTATACCTACTATACACCTCGCTTTTTTTCTTAACCAGATCGTCGATATCCCTTGAAAACCAAGGTTCCCTATGCTTGTTAACTTTGCCTTTAATCCTGGCAGGAACATGCCAACTCTGCAATCTCAAAGTTTCGCCTTTGAAGGCCTTCCAATTCCTGAACACATCCTTGCCAGAAAACAACTTATCCCAATCCACTCTTCTTAGATCCTTTCTCATTTCCACAAAATTCTCCAATTTAGAACCTCAGCTCAAGGACCAGACCTATCCTTATCCATAATTAACTTGAAACAAATGACATTATGGTCACTGGACCCAAAATGTTCATCTACATATACTTCTGTCACCTGACCTGGCTGGTTCCCTAATAGGAGATCAAGTGTTGCATTCTCTCTCGTTAGTACCTCTATAAATTGATTTAGAAAACTTTCCTGAACACATTTGACAAATTCCAAGCCATCAAGCTCTTTCACAGTGTAGGAGTCCCAGTCAAAATGTGGAAAGTTAAAATCCCCTACTATTACAACTTTCTGTTTCTTACATCAGTCTGCTATCTCACTACGGATTTGTTCCTCCAATTCTCTCTGACTATTGGGCTGTCTATAATACAAGCCTATTAGTGTGGCCACACCTTTCCTGTTCCTCAGCTCCACCAATATGGCCTTTGTAGACAAGCCCTCCGGGCTGTCCTGTCTACGCACAGTTGTGATATTTTCCCTGACTAGTAATGCCGCTCCTCCCCCTTTCATCCCTCTCCCTCTATCACGTCTGAAACAACAGAACACTGGAACATTAAGCTGCCAGTCCTGCGCCTCCTGCATCCAAGTCTCACTAATAGCAATAATGTCATAATCCCACGTGCCAATCCACGCCCTGAACTCATCTGCCTTACCTACAATACTTCTTGCATTGAAATAGATGCACCTGAGAATATTTCTATCATGTACAAACCTCTGATTTCTGTCCATACCTGTAGTCCTCGCATGACCTTTCTCCTCCTCCACCTCACTATCTGTTCCAACACTCTGGTTCCCCTCCCCCTGTAAATCTAGTTTAAACCCCTCAGAGCAGCACTAGCAAACCTACCCGCAAGAGTGTTAGTCCCCCTCCAGTTCAGGTGCAAACCGTCCCGTCGGAACAGGTCCCACCTTCCCTGGAACAAAGCCCAGTTGTCCAGAAACATGAAGCCCTCCCTCCTGCACCATCTCCTTAGCCATGTATTTAGCTGCATGATCCTCCTATTTCTAGCCTCACTAACACGTGGCACAGGTAGCAATCCTGAGATTGCGACCTTGGAGGTCCTGTGCTTCAACTTTGCACCTAATTCTCTAAATTCTCTTTGCAGGACCTCCTCATCCTTCCTATCCATGTCATTAGTCCCTACATGGACCACGACATCTGGCTGCTCACCCTCCCTCCTGAGAATATCGAGAACGCGATCCAAGATATCACTGACCCTGGCACCAGGGAGGCAACAGACCATCAAGGATTCTCGATCTCTCCCACAGAACCTCCCATCTGTCCCCCTAACTATTGAATCCCCTTTCACTACTGCTCTCCTCTTTTCCCTCTTTCCTTTCTGAGCTGAGGGTCCCGTCTCGGTGCCAGAGACGCGACCACTACAACTTGTCTCTGGTAGGTCGTCCCCACCAGCAGTATCCAGAATGGTATACTTACTGTTGATGGGAACGGCCACAGGGGTGCTCTGCTCTTTCTGTCTATACCCCTTCCCTTTCCTGACAGTCACCCAGCTACCTGCCTCCTGACTTTTAGGGGGTGACTATCTCCCTGAAACTCCTGTCTATTTCTGCCTCTGCCTCACAAATGATCTGAAGTTCATCCAGCTCCTGCTCCAGTTCCCTAACTCGGTTTGTCAGGAGCTGCAGCTGGATGCATCTTTTACTGGTGTAGTCATCAAAGACAAGTGTGCTGTCCCTGACTTCCCACATGCTGCATACAGAGCACACAACTGCCCTAACTGCTGCCTTCATTACCTACTCTTACGTTAATTGAATTAAAGGAACTTACTGGCCTTACCTCTCTGGGAGCAAACTCTTCCTCAGCCCCTGCTTGCCGAAGCCTCTCGAGCCAAAGCCTCAGAGCTCCACTCCTACCCTGAGCCACTCATACACTGGCAGCTCCTCACTGGCCAGTGTCAAGTTGAAATATCACTGCTTGCCCTTTCCCCAACACCTTGATGTAGCTACACATTGTGTGTATTCGTTCACTCCACAGAGCTGCCTTCATTTGGCACCAGGGACATTAACTGTTACTTTGGGTCTGACCCTGTTTCCCTGCATGGTTCCTCTTACCCACTCTGTGGACTTTCATTGTCCTCTTCATTGTGCTGTTTGTAGAAGTAATTGTACAAACCACATCACACACACACATTCTCATGCTCAGGGCCTTTTACTCAGCCACTCATGCTGCCGTCCACAGAACTTACAAACTCAAAGCCAGCTTGGTTGTACTTTGTCTGTTCTGCCTTGTGTCTCACACTTCATCCCACTACTTCCTGCAGTTGGTCATTCAATATTCCTAGCCGGCTTTGGAATGGTCAGCGGCTTTGTGCACACTGCTCCAGAGTTAACTCTGTCTCCCACTCATTTTCCACCTTGCAACCTTGCAGCCTAACGGCATGGATTCTCCCACTTTATTCTCTCACTAAGTAATTCCCACAATCCCCCCACCCCTCCACGCCTCTTCTTTTCTTCCCTATCCTAGCATCTCTCTTTTCTCTTCCCCCCTTTTTTCCTCCTTACCTTTGACCCATCCCCCGGTGGATCTGCTCTCCCCTCCTCCCCCCACCTGCCTATCACTATTTCTTACCTGCATCTACCTATCACCACCTTGTGCCCACCCCGCCTATCACTGCTCTGCTTTTCCCTCCTATATATTGGACTTCCACTTTTCCTATCTTTAGTCCTGACCCAAAATGTTGACCACCTCCTTTTCTCCACGGATACTGCCTGGCCTGCTGAGTTCTTCCAGCATCATTGTGTTTTTCATCTAGATTCCAGCATCTGCAGTCCTTTGTTTCTCCCACTGTAGTTGTTCCCTCGGACTGCATAGCAGCGCACCACAAATAATCTGATCTCTGAAGAGTGAGCTTTCAAATATACAACTGTTGATAGTCAGTTTATTATTGTCACATGTACAGTGGAAAAACTCTTGTTCTGTGTGCCAGACAGACATGCCACACATAAGTACATCCAGATAGTAAAAAGAAAACAGAATGGACAATATAGTGTTACAGGGAAAGTGCAGTGCATGTAGACAAATAAAGTGCAAGGGTCATGACGAAGTAGATTGGGAGATCAAGAGTTCAAGAGTTCATCTTTTAGCGTATGAGAGGTCCATTTAAGAGTCTCACACCAGTGGGATAGAAGCTATCCTTGAGTCTGGTTGTATGTTCTCTCAAGCTTTTGTATCTTTTGCCTGACGGGAGAGGGGAGAAAGGAGAATTGAGCGAACAGTCTGAGTTTGTTAAGTATCAAAGGATTCTTCCAGCTCCTGGTTGTGTTTAAAGAATCAGTAATAGTCAACTGTATAATTTCTAGGTGGGTTGCAACATGCTGCAAAGATCTAACACATTCTCTGGGATCTGATGCATGGGCTTTATGATATTGTACATTTCTCTCCACTTGTGACCAATGAGATACAATAATATCTTTCAGCTCTTATTCATCTGCCTTAAGCAGTTCAGTGTATGGAATAAATTTTTTTCTTCCCTGTATCCATTCTTTGATAAAGTTACTCACCTGGATAGCCAATAGCTTAGAGCCTTCTTTTGTTCCATCATGCACTTTTTCACTGAAACACACGGCTTGCTGTCTCTTGACACACATCCAAGTGTTATCTGTATTGGGAGGGATAACACATGGCACTCAGAATCCTAATTCATCCACAGCATCTAAAATTCAGAGCTTGTGGTATTTCTGACATCATATCTCAGTGTCTCCCCTATTCATGTTTTAAGAAGCTTTACATTTAGAACAAAGAACATTGAACAGTACAGCACAGGAACAGGCACATTGGCCCACAATGTCGTGCCAAACTAATTAAATTAGTAATAAAATGCCCAACTAAACTAATCCCTTCTGCCTACACAAAATCCATATCCTTTCAGTTACCACAGATTCATGTGCCTATTTAAGAGCCTCTTAAATGCCTCTATCGAATTTGACTCCACCACCACCCCAGGCAGAGCATTTCAGGCACCTATCATTCTCTGTGTAAAAAACTTGCCCTGCACATCTCCTTTGAACTTATCCCCTCTCACCTCAAATGCATGCCCTCTGGTATGAGACACTTCAACCCTGGGAAAAAGATACTGGCTGTCTACTCTATCTATGTCTCTCACAATCTTATAAACTGCTATCAGATCTCCCCTTGGCCTCTGCTGCTCCAGAGAAAACAATCCAAGTTTGTCCAACCTCTCCTTATAGTACATGCCCTCTAAACCAGGCAGCATGTTGGTAAACCTCTTCTGCAACATCTCCAAAGCCTCCACAACCTTCCTATAATGGGACGACCAAAACTGAATGCAATACTCCAGATATGCCCTAATCTGAGTTTTATAAAGCTGCAACATAACTTCCTGACTCTTGAACTCAGTGCCTTGTCTAATAAATGCAAGCATAAAGGCAAATCCTTTGCCAGTCTTCTACACTGTCCACAATGCCACCAATCTTCATATCATCTGCAAACTTTCTATGCCACCCAGCTGCGTTTTCATTTGTCAGTAATTTAAAATATTGACAGATGTACTTTTATCCATGAAATAGCTAAAGGAACTAGCCAGCTTCCTTATTGTAACTTTCTTTCAGAGTATTCTTCTGGAACTTTCTTTAGTAAACACTGTTGCAACACTTGACAGCAGTTAGTCACATGGCAAGGTCATTAAAAGCAATATGGTCCATGGAACAATATTACATATGAAACAAATGCTGCAGATAAGCTGACAGAATGGGAGGTATGAAATAATACGTTTCAGCAAAGAAGAAAAAGAGAAACTATCAACTCATTGATACAATTCTAAGCAGTGTGGAGCGACCAGGATGTATATGTGCATACATTTTTGGAAGTGGCAGGAAATGGTAAGGATTTGTGCAGTGAAGCATTATAAATCCAGGGATATCGAAATAGATGCAAAGAGTACAGAAGCAGTGAGGCTGTGTTGAACCTGTATTGAATCCTGGTTAAGCCACAAATTGAATATTGCATCTGGTTCCAGTCACCTCACTTCAGGAACAATGCGAATGTGCCAGAGAGGATGGAGAAAAAATTATCTAATTGTTCCATGGATTGATGGGATCGATCTAAGAGCCAACATAGACTTGATGAGCCAGACAGCTTCCCTCTATGTTATAAGAAAATACAAAGGATTTCAATGGAAGATCAGACTGGAGAAGCTGAGGTTCTTCTCTTCAGAGCGAGGAAGGTTGTAGGGGGGTGGGATGTTGATAGGGGTGTGTGAACTCACAGGGTAGATGGAGGGAAGCTTTTCCCATTAGCAAGTGTTCAGGACAGACATGTTGGGAGTGGAAGGGGAAACAAAGGATATAGATGTAGGAGTACATGGAGATCAGTTTTTTCATAACATGGCTATGATCCAGGACTCACTGCCTGTGAGGATGGCTGTAACAGTGACTGGAGGCCTTTGAAAGGAAGTGGATAGGCATGAGGGAATGCAGTTGGTAGGGCAATGGGGATGGAGTGGGGGAGTTTCACAAATTGTTCCAAAGAATGTCAGTCATGAACTTGATGGATCAAATGGCCATGGAAATTTCCCAATTCTGGAATATTTCATTTCCCAGTTGAAGAGTTACTCCCGTTACCAATGTATACAAAACAAATAGATGAACCTTAACTGGGAAGAATATCACAAGACGTGAAAGTAGAAAGTGAGGAAACCAACTGGTAATTGGTTTATTGTTGTCACATGTATCGAGATACAGTGAAAAACTTTTGTTTGCATGCCATCCAGGCAGATCATGCCATACATAACCATAGAACCATAGAGCAATACAACACAATACAGGCCCTTCAGCCCATCATGTTGTGCATTGAGGTAGTACAGAAAGGAAAACAATAACTAAATACAAAATATAGTATTACAGTTACGGAGAAAGTGCAGTGCAGGTCAATGCCCACATTTGTCAGGTGTCTTCCCAGGTAACTTGCCCTATTGCCATCTCATCCCCTGTGGTAGACTGGTTTGAGGCCAGGAACAGGCTCACTAACATCCCTCACTGTGCCCACCAGTGTCGGCTGTCTCTTCACCTGAAATGAATGCCTTCAATCTGGCCTGCTGAGCCAGGCCAACTGGTTGTTACAGGTAGACTGACAGTTGTGGGCCTCCTCCCCCTCCTCCTGATTACCTCTTTCTCCCCCTCCACCTGACCAACTCTTCCTGCCCCTCCTTACCCTCTCGCTACCCTCCTCCTTACCACCTATCTGGAAAGCATCCTATCCAGATGCATCATGGCTTGGTACAGCAACAACTCTGCCCGGGACTGCAAGAAACTACGGAGAGTTGTGGACACAGCCCAGCACATAACGGAAACCAGCCTCCCCTCCATCTCTTGCTGCCTTGGTGAAGCAGGCAGCATACTCAAAGACCCCACCAACCCAGGTCATTCTCTATTCCCCCCTCTCCCATCAGGCAGACGATACAGGACCCTGAGGGCACGTACTACCAGGCTCAAGGACAGCTTCTATCCCACTGTGATAAGATGGATGAGATGGACTCTTGACCTCACAATCTACCTTATGACTCTTTGCACCTTATTGCTTACCTGCACTGCACTTCCTCTTACTCTGTATTCTGTTATTGTTTTTACCCTGTACTACCTCAATGCACTGTGTCATGAATTGATCTGTATGATCGGTGTACAAGACAAATTTTTCGCTCTACCTCGGTACAGGCGACAATACTAAACCAATACCAATACCTCTTCCTCCCCCTCCTTCTTAAGGCTTCCTCTGCCTCTCCTTTCTTCTCCCCACCTTCTCCTCTCCATCCACCTCTGCCCACTTCCCTCTGCCCTCTTCCCCCTCTCACCCTTCTTTTCCCTCGTCCTTAACCCTTTCCCTCTTCCTTTCTCCTCCCCTCTTCTTCCAACTCCTCGACTTCCTTCCATCTCCAATCCTCCTGACCTCCTCCTTCTTCCCTCCTGCCACTCCTTTCCTTTCTCCTCTTCCACTTTCCCCTGCTCTTCATCCCTCCTCCTCCTCAACATGAGTGGATAACATCCGGCGCTGCTGAGTGGGTGCCAGGTGGGTCCTCAGGCTCCACAAAACCTGATGATGGGTACTGATGCCAAACATAGAACAGTACAGCACAGGAAAAGGCCCTTCAACCCATGATATCTGTGCCAAATAAAATGCCAATGATTAAACTAACCCCTTCTGCCTGCACATGATCCATATCCCTCCATTCATGCATATTCATGTGCCTAAGAGTCTCGTAAACACCTCTATTGTATCTGCCTCCACCACCACCCCGGGACTGCATTCCAGGTTGTGTG